>NC_088792.1:237692893-238325214 GCF_011386835.1 Chrysemys picta bellii | reverse complement strand
ATCAAGGATGGACATCTGTGGGCACCCCTTTTGGCAGTCAGTATCCCGTATGATTCCTGAACTTAGCACAGCTACTTAAGCTAGATGCAAAGATTTCTTCCTTTGAGGAAAGTAGTAAAACTTTTAGGAATGGTCCGAGACAGAATACATCTTTTATTAAAAACAATAAAAAAAACCACACACCGCTGGGCGAGGCATCAGACCCAGGTAAAGGAATACATACAAGAGAAATGGTTTACAATATTTCATTCTTATGATTTTAACTAGTCTTGATTTTCCCCCCCAGATTCTCCTTTCTAGTTCAGGCATCCCTTTCCATCATCAGATGGATTTTATTTCTAAATTCTTCTACTTAAAATATTACAGATGGCCACCAGGAGGCAGATGTGTTTTGTCAATCAATTATTAGTTTCCAGATTACTTAAATTTTGTTAAATCAGTAAAAAAACAACTTGCATAATCTTCAGATTTGTTTAGGTCAACACTTCAGGAGAACTTTTTGCCTATGATTATGCATTCTTCTTGTTCTTGCCCCCCTTTTTATTTAATTTTAGGGTGGGGAAGATTTTCTAAAAAAAAATTAAAATAAAAAACCCCGATGCTAATAATTTTCTATATTCTTCCTGTTACAAGTCAGCTTATTCTTCTGCTTGTTCCCAGAGTGAAGTCATAATTCTTTGGAAGAATCTTAGAAATTACAGATGGAAAGACTTATTAAATCATCTGGTGCATCCATTGCTCTGACAACATGCATTGTTCCCTGAAGTACATTTCATAAGGGATTGAAGACATCAGTTTGTTGCTAGGCAAATGATGAATATGAGAAGTTACAAAGACTACATTTTGACTTCATTTCAGGATTAAATATAGGGTGCGGGGAGGGGGGTGGTGGAAGCTCATTGAAACAAATGTCTTATTTATATGTGTAACCGCCTTTATCAGTAAAATGATTAAGCAGCACTATAAAAGGTTACATAGATTTGTAAACATCTAGACAGGTATGTCTCTCTCTCACGGTCAGTCTCTGAGGGAGGCCACACTCCTTTTCTAACACACTCCTGAAACAACAGTTAAGTAAAAGGGGGAGTTAGGAGTCTCTGGCTCCAACCCTTAGGCACGGTAGAGCCACAAATAGTTCAGGGGCCCAGGCCCTCAATCAGGGCAGGGCACCAAATAAAGAATCTAGGGCATCAGCAGGGGTTGCACCCACCACAAACCATCTACAGTCTTCATTCATCAGACAGCAGACTAGGCCAGGCCTCCTGGCCTGCAGTGGGGAGGTTACCACCCCAGGGGTAGGGTGGCAGGGGGTTGGGGGACACAGGCCCATATGGCTCCACATCCCAGGCCAGGGCCCTAACCGTGGCAGAGCAGTCTGCCACTGGGTCAGCAGGGAATCTGGCCATAACACACTGACCTGGAATCAGCCAGCACCATAGCCAAACAGTAATCAGCTGCCCCAGGCCACTTCCTCCCCTCCCTTCAGAGTATACCTGAACCTCCAGGGTCATCTTCCATCTCCCCAGGATACATTGCCAGTGGCAATCCCAGCAACTCCTCAGCATCTGGCATATCTAGCAGACCTCAGATGTGTCCTTGAAACAACAGAAGTCTTCCACAGGTTCCAGCAGCAGGCTAGAAGCATCTGTCTCCCACTCAACTGAGCTGCAGGGCCACCTCTTATACTTCCTGTTCCTGTCCCACCCTTTTGCTTCTGGCATGGTGTCCTAGGTCATCCTGGTTCCAACCACCAGGGGGCATCTGGCTTTCCCTTGATATCAGTCTCTGAGGGAGGCCACACCCCTTTGCTACAAGATTAAATATAACATTATGATGGGATTATCTGTTAGGAGTATAAATATTTATATTGTGGTAGCATCAAAAGGCCACAACTAGGATTGGAGACCTGTTTGGCTGAGCATTGTACAAACACAGAAGATCCAATCACTGTCTGGGAGGATTTACAATCTAAAATCTAAATATAAGCTGAACAAGTCCTTTGGAGGCCTATTGGAAAGCACTAACAACTAAGATATATCCTACCCTCCTAAAGACTAGATTTAAAGCAATGTTTGGCATGTTGATATAAGAGATCACTGAGTACCCCCTCTTACAATAGAGATATGTATTTAATATCATTTGGACTTTATAGGGTGGGTCACTTTGTTACTGATCAGTGTTAATGGCCAGACAAGCCTTCTCAGACAGGCCCTTCTCAGCTAGCTGTGCAAATGTTGCATCTACACCAGAAATGACAGTCCAAAATTGCTTGTGTTTTTGTAGTTTTGGCTCAGTTCTACAGGTGGTATAATATGTTAATGAAGCCGTTGTAAAGTGTATGAGTACACTTGCGGTGTTAACTTACATATCCCAAAGGAAGAGTTACTTCGGATAAAAAGCTGGCAATTCGAGGAAAGAAGCAGTATCCAGATAATGACTGATTAAGAATAAATATAAAATTAAATGATGGCTCATGTTTCCGGAAAGCTCTTTCTTAATGTGTGTTTCTAGAAATATCATTGTTAGACAAAAATATCATTTTCCTGTTTGCCTAGGGAGGAACCCTAATCCCTCAGCTCACACAAGAACCATTGATCCATGTGTTTGTGAGTTCCAGGCCTGATAAGTGCAATGGGAGTCCATTCCGATGCTAAAGAAACTAACTGATGCACAGTGGAGTAAGCCCTGGCTAACACACACAGGCTGTCCAGAGCACATCCATCTGATAGCCCCACTGCCTCTCACCTGCATAACAAATAGGTTAAAATCCTGATACTCATTTGCAAAGCTCTCACTGGGCAGGGCCTAATGTCCCTGTGGGCTTGTCTACACTACCCACCGGATTGGCGGGCAGCGGTCGATCCAGCAGGGGTTGATTTATCGCATCTAGTATAGATGCAATAAATCGACCACTGAATGCTCTCCTGTTGACTCTGGTACTTCACCAGAATGAGAAGCGCAAGTGGAGTTGACAGAGCATCAGCTGTCTACTTACTGCGGTGTCTTCACTGCGGTAAGCAGATCTAAGTATATCGACTTCAGCTACGCTATTCATGTAGCTGAAGTTGCGTATCTTAGATTGACCCCGCACAGTAGTGTAGACAAGCCCTGAGTAGCCTTTCCTTTTCCCCACCCCATCTTTCCACATGTGCATAGAACATACTGCAAAAGGACCAAGTGTTGCTGCTTCCAAAAGATGCTGGTGCCACCACAGAGTTGTACTATTTTCAACCTTTATGTTTAATTATTTTTTATTTAAATTAACTAATTATATTAGTTAATTTAGAGATTAGATTCCTGTTCGAACAGCTGTTGTAAGATCCTGTGAAAGATGGTCATGTACAACAGCTCTTATTAATGCACTATCCCATAGTTCTGTTTTGTTTGAATATTGCTATTTACATGACCCTCAATATGTACAGCAAGATAGTTGTAGCAATTAACATGAATAAACATAAGTGGAATATGTATTACACACTTTTGCCATCTGTCATTTTAATTTTTCCTTTTTTTTTTTTATTTAGAATCACCTGACCAAAGTCTGTTTTTTTAATTTTGTTTTTGTTTTTTTTTAAATGCAGGATGAAAGCAAACAGGATTGTTTGGTATTTAGTTGGCAAGCATGCAGGAATTGAAGAAAAGTTTCCAACTACAATTCTAATTTACAGCATATTCTCGTTCTAATTAAAACCTGAGGATTTAAGAGTATCTAGCCACAGTCTCTCATTCTTCAACAGCAGTAGCACGATGCACTGCAAGGAAGTGAGGCTTTTCTTATGGAACACTTCACAGTTATGGTTAAACCTAGAGCTAGTCTGAGGTCCATATATCAGCTAGGTCATGTAAGGCGTCCCCTCACCCCAACATTGCCATGTCCCTGTCACAGTTCAGGGCAACTGCATCTGTATTTCCCCTCAGGGGTTCAGAAAGGGCACCCACTCTCAACTTGCAGCTCCCCACCTGTTGCCTTTCTGGGTGAAAACCTGTTTCTCTCCCTGCTGACTAGCAAAGACAGTCTGTCTGCTTGCTTTCCCCTCAGACTGATTGAGTGATTTTTTTCACCAGTTGTAAGTTACTTCCTAGGCAAGTTCCTACTTTATTCTTAAGGTAAAAAGCACTACAGAGAAAACATTAAACCCATAAAAGAACCTACATGTATGCTAATAAGCTTAGTGGACATTACATCAGCCTAGGGGTTTCTTTGCAGTTACAAGTTTGTCAGAGCTTTGGCTCAGTCTTAAGGGGCCTGCTGTGGTGATTGGCCTACAAATTCACTCTCATTGTGAGCTCAGAAGTAAGAAGTATATGAAACTTCATAAAATGTCACAGTAACCTATAACAAGTGTTGATGGGAAAAGATAGATAAGGGAGACAGATTGAACTAGTTCAAAACAAAAAGTCCTGCTCATATCTTAAGGACCGTGTTGAAATGTTGCTTGGTAAAAAAAAGATGTGGACCAGAAATTAATGAACCAAATAAATGTATATTAGGCCTAACTGGTGGACAAATGACATGAGCTATTCCACCATCACTCTCTTTTTGGGTCCTTAAAGAGAATTCGGGGGAAAAGATGGAAGAGAACTGACAGTGGCATTTTACTTCAGTAGCCTCAATCTCCTGTGACCCTAAGCCTTCATCATCCTAATCCTGAGATGAGTTCCTAACCAGATCATGCCAAAGAAAGTGGGTTTAGCATGCCAATACTCAAACCACTGAGCTATTCCTCCCACCCCCCACCCCCCAGAGGGTGATAATGGAGGAAGTTTATTAGCATCTTCTCTCTTCTCTGCCCCCCCCCCCCCCCCCCCGAGGAGGTGCATACACATACACAATTGCATTTTGAATACAATGTACCCTAAAGGTGTTAACCCTTATACCAGTTGCTCTCAAGTCTAATCTGTCTTGTGTACCCCCAAGTTTCACCTCACTTAAAACTACACAATCAGATATAAAAATACAAGTGTCACACTATTACTGAAACATCGCTTACTTTCTCATTTTTAACCATAACATTCTAAAATAAATCAACTGGAACATAAATATTGTACTTACATTTCAGTGTATAATATATAGAGCAGAATAAAGTCATTGTGTGAAATTTTTGTTTACACTGGCTTCACTAGTGCTTTCTATGTAGCCTGTTGTAAAACTAGGCAAATATCTAGATAAGTTGATGTACCTCCTGGAAGACCTCTGTGCACCCCCAGGGACACACGTACCCCTGGTTGAGAACAACTGCCTTATTCAATAAGGGCTAACTTACCTCACTAAACTTTATCTTAATTCTTTAAGTTTAGTTCAGGATACTACATGGTGTTGTCAGTCTGTCACACTGACTATACACTATGCCTCTGGGGAATACAATTTTCTGCAGAGGGTCCTAATACAGATACCATAAAGAGGCACTGCCTTCCTACCAGCTGCTGGTGTGTGCTCTTTGGTGGCCACAGCAGCATCTGTATTACTTGACCTCATGCTCCCTTGAGTCCCAGCTCTTTCATATCCACACCCTGTCGGGATACTTCAAAGCATGTCTCCTGGTGTACAGGCCATAGGAAGGAGGAGGTACAGCATTCTCCTCCCACTCCAAAGAAGGTGGAGAATCAGTTAAAAAGAGACCAATCGAGTCATCCAACCCCCATCTCTACCAATGCATCAGTTTCCTATTTCAGAGGGAGATGGGGGGAATCATGGAAAAAACAAAACCACAGACAGAAAGGAGAACACAGGGCCGGCTCCAGGCACCAGCTTAACAAGCAGGTGCTTGGGGCGGCCAAGGGAGAGGGGCGGCACCTGCAGCAATTCGGGGGCAGCAGGTCCCTCAGTCCCTCTAGGAGCGAAGGACCTGCTGCTGAACGAAGGACCTGCCGCTGAACGAAGGACCTGCCGCTGAACTGCCACCGCTGATGGCGGCTTTTTTTTTCCCCCCCAATTGCCACTGCCGATCGCGGCTTTTTTTTTTTTTTTTGCTTGGGGCGGCAGAAATGCTGGAGCCGGCCCTCGGAGAACATAATAGAACAGAACAAGGGAGCAAAAAAGGGCCAGAAACCTTAATGCAGCATACCCAGGTAAGGGAGGCAGAACACATGGGACACTGTTAAGGTGAAACAGTGACTCACCATAGTTAATGCTGTGTTACAGAGCTCAGCTTTAACAGGAGCTTTAAGCCTTTATTTTGAACAGTCTCGTTGAAATGGCAAACACGAAAATATAGAATAGAAACTTTGAGCAGTATTTTCATGCTGGTTTGATGAAAAGTGAATTGATACCATGAGATTAAAGTTTTTTAAAATCACCCCTTTTGGGCATTTTTCCTTTGTTCTTCTTTTGCAAGAAATCTAAAACACCCTGAGATGTGTCCTATGTAGCAGAACATACTCCCTCCACACAAACTTAAAAGCATGGAAATTAGTTAGAGGAAATCCTTTCCACCGTCCCATTGCCTGCAACAGTGCTGCTGGCATACTTATGGCACAACTACTCAGATGCATAGAATGTGTGAAAGTCAGATTTGCTGATCTGTTGATTTAAAAGCATTCAAGGATCATTGCTAAGATTTGACAGAGTGCAAGTTTGATGAAATAAAGGTTCTTACTGCTTTTCTGGTAGCTGTTGGAGATGGAAGTGAAGGCCTTATAGAGTGTGTTATCAATAGCACAGGCAAGATGAAGGTGGAAAGGAATGCACACGCATTTCCCTTAATTTCTTATTTCCATACTTTGAAGGTTTTGGTAGCTACATCGCGTCCTGCTGCAGCCTCAGCCACCACTAAATGTAGTTTTCCATTTGTTAATAGGACCAAGGAAGACAATATGGGGAAGAGTATGAAGGACAGAAATGTGAGGGGATAAGGGAACACTATGAAACAAGAGCCCATGGAGTAGCCCACCCGAACAATTGTAGCCTTTCTACAGAATATAAGTCACCCTATTAAGTCCATGTTAGTTACATCCTATAGGTTTTTAGAGTAATTTCTATAGAATCATATTGGATTAAAACTCCTAAACTCTCCAGGACTTTTTCCCACAAGAGAAGAGACAATAAGGCATAGGAAAGGTAAAGGATAGAGGATGGGGCAGTGGGGATTTAGAGACAGCCAAGAAGGGACAAAATTGCATATTTAGGGCACAATTCTGCCACCCTTCCTCAAGTTAAGTGGTAACTTGAACTGAGGTTCTCTGATGCTAGGGAGACAAGCAACTTAGATGTAGAATTCTTGCTATAAAACAGTAAAGTGCCATCTCAGTGTAGAAGCAGCACAAATAGGTTCTTAGAAAAACAAGAAAGGTACCATTTTTCCCTTAAGAGGAGAGTAGGAAGCACAGAAAGATGGGAATAAATACAGGGGAAAGAACAAATACTAGTTAGAGATGGAAGGAGAAAATGGAATTCTAGTCCATGAAATAGGAGACTGAAGAAGCAAAACATACTGAGATGGGGAAAAAATTGAGAAAATAAGCAAGGACAAACACTTGGGCTAATGCATTGTATTTATTCCTGTTGGTACTCCTTCTCGATGGCATTTTCCTGGCAAACATCCAACAGAGCTGTAAATCCGGAGGAAGCGAATAGCAAAATTATTTGTTGGGGACTAGAGTCTTACTTCTTTGCACTGTTAGTGCTGGGATGACATTAACTGTTTCATGCCACAGTGGAAAATCATGTGTCATCGTCCCTCCCCCCGAATGTCAAGTCCTGATGCAGAAGTGAGGGGAAACCTTTGAACAACAATTTAGTTTCCTTCAAAGGGACTCCAAGGGAAACCAATCATGGCACAATTAGTGTGAGTTTATCAGCAGTTAGCTTGAAAGGAAACAGGCTATTCCTGCAGGCACCAGGAATGCTATGAGTTTGACAGCTAGGTATCCAACTTCCAGACAACAGGAGGTAAAAGGGGCCAGTTTGTGCTAATGAACCACAGGCAAACTGCTGGTTTGTTATTTATTAACACTAATAAATGAGCTCATAATACTGATCAGAGAGTTTACACATCTCACAAAAAATTTCATGTGACAAGTATCATGATACATATTGTAGAAACAACAGCCATGGCCATAACAGTAAAGAATGTTTCATTAACTGATGACTAATATACCAGAAAGCAATCACGCTAGTAATTAGTAAGAATTTACAAACATTAAAAAGTGCATAACATTTGAAACCAAAGGAAAAAAAGTGACATATCTGTCTGTTAATTAAAAAAAAAAAAAAAAAAAAAAAAAGGCTTCTCTTCTTTTTACTCTGTGATTGGTGCCCATGCAGTTGCCACAGTAGTAGTCATCCTTCTCACTCACCTAGATCAGGGAGACATGGGATTGCTCCAAGACTAAGCACTAGTGTAGATCTATGGCCTTTTTTGCCCAGGGGAAATTGACCATCATAGCTATTACAGAACACCTTATTCTAGAATAGTTATTCCAAAGTAATTTACACAGGTGGACACATTATTCTGGAATCACAGTGACTTTATTCCAAAATAAATTTCTGCTTCTCAGAAAAGCAAAGGAGTTATTTTGGAATAAAATCGCTTTCTTCTAGAATCGAAAGTCCACAGAGGGGAGTTATTCCAGAATAGCTTCAATTATATCAGAATAGTTATTCCAGAATGGTTGTTCTGGAACAGCCAGGCTGGTCAATTTCTCTCATGTAGACAAGAGCTAGGTTTAACAGCAGGAACCACAGCTTCATCAGCACCACTGGCTTCATTATTTTCAAATCAATGTTTTTCAAACCATACAGGTTATATGTTTACTCTAAAACAACAATAATAAAATGATTGGACTTTATTTTATTAAAAAAAAGCCCAGAGAAAGATTAATAAATCAGAGAAAAAATACTGGGAAAAAACAAAATGTAAAGATTCAGCTCGAATCCCTGATCTGCAATTAACTACAGTCAAGTGGCTGACCTGTACCACAGACACAAAACATACCCAACTGAGGGAATATTCACATTAGTGAATCACTCTGAAGGCTCATCTAGTAATAAATTGGAGTGCTGATGAGTCAATAGTTTTAGGCATAATCAATTTAGCGGTTGACATTTTAATTTGTCATGTGCAAACCACCACATTATGCAAAAAAACAGCCCTTTCAAACAAGTGGTAGAAAAATTCACAGTAACAGAAATATTCTTCATAAGCATTTGAGACAGGGCAGGGTGGAGCTTATAAGTAGTACAATACAAAACATTGTAAATAACAGAGCTGTAAATCACAGATGCAGAGTTCTAAAACCAGTGCTTTCTATATAGTTCTTTTACTAGGTGATCACTTTGGCCAGAGAATTTTAAACTCTGAGGATCACTCAAACCTTTGCCACAGAACACAATTAAATCCTCTGATGGTTCAAAGACCATTTGCTACAAGAATTATCTACTTTGTTCTACTTTCTACAAGCATTCCCATCAAGTGGTTGTTATGAAAAGATTCATCCGATGACAATGTCCCACGATTAGTAATGTTTCAACCATTGCTAATGACAGAGGTAGAACAAATTCTGTCTGCTGTCACAGTCTGCATCCCCATTTTTAGCATTATGTTGAGCAGGTTCCAGCAGTGAAACGCATCCATTTTCTTTTCCACCAGCTGCTCATGGAAACAAATTTGTTCCAGTAAACTCCTGCAGTCTGAAAACATCCAGCAGCTGCTCCTGTGCGGTCAAAGTTGGGACGTCAGCTTTCTTGTTTCGCTGCTTCCCCTGGGTCTCCCCAGCTTGTTTCAGTTGGGTTTCTTTGTGCATCTCCTTCACCTTCTGCAATGAACAAACAAGGAGGGAATGATGGGGGGGGGGGGGGGGGGGGGGGGGGGGGGGGGGGGGGGGGGGGGGGGGGGGGGGGGGGGGGGGGGAGGGAGGAGAGGGAACAACCCATTTTCAGATTGATCCATTCTAGATCTGTATTTTGCTCCTGGAATAAAATTTTATCCTTTGCCAAATTTAAGATTTTTACAGTGTTATTGTAGCAGTGTTGGTCCCAGGATAGTGGAGAGATAAGATAGGTGTGGTAATATCTTTTATTGCACCAACTTCTGTTGGTAAAAGACAAGCTTTCAGAAGTTGATCCAATAAAAGATACTGCCTCACCCCCATGGTCTCTCAAATTTAAGAGGTGTCAGAAGATATCTGAGAAATCAAGCCAAAAGGAGAACTGCAATGCTGACAAAATAATGGTGCATTTAATTCAAATATGCTTTAAAGATACCCTATATTGATGAAATATCAAGACTGCATATTTAAAGACATACCTTGACAAACCTATTTCTGGCTGAACAGTTATCGTCTATCATTACAAGTAACATTAAGATTACTAAAACTGAAAGATGTTAACAGTTTTCTAGGTTTCTTTACTACGTTAATTTGACTATACAAGAAAATCATTGTTTGTACTGTGCCTAAATACAGCTATCTGGTGCGCTATACAAATATGGTAGACAAGTACCATATTAAACAATATGGTACAATTATTTTTAAATTCATTCACTGTGTGTAGTACTTTCCTCACGGCTCACACTCCACATATGCCACTACTTCTGCTGTCTCATTATAAGCCACACGAATGATTTGCAGACTGGAAAATATGTCTTACAGTGATAGACTTAAGGAGGTCAGTCAATTTAGTTAATCTAAAAGAAGGTTAAGAGTGACTTCATAACTCTTTTAGCAGCTAGATAAAATCCAATGGTTAGAAGTTGAAGCTAGACAAATTCAATTTGGAATAAGAAGGTAATTTACCATTGAAACAATTTACCAAGCAAAGTGGTGGATTATTCGTCATCTGTACTCTAAAGATTGAATATCTCCTAAAAATAGATGTTTGAATTACAGCATAAATTATAGGGCTTGATGCATGAATTACTGGGTGAAATTCTATGGCCTGAGTCATGCTGAGGTCAGATTAGAGGATCATAAGGTCTTCTGGCCTTAAACATCTAAACATTGTCACAGGGTGTGTCAAGGCTGATTCCCCACTCGGGCAGTTAAGACTGCAGAAGGTGGGGGCCCGCAAGGATTCTAAAAATGAATACTGGCCACTCCAGGCTTGTATTAAACTCCCAAGGTTACAGCTTTTCTCTGACCTTTGCTTGGTAAATGCTGTCACCACCCAAATGCAAAACCCCTTTGAAATCCAGGAAGGCGCACTTGGGAATTCTCAAGCCCTTTCACCCTCCTCGGGGAAGAGCTGAGAAAGGAAAACAAAGAAATCAGCTGTTGTCACCAGCTAATTTAAAAAAACATTCACAAACCTCTTGGGACATCAAAAATCCAATCCTGTTTTTAAAACAAAAAGAAAGAAAATACATCTGGAATTTAGGCTTTTGCTAGATTCAAAAAACTCACTTACAAAAATTAAACATCAAGAATAACCTTCTTGAGGTCTACTTTAAAGGTTACAGCAAAACAAAAGCATTTGGGGTTAGCACAGAGAAATCCACTAGCCAACAGAAATAAACAGAAATAAACCTAATCACGTCTTTCTAAACATTCCTGATCTATTTACACATTTGGAGGTTCCAAATAAGTACACCTCTACCCAGATATAATGCAACCCAATATAATACGAATTCGGATATAACGTGGTAAAGCAGCACTCCGGGGGGGCTGGGCTGCGCACTCCGGTGGATCAAAGCAAGTTCGATATAATGCAGTTTCACCTATAGCGTGGTAAGATTTTTTGGCTCCCGAGGACAGCGTTATATCTGGGTAGAGGTGTAGTTCCAGGTATGATCTGATGATCTGTGATCATACCTGGCTTAAAGCTTCTCATAGCATAACTGCTCCCTGTTCCCCTCTTTCCCGGAGAACAACAGCACACAAAGGGTAAGCATGGGAGGTTGCTATCTGGATGCATTCACTAACACTGATGCTTATTCTATTAATTATGGGCTGACTTGTAGATAACACTTTAAAAAAAAAATGTTTTGTTGCCATCCTTTTTCTCTGAACACCTGTCAATATCTGCATTGCAGCAACTCCTCAGATCCTGCAGTCTCCTCTTCCCCAACCCACCATTATCAATGACCAAACAATTAATAGGGATTCTATTGGCATATGGACACCTACTTGAAGATAAAGTAAGTCTCCTTTTCCCAGCTGAAAGCTCTGAACTCTTTCCTCGCCTCAAAGCCTCCCGTGTTTGTTATCTTTTTGAACACTCTAGTATATATTGACAAAAGTGGCTATAAAATCCAATTTTCAGCGTCCTCTCTGGCTTATCCCACTCCACACACACTGAACAGTTCTGTAGCTTTAATATTTCTCTTGTCCTGCAGGGAGAATTGTGGTGAGTAATAACTTCCTGCACATGGTTCTGGAGCACAGGTGCAATATTAAGGCTCCAGGAGCGAATTTTCCTTTAAGGATTCTTCTCAACTCATTCCACCACTGACCAATCTAGAACGCCAGTTGTCTTGCATTTGCCACCACTGATGTTTGCTCTTTGAGGCTCACTGAATGAGATATGGTATTACATCCAAAAATCATGATTGGCTTAAAAAATAAATGTTAGGTTCTTTCTATTTACTTTCTGGTTTCTGAGGTTCCATGGTGCTCTTGGGCCATGTTTTCAAGCCTTTTTCCTGAAACCATGAGGTCTAGAATATTATTTGAAAAAAAAATAAAAAAATTTAAAAAAATTAAAAAGTAAGCTGAGATTCTCATGCACTGTTTTGATTCCAGCAGGTGGGTTTTAAGAAGTGAAATATCACAAGACTTGCAATAAAATTGTGAGAGTTGGCAACATTAGAAATACTTTAAATATCGCTGCTAATGACCTCTCTGATCAATCTCTAATTTATTTTCCCTTACAGATATTCTTGGCCTTTTATGGTCCATCATCTTTCCCAGAGGTCACATCACTGACTTAAATTTTGATAGGATTATCTTCTCCTCTACTCATTTTTACTGATCCAAACTTAAGCTATCATTCCAATTCTGTATTGCTCTGCCTAAATCAACAGTCCTGCTTTACTCTGAGATGCCTGGACCCTCTCAGTTTTCACAAGGAGGCATCCCTCTCAACTTCTCACCTGCCAATTTTGTTCCCTACTCTCTGTGATGCAACTGCATATACTGCACCTGTAACTTTTTTTTCCTCTTGAGCAATCTGTATCCATCTAATCTCATAAACCAACATCTCTTACTGTACTTTTTAACCTTGGTATATGGGTCACTTTAGTTAAGACAGGTGCTGGGCTAGTCTATGCTGAATTCTGAATTAAACAAATGCTTCAAATTGGGTTTCATGGTCTATTTTGACAAGGTGAAAGCTCAGCTCACTGAGCTAACAACTTCTATGAGCACATGAGTATAAAACCCTGCTCTCTGTTGTCTGGCATTACTGAGGGCACAGATGTCTCAAGTTTCCTATTGTGGCTTCCCTACTTATCCAATCTGAAAAGCAATTCTCCCATAGGAATAAAAGTCACATTGCTGCAAAAAAAATGACAGTACGTATTTATTTTAAAAGAACTACATTTCTCCTCCAATTAGGGCCAAACAATCTGCTGCAGGTGGAATAAGTATAGGCTTATGTCAGGGCCATTAGAATTGGAGGGAAAAAAATGTCAATATTTACTACAGGTGTGTGTGTGGGGAAATCAATAGGAAAAGAAGCTTCAAATAAAACAAAACAAGAATAATCACGAGTATCACTGTCTTTAAACTGCTGTACAAATAGTAATTACTCCTCACAATAACCTTTTAGATAGGGATGTCTTATTCCCATTATACAGTTGGGAAAAGAAAACAGAGAGAAAGCTTAAATGAGTTGGTGCAAGCCCACGCAGTGTACAAGTGGCAGAGCCAATGTTAAAAAACACAGAGACAAACACACACACACACACACACACAACTGAACAACTCAGGCATGCCTGGCTCCTAGGCTGTGTCCACTAGCTTACCCCATAACCTCCAAAGAGGCAAGAGTGGGTGTATAATTGAACATTGGAGACTAAGCCTCCCCCCCCACAAAAAACAAAACACAAAAGCCCACATTAAAAAACCAACCATAAGGGCATTTACAATTATCTTCTGAACTGACTTTTAACCTTCTTATTCTTTCACAGTGGAAAGAACATTTGATCTTCCATAAGCAAAATCCTTATATAGATCACCAGCTCCAACACACTGTAGAAAGTCACTACTCATTTCTGTTGTGTCTCAAGTTTGGGAGGAGAAGCCATTTTTAAATCTGAGCTTCTGTATGAGTGGCAAAACCCACTGATTCTGCAACATCAGATGAAGGGTTGGAGTTTAACCATTCACCCATGGGGAGCAGTGTGTGTATGCCAACCAGATTTACTAAATTACTAATTTCTTTTATTTTCTCTTTTGTAAACAGCTGAAATAAAAGAATACAAGTGCTTACCTCTTTTATTTATATCAAGTTCTGATAACTTTAGGGATAGTTCACTAGAGTTCCCACTTGTAGAGGACACCAGGATATCATGTATTGCATTTCTTCTACCTGTTCTTCCTGAAGCAATAAAATCTGCATATGTAGATTCCACATCAGTCATTGCTAACAAATATCCACATAGCAGTACCTAAACATGGAGCAGAAAAAAGGTCCATATTTAAAACATGGGAAAGACAAAAAGGACAGGGAGGCAGAAGAGGATAACTAGATGCCTCGGATCATGAAGAATGAAACCTTTAAAAGGTAACACAGAGACCCCCCTCAAACTACTGAAGTTGGCAAATTAAGAGAATAAAATGAACAAACCTAAAAAGAGCAAGGATGTTGTATAACAAATGTTCTTTCCTAAACTATTTTGACAACTGTAGTTTAAATATTTGAAAGAATATTTCATAATACATTCATAAGTGTATTTTTTAAATGATAAATTTAGTACCATAAGAACTCTGCTATTTAGTGTTTGCTGGGAGGTGGGAAGAGAGTGGGAGTTGGAAAGAGTTCTTTTCTGCGTGAAATACAAGGCAGATGAATTAACAGAGTTTGAATTAGTGAAGTTTTGCTTTGTTTCTGCATGTTTAATGTTCTTCCCTGCAGTGGAGAGGTTGTGCTTTGATAATGTTGGTACTGTATACACCACTAGGGCTTCATAAGTTAATTTGCCTTGCTGTGGTATCGGCTCCAAGTCAATGCATTGCAATAAAGCCACTGAAGTCAGTGGAGCCATGTTGATTTACACCTACTGAGGATCTGATCTGCACCATCTCCTCGTGGTTCAATACCACTCCTCTCCTTTCCCTTTACGTGAGAATGTTCTTGAAAAGTCATTAAATTTTGTAGGCTTCCTTTTGACAATCATATTTCTTTTACATGCGCAAACTCCATTAGCATGCTAACCTAAAGCTTCCTGCAGAGATCTAGATAGCTAGGTTTCATTAAAGAAATTTCAGACAAGTCAAGTCTGCTACACCAGTACGCGATAGAAAAGGGAGCACGGAGATCCACAAAGAAGAAGGAAGGAGCATTACTCCTGGAAGAATTCTGTGCCACTGCGCATGTGCAGAATTTATGTCCCCGCAGATTTGATTGCTTCCCTGCAGAAAAATGACTTTCTGACAGGGACGCAAAGGGAAGCCACAAGAGCCGTCATGCGACCCACCCCAAGAAGTATGTTTTGGGTGCCCAGGGCAGCCAGCAGAGAGGCAAATCACTGTGGGGCAGTGGGTAGGACTGGGGAAGACCCAACTGGTAGCTCCTACCCTACACAGGGCTCAGCTGCTGGTCTCGGCTGGGCTGGGGAAGACGGGACTTCCTCTTCCCCTGCAGGGCCATGTCAGACCCACCCCTAGATGTCTCCCCTCGCTGTAGGAAGCTCTGAAAACTCCCTCGCTCTCCCCCCCCCACTTCCTGCACCCATCACTCCTCAGCTGCAGTGGGAGGGAGCTGCTCCCCCATCCGCCCAACCCCTGTGCATCCAGACCCCCTCATACCCAAACCCTCCCGCCGAGTGTCACCTCCCACCCATGCCCAGAACCTCCCTTGCTGAGTCCCATTACCCCCCCCCCAACAAGCCCTTGTGGATCCAGATCCTCCCCCCCCCCCCCCAACGCACCCAGATCGCCCACTGAGCCACCTGCATCCAGATTGCCCCACACAGAACCTTCTCAACCCACACCTGGATCCCCACACTAAGCCCCTCCACACTTGGATCCTGCCCATTCATTTTAAAAACAAACACTATCCTCACAAATCTTGTCCATTTCCACCCTGCTTTTGTTTTCATTCCTTAGCTCCCTCCAGCTTTGCCCAGCCAGAGTCACTTAATCAACCTAGTATGCCATATTGGAATCTACTGACGAGCTATTTGAGAAGCCAGAGAAAGGGGACGATGTACAATATTTTATCTGGCTAAATATAGCCATATTGAATATCATTGTAAGAGTGACTTATCCACAAAGAATTTCAAGACTATGAATCTTCTGAGAATGAACTAGTGACACTGTGTCACACGCCAAATGCTGAATGGCTGACGTAATTTCACTCCTGGGAATGAGACCCATGAAACAAGAAACCTGCTGTGAAGAAACAGGGAATTAAAAGAGGTCAGCAGTGACCAAAAGCTTGTCTGATATACTCAAAATGGTGCTGTGCCTTTCGGTTAACCAAAGCTTTTTTGGGCTTCACAATAATCCATGACAGGATATATGTACTGATTCCTGTAATATGTTGTCTCCTCATAACAATGTGAAACAGTGAAGCAGTTTAATAACTTACTGAATTTACTATTTAGTTCAGCCCCAATCTGCAAATATGTTTTTTTTTAAACAAAATAAATAAATTGATTAAAAGCATATAGGGTGGGGATGAGAGGATGAGGATAATGGTGTCATTGCCAGCCAAAGGTCAGGTTAAAATCCAACACAAGACTTCAGACTTACCTGTGCTTTTCTCCAAAACATGTCAAACTTGACATGACCAGAAGACAGAGATTTACTACTTGATTTTAATGCATCTTACTCAAGTAATAATTGTTTGGTACTTTTATTTAGGGCAGGTTTCAAGAACACTAAGTGCAAAGCCAATGAGTAAGTGTCTAGCCACAGGAGCCGCTTCCCAAAAACAAATAGCTTGAATTTTGATGCTAATATAGCACCAGTCCCAAGTCTACACAGCAACTGTTTGTTGCCAGGATGCTGCCTTAATCTGTTAAATGCAGCAGCAGCACACTGCCAGAAGGAGCATTCTTTCATTCTGCAGAAAGCTGTACATCGCTTTGCTGATTACAGTGGATTTGCTCACAAATTGATGAAGCACACACTATTGCTCAATTTCATTTAGAATGTTTTCAACGGTGTTTCGCCCCAGGTGTTTGCAATACCCTCACCCCCCATACCAGTTATGGTGATTTCTAGAGGAAACATGGCTCATAGTTTTAAAGGGCTACCCTTAACTTTCCCTCAGAATTTAGAAACCAGGATGATTTCTCTGTCATGGGAAGAAATTAGTGACAAGTGGCCATCTTTCACAGTGGTACTACTCTAGAGCCTCCTGCCTTGCCAGATTTACTGATCTACAGCTCATACTGCCAGAATCCAAGGATCTCCATTTCCTTCCTTCAGAGGGCCTTTATCCACCAGATCTACTAGATGACAACAAACAGGGAAGTGGTTTCCTCCAACATGAACATCCATACCACTCCAGGAATTAGGTGTCAGGAGATACATAGACACAGTCTTTATTTCACCTGCGTAACTGGAGTACATCCCTCTCCCCAGTATGACTGAGTTACACCAGGCCTTGGATTAGCTTTGCCTATAGGGTCCTTATTTACATATTAACCATAAAATAGTTATTCAGTAGGGGCTGTGGATACTCAGCACTCCTAAACTCAATAGGAGTGGAAAGCATTCAGTAACTCTGAAACACCAGGCTCATTGTAGAGTACGGTTAGAACAGGCCACTCCCACATCATGGCATCTGTCACCCTAACCTCAGTTTCTTCTCCTGGTTCTCCATCAATTCACACATGAACCCAAGAGTTTATTTAATGTTTCCCCTCTTAGATCTGTTTTATTAAGTCATTCTAGTTCCATAACCTAAGTTTGCCTGTGCTCCCAGATACTAAGGTTGCTTCCCTGATCAGTGGGGCATCATAAATAATCCTCCTCTACCCTGCTAGGCTTAGGTCTTTTTCTCCCCTAGTTACCAGGGTTCCTACAGCCTTTGTTCCAGGGACTGCAGCACGGCTGCCCTTGGTATAGGGTTCTCTGCTTCCCTCTTTCAAGGGACTTTGCCTAAAGTCTGGCAAGCTTCTCTAGCCTGCAACCATTCTGGCTGTCCTGCCAGAGAGCCCTTCTGATCTCAGCAGGTCTCTCCCAGGTGTGAGCAAGAAGTCCATCTTCTAGGAGGCACTGCCTCCAGGTGGCATTCAGGTGACCTTTGACTCGGGTGCTTGTGAGAGCTTGTGGCTTCAACCCCTTACATGCTGAGCTCACACTGTGACAAGACCTGTTTTCTGATGGCAGGTATTGGGTCATTTCACAAGTTCAGGTATTAATGGGGTTTGGCAGCAAGTGAAATTAAAAGAATCCCCTGGTATGTAGGGGAATGTTGCGTGCTACCAGGACGCAGAACAGTAATGGGCTGCTCAAAGCCTTCCTAGCAAACCTTTGAGTAATGACTACATCATATTCTTTTTTATATATCGATATAAATAAAATATACACATACTATATTACAGAGAATTCAGGAGTGTTTTTCATGTTATTCTAGGGTAACAACAAATATGAACTCCTTTTGGAGTATCCCATCAGAAGTATCTCACAAGGCATATAACATGAACACTTCTGAATTCTCATTTTAAAATGTACACATACGGTAACTCATCACTTAACATTATAGTTATGTTCCTGAAAAATGCTACTTTAAGCAAATCGATGTTAAGTTAATCCAATTTCCCCATAAGAATTAATGTAAATGAGGCGGTTAGGTTCCGGAGAAATTTTTTTCGCCAGGAAAAAGACCACACACACACACACACACACACACACACAGTATAAGTTTTAAACAAACAATTTAATACTGTACACAGCAGTGATGATTATGAAGCTTAGTTGAGGTGGTGAAATCAGAGGGTGGAAGAGGGTGGGATATTTCCTAGGGAGTGCCTTACTGCTAAATGATGAACTAACACTCAGCTGAGCCCTCAAGGGTTAACACATTGTTGTTAACATAGCCTCATACTCTACAAGACTCCACGAATGGAGGGAGGAGACACAGCATGGGAGAGAGAGACAGAGACACACCATGTGTGTGTGTGTGTGAGAGACATATACTGTGTGTGTGAGAGAGACACACACATTGCCCTTTTAAGTATGCTGACACCACTCTAAGTACATTGCCTTTTTAAGTAGATCAGCAAGTTGAGACAACAGTTGCTGCCAGCAAGCTCCCGCAATCCTGAACCCTGTCATGTCCTCCCCCAGCTCTATGGAGATGGGGTAAAGGAGCGGGGGACAGAAGCGGGGGGAGGGGGATACCCTGACATTAGCACCTTTCTTCCTCTCCACCCTCCGCACAGCAAGCAGGAGGCTTCCAGGAGCAGCTCCAAGGCAAAGGGCAGGAGCAGCACAGGGCAGTGGGGGAGGGACAGCTGAACTGCCGGCTGCAGTTGATAACCTGCTGGGCAGCTGCCGCACAGGGAACTTAGGAGAGCTGATGGAGGGCTGCCAGTCCACCCTGGTTCCAAGCCCCCACCAGCTAGCTCCAATGGGCTGCTCTTTCTGCAAGCAGTGGATAATGCAGGCAGCTGCCAAACAACATTATAAGGGAGCATTGTGCAGCTTTAAACAAGCATGTGCTCTAAATGATCAGCAACGCAGTGTGCAGAGGCGGTCAAAAAAGCAAACAGGATGTTAGGAATCATTAAAAAGGGGATAGAGAATAAGACTGAGAATATATTATAGCCCTTATATAAATCAACGGTATGCCCTCATCTCGAATACTGTGTACAGATGTGGTCTCCTCATCTCAAAAAAGATATACTGGCACTAGAAAAGGTTCAGAAAAGGACAACTAAAATGATTAAGGGTTTGGAACGGGTCCCATATGAGGAGAGATTAAAGAGGCTAGGACTCTTCAGCTTGGAAAAGAGGAGACTAAGGGGGGATATGATAGAGATATATAAAATCATGAGTGATGTGGAGAAAGTGGATAAGGAAAAGTTATTTACTTATTCCCATAATACAAGAACTAGGGGTCACCAAATGAAATTAATAGGCAGCAGGTTTAAAACAAATAAAAGGAAGTTCTTCTTCATGCAGCGCACAGTCAACTTGTGGAACTCCTTACCTGAGAAGGTTGTGAAGGCTAGGACTATAACAGAGTTTAAAAGAGAACTGGATAAATTCATGGTGGTTAAGTCCATTAATGGCTAATAGCCAGGACGGGTAAGGAATGGTGTCCCTAGCCTCTGTCTAAGGATGGAGATGGATGGCAAGAGATAGATCACTTGATCATTGCCTGTTAGGTTCACTCCCTCTGGGGCACCTGGCATCGGCCACTGTCGGTAGACAGGATACTGGGCTAGATGGACCTTTGGTCTGACCTGGTACGGCCTTTCTTATGTTCTTATGTTCTTAACGTAACAAGGAAACAACGTTAACCGGGATGATGTTAAGTGAGGAGTTACTATATTATATTGAAAATATATTACTTGTATATAAACTAGCCATAATAGTAATAAAGGTACTCCTGAGAAGATTCTTTTTTTAAAACCCACAGAAATGAAGTCTGATCAATAGGCTTGGTTTCCTAACACATATGCTGCAATATTTATTGACAGCTTCTAATTTTTGTGCCTGTATAATCTCCTTAGTGTTACTGAAGCACAATTTTGTTTTGTGTTGGCATTTTAGGCAGAACCATGAGACATTATTCCTTAAATATGGAATATCATTGACATCACCACAGAAATCCCCTTTCACGGCGATGGCTTGATGACTGGAAGTCTGTGATTGATTTAGTGCAACCACCACCAAGCAATTACCATTCCTTCTTAAAACCCCTTTTTTTCATTCTCTTTGGGACAAGTGGAATCTGGCTTTTAGTACATACATTAATATTTCATGAAACATTATTTTAAATTTCTTACCTAACTGCATTAACTTGGTTTCAGAGTAGCAGCCGTGTTAGTCTGTATCCGCAAAAAGAAGAACAGGAGTACTTGTGGCACCTTAGAGACTAACAAATTTATTAGAGCATAAGCTTTCGTGGACTACAGCCCACTTCTTCGGATGCATATAGAGTGGAACATATATTGAGGAGATATATATATACACATACAGAGAGCATAAACAGGTGGGAGTTGTCTTACCAACTCTGAGAGGCCAATTAATTAAGAGAAAAAAAAACTTTTGAAGTGATAATCAAGCTAGCCCAGTACAGACTTCTTATCAAATTGTCTGTACTGGGCTAGCTTGATTATCACTTCAAAAGTTTTTTTTTTTCCTCTTAATTAATTGGCCTCTCAGAGTTGGTAAGACAACTCCCACCTGTTTATGCTCTCTGTATGTGTATATATATATCTCCTCAATATATGTTCCATTCTATATGCATCCGAAGAAGTGGGCTGTAGTCCACGAAAGCTTATGCTCTAATAAATTTGTTAGTCTCTAAGGTGCCACAAGTACTCCTGTTCTTCTTTTTGCATTAACTTGGTCTCCTTGGATAAAATCCTGATTCTACTCCCATTGCCTTCAATAGGGCCAACTTTTCATCCCTTAACTTTAAAGATTCTTTTAAAAATGAAATGTTTATAAATAAATAACCAGCTACCAAGTGTTATTGAGGAATTTCCTGACATTTTTCAGTAACATTTTCTGCTGGACTCAATTAAACAACAATTACTAACAAAATATTGAAAACATAATAAAAATATAATTAAAGTATTTTCTAACACTAATCTTTAGCATGGAAAGACTGGTAATGATTGTATCATTACAGCTGCAACCAGGGGGGGTCTTTCAAAGGCCATTTCAAATTCAGATTTTCATGGTTCAAAGTCTTCCAGGTTAACTCTTACAGTGAAATATTTTAATTCATTCCCCTCCCCTCTACCCATTCTTCCTGAAAACACTAACAGTTACAAAATGTTTAATTTAAAGATGACCTCTCTGAACCAAGCTCAGATTTTGTGATCTTTCTTCCATTCTTCTCCATAGTATGATCAAGTTACAGCTCAAGATTTGATGGGTCATACTATATCTAATTGTACTTTGTATAGGTTAGTTTTGTTATTGGGGTGGGGAACTAAAGCTCATTAAATTACTGCACAAGTCTAGTGAATCTGATGGAGATAAAAAAAACCTACACAGAATGCTCACATACTGTCACAGGGCCTGCTCCTACTGAAACTGATGGGAGCAACTGAATGTCACAGGGAGCAGAATCAGACCCCCAGGAATTCAGGCAGAAGAGGAGACTTCCTAAGATCTGCAGGGGGAACAGAAGAGAAGCTCCACCACAACACACCTTAGCAGATGCACAGAATTGGTGCTTCACTGCTGTTCCTTCAAATACCTTCTTGACAAGTCTCTCTGCTTCCATCCTTCGATCTCACTAGCCCAACTTATGGGATAATATTCATCATCCTTTTATATACAGTTTATTGTATCCCCAAGGTTTCCTAGCAATGTGTGTTACATTTCTTTCTCCAATACAATCTGGTTCTACTGGGAAGACTGGAACACAGCCTGACATTTAGTTGGTCCGTGGTGTAAAATCCTGACTCCACTGAAGTCAATGACAAAACCTTCTATTGACTTTAAAGGGGCAGTATTTTACCCAGTGACTTTACTGCTGTTCTCAAGAATCTGGAAGTGAAAGCATAAAATTATGCCACAACACTGACAACTTTTCAATGCACGTTAAAAATCAATGCCCAGAAGCTAACCAGACCAGTAGTATATCTGGTGCTTGAATTAAACCTGTTTCAGGGACTGGCCCCTCTATTGGAAAGTCTATTGTTTTTAACCTGTCATTGCCTCACATCCATGTTTTGTCAGTGTTTCCATAACTATCACAAAGGAAAGAAACAATGAAGGCAAAAATACAACAAGCCTGTGAAGAGTGTCTTCAGTGTAGGATTTGGCATGTGTTACCGGCAGCAGGAAGAGGTAGTTTTGTTTGCACTAAAAATTACTGTAATATAAAACCTCACAAGACACAATCCTCCCTGCTCTCCCCCTCCCCTCACAGAGCTGAGAATTAAGAGTTGATTTTTCAGCTTTATTAAAAAAAATTCTCAGGGTTTGGCAGATAAACTTTGTGTCATGATCTGAGCATCATTGAAAAATACTTATTTATATTCAGCTTTCATATAGGAACATAAAACCTTATCCATAATACTATGCAAACAATAGAGGAGTTGTACAATTATGTTTTTAAAATAAAATTCAGTGAAGATTCAGCTTCCCTGTAAGCTCTTTCCAGTCAACAGGAAGCCTCTGTGACTATATTTCCTACATGAACTAATAATAGATTCTAAGGCTAGATGGGATCCCTGTGATCATATATAGCTCAGGCCATAGAACTTCCTCAAAATAATTTCTAGAGCAGAGCTTTTAGCAAATCATCCAATCTTGATTTTAAAATGGTCAGTGACTGAGAATCCACTACGACCCTTGGTAAATTGTTCCAATGGTTAATTACTCTCACCATAAAAAAATGTATGCCTTATTTCCAGTCAGAATTTGTCTAGCTTCAGCTTCCAGCCATTGGATTATGTTATATCTTTCTCAGTTAGATTGAAGCTCATTATTAAATATTTGTTTTCCAATTAGTAGTTATAAACCTTAACCAAGTCACCCCATAATCTTCTCTTTGTTAAGCTAAATAGATTGAGTTCTTTGAGTCTATCACTAGAAGACATGTTTTCAAATCCTTTAATCATCCCCATGGCTCTTTTCTGAGCCCTCTCTTATTTATTAACACCTTTCTTGAACTGTGGGCACCAGAACTGGACACTATATTCCAGCAGCAGTCACACCAGTGACAAATACAGACAAAAAATAACCTCTCTAGTCCTACTCAAGATTCCCCCATTTATGTATTCCAGGATCACATTAGCTATTTTGGCCACAGTATTACATTGGGAGCACATGTTCAGCTGATTTTCCACCATAACTCCCAAATCTTTTTGGGAGTCACTCCTTTCCAGAATGGAATCTACATTCTTTGTTCCCAGATGTATACATTTATATTTACTCATGTTAACACACATATTGTTTGCTTGCACCTAGCTTACCAGGCGATCCAGATCGCCTTGACAGTGACCTGTCCTCTCCATTATTGATCACTTCTGCAATTTGTGTGTCATCTGCAGACTTTATCAGTGATGATTTTACATTCTCTTCCAGGTCATTGATAAAAATGTTAAATAGCATTGATGAAGAGTTACTTGCTATGGAGTTAGAGCAAAATGGGTTGTCAGAGGAACCTCTGTTGTTTTAAATCCATTTTGCAGTGTTATGCACCTTATGGCAAATAAATCATACTTTGTTTTGAAGCAACTGCTTCTGTGTCACTGCATACTGTTACTGTCCACAGGCTCCCAAAGGGAAACTCTTGCATTTGTCAAGCCTGCTGGGACTGCTTGATGTAACCTGGGAGATCCACTTGAAAAACAGTTGGATCCTACCTCAAAGAGAAATGGAGGCACAAGCCTGTCACTTGAAAAGGGTGCACTATGGAGACTTGGAAAAGAGGCTCAAAAGGGACAGTTCTCTCATGGCCCATGACATGGAGAAGACAAGGGGACCGGATCAGAACGAATAGGGAGCTGTGATATGTAGGAACTTCGACTGGGTACTGCAAAAATTGGCTGACACAGGTATACATCTTAAGAGGGAAAAGTATATTTTTCAGGCTGCTGCTATTTACCTAGGACACAAAATTAAAACAAAATTTATCAAACTTAGCATCCGTATTGGCTCCATTACACAAACTATTACAGAAAAGGATAAAATTCCAGTGGGCTCAAAAACAAAAAATTCTTTTTTGCTTCTGGAAAAACTAATCACTAATGCAGGGGTCGGCAATGTTCGGCACGCGGCTTGCCAGGGTAAGCACCCTGGTGGGCCAGGCCAGTTTTATTTACCTGCTGACGCGGCAGGTTCGGCCGATCGCGGCCCCCACTGGCCACGGTTTGCTGTCCTGGGCCAATGGAGGCGGCGAGAAGCCGCGGCCAGCACATCACTCGCCCACGCCGCTTCTCGCCGCCCCCATTGGCCCGGGACAGCGAACCGCGGCCAGTGGGGGCCGCGATCGGCCGAACCTGCCGCGTCAGCAGGTAAATAAAACTTGCCCGGCCCGCCAGGGTGCTTACCCTGGCGAGCCGCGTGCCGAACGTTGCCGACCCCTGCGCTAAAGTCATCAAAACTGTTTAATTTATTAGAAGTAGTACTGTTTTGTGACGTCTCACCATGTCACGGGAGTGGGGGTAAGAAGTGGTATTAGATCACTGAATGTCAGATGGATCTGAGTGTCCTATCAATTATATATCAAGGCCACTAGTTCCAGCAGAAAAAAAGTATTCCCATTTAGAATGAGAATAGCTAACTGTGGTTTTTGGGCTAAAGAAGTTCCCACTCTCACCTATATGACAGGTCCAGCACTAGTAGGCAGAGGGAGGTGGAATAAGGAGGCTCTGCATGCTGCTCTCACCCACAGGCACTGCCCCACCCCCAGCTCCCATTGGCCGCTTCCCGGACAATGAGAGTGCGGAGCCAGTACTCGGGGCAGGGGCAGCATGCCTAGGAGCCGGACCTGCTGGCCGCTTCCGCGATGCAGCGCGGTGCCAAGATAGGTAGGGTTTAGTCTGCCTTAGCGCTGCTGACCAGACCTTTAATGGTCCCATCAGCGGTGCTGACCGGAGCCACCAGGGTCCCTTTTTGACTGAGCACCTGCAGCACCCCCGGGCCGCCCTCCCCCCCCCCCCCAAGATTTAGTCGGGGGTATATAGTACAAGTCATGGGTTATGAATATTTGTTTACTGCCTGTGACCTGTCCATGATTTTTTCTAAAAATACCTGTGACTAAAACATATTCTTACCTATGGCGTCTCTCATCGTATCAGTTTATGGCTATGAGTTTGATTATAAACCTGGAAAAGCACTGGGTAATGCGCATACTCTGAGTAGACTTCCTTTGTCAGATAGCCCATCCAAAGTACCTCAGCCTACAGAAACCATCTTCTTTACTTCTCTAATCAACACAGCACAGATAAAAAGACAGAGAGACTCATTATTGTCTTGAGTGCAGAGAATGGTTAGAAATCACTGGACAAAGAGGGTAAGCACAGAAATCCAACCTTATTACAACCGAAAGGAGTCTATAAATGTCCAGGATGCGTACTTATTATTAGGATCCCAGATAATCATACCTCCAGTAAGTAGACCAGTGGTGCTAAACTTGTTATTCGTTAGTAGTGCTGTATTTCAGGAATTTATTTAAAAAAACCACAACAACAAACGCAAACACAACAGAACTGCGCCATACCACCCTTCTTTCAATGGCCTAGCGCAGGGATTCTCAAACGTCATTGCATCGCGATCCCCTTCTGATAACAAAAACTACTACATGACCCCAGGACGGGGGACTGAAGCCTGATCCCGCCAGAGCCCCACTGCCCCGGGCAGGGGTGCCAAAGCCCAAGGGCTTCAGCCTCAGGCAGGGGTCCTATAACCTGAGCCCTGCTGCCCCCAGGCTGAAGCTCTCAGGCTTTGGCTTTGGCCTTGGGCCTGGTGTTTTAGCTTTGGCCCTAGGCCCCAGCAAGTCTAAGCCAGCCCTGGCGACCCATTAAAATGGGGTTGCCGCCCACTTTGGGGTCCTGATCCACAGTTTGAGAACCACTGATTTAGCGGAGCAGGCTGTGCAAATCATAGAAGCGGGAACAAAGAAGATGGCATATGATAGCATAGCAGCCAAGCCGGCCAGGCTTCTTTTCCAGTATTGCATGACACCACAAACCACAACAGAAAAATCATCTTCAGAAGAATACAATCTGGACTCTACACTCAGCTCAAGCTGCTAACATGAGGGAAAAGCAGGCAACACAAGAGTTATATTATGATGTATGAGATGCAGGTAATGCAGTATATATTCTTAACCAGTGAGGGCCACTGCAAAAATTATCAGGTCACATCGTAGCACAGGCAGGACCACTTTCTTGGGTGACATCACAATAAGGGTTGTCTGCAGCACCATGAGGAGTTAGGAATTCTCATTCAGATAGGTTAAGGTACGAGGTGTTATGGAGTCATTAGACTATCCAATTTCTGCATCCAGAAATAGTGAGATTGCTCAGGACACTGTACCAACCACTATAGCGGACTTGGAAGTGAAGCCTGCAGAGACAGTTTTATTATCAGAAAGCTCTTCTGCACCTGCTACTGATCAAAGACCACAGGTGTTTCCACTGTATCATTTCAGAAGATCTCCCAAACTTAGAGACAGACTGGACTTGTAGTAATACACTAGAAAGGGCAGAATAATCCCTTGCAATTGCCTGAAGATTAGGTAGTCCATCCAAACCTGTTAGTTAGGATGTTTTATTGTTATAATGTTAATTAGGGCTGTCGATTAATCACAGTTAACTCATGCAATTAACTCAAAAAATTAATTGAGATAAAAAATTAATCGTGATTAATCACAGTTTTAAATCACATTGTTACAAAAGTGGAATACCACTAAATTGAAATTTATTTATTTATTTATTAAATATTTTCAGGTGTTTTTCTACATTTTCAAATATATTGATTTAAATTAAAACACAGAATACAAAAAGTGTACAGTGCTCACTATCACTTTTACAGTGCAAATATTTTTTTATTAAATATAATATAAACAAAAGAAATAGTATTTTTAAATTCACCTCATACAAGGACTGTAGCGCAATCTCTTTATTGTGAAAGTGCAACTTACAAATGTAGATTATTTTGTTACATAACTTTCCTCAAAAACAAAATGTAAAACTTTAGCTCTTACAAGTCCACACAATCCTACTTCTTGTTCAACCAATTACTAAGACAAACAAGTTTGTTTACATTTACAGGAGACAATGCTGCCCACTTCTTATTTACGATGTCACCAGAAAGTGGGACTTTTGTAGACGGCATTACAAGGTATTTATGTGCCAGATATGGTGAACATTCATATGCCCCTTCATGCTTTGGCCAGCATTCCAGAGGACATGTTTCCATGCTGATGACGCTCATTAAAAAAAAAAAAAAAGTTAATTAAATTTGTGACTGAACTCCTTTGGGGAGAATGGTACGTCTCCGACCCTGTTTTACCAGCATTCTGCCATATATTTCATGTTATAGCAGTCTCGGATGATGACTCGGCAAATGTTTTAAGAACACTTTTGCTGCAGATTTGACAAAACACAAAGACGGTACCAATGTGAAATTTCTAAAGATAGCTATAGCACTCGACCCAAGGTTTAAGAATCCAAAGTGCCTTCCAGAATCTGAGAGGGATGAGGTGTGGAGCATGCTTTCAGAAGTTTAAGAGCAACACTACGACATGGAAACTACAGAACCCGAACCACCAAAAAAGAAAAATCAACCTTTTGCTGGTGACATCTGACTGAGATGATGAAAATGAACATGCAGTCAGTAAGTACTGCTTTGGATTGTTATCAAACAGAACCTGTCATCAGCATGGACGTATGTCCTCTGGAATGGTGGCTGAAGCATGAAGGGGCATATGAATCTTTAGCGCATCTGGCATGTAAATATCTTGCGACGCTGGCTACAACAGTGCCATGAGAACGCCTGCTCTCACTTTCAGGTGACGTGAGCAAAAAGGCAGCATTATCTCCTGGAAATGTAAACAAATCTGTTTGTTTGAGCAATTGGCTGAACAAGAAATAGGACCGAGTGGACTTGTAGGAGCTAAAGTTTTACATTGCTTTATTTTTGAATGCAGTTGTTTTGTACCTAATTCTACATTTGTAAGTTCAACTTTCATGATAAAGATATTGCTCTGCAGTACTTGTATTAGGTGAATTGGCAAATACTATTTCCTTTATTTTTTACAGTGCAAATATTTATAATCATAACTCACTATAAAGTGAGCACTATACACTTTGTATTCTGTGTTGTAATTGAAATCAATATATTTGAAAATGTAGAAAACATCCAACAATATTTAAGTAAAACTAGTATTCTATTATTTACAGTGTGATTAATTGCACAATTAAAAAAATTAACTGCTTGACAGCCCGAATGTTAATGTTTTAAGTTTATTATTACTAATAATTTAAAGGGAGAGGAGTGTAATGTTGTAGGTATTTGTTATGCGTATTGCCACATGGTGGCCAACGTGAGAATAGCTATTTACTGTTAGAAGCCCTAAGGCCATTATTGAGGATGCTCCAGGGGATTGGGACGGAGGGGGGCGGAAAGGTGTAATATGGAGGCTACTTAGTTGTCTACATGAACCTGTACTGGAATAAAAAAAAAAGGGTCTCCTTTTTTCAGTTGTAATCAGTTTTTGGTCTCCATACACCGTAACAGGGATCCCCTAAGTCAAATATATGTACAATAATTCACCAGGTCTCTGCAGAGAGTTAGTAGCATAGCCCACTGATCATCATAAACTTTGCAAAATGTATGTATGAATAATATTTAAGGAATTGTGTGTCTATACTGAAAAATTAGGCTCTTTAGGTATGAAAGTTAAGACAGGTCACCAGAAGATGAAAAAATGTTCCTGACAGGTAGACAGGATAGACACTTCTCTCTCTCTGGCTGGTCAAGTGTGTACTGTCTGCTTCACAATGGAAGCTTATCTACAGACTGAGCCGAATGCTAATCAAGAGACTGTGAAATCTTCAAGAAAGAAAATATACAGAAAGAAATAAAACAGCAGGAGGGGATCCTGTTTTAAAATAAAGACAGTGGATGGTTGGAGTATATCTAGGAGACCAGTGTACCACCAATGCATCTTTCCACTGAGGAGGCAAGAGGACAGTGTGACTTGTCTTACAAACGGAAGATCACAGCCAAGCCTGGCTGTAATATTCTAGAAGGATTTTGGCTGAGCTTTGGCTCTATAAGACATGACAGGAACTAGTTAAGGAAGTCTAGGTTTTAGAATGCGAGTTATGGTTTTATTTTATATGTAACCATTTTGTTACCAGTATTTCTATTTGCCATCACTTGAATCTCTGCTCTTTCTTAAATAAAACATTTGCTTGTTTTCACTATAAACCTATCTAAGCGCTGCATGTTAAGCAGAACTGTGATCTATGGTGGAACTAGTAAGCTATGGGGGTACTTGTTCCTTTGGGAGCAATGATTCTGTGAACGTCCAGTGGACCAGGGCCCGGACACTCCAGGGAGATGCTCAGAGGGCTCAGGGTTGGAAAATGCCTATCACTAACCTGCAGAGAAACAGCAGAACCAGTGCAGGCTAAGAGGGGAGTGCTTGTGTTGCCCGTGGCCAGTGGAGTCAGGGAGCTGAGACACAGCAGGCGCAGACAAGGCTCCCCCATGCTAAGAGTAGGTGGTACCGGGATGTCTCACAACCCTGGGGAGCGCCATAATGTGTATTCTAACTACCCTCTAGGAACTAGACCAGGGCAAATTCTGTGGTACAAAACCTAACCCTTAAAAAGACCCCAGAACCTTGGTTGTAAGAACATTACAATAAATATTTTTGTAACTTGCAGCAGACAACCAAATCATCTCGAGCCACTACCATGCATGACAGTTTCTAAATGCTTTTTACCAAAGGAAATCTTAGAACAGCAATGGTACAGCTGCCTAGATCAACTACTGCCATCTGAATTTTCTATTCCTACCGTGGAGCCATTCTGCACCAGCAGGGACTAGATAACCTAATAGATCTTACTCCTGTCTCATCTTGGATTTCCACTAGTCTGCAAATGGATACTTATCCTCAATAAACCTTATCCCCTATTGTGGCCTATGTCTTTGTAATTGTAGATGTATATTGCTCTGCTATGTAATGCACAGGTGTTAGTACTTTAAGCCAGTGGTTCTCAACTGGGATACAGTAGTCTAGAGAGGTTGGAACCACTGATTTAGGCAACAAGTAAAGAGAAACAGTTTTATTTTTATGAGCAAACGGGAGACAGAATAATTAAAATAGAGACGGCACATGAAAGATATATAGTACATTTTGTACTGCATTTTTTGGGGGGGGGCTGGCGGGGGTAGGTAAAGAAACAGGTCCATGGTGCAGGACAACTTCTATTCAGCAGAATAAAGGGGTATACTGGCTGAACATCCCTAAGTGCTATTATAGCTGCCGTAGTTTCTAACAAAGACAAATGCACCTTGTATGAAGAGTTCTAATTCAGGTTCTTTAAGCTGTTGACAACCCAAGGAATGTACACAATCTCTTTCATTCTCTAACTCCTGTAAAATCCAGTTACAGATACCTTATCAGAGATTTAGCATGCATTAATTGTGTGATCTTATTTTAAACAATATGAGAGAGAGTCTTGCTAATGTTTTCCATTGGCTTAAAATGTCAATAAAGCTAACAGCTAATGAAAAGAAATTAGACAATACTGCTGAGACTCTTCATTTCTTAACTATGTATCATGCCAGCCAGAGGAGGTAAGCTGTGTAGAGGACTCACTTAGAAGTCTAATAACATAGAAAATCATTTTAAGGTTACACATTACTAAATTTACAAATTACAATTATATTAAAAGATTGCATTAACATCCTGGACCTTATTTATTAAAAATCAGATTCTGCCTGGCCCTTAATAGGGCCTCTGCCTAGAAGACACAATCTAGTCCTAAGAGCCAAATCTTGTTTCCACTGAAGTCGTAAACGAGGTTTTCCACTGAGGGCCATGGGACTGAGATTTGGCACTAACAGAATATATTTTGCTTTCACTCAGTTTTCTTTCCAGCTATGCACAAAGACAAAGTCACCACAATGAATGTTTTCTGTAAGATATAATGGGCCTGACTCTTTCACACTTGCACTGGTGTTATTTCTAAGCAACTCTCACGAGTGCATTACATTCAGTGGAGTTACTCACAAATTACACCAGTGTAAGGAGGAGAACAAAGCCAGATGCCTGCATGCTGTGAAATTAGCTTACAGTGTATCAGAAAAGTGGCAAAGTCAATGGGGGGGGGGGGTCTGTGCTAAAAAATCGTGCAAAGATTGACAAAGGGGACTGTAGGCGAGCAGCATCTAAAAAGTTAATTCATGAAGAAATTAACAAGGATTTTAAGAAGGGAAAAATGTGCAAGTTAGAACAGTCAACAACAATAATTAGGGTTTGTAATTTGCAGGGTTGAAATTATAGCACCATATCCGTATTTAAATACACTTGTGACTTGCAAGGTTCCTGCACAGTTTCTTTGTCTAGAGTGAAAACCATGCTACAGAATTCCACTCTCCCTCACAGATAACTTAACTGCACCATTGGATGCTTATCTAGAACTTCTATAATTATATTTTATTTTCAGACATACATAGGGTTACCATATGTCCTGTTTTTCCTGGACATGTCCGGCTTTTCGGCAGTCAAACCCCCGTCCGGGGGGAATTGCCAAAAAGCCGAACATGTCCGTGAAAATGGCGGCTCTGCTCCTCCCCTGACTCTTCGGCTCTGTTTAAGAGCCGAGCTGCCCGAGCGCTATGGGCTTCAGGCAGCCCCCTTGCCTCCGGACCCCAGCCGCCGGCCGGGCACTTCCCCTCCCGGGCTCCGGCAGCGCAGGGTCCGGAGGCACGGGGGCTGCCCGAAGCCGGTAGCGCTCGGGCAGCCTGGCTCTTAAACAGAGCCGAAGAGGAGCAGAGCCTCCAGCCGCGGCGGCTCTGCTCCTCCCCTGACTCTTCGGCTCTGTTTAAGAGCCGGGCTGCCCGAGCGCTACCGGCTTCGGGCAGCCCCCGTGCCTCCGGACCCTGCGCTGCCGGAGCCCGGGAGGGGGCGCAGGGTCCGGAGGCATAGGGGCTGCCCAAAGCCCGAGCGCTACCGGCTTCACGGTTTGCCGGGCAGCCTCCAGACCCTGCGCCCCCGGCTGGGCGCTTCCCCTCCTGGGCTCCAGCTGCGCTGGGGAAGCGCCGGCCGGGGGCGCAGGGTCTGGGGGCTGCCCGGCAAACCCTGAAGCCGGTAGCGCTGGAGCAGCCCTTTCCCCGTGGGAGGGAGGAGGGGGCGGAGTTAGGGCGGGGAAAGGGCGGAGTTGGGGCGGGGCTAGGGGGTGGGGAAATGGGCGGGGCCAGGGCCCGTGGAGGGTCCTCTTTTTTTATTTATTAGATATGGTAACCCTAGACATACAAGACCTGTTCCTAGTGGTCAAGGAAGCCATGCTAGCCACAGTCTTGTTCCTAGCACAGTTTCAACCCCATTGTGTGCAGGAAGTAATTTTGTAACTGATATTTTGCAGATACCTTAAAATGTCAGCTGCAATGGTTCTGCATTATTAAAGCATGGCCTCTTGAACACCTTCATTGACCCAATGTGAAATGTGAAGAACACTCCAGTTTCTTGGTGTTTTTACATTTTCCTTCATGCCTAACTATATACTGGGCTATTACAGAAGCACAGGATTTGTTCCATACCAAATGTCTTTGGGACAAGTTCCCCCTTAACACTCCACTGCCATAAAGCAACTGATAGCATTTGGTGACCTTTTAAAAACACAGATCAGCCCTTTGACTCATCATTCAAGTATGTGTAGCAATACCCAGAGCAGAAGAGCTCTGTTTCATCTGGGGCAGTGAAAGGAACAATGGCAAAAACTACTAGGATCGGAGACAGTATGCTTGTTTGCCAGCAAAATAATCAGCTGCTGTGGGTTTCAAAAAGGAGGCATTTCATTTGCTTCCTCACACCCCATTGAATAAAAATAAATTATAACTTGGGGAAGGAAATTCTCCATCACTTTATGTAGACATAAGATGCAGATGCTTTATGCAGACATGTTTCTTATGTTCATATTTGATATTTGACATGCTAATATGGAGTTTCCCAAAAATACACTCAAGAGGACCTACATATTTCCAGCTTTTATAAAGAGAAGTACTACTTGGAAATCCATAAAATTAAGTTATTTCTCTACAAGTATAATTTTGGTGAATGGAGCCATGTAGTTTTTAAAACCAAAATTGAAAGGTTCTGAGACTATATTTAAGTCACTAAACCACAATCCTTTCATAAATGTTTCATTTGTGAATTATTTGGTGAATGTTCGGATCATTAATAATAACTCAGTTTCTTAAGCAATTTTTCTGTTGCAGGCTTAACTTCTACCTCACATTTGCATTAGCTTCCCCAGCCACTAGATAATCTGATTTTGTTCTAAATATTCTTTAGAAATTATAAAAAGATACGATTTGACAGTATTTTAGCTTTTATGTCACTTAGTAACAGCTCTTCAATCCAGGATTTTATTATGATAAATATATAATAAATAAACACTGTGCACACACTCAGACTTCCCTGTTAGTCCGTGTCTTACATTTGCAAGGTTTCAATCATTTTTGCCTTTTGTTCTCATGTGTTCACTGGCTGCTTTAAATTCTAAAGTCTGCCTGGTTCTGTTGCTAAGCAACAGTTTAGCCTAGTTAGGACTTCCTGATGAAATAATAATTGTCTAGAACATGCCTGGTTTTTAGATCCATTTCTAGCAAGAATATTTTACCACTTTATGGAACATTAAGGTTCCCACTATAATAGTAGTGGGCAGTAGTCACCCTGAAAATCTTGCCAGTTACCCTAGATAACAAAATAATGATCCCAGTATTTGCAAAATTCAAGGCATTCCTTCTACCGTAAGCTCAGAGAAGTATATAGCCCCCCAATAACCACATCTCTTTAGAGGAAAGCTGGCAAGTGTAAGTAGGAGCACCACATATTTCTATATGAGAAGAGGAGGAGGAGGTGGGGTCTTTTTATTATAGTCTGTTGTTCTCCTAAGCACTGCCTAGCAGAGAATCATACCACCATCAAAAAAAATCCCTGGTTGAAGATTAAAAAAAAAAAAAAAAAAAAAAAAATCACAACTATAGGGCAGACCAATTCCTTCTGCAACTATCCCATGCTGCGAATCAATATGGAATATGCTGGTTTCAGTGATCTGGGACATAGAGGCTTGACATAATTTTATCTCCTTTCATTGCAAAGCACCAGTTAAAGTGTCATTAACCACTACTCCCTCCTGTCCCAGCTGTGTTTGCCTTTTGAGGCAACCTCCTTCATCTAGCTCTTGAAAAGCACTGCCCTGTCAATTTCTCATTTCTCTCCCCCCACGCTCCTCCCTCCCTCCCCCCCCCCCCTCCACCAAACATGGTGCTTTGTTCACCATGACCTTTTAGTGCTGCTGTCTGGGAGGGAAGGGGTGTGCATATGTGTTTTTTCTTGTTTTGTTTAAGCTAATTCAATGCTGTAGTACATGGCAGATATAGAAATACAAGGCTCCGCTGCTGACCCATCTCACTGTTGTTCCCGGTAAGACAATATGAAGATTGAAGCCGGAGGCCCAAATCCCACAATGCCCGCTGCGGCTAGGAACAATATAGGAAGATCTGACACCAGAAGTGAAACATATTAAAAGAAATGACAAAACAGAGAGGGAGAGAGAGACAGACAGACAGACTGCTATTGGGCCATAATGAAGACAGAAGTGAACGTCCATAGTCTTAAAGTCTTATTGGCATTCCCCAGTCTGTCTCTCTCTTTTTTGGGTGGGGCGGCGGGGGGGGGGTGTCATTCCTTTCAATATGTGCCACTACCTAGTGTTCTTGTGGAGAGTCAGGTGTCAGCCCAGAACTGAGACAGGGGGCACAGATGTTTTCCACAGCCAGAGGAAGTGAAATGCAGGGCAGGGCTCAGTGACTCTAACTATACTCCAAATACCCTGCTCAGGTTTATTGATCTGCAGCCTGCCAAAGAAAGGAAGGGCAGAGAGAAGGGGTTTCACACGGTCTGCAAGAACCAAAGTCTTACGCCTTTTCTGAGGTTAAGTCTACACTACCCGCCTGAATCAACGGGTAGAAATCGACCTCTCTGGGATCGATTTATCGCGTCCAGTCGGGACGCGACAATCGATCCCCGAATCGACGCTCTTACTCCACCAGCGGAGGTGGGAGTAAGCGCCGTCGACGGGAAGCTGCGGAGGTCAATTTTGTCGCCGTCGCTACAGCGGGGTAAGTCGGCTGCGATATGTCGAATTCAGCTACACTATTCGCGTAGCTGAATTTGCGTATCTTAAATCGACCCCCACCCTGTAGTGAAGACCTGCTCTGAGAAGAGCAGGCAGTATGTATAGTGAGCTGCTTCAGCCAAATGAAGACAGAACACTAGGTTTGTGGTGGAGTTCCCAGTCTTACAGAGCGCATCATTTGGGTACCAAAAATCTATCCAGTAAGCAGACTTGGCAAATGCAAGTAGATGTGGTTACCTAATAATCTGGTCCGAGACTATTAGATTCCCCAAGAAGGGGGAAATAATTCTTAAAACTAGCAGTGTAATTAAAGTATTCATCCTAAAAAAATATTCATACTAAAAGTGGGATTGTTTTATTGTGAATCAGACTCATATCCGTTTTGTAATTTCTCCTTATCCCTATTACGGCAGCAGGCAGATGCCTTCAAACAAGGCCCATACAACTGGACAGGCTAGCAGTTTGATCTCGGAGTTCTGTCCCCAAATCATCTGGGGAAGGAAGGGGACGGGGGGGGGGGGGGAAAGGGAAGGGCCCACAGGGACTTAAAACCAAGTCCCCATTGCTCAACTGAGTGGAAAGTTTCAATGTTATGTAACAATCTGACTGGGGTAGAAGCTTTACTATTCAGATGCGTGCAGTCCTTGGGAGAGAATTACATGGTTTGAAACTGAATCCTCTTCAGCTAGCCACTCAAATTGCAGTTTTGATTAAGACATTTTCAATATTGTGAACTCCTACGATTTTATCACAAGGCTTGTGAAATCTGCTGTTATTCTTCAAGCCCCAGATCCTTTGCTACACGATTACACGAGAATTTCAGCTTTCAGATAATAAATAATATTTAAAAAAAATCTAGTCAATGTTTGGAGAGAGAAACTTGGAAGCATGAATCTGGAAAGCTCAAAAACAAGGCAAATAAAGAACCCAACATTCTTTATTTTTTAAAAAAATGTCATGGTTTTTTAAGTTAATCATATTGTTTTGAGGGCCTACTACAAGACTTTTGGCAATCCTACATTGCACAAGTGGTATTAATCCAAGCTGTCTCATTAACAATACTGACAAGTTTCTGTGTGCTGACAACAGATGGAAACCAAGAAATGACTTGCATACACAAATATTTAATGAGTGGTTGCACCGTATTACACAGAGTCTGTGGATTTTACTCCTAGTTTTCAACAGATAAATTTCATTCTGCAAACACAAGCACTCATACATCAGCACCTTAGATAATGGTAAGAGGCCCCGTTAGATTACTGCAAACAAGAGCTTGTGTGAATTCTAGAGAACTACAGAGAATGAGTGCTAGTTCTGTGCTTTGAAGACTGAGTTTCAAGTATGGCTATTGTCCCACTTTTCAGCAAAATTCAGAGCCTCTCCCCCCCGAAACAGGATAGTTTTTGTAATGTTTCATTTAGAAGACAAGAGGAGGGTGGCCAGGAAGCAGGGAGATAGCACAGTGCAAGGAAGGAAAGAAACCAAAACCAACACAACACAACACATACTTCCTTGATTCTCACATAGAACCCTGGTCTCTGACAAGCATGAGATAACTTCTCAATCATTTTAAAAGATGGGCTATTTAAAATAGAATCTGTGCACAATTGGCATTTTGTAATCATGCCAAGAAAACAGTTACCCAAAATCTTTATACAGGCCACGCGCTCCATCCTGGCCTCTGAAGCTTCCTTTCAAAGATGCATTACAACAACAAGAATTAGCTAAAGAAACTTTGTGGGCTGATTTTTTGCTGGGCAGTCTCAGAGGGACAGATTTTGAAAATTCAGTCATTAGCTGTATGTATGAAATAGCATATGCAATAACTTGTACACACAGATGATGGGTAATCGCCCCCATCCTCCCTCCCCACACAAGAAATTGCACATATGCAAATAGAGAATGGGTTAAGAAGCCTTTGAAAATGTGGCCCATAGAGACTAGGGGTTAGATTTACAGTTCCTAAGTAAGAGTCCTTCCTTCTCTGATCTACTGCAGGATATGGACAGGAAGGGTTAGCAGCCTATCCCTCCTCTCCATAATCTTTCAGAGTGGTAAGGAAGATACTACTTTATTTTGGTCCAAAAGTGTGTTTGTGGGAGGAAGATTTCCTAATATACTTTGCACTCTGGGGTTTCAGAGTCAGAGCCCTACCAAGTGGAAGGCTTACAGCAGAGAATTTCTGGGCCCCACTGCTGCATAAGAAGCTGGCTACCTGACTCACCAGAGGATACTGGCAGCAGGATTTGAGGGTGTAGTGGACCCACCAGATTAAAAAACCAAAATACTATTAGTAGCTTTTTTAATTTGTTAAAGTCAGTGTGGCTCCTTTAGGGCTTTTTTCCAGTCAAACAAGTCTTGAAGAATCCTTCTGAGCTGTCTCACTTTGAGATCGTCTCTTCTGGATGGATTCACTTAGGGCTTATCTATACTTACGCGCTGGTTCGGTGGCTGGCAATCGAACTTCTGGGTTCGATTTATCGCGTCTTGTCTGGACGCGATAAATCGAACTCGGAAGTGCTCCCCGTCGACTCCGGTAATCCTGCTTGCCGCGAGGAGTACGTGGAGTCAACGGGGGAGCCTGCCTGCCGCGTCTGGACCGCGGTAAGTTCGAACTAAGGTACGTCGACTTCAGCTATGTTAGTCACGTAACTGAAGTTGCGTACCTTAGTTCGAATTGGGGGGTTAGTGTAGACCAGGCCTTAGACAATAGCACTAGCTCTCTAGGATACTGCTGAACCTGAACTTGTAAATTATGGCTATGGTTCAGAAGGCTCAAATACACCCAAATCACATGGGTTTCAAGCTTGGCGCAAACTGTTTTACCAACCCTAATTAGATGTTTCCCATTTCAAAGAATAAAGGCTGTTGGGGATAAACAGAATTTATCCTGCACCACAAACTATAGCCAAGAACAAATATTTTTTGAAAAAGACAAAAAAAAATCTGTGCCAAATTCAGCCCTGAACTAAGGGAGTGCAACTTGTACTGATTTCAGTAGGCGTTGATCAGGGCTCAACTTGGTCCAAGGCTCCAGTTTTTCACACAGCTGGTCTAGCACAGTGGTTCTCAGACTTTTGTACTGGTGGCCCCTTTCACATACCGAGCCTCTGAGTGCGACCCCCCTTTATAAATGAAAAACACTTTTTAATATATTTAACACCATTATAAATGCTGGAGGCAAAGCGGGGGTTAGGGTGGAGGCTGACAGCTCTCGTAATAACCTCGTGACCCCCTGAGGGGTCCTGACCCCCAGTTTGAGAACCCCTGGTCTAACATTAGCTTTGGAGAACTTCCTGCTCTAGGCAGCTGCCATCCCAGTTCCATCATAGAAGTGACCCTGTGTGCAAATTTTCAGACACAAAGCCATGCACAACGAATCTTGTACTCTCTCTTTTCCTGGTTGCATCTCTTCCCTCTATCTCAGCACCCCACCATCCCCAACACAGTGTTCTGGGCTCATCTCCAATCCTCCACCAACCTCCTTTCTCATCAGTGTCCTTCAGAATGCTGAGGGGAATACTGATTGTTCACTGCAAAACCATCCCTTAAAAAGTAGCAAGAAATTCCTTGTAGCAGCTCCCTCTTATTATCGAGGATCATGCCATCAATGGATTATCTTCACCTTAGAAAGTTAAAAACAGTTTAAAGCTGAAAACACCACAAGATGACATACAATAACCTTCCCCCATTTTATTTTATGTTAAAAAAAATCTGTGTTAAAAACTAGTTATTCAGGATGCACAATACTAAACTGCTCAAGATAGTTAAGACCAAAGCAGACTGTGAAGAACTTCAAAAAGATCTCACAAAACTAAGTGATTGGGCAACAAAATGGCAAATGACATTTAATGTGGATAAATGTAAAGTAATGCACATTGGAAAAAATAACCCAACTATACATACAATATGATGGGGGCTAATTTAGCTACAACAAGTCAGGAAAAAGATCTTGGAGTCATCGTGGATAGTTCTCTGAAGATGTCTGCGCAGTGTGCAGAGGCGGTCAAAAAAGCAAACAGGATGTTAGGAATCATTAAAAAGGGGATAGAGAATAAGACTGAGAATATATTATTGCCCTTATATAAATCAATGGTACGCTCACATCTCGAATACTGCGTACAGATGTGGTCTCCTCATCTCAAAAAAGATATACTGGCACTAGAAAAGGTTCAGAAAACGGCAACTAAAATGACTAGGGGTTTGGAACGGGTCCCATATGAGGAGAGATTAAAGAGGCTAGGACTCTTCAGCTTGGAAAAGAGGAGACTAAGGGGGATATGTTAGAGGTATATAAAATCATGAGTGATGTGGAGAAAGTGGATAAGGAAAAGTTATTTACTTATTCCCACAATACAAGAACTAGGGGTCACCAAATGAAATTAATAGGCAGCAGGTTTAAAACAAATAAAAGGAAGTTCTTCTTCACACAGCGCACAGTCAGCTTGTGGAAGTCCTTACCTGAGGAGGTTGTGAAGGCTAGGACTATAACAGCGTTTAAAAGAGAACTGGATAAATTCATCGTGGTTAAGTCCATTAATGGCTATTAGCTAGGATGGGTAAGGAATGGTATTCCTAGCCTCTGTTTGTCAGAGGATGGAGATGGATGGCAGGAGAGAGATTACTTGATCGTTGCCTGTTAGGTTCACTCCCTCTGGGGCACCTGGCATTGGCCACTGTCGGTAGACAGGATACTGGGCTAGATGGACCTTTGGTCTGACCTTGGTAATGCCGTTCTTATATGTTCTTAATTAAGCACATGAAAGTTAGGAAATGTACAGTTTCCCATGCATCTTTAATTTTGCCTCATTGGGTGTCCATCCTGAACACTGAATAAGACAGAGAACCTGTGGAAAAACTGTGTGAGAGTACGTAACTAAAAAGACTTTATCATAACATAACCACAAGGCAGCAGAATTAAGGTTGCCCAGGCAACCATAAATCAGGCATTTCTTAGGTTTTGAGAGCTTGGCTTTGTAATCCCCTGCAACTTCACTCCCTCAGACCCCATATCCACTCCTCACCCCCTCAGGCACCTTATGGGGCAGGAGCTCCTCCAACTCCCCTTATCAAAAGAGAACCAGGCTTCCCTCAACAATCCCCTCAACCCAGTTCATAGCATCAGCCTCCCACACCCCTCCCCCCTCTAGGATAACAGCCGTCTCCTATTCATTGCCAGCTAATACAGTCCTGTAGCCTCAGTAAGAAAAATCCGTATAGTGATGAAAGTTCAGGGTTCAGGTCCTGCAGGGGCAAGAGGAGGGGTTGTTATAAGTGTACATAACACAATTAGTTTTTATCTTTTTTATTTAAAAAACACCAAGGACAGAGGTGGGCAAACCATGGCCCGCGGGCCACATCCGGCCTGCGGGACCCTCCTGCCCAGTCCCTGAGCTCCTGGCCTGGGAGGCTAGCCCCTGGCCCGGGAGGCTAGCCCCTGGCCCCTCCCCTGCTGTTCTTCCTCCCCCGCAGCCTCAGCTCACAGTGCCACAGGCGCAATGCTCTGGGTGGCCGGGCAGTGCAGATGCAGAGCTGTAGCCTGACCCAGTGCTCTGTGCTGCGCGGTGGCGTGGCTGGCTCCAGCTGGACGGCACAGCTGCCTGTCCTGGTGCTCTGGGCGGCGCGGCTGTAGCGCTGCCAGCCACTGCTGCTCCAGGTAGCACGGTAAGGGAGCAGGGAGCATGGAGGGTTGGATAGAGGGCAGGGGAGTTCGGGGTGGTGGTCAGGGGGCAGGGTGTGGATAGGGGTTGGGGTAGTCAGAGGGTGGGGAACAGGGGGGTTGAATGAGGGCAAGGGTTCCAGGGGGGCAGTCAGGAAGGAGAGGCAGGGTTGTATGGGGTGGCAGGGAGTGGTCAGGGAGAAGGGGTGGTTGGATGGGGCAGGAGTTTCAGGGGGGCAGTCAGGAATGAGAGGAGGGGTTGATGGGGCAGTGGGGGGCAGTCAGGGGTCCGGGGGAGGTCAGGGGACAGGGAGGGGTGGATGGGGCAAGGTTCCCGGGGGGGGGGGCATCAGGGGACAGGTAATGGGGGGGTTGGATGGGGCAGGAGTCCTGGTGGGGGAGTGCGCGTCAGGGGACGAGAAGCAGGGGAGGTCGGATGGGGGCGGGGGCTGGGCCACGCCTGGCTGTTTGGGGAGGCACAGTCCGCCCCTACCCGGCCCTCCATACAATTTCGGAAACCCGATGTGGCCCTCAGGCCAAAAAGTTTGCCCACCCCTGGTTTAATGCAACATGCTGGTTTTTGGAGGTCGGAGGGAGGGAGAATGGCAGAATACTGGAGAAAGAAGGGGTTGCTAAATGCTGAAGGTCATAATTAAATATTTCTCTAATTTGAAATAAATTAATAGGCATTGTGTGCAAATTGCCTGCAGTTCTCAAAAAGGAAGAATTACAAAAGATGTGAATGTGAAGCTGATTAGACTAAATTTCTAGTACACTGTTTTCTGAGCTCCGTTTCACCTACATTGTCCTCAGATCCCATTCTAGGAGTTCAGAGACTCTAGGGGTGAATTTTAGTTGTGGCTTAACCATGAGCTACATTGGGGTCTATAGTTGAGGAGTAAACAAATGATATTCCATGTGTCATCAAAGTACCAGTCCCTCCTTTTTGTCACTGTTTTTCATTGAAAATACAGGTAACTCTTCAATGTACATTTGGAAGAGACTGAAATACAGCAACAACCTTGTAAAATTCTGTCTGCTGTGCAATTGTTTGGGGAGTGGGGTGGGGAGGAGACGGGGTGCTTACAGTTTGTTAATTTTGTAGACCGGTCACTATATTAGCTATTATTGTAGGAATTAGTGGGAGAATAGATGTGCCTGTGATGGTAAGTTTTAATTGAAGCTATGACTGCAAAACACATGTGCACACTATGTAGACCAGGGGTAGGCAATCTATGGCATGCATGCCAAAGACGACACAAGAACTGATTTTCAGTGGCACTCACACTGCCTGGGTCCTGGCCACCAGTCCAGGGGGCTCTGCATTTTAATTTAATTTTAAATGAAGCTTCTTAAACATTTTAAAAACCTTATTTACTTTACATAACAATAGTTTAGTTGTATATTATAGACTTATAGAAAGAGACCTTCTAAAAATGTTAAAATGTATTACTGGCACGCGGACCCTTAAATTAGAGTGAATAAATGAAGACTCAGCACACCACTTCTGAAAGGTTGCTGACCCCTGATGCAGACAGTCAGTTCCATGTTGGGCTCCACACTTTAAGAAAGAGACAAATTGGAGAGAGTCTAGAAGAGAGCAACAAAAATGATGAAAGGTTTAGAAAACTTGACCTATGAGGAAAGGTTAAAAAAAACTGGGCATATTTAGTCTCGAGAAAACAAGACTAAGAAGGGACCCGATAACAGTCTTCAAATATGTTAAGGGCTGTTATGTAGAGGACGGTTATCAATTATTCTCAGTGTCCACTGATGGTAGGACAAGAAGTAATGGGCTTAATCTGCAGCCAGGGAGATTCAGGTTAGATATTAGAACGTTTTTCCTAACTGTAAGGATAGTAAAACTCTGGAATAGGCTTCCAAGGGAGGTTTTGGAATTTGATCATTGGAGGTTTTTAAGAACAGGTGGGACATACACCTGTCAGGGATGGTCTAGGTTGACTTGGTCCTGCCTCAGCACAGAGGGCTGGACTTGATGGCCTCTTGAAGTCCCTTGCAACCCTACATTTCTATGATCTTATGTTTGGAAACTTGGCCTGTAACTTTCTAGTAACAGAGAGAGAAAAACGGATTAAGTCTTTTCCTTCTCCCACACTGCAGTGTTGTTTCTTCAGAGTGAGTGAAATCCTGGTTCCTAATCTGCTGGGATATGAAAGATGTTATGACTCCTTTACTTAGTGTAAACTGCTTCAGAAGCAGCCTGTGAGGCCTGCAAAATTGGCAGGTATCCCTTCCACCTTTCTCAGATGTGAGGAACCTAGAAATGTCAAGGCTAATCTCAGCTTTAAGATAAACAACAACAAAAATGGTTTTTAATTTTTTGCCATGTAAAGATATAATTGAAATGTTTAAAAAAAAAAAAAGAGAGAGAGACTTGAGTTGCAAGTCTGAACCCTCAGAGAGTTTTTTGGCAGCTGTGGAAACCATGGCTATAGGTCCCTTGCTCTTCAGGAGAACCCAGATCAGTTTGTGATTGTGGGTATTGGTGCCATGCAGGCCCCACTCATGGCACTGACCTACCTGCCAAGTGCCTGAAATGCCTCACCTGGAATGTCAATTCCTTACTTGCCCTCAACACCACAAAATGACGCATTACGAATGCAAGGCTGCAGGGTTTCTACAATGTTTGCCTCTGTGAAATGGAGGGAATACTTGCCTGTCTCACAGGTAGAGTAAAGAGCTTTTGGATCCTCTTTACTCTGGAATGTTTTATATATGCACTTGCATATCAGGGACTTAAAAAATGGTAGCAGGTGTGGGGGAGCACATTCTCTCCCCCCCCCCCCCCCGCTAAAAGCATAAGGAGAGGTTTCCTTCTTCTCCTTGGCTTAGGTAAACAGTGCCCCCCCCCCCCCACTCCCCATCCTCCTGGCCTGAAAGCTCATCTTCCCGTTTCGATCTACTTTTAGCCTCTGTATGTTATATCGGGGGAAGGAGGTGGAATCAGAAAGATACTGCTCAGGTATCACTCAGTGAAAAATATCCTTTGGAGTGGTACTTGGAACTCAGCTACTATGCCAGGGGTAGGGAAACTTTCTGGCCTGAGGGCCACGTCAGGGTTCCGAAACTGTATGGAGAGCCAGTTAGGGAAGGCGGTGCCTCTCCAAACAGCCTGGCCCCTGCCCCCTATCTGCCCCCTCCCACTTCCTGCCCCCTTACTGCCCCGCTCAGAACCCCTGACCCATCCAACCCCCCCTGCTCCTTGTTCCCCAACCGCCCCCTCCTGGGATCCCCCGCCCCAACTGCCCCCCCCCTTGGGACCCTACCCCCTATCCAATCCCCCTTCTCCCTGTCCCCAGATTGCCCAGACCCCTATCCAGACCCCTGCCCCCTGACAGGCCCCCCCAGGACTCCCAAGCCTATCCAATCGCCCCCTTCTCCCTGTCCCGACTGCCCCCCGGAACCTCCTGCCCCTTATCCAACTCCCCCGCACCCCTTACCAGAACTGGCAGCCGCATTGCCTGGTCAGAGCCAGCCATGCTGCTCAACAGGAGCTTGCAGCCCCGCCGCCCAGAGCGCTGGCGGCACGACGAGCTGAGGCTGCGGGGGGGGGGGGGTAGCCTCCCTGGTCGGGAGCTCACGGGCCAGCCAGGACTGTCCCACGGACTTTAGTTTGCCCACCTCAGCATTACACAAAAGAAAAAAAAGAAAAGAAAAACAAGAGCCCTAAAAGGTTATATGAAGTGGAAAACTTGGTTTCTTGAACAACTGACATTGGGTGAAGATTCACACAACACTGCACATTTCACCAAATTATTCTACTTTAAGCATAGCTGAACACACGTCTCCTGACATATGCACTTAACCACCACCCCTCCTCCTCCTCCCCCCTCCCCCACAAAAAAAACCCTGTACAAAAGAAGCAGCCAACATTGATGGAATGATGCAGTACATATAGCAAATGGTGAATAATGCCAGTTTTTTTTTTTTAAAAAACAACCTTCACGACAATGTTTTGAAAACTTCAATTATCTTCTACTTTAAGAAGGAAATATTAAGCCCTATTTAAGTCAATGAGAGTTTTACCATTAGTGGGGACAGGATTTAACCCTATGTATATAATGTAGAATTTCATTCATTCATGTATTCATTTAGAGATCTTTAGGTAAAGAAAACAGCTCCTTTGACCGGAGTATACTATTTCAACTCTGTTGCCCAAACTTACAGACTAAGGGCATGTCTACACTTGCCATTTAAAGTGGAAAAAGTCCCTTTTTGGCGCAAAAACTATGGGAGCGTCTACACTTGCCAATGACATTTTGCGGTGAAACTCAGAAGTTTCAATGCAAACAGAAAACCCCCTCCATGAGAGGCGTCCAGCTCTTACAGGTGATGCTTTTGTGGTGATGTGCAAGTGAAGACACATTCTTCCTGTTTACAAAGCTTTTAGCCTCTTGAGGATATCCCACAGTGCTGAAGGGGAGCACTCTGGCCAGCAGCTCTGCTGATTTGTTGCCAGGTAAACAGACATCCACCCCTCCCCTTGTAAAGCCCCCGGAACTTTGAAACTCTCCTTCCTGTTTTCTTGGCAAGTGCTCATTTATCTGGCCGGGTGACAATTCCTGCTCCGGATCCCCTGCTTGGAGCAATGCTGAGCTACTGGAGCTGATCAGTGTTCGGGAGAGGAGGCTGTGCAGGATGCCCCGGGTCCCTTCACAGCCTCCTCTCCCCAAACACTGATCAGACCCCAATAGTCAGCTCCCCTTCCCACAAGGCCCACCATCAAAATGGAGAGAGCTGCCCTCAGTGCGCTACTCTCATCGGTGATGGAAGTGCTGCAAATGTAAACACTCTGACTCCTGTGAAAGTAAGTGAGTACACAAAACAGCACTTTTCTTTCACCGGTTCACTAGCACCGTTGAAACTGACAGCGCAAAAACTCTGCAAGTGCAGAAGCAATATGTATAGCTCGGCTCAGATTCACCACAAACACAAAGATGGTGGTTATCTTTTGCTCTCTGAAGACAAGAGTGGTAGCTGGGTGTGTACAAACTTTCAGGTCCTGACAAAGCTTGACAATGCAATGAGGAAGCTCTTTGGAAGCATGGGTGAAATCCTAAAAAGAATGCCCTCTTCATGCTAACCTCAATAATTTCAATGAAATGGTCAGTCACTGAGTTCAGCCTAGCAATCAGAGTACAAAAGGTTTAAAACAAACAAACAAACAAACAAAAAAAAACCCACCACACCACAAGAACTTGTTCTGAACATTTTTTATGGTAACATTTTTCAGTTATAGTTAGCTTTTCGGAGCCACATAAAAAACAAACCCCAACATGACTGACACCATTGAGAAACTAATCACCTGATTTACTCAAATCAGAGGGAAAACTGTTAAAGTCTGACTGTTAAATAAATATTAGAAGAACAGGTTGGAAATTATTTTCCATTTTTACATTGAGTTTCCATGCAGCCAGGGTAGCATACGATCCCTCTCAGACTCCTGATCACTACTGCAATTGGTTCAGAAATGCCATTCTCTACTAAACTTCTGATTATATTTCATGCTTATCCTTCTTAACACCTGTTGGTCTTGTGTATTTATTATTTATTTGTATCGTCAGAGCACACAGGAATACCAATCATGGACCAGGACACCACCATGCTAGGCACAGTACAAAGATGATCCTTGCCCCAAAGAGTTTTCAACCAATGCTGCAAAAGCCTGATAAGATATATTTGAAAGTAAAATGTAATTTTTAAATATAATTCAGTCTATACATCAAAAGAAGTGCTTCTCATCATAACATTTCATCCAGCTCTGTAATGCATCTTTTCCCTTTAACAAAAAACCAGTCTGTTACAAGAATCCTGAACTAGAGACATCTTGCATTTCCTAGGAACAAGAAAAGTCTTTAAAAATTATATATATTTAATGTAATTTATAGTTAAGAGGATAAACGTTTATTAACAATAGGAGCTAGTTGTTATAATCCTGGATTGATTTCCTCATGAGAAAGCCACACAGAAACGCTTTGCATGGTAATTTGATAGCATTTGCTGTAAGACTAAAAAGAACTTCAGTTTAGTGAAAGAGTTCTTGTGTATAGGAACACATCAAGATCAGAATGAAAGTCACACCTATTTCAAAAAGTTCTTCTTAATATAAAGCAATTGCATGGTAATGTAGCATTGGGGACATAGTGTGAAAGCAGAAGAGTGTGGGCAAACATACCCTCTCTTCTGGTTCTCATTGATGGACTTAAGTGAAACATTTTTCAGAGTGGTAGTTGTGTTAGTCTGTATCAACAAAAACACGGAAGAGTCCTTGTGGCACTTTAGAGACTAACAAATTTAATTGGGCATAAGCCAAATAAATGTAAGTGAAACAGACATTTATACCTGTTCTCATGGACAAGACAGCATACAAAGCTTGGGACCACTACTGAAGAGACTTATCAGCCTTCAGAAAAGCTAGCTGCCTATTGCCCTAAAACAATTGGGTAGAAGACTCTTGCTCAAGAAGCCATCTATTGACATTAACTTTCTCTCTCTCTCTCAAATCTGCGGGGTATTTTATTTTGGGAGTGGGGTGGGGGAGGGATGGGACGATAGGTGATGAACAGACTCTAGTTATATCTAGATTCCTCTGGTATATGGATCAGTCTAACTTTCGATATAAGCATGGCATGGAGCCTTCACTTACTGATATCTTGTAAGTGGGTTAGGTTTTGAAATGTATCCATTATTGTTATAGCTAGGTATAACATCAGAACATCGCAAATAAGGGAACTTACTGACATTGTCAAGCAGAGGTTGCTCCCTGACATCGGCTCACACTATCCATTGGAGTGGGGAAATGGGGGCAGCCTTAAAAGCAAGCGTCCTTACCATGGCCAGGTTTTAAAGGCTGAAGAGGAGATTATTGTTTTCCAGTATTTTATTTCTAGTGTAGGTGTCCTTGAGGATGCAAGGTTCTTAATGGTGCCTTCACCTGCTGGGCTTTTGCGGTTTGCCTTTTGTATTGGGAAAGGGACACTGTATTTGTCTTAAAGTTCGGGATGGGAAATTGGACAATAATATTTCATACTCAGATGTAAGATAAAGAGTCTTGTAGAAACATTGTCAATGCAAAGGGCATTGGCTGATAGGGACACTACTCTTCAGTTTATGCTGTTTAACCCATGGTTAGTGGCAAGTGAGGTTATCATCATCTACACTGAGTCATAGATACAGCCTTCAATTTTGTCTGTCTATTGGAGTCCTGGTAGGATAACTCAGCTAGTCCATCTGGCTCTGCTTTAGCTAGGCTTGCTCTGGACAGGTACTCCGTGCAACATGAGAGCAGCTCAGGAAGGTGATTATGTTGTTTGCACAGAACTTCCAAGACCAGATTTTGTTGTGCTTGCCTTGTCTGAGAGATCATAGCAGGGGTTAAGACTGAACCAGACTCTCATTTGTGTGCTGGGGCAATTCAAAAATTTAGCCATAGTTAGTTTGTCATCATTCTTCCGACACCACCAGGTGCAAAAGGCAGAAGTCAAACAGAACTAACCATCCCTATTCTGGGCTTGTTTTTCCAGGTCTTTTATATTCAAATGCAATAATGCCACTTCAGCCATTATTGGGCTATTGAGTGTGCCTCTAGATCAGCCTTTCGGTCTCTTGCCCTGCGGTTGCCAAAGAAATGCTTAAGTAGCCTATCATTGGGCATTCTTAAAAGATGTCCCAAAATTGGTCTCTCTTCTATATTACTTGGATTACTGCAGGTAACTGTGCACACATACATATATATGGTTAAGGTTCTAATTATCTGATGGACTGCCTCTCTACTTAGCCTGCCAATCCAAATGCCCAGTTCAGCAATGTAGCATCTGCTATAAGTCCTTAGATTTGAGCATGCATCCTGTTTTCATGGATATCCCAAAGAAGATCGCCTGACTCTACAATTTGCTATCTCCGCTAATCTGAAAGTCAGTTTGCTGGCCCTCTAGGCACAGAGTAAAACCTTGCATCTTTCACTGGGATACTTGTGAGGTATCTATTTAGGTTTTAAAAAAAAAATACAGGCAGTCCTCGACTTTATGACGTTCCACTTATGACGAATGGCACTTACAACGTTTCTGAATTGACACCCTGATTTGACTTATGACAATTGGTTTCGACTTTATGACGCTAGATCCTGCAATGGAGTGGATTGCGGTTCCGAGTTACGGCGTTTTGACTTACGACGCAATTTTCAGGAACCAATTGTGTCGTAAGTCCAAGGACTGCCTGCACATTATTCATTTGACTACATACTGGTATTGATTTTGATCTCATACTAGTTTTATATTCATGTAACTACACTGAAGTTAATGTAGTTATCTTTGGATTTATTCTGTTGTAGAAGACCAGAATCAGATTTATTGTTTTTGATTGGACAAGTTTTTAACAAATTGCTTTGAGCCAAAAAAGCAAGGCCTCACATTTTAGTGATCACTAATATTTGATAAATTAAGGCCACAAAGTATAACAGATATCGGTCTCACATGAAATAAGCCACCCCAAGGCTTTTGGCTGTCTCTCAAGACATCACCTTCAATTACCTTCAATGCATAAAGTCCAGGATCTAAGTTCTCATTAGCCTCTACCCACATACTCATGTTTTGGGGAGGAGCTTGCATATTTAACTGTGAATCTCACAAAGAAAACTTTGGCCTTAAGAGATTGAGAGACATGGCTGTGCATCTTGATGCACACACAGAGTCCATAACCTGAGTCGATCTTGAGACACAGGGTGATGTGTGCCAATGTAAATAAGATTAGGAGATGCCATGTGTACGTTTTAAGGCTAAGTGCATATCGGTCTGTGAGCCTATTTTTATGTATTTAATTGAAGCCTTCCTACATAAAGACACACAAAATGAACAATGATCCAAATTAAAACAAAACAAAAAGATGTTCAGGTTGTAAAAAACGGTGCAGAAATTCCATCAAGATAGGAGAAGAAATTAGAAGAAAAGACAACAACTGCTTCAGTGGGAGGAAGCTAAATAAAACCCATGTTTTCCCATCGGGATCCTCTTTATAGGACATTGCAAAGCCTTTGCTATTTAGTTTAACATAGTTTTGAAAGGAATCAAGAAGATAGGCCATAGATGTGAATATGTAGCACACACGCACATGCACCCCCCCTACACATGGTGTGGGCCTGACTTTCTTCTCAGTCCTATGGGGAAAAAAGGGGTGGAGAAGTCTGAGCCAGAGATGATAAATGCGCCATGATATCAAAGAATAGCAGTTTACCCATAATTTTTAACAAAATGGGTATCTACACCTTCTAATTGTGGAAAGCTGTTTTTTTTCCAAAACCTTTTTTAAAAACTTCAAATTATAATTGTTGTTTGTTCCACTTTCATTGTGTGTGTCTCATGCTCTATGATTTGAGATTTAATAAATAAAAAGAGACAGTAATCATTCTCTGACTGCATCCTATTTAAGTGTGTATTATCTCTTCACACTACCAGACACAGCACCCAGATTGAGCTGTTCTGTTCCTAGACAGATTTCAGAATAGTGAAATTCTAGTCTTCAGAAAAATTGGGTAGGTAGTGCAACTTTAATCATCCCTTGAATTTCAGGTAACATATGGACAAATGTTGAAAGGTCATTATACTAATGTGGGGTCTCTGACAAAGAATTTGGTAAATACTCTGAACTCAGAATAGACAAATTTGTACTGAAGTTCAGTGCAGACAGTATAAAAAGACGAAACAAAGTTGTTATTGTCCCACACAGAAAGCTGGAATAGTTGGAAGAACCAAGGCACAAAAATATAATCACAGGCATTTAATAAGGTGTAAAGGATTTAAGTAAGGTGAGGAAAGTGGTAAGTCATATGACAAGCCAAACAAAGATGCATGGAACTACACAGTTTTGCTATTTCAACAACTTTCATCAGTAATAAACAAGAAGTAGGTAAAAAAGTGGTGCTTTTGGTGTGTATAGCTGAAGACACTGTAAACGTTCAAAAAGTGTCCCACCAAGGAGCCATAAATAGGGTCGTGAAAGCTGAATTCTGATCCCACCTTCAAAAATCAATCTCAGAGAAGTTCTTAGAGCTAACTTATCCTTGAAAAGCTTGGTATAATGTGAATCAGTCTCTAAAGCTCACTCGCTGTGAAGTCACTGCAGACAGGAAACGAGTGGTTCAAAATGAGTTTTCGGCAGTTTTGTCAGATCCATATTAATGTGGGGTTTACAGAAGCCCCACATAAAGCTGATGATGACAAGAGGCTGCAGAAATCTTTGCCTAATTTGCTCAAACAGCTGACAGATGCACTTGGAAGATGCTAGTTTTCTAATTTGACCCGGACAGATAAAGCGGCATTTTTTTTTGTGGGAGGCAAGACAAACATAATGGCCAAACTGGGTCAGATCAATGGTCCATCTAGCCCAGTATCCTGTCTAACAGTGGCCGGTACCAAATGCTTCAGAGGGAATTAACAGAACAGGGCAATTATCAAGAGACCTATCCCCTGTTGTCCAGTTCCAGCTTCTGGCAGTTTGAGGTTTAGGGTTACTCAGAGCATGGGGTTGTGTAAAATGGCCCACAAGGACTCCTCAGTTGGGATAGAGCGATGTACCCTGGTTTTCAGCAACAGTCTGAAGCCAGTGTCTCAGCACCATGGAACCTGCTTTGGTTGTGTGCAATAGAGTGAAGAACCAACACATCTGTCCTGGCCACTGTGAGGCTGTTAGGCTCAAAAACCTCTCTCTCTCCAGACTTTTGCTACCAGTGCAAATGGTAGCAAAGGTCCCTCCCCAGTGGGCAGAGATAATCTCCCTTGCTAACAAAATCATTTCCCAGTGTCACGAGCAGGCTTATTGTTCCGGTGAATGGCAAAGTGATGCATTGCTGGTGGAAAGAAGATCTGGTCTGCCATCCCCTAATCCAGTGGCCACTTGTGAGACTCTATCACATTTCCTGGATTGCATGTCAGCAGTCACATTATCCTTCCACTAGAGATACATGATGACAGAAACATCTCATGAGATGGAACCAGTGTTGCTACCTCCTGCGATTTTTATCATGGTTCTTATGACATTTAGTGTTTTTTCTTTAAGTCCCATGTCCTGGAGTCATGTGATTATTAAAAATCTCGCTTTTTCAAAAGGAAAGGTAAATTTGTAGCCAGTGCGGCTGCACAGAAAACCTTGAAAATGAGAGGGTGTACCCTAAGAACTCAAAAGCAAGACAAAAACTGAAAACATATTTACTTAAAAAACATGAAATTTTTTTTAAAGCAATTTTGTAGTTTTGAGTGATCCTGACTTTTGAATGCTTGGGGATGGCAATACTGCAGATGTCATTTAGGGCATCATGTGGCCTGCAGAACCTGGAGAGGATATTATTAGAAAATAAAGGATTCTCATTCCTGAGTCTTAGCTTCTTAGTGTGAGCTCTTAAGGGTGGGGTGTTTTTGTTTTGTTTGGGGGGATTTGGTTGCTTTGGACCCTTCAGGACAGTGGTAGAAAGGTAGGATGTAAACCTACTGGTTGTCATGCACCATCCCTGCAAAGTAAAAATGCTGCCCTCTACATGTCAGTTGCTTTTTGATTACAGTCAACAAAAGAGCTCTGCAGGAGACTGCACTTCATGGGCCATTACTCCAGCTCTCCATTGGATCCCAACTATACCTTGTCAGGTCCCTTTTTTTCCTGGTATTACTCTGCCTCTCATATGGTTGTTGAATTTTTAAGGCTTTTCCCTTGGGTGCCTCTGCACTTCTGTAGTGTTTCTGCAGCCATTTGCATCAGTGCCTGCCTTGGTGCTTGAGTGCCGCTAGCCTTTGGTGCCTGATGGATGGGGAAGTGGGTTTCATCCAGTGTTACCAACTCTTGCAATTTTGTGTGTTCCTACTGACATTAAAGCCCTCTCATTTTATGTCTTCAGTAGTTTACTATTCCATTTCCCTCTTAGCCTTCCTAATTTCCATCTTGCATTTGAGCATCCATAGTCAATGTCCTTTTCTGTTGGCTTACTTTTAACTATTTGAATGTCACCTCTCTGACTTGAATAAAGTCTTGCCAAGAATGGTTTTATTTATGCCTTCCTTTTCATCTTCTGTGATTCAGTTATAGTACACTTAAGTAGCTTCCATGCTGAGTTTAAGTTTTTTCCATAAATTACCAGACATTTATTTTAGATTTGTTTCAGGTACGCTAATCAATTATCCGTAAGCAAATGTATACAATTTTGAAACACTAATTTAAAAGAACCTGATTTATAAAATGGCTTATTGCCAGCAAAAGACTCTCCTGGCTACCCACTTGAGACCCCTGCTTAATACCTCCCTCCAGAAAAGCCTGGGAAAATAAATGGATCTTTCAGCAGGATCATCAAAGTCAGGCTCTGGCAGACCAAGTGAGCACGGGGGAAATAAATTCTAAAGCCAATGAGAACAACCTGCTATCAGCTGCATCTCTTGTTAAACCTGGTACCATTATCTCAAGCATCTTGGCTGAGCATAAGTGCTGTGGAATCACAAAAGGAACGAGACAGCCTGTAAAATAGGCAGAGAGGGACCCATTTAGAGCTAACTCTTCAGACTTAATCTGGAAATGAATTACTAGTCAGGACAGGGCACACGTATAGCATGCTCCCCACTGGAATCTAGCATCAGAGGCAGACAGCTGCATTCTACAATAAATGAATGGCCTTAAAGTGTAGGCTTTATGAGGCACAGCAGTCATGGACGAGAAACATTTCTGAATAGCGTGGGTCAATGTGCTGTAGCATATTTAGAAACCTGTATCTTCCACTTGAGATTAGGGCTACAGATCAAAGGACAGTCATTTGTGCTACTGACTGTACAACTGTGGGAATATATTTACATAGTACCTTTTAACCCAGATACGAAAAATGCTGTGCATTAAACAAAGTGCTGGAAATTGTTCTCAGATCTTCCAAGATGAAAGGTGTTATATAAATATTAAATTCCCCAAATCTGTAAACTGGAAGCTAACAGAAATGTGTGTCCGTGATCTGCAGTCTTTAAAAGTAATTACATAAATACACATACAGAGTACAACCGAAATGCATCCACCTCCGAGGCACAGTGGCAATCAGTCAGTTATTGCATGGCATGGTATATAACATCTCTGTTAATCCCCACTCTCATATCCTGTACCCGTGTAATCAGATTTCCAATACTGGAGGCTTATGACATGTGGAGAGTCATCTGTATAAGACCCAACTAGCCTGGCAGTCTTTGTGTACTGAGTGTCTGTAGCACAGGCGGGGCGGATATCACATGTACGTTCTCTGTTACATAATGATATTTGGGGTTCCACTGTTTGCTGCTGCTACATATCTACCAAGTAAATGTGTCAGTATTTCTGGGCATTATTATTTCTCATGCATATAGTGGCTTGATATGGAGATGACAGGGCGTGCAGCATTTCTGATGGAGAATATGCATATCCTAGTCTCCAATTGTCAGTTTTTGCCTTACTGTGTTTCACCATGCCAGCTGAACCACGGCATTGCCTCTGTGTATGCTCTGGTACCACCACACTTAGTACAGCCATGAGACCTGTGCGCTAGGAAGTTTCATATTTCTTACACACATCACCATTTACTCTTAGATAATACCAGCATCCTGTGGCTCCTATCGCTTTTACCTTATGTTGTTATACTGCTCCCCATCACCACACCACCGTGCATGTACAATCAATACCAACAGTGCAGTCTCCAATGGGCCTCATCAAGTCTCTGAAACCTCTTCCGATTTGAGGTTAAAAAAAAAAAAAAAAAAAGCAAGCAAAAAAAAAAAACCCTTTGCTTGGAGTGAGGTTTGAGGTTTTGGTTTTAGTAGTTTAATTCTTAACCTACACAATACTTATTATATAAAGTGATTGAAATGTTACAGCAGGGGGGCACAGAGAAAAGTTTGGAGGGCGCAGCAGGGCTGGGCCAGCCCCCACAGGGGGGTGGGGAGGGAGCGCTATCCGGTCCAGCTCCACCCACAGCCCCAGCTCCACCCACAGCCCCAGCTCCACCCACAGCTCACAATCCTCTGCTGAACCAACTGTGCAGTAATGGAGGGGTGTGCAGACAGATTCCATTACTGGTAAGGGTGGGGGTGCAACAGGAAAAGTTTGGGCACTATTGTGTTACAATATACAATTAACCTACCTAGGTGATGAACTGTGGTGCCCTTATGCTTCCAATGCAAGCCATCTCTATTTGTATAGAAATCACGCCCATTTCTCAAGCCATGCTGCCTCCTCAGATCACATATTATCCATGCACATCTCATGTCAGACTTTGGCTCCACAAAGCTTTACAAATAAAGGTTATTTAAAATTCAGTATTCTATATTTAGATGTGATGCTTTCTTTTTAGTAAAAAGCACTTTAAGACTAACAGAAGTATAGGGAGCATAAGCTTTTGTGGGTAAAAGTGAGGTTCTTACCCACGAAAGCTTATGCTCCCTATACTTCTGTTAGTCTTAAAGGTGCCACAGGACCCTCTGTTGCTTTTTGCAGATTCAGACTAACACGGCTACCCCTCTGATACTTTCTTTTTGGTGTTACACACTAAATCAGCCCCTTAAGAGTCTGACATTTTCACATGCTCCATTTCTCACATGGAGTGAGACTCAAGGAGCTCAGTCTACGTAGCTTAACAAAGAGAAGGTTAAGGGGTGACTTGGTTACAGTCTATAAATACCTACATGTGGAAACAAATATTTGATAATGGGTTCTTCAGTCTAGCAGAGAAAGGTGTAATATGAGCCAATGGCAGGAGGCTGAAGCTAAACAAATTCAGGCTGGAACTAAGGTGTACATTTTTAACAGTTATTTAATTAATTATTGGAACCAATTACCAAGGGTTGTGGTGGATTCTCCATCACCAGACATTTTTAAATCAAGATTGGATGTTTCTCTGAAAGATATGTGCTAATAATTACTTCATAAATAGTTCTATGGCATGTGTTAGACAGGAGGTCAGCCTAGATCAGGGATTGGCACCTTTGGCATGCGGACCATCAGGGAAATCCGCTGGCAGGCTGGGATGGTTTGTTTACCTGCAGCGTCAGCAGGTTCGACTGATCAGAACTCCCACTGGCAGCGGTTCGCCATTCCAGGCCACTGGGGGCTGCGGGAAGTGGCAGCCAGCACATCCCTTGGCCCACGGCGCTTCACGCAGTCCCCATTGGCCTGGAACAGCAAACCACGGCCAGCGGGAGCTGCGATCGGCCAAAACTTCGGACGCTGCAGGTAAACAAACCATCCTGGCCCGTCAGCTGATTTCCTTGATGGGCCGCATGCCAAAGGTTGATCACAGACTAGATGGACTAGATGATCACAGAGTCCCCTTCTGGCCTTGGAATCTATGAATTAACCAATCTTGCTCCATTTTGTATTTCCTCTCACCACATTTCAGCGCACAAACACTAACTCAACTTGGTAAGAATGCCATCATCCACTAATTGTACTACATCTGAAGAGATATCAAACTATGAAAAGATTTCAGACAGAACTTTCCGCTTGGTCACCCAGGCCATATATGGTCATATTTGGTGCTTTCATACATTTGCAAGATGCAGCTTTATGAAAGCTTAGTATCAACTTTACTGCTTTGTGTTCGTAACAATCTTCCACTGTCAGCCATGCTGCATCATAATTTTTTTAAGAAATAAAACAATATGGCCCTGATTTTGCAGTGAACTCAGATGGGCAGTTCTAGAAAAGCCAAGATTTGCCTAAGAAGTTTCTTCCAAATGACACACAGGTAAATGGAGTTCTTGAACCTGGGCCGTACTTAAGGCTTTACCTCTGCAGCATTCATCTAAGGTAAGAATATCCTTTCTTGGAAGCTCTGACCAATATGATACATGATAGTTCAAATGAGCTTTAACAAGTGCTATAAAGAGAATCAAAGAAGAAGGAAGGAGGAGTGTGAGGGAGGAGAGTTAACAAGCATTTGTGTGACTTTAAAACAGCATGTGGTGAGCTCTTTTCCCAATAGTTATGTGCTCACCTTAAGTTTAAGATGGTGATTCCTGTAGGGATATACTAAATAGATAAGCACCTGTTTAAAATAAATATAAAATAAAAAAAAATAAAAAAAAAAAAGAAGAGTATGTATAACCATATGAGGAACTGTAGCTTTGAGACATTCCACAGGATATCTAGGGGTTGCCACGGTAACTTAGATAGATGCAGTCAGGAATCTTTTAGAATTGGCCAACAGGAAAGAGCCATTAAGGTTCAGACAGTCAAAGAGGGCACGCTTGCTTACAACTTGAGATGCAATTTCATCTCACCTCCCATAGTTTTGTTTAGAACCTGCTACTTAGTTTAAAGCATTCCACGGAAATAGTGAAGATTTAGCAAATCCAGATTTAGCAAACCCTGCAAAACCAGAGATGCTATCACAATGTCTGGAGTGGTTCATGACCATGTGTGCCAACCTCCTGGCAGACTGTCGAAAAGCAGGACAGACACCCCAAACTGGTGGTATGTTCTATAATTCGATTTCACATTTGTTACTGGGTTGGGGAAATCCTGGAGCACTCTCTGACAGTCTTACCATGGAGTCACAGACAGTCCCCTTAGGCACTTCAGTCAGTGTTTAATTTGTAATAAAAGAGGTGCCAGGCCACAAGCAAAATTTTTACATTCATAACTGATTCAGCAAGCCCAGAGGTGGCAGGGCTATCAAGACTAGAGGTGCCAGGGCTCAGTCCTGGCAAGCTCTGGCACAAATTAAGCACTGACTCTAGTCTACCTTGCCATCCAAGCAAGCTGCACTTAGTGATAAATGGTCACTTACACCAAAGATCACAAAATATTCAGGTTGCTCCCAGTCCCAAGAGACCTGACACTTATCCCAGGTCAATTTGCACCTTAGATCTCGCACAAAAGATAACGCTTGTAGCCAATCCTGTAATAAACTAAAGGTTTATTAACTAGGAAAAAGAAATGAGAATTATTTACAGATTAAAACAGGTGAACATATATACGCAAATGAGTTTCAGTCTGTAATCCAACAACAGGTAATAGAGTTGTAGAAACCTGTCAGTTCAAAATGTCTTTCAGGGCTAACCCATGCACAGCAGCATGGGGATCTCTTTGCTTATGTTTAGGAATCTTTGCCCCTCAAGAGTCCAAACAGCATTAGAGAGATTCCGTTTCTCCTTGTCAGGGATTTTTATCCCCTCCACTCCAGAGTCCAAACTGATGGGATGAATTCATGCATAGATCTCTCCTTCCTGAAGGGAATTAGGAATGCATCAACAGGGTCTCTCTGCTTTGATGCTATGCAATACTTTATTTACCTTCCATGGGCCATCTTGTACATAGGACAAGCCCTTTCCCTTAATTAAATGCTTCTTTTCCTGTTTGGGGAGTTACACAACCACAGAGGTTTACAATGCCAACATAAATTTGCACCACGGGCTATAGAGGTTGTAAGAGAGATCAATACACGCAGCACCATATAAGCATTCTATAAAGTCTAAACACATTTTTATCAACATTTTATAACCACAAAAAGAATTTAAGGATGCAGAATGCAATTACTGGAGGCCAAGACACTAGGATTAAATACCCCTAACTGAGATATTTATTAGTTTAATTATTGCTCTATTGTTCCTGATATCTTTATATAAACTCCTTTGTAAGCTTTTTGGTTTGTTTTTTTTTTAATAAAGGAAGTTCCTGTATATACAGGTTTTCTATTTTACATTGTGTTACCTTAGTGGAGATGTTTTTTAGAGAGGACATAAAAAGGATAATTTGCCAGAACTGGTCTTTCCTTTAATCATGCTATGACATGACAAATAAAGAAGATTGATCTGATCTGCATGTGCTCCTGAACTGAAACACAGCAGATGTGGCAGCAGCATAACAAACAATCCTCTTTTTAAAAAAAGTTACAACTTGATTTTGCATTTGGGAGAAATGTATGTGACATTGGGTTAGAGCCACAAAAGGATTTAGGGGCCTAACTGTGACTCTAGGCACCTAAATCTAAAATTTAGATCTTCAAAACCCCTACTCAGTTGCTACCTAAAGACATAGGTGCCTATATTTCTGCTGATAAAGTTCCGTAGCACCTAAAATCTGCAAATCTACCAGCGGGCACGTGCACAGCTGCCTAAATTCTGCCTAGCTCATGCCTTAGCCTTAGAGGGATCCTCAAACTAGGCATTGCCCTGCCTATCTTACCTGCGGGGCCTGAGCCTATAGGACTACTCAGAGCATGACTACTGGATTGGACCTCACTGAAACCTCACTGGGGGAAGAGTTCTGACTCTTATATTTCTTAGAACATCCACTCAGGATGTGGGAGCTTCAGGTACAAATCCAGCCCCTCTGCCCAATGTGGAGCAGGAATTTCAACCCAGGTCTCCCACAGTGTTGGTGAGTGCTCTAACCACTAAGCCCTGTGGTATGTCTTAATGCCTCCTCTTGAAGCTGTTCCACTGTGTATAAATAGTCACTGTAGTAAATCCACCTCTCTGAGAGGCAGTAGCTAGGTTGACAGACGCATTTTTCTGTTGACCTAGCAGTGTTTACGTGTGGGGTTTAGGTCGGCTTAATTACATTGCGCAGTGCCTGAAATTTTTCACAACCCTAAGCGACATACTTATGCCAACCTGATTTTGTAGTGTAGACCAGCCCTAGACACTGCAACACTGAGCCTAAACTCCCTTTGTGGGTCTAGTCTTGTGTGTCCGTTTCTCTGCACATTAAAAATCTAATCCTTCCAAGCTTATGTATAAACAGTAAATGTCAATTTCCCTGCACAAACACAAAGGATAATCATCTAAATTTACATAGGCAAAGTATGAAATCTGCTGCTTTAGAACCTATCAGACTGTGATTTAAAGATATTTACATTTTTTTAAAACTTTTTATTAAGGCAAAGTTACAATAAAACATTAACATACTACATCATAAGTTACTTACTAAGCATCAGGTTAATATTCAAAGAGCCTGACTAAAGATTCTGGCTTGCTAGTTGGGGAACCCTTTTCCTCTGAGGATGCTGAAAAGGGTGACCACATTTCTAAATACACAACAGAAATGACAAAAAGAGGATAGGTATGTACTTGATGTGAAAGTTTATCCATTACAAGGGCAGTCCATATTTTACTATACCACAGTTCCATAGGAGAAGTCACATTTCTCCCAATAAAGTGAAATACAAAAATCATGCTAACAGTTAAAAAAAAAAAAAATTAATTTGTCATTCTGTTTAAAATGTATATCCTTTATTGGAGCATCAAGTAAGCAGGTCAGGGAAATATCAACTTCTACCATCGTTAAATAATTATTATCTGATCCCCCATTACTTACTCACCACATAATTTCCTAAAACCATAAACATTTAAAAAGATATAAATTTAAAAATGCTTAAAATAAATATTGATATTATTTGTCAAAATTACAGAAATATGAATTCTGCCTAGCCTAATTATGTGTTAGTTTCAGGGTCTGAGCATCCAATTTTTGAAGTGCAAAATGTTTTGACATACTTAATTGACTGTGGGTATGAAGATATATCAAGTATGTACCCATCACTGTTTATTAACAGTGGATAAAATTCTCTCAAACCTGTACTGCAGTAATCAACTTTGATACTCTGTTATCTGTGCACACACAGATCTTCGATTGACAATAATTACTAAAAACAGACTTTAGTAAGATCCTCTTTCTGTGTAAGTAGGAAATATGAAAGTTGACACGTGCCATTTGAATCACAGAGGGAAATTTCCCCTCTATATTTGCAAATACCAACTATTTCTTATAAAATTAGGTGTCAGAGAAATGTTATGCTAACTTTTTTGGTGTGGAAAGTACAATAATGCAATCTTTAGAGTATGCAACTAATCAAGGTTAGTATCATCCTGAAGTAATACTTTAAAGTGAATTGTAAATATTTTAATATAATTGAAAAACATGTTTGCAGGGGTTGAAGCAGCTATTTGTAAAGATCTTAGCTATAGGAAAAACAAATAAATATGCATATTTATACACAGCCAAATCATTGTAATGTATTTATTGTTAGCTAGTAAGTCTGTTGTGAAAAGTGATATTAACATACAAGTATCACTTTTCACCAGGGCCGGCTCCAGGGTTTTGGCCGCCCCAAGCAGCCAAAAACAACAACAACAAAAAAGCTGTGATCGCGATCTGCAGCTGCAATTCGGCGGGAGGTCCTTCACTCCCAGGCGGAGTGAGGGACCCTCCGCCGAATTGCCGCCGAATACCTGGACCTACCGCCCTCTCCGGAGCGGCCGCTCCAAGCACCTGCTTGAGAAACTGGTGCCTGGAGCCGGCCCTGCTTTTCACAGCCCTGCCAAGTATGGGGACAAATTAAGCCCTAGATGGGGAGCCGGAGGAGGCAACGGGGCATGGGGCATTGGGGGTTGGTGGGTGGGGGAGGCAGCGGGGAGCTGGAGCCTGAAGCCCCGTGGCCAGAATCTGCCACCGCACCACCTCAAAGCCTGAGCCCCACTTCCCCGGGAAGGTGGGGAATTCACTGGCTGCCTGCTCCTCCCGCATTGTGCCCGTGGTGTCTCCAGCGGTGGGCAGAGTCCAACCTCTGCTGGCAGTTCCAGCAGCTAACACCAAGACGGTGCATCCTGGAGCAACAGGGACGGGGAGGGGTCACTATTTTGCCATCTACCCCCACCCCAGGAGGCTGTGACTGTAAGAAAAGCCCCTGGTGGCCACATGTGACCACATTTGAGAAATGCTGATTTATACCTAGCTCAAGCCTTTCTTTGACATGACATAACATGACATGAGGATTGGAAGATTGCTTAGGAAAATTAGCAGATTCAAAAGACAGTAACAAATAAAAGCATAATTGAAAGATTATGTGCTTACTCTGAAATGTGGCACTTCTGTCAGTTCAAGCCAACATTTGGAAACATGAAACAATTTTCACTGCAATCTCTTTAAATCTAAGATAATGGAATAGACTGACTGAGTTGCTTAAATTCAACCGTAGGGCACTAACACAAATGAAATTGTATCTCTGCAGTTTTAAGTGCATTAGAGTTCTTTTTAATAGTCAAATATTACCTCTCTGTGCACTTTATTTAATTACACTGTGCATGCATTTGCAAGGTGCATCAAGGACCCAAATAAAAGCAACTGAAGTTTTCATTTAAAATAAACTAATAATATCGACATCCTCACAGATGTGAATGTATGTGTTTGGTCTGTTACTCAATAATGCTAGAGTCTCACTAGATCCCCACCTCCACCACCCCTGCTTTAATAGCTGTTAGTTAAAACACTGGTTAGAAGCATTACTTTCTTTCCTAGAAAACACAAATAGTTCCATTTACTACACTAATGCTGTGTCAACATAAGTGATTACTTATGTCATTTGACACTATATAATTTAACATAAAATGGAAAAATATCACCTTTTCTCTTCAGCAGACAGATGAACTCTAGAATATGGACTATATGGCCTGACACGACAAGAGTGTGAGCTTAGCTACACACTTCCCTTTACCACTCCAGGACAACTATGGGAGAAACCAGCATATATGATCCCAGCGGGTGCACCTTTGGAATTAGCAAAGATCAAGCATGATCTTTGTTAACCAGAATACCATGTAAAAGTGTCATAATAGACTTGCAAGAATTTTAATGCATTTTAAGCCATAGTTTGATTGAAAAAATAATACAACTTCATTGGGTTGAAATGGAGACAGACCAATGCTCTATTATTATGAGTGTTCCAAAAGGGATACCTTAGAAACTAAAATTAATGGGTCATGTTTAATGGAGGTTCTTCAGAGCCAATACTTGTGTCAGCTGAATTAATCTTTAATACGGTCATTAACCAATCATTCTTTGTTAGTATCTTTCCAAACCAGTGAACACACTAGGATGTCTTATAACTCCCTGCTTCTACTGACATCCATCTCCTCTGCCTTCTGCTCTAATCTCCACAACAGTGCTAAGCCACATCTTCCCAGAAAGAGCGGAAACAACCTGAGTCACTTCCTACATTTCTTATCTGTATTTCATCTAATTACAGTAGCATCTAGAGGCCTCAGTCGTGCCAATCATTTGACCAACACACAAAAGGAGACAGGCCAAGTCAGGGCCCTTTCACTTGAAAATATAAATAAAACAGCTGTTTAAACTTCTACTATCCTCTTCTCAGTAGTACCTCTTTCTTTCAGTATAAACTCACGCCCCCTCCTTGTCCTCCCACAAGCATCTTTTATTTTCTCTTTCAACCCATGTAGAGTTGCTAATCAGTAGCTCCTATAATCAGTTCCCTGTTTAATGATCTGTCTCTGCATACCAGTTCTTGTACATAGAAGCCTGTTTGGGGTATTAGAACAGAACAAATTATATATATACACACACACGACAGGTGGATTTCCTCCCTTGGCTCAACTCTTAGAAATCTCTCTGATCAATGAAACATGAACTCCTGGGTGTATTCCATAAGCAAGATACAGCATCAATAGCCAAGCTGTAATATGGCTGTACTAATGGGAGGAGAACTGGCTCCTCTGACTCTTCCAAAAGATATACGATCAATCAGTGGTTCACCAAGCCTTCTGTTCTACTGAACCTAGGAACTGTTAGTGGTATCCGACATTTTACCTTGATGCTCTGCATCAAAACATAAGATAAAAGAACAGGGAGCAGGAGCAGAATCCATTTTAGGCACTACTTCTACTCCTGTAACTTCTACTACATTGGCTTTCGGTTATGGATGCTTTCCAAAATTAGGGATTTAAACTAAGAGACCAACTTCTATCTAATATGGTTCCTTTCCAGTCAAACCTTTCTACCATAAGATGTTGTTTCCTATCACTGGGGAAATTTAAAAGTAGCTCAGAGAAAGCACTAGAAAATAAAACAGCTACAGGGAACAATCCTCCACCTGTGGCAGGTATGGACTAGCTGATCCAATAGGTCTTTCCACTTTTAATTTCTTTGTTCGATAAATGGGAAATATAATCCCCATTGTTTACTCAAGAGCCCTTGGCTTGTGACAAGCTGAAGGGAAGCAGCCCTGCTGTGAAGCAGAAAATTGACATCAAACATCCCACATTCTGGCGCAAAAGGATCCATGTTTCAGTTGGAGGGATTTTCTGTTGCTGGAGGGAAGTGACAAATTAACCAAACACAGCTCCAGACACTTGCCAGCCTGCGTCTCTCCAGCCAAACGCTCCCCGTGTTGGAGGCACTGCAGGGAATCCGGGGGCTGACGCCTGGCAGCTTCTCTGGAGCGGTGAGGAGGCTTCTTCGGCCGCCTCCCAAGGAAGCCCCCAGGCCCGGCACCTCACAGCCGCGCTGAGCTTTCGGCCGGGAGCCACTGGGGCCGCCTCCCCGCGCGCATCAGAGAGTCCCGGGGACGGCTGGGCTCAGCTGAGCCTCCCACGCTCCAGGTCACGCACCCAGGGAGGGGGACCCCGACTTGGACCGCTGCTTATCCGAGCTGAAATGAACACCCTTCCCGGGGTGCCCTCTCCCCGGCCGGGCCCCACGGCCATGCGGCTGGAGCCTCTCCCAGCGAGCCACACGCACACGCCGCGGGCTTCCCCCGGCTTGCGCGCTCGCTGCTTTCGGAAAGGCTCCGTCCCCCAGCTCCCGGCGGCTTGACGCCCCGCTGCAGCGGACACACGCTACGCGACTCACCTGCCCAGCGACCGACTCAGTGCATCGTCCTCCCCCGCGCCTTGCTGCTGCTGCTGCTGCGTTGGGGACCCCCCGGGCGGCCGTAGCTCAGTGCGGGAGTGGGGGGTCTGTGTCCGCGGCTCACGCTGTCACTCCACTCCCCGCATCCCAGCGCCAGCTGAAGCTCCCAAATTCACAGCGCTCCGGCTGCATGAAGTCATCCTCCTCCTCCCTCCCCCGGATCGCTGCACTCCGCAGCTCGCCGCGGGGAGGGGCGGCGGGCTGGCTCTGCCCCCACAGAAGGGTGGGGGGCTCGCTCCTCCCCCTACCCGGGGGGCTGCGATGCCGCGCGCGCAGCGAAGGCCCCGGGAGCGGGCCGCGGAGGGTGCTGACTCGCAGGGGTTGGCGACTGTGCCTAGCAGTTGCGAGCCCCAACCCCGGCTTGTGCTGCTGGATGGGCTGTTCCGTGCCGCGAGCACGCTCCCCTCCTGAATTCCCTTCTCCTGGCCCTGGAGCTGCCGTGCAGCTGGGGATTGCCGGGGGAGGTTCCTGCCAGCTGGGTTTCAATAGTGCGGATCCAGGGGGAGACGCACCTGCCCTCCTGCTAAACAGGACTCTTCTCCCCTATACTGGAAAGTCATTGTGGTCTTCTATCCAGCCAGGGCCGGCTTTAGGAAGTGCGGGGCCCAATTCGAATATTTTCGCTGGGGCCCTGGCAGGGATGACTTAAAAAAAAAACACTTTAATTTCTTCCATGTATTATTTACTTTCCATTACTATATAAATAATAAAATTATATATTGTACATTGCTGGCTGGAGGCAGGGCAGGGGCTGACTGAAGGTAGGGTCCAGGGCCGGCTCTGGCTTTTTTGCCGCCCCAGGCAAAAAAGCCTCCCGCCGTCCCCCGACCTCCCCCCCCAGCGCGGCAGGGGAGGGCACCGAGCCCGGACGCAGGCCGCTCTCCCCGACCGGCCAGAGTGCCAGGGGGAGGGCAGCAAGCCTGCTGTGGCTCCACTGGCGGCCGGAGCCCCGGGAAGAGGGTGGAGAGCCCGGCCGGGGCTCTGCTCTCCCTGGCGGCCAGAGCTCCGGGAAGAGGGCGGAGAGCCTGCCGCGGCTCCGCTCTCCCCCGTGGCCAGAGCGCCGGGGGGAGGGCGGAGTGGCAGCCAGAGCGCCGGGTGGAGGGCGGCGAGCCCGCCGCGGCTCCGCTCTCCCCGGTGGCCGGAGCACTGCGCCTCCTCCCTCCAGGTGCTGCCCCAAGCACAAGCTTGGTAGGGTCTGGCTAGAGGCAGGGCAAGGGGTGCGGGGCTGGCTGCGGGCAGGGCAGGGGCTGCAGCAGGGCCTGGCTGCGGGCAGGGGGTGCAGCAGGGGTTGGTTGTGGGCAGGGTAGGGGCTCCCCTGCTTCTACCACCCTGGCCCTTTAAATAGCTGCCAGAGCCCTGGGGAGGGGAGATCTGCCTAATTCAAGTCATTTACAGGAAGAATGGCTTTATTGGTATCAATTAAAGATATTCAGAGATCTAGTCACTGTAGCAATTACGGGCCAGACAAGCCCTTTAAAAGAGCTCAACCACCACATTCACTGCTGGACTTTCCAAAGAGCTCAGCTCCCATTGAGCACCGAAATAAGTGGTCAGATTTCTGCACGAAGGATCTGAGTACGTTGGGTGCACAGCTCTTTGGAAAATCTGGCCACAAGTGTCACAATGGGAGCTGCTGTTTGCTGAGCCCTTTTGAAAATCTGGCCTGTCATACATAGGTGCTGAGCATTTACCTTGCATGCTTGTGGTACCCTACAAATTTTAAAACAATAAATGACATATAAACTGCTGGATTAGTAAATAGCTGAGAAAACCTGACCTACCCACACAAAATAGCTAAGGGTCAGACTCTGTCACTCTTGCTCACATTGAATAAGAAGTCCTTTGCAAGTAGCCTTCTTGATTTCAATTGAACTACTTTTGAAGTAGGGCTCTGATCCTGCAATGAGCATTGGGGTCCACCTTCGTGGAGCTGGTTGCAGTATTACTGTGAGGAAGAGTGACAGAATCTGGTGCTGAGACAGCAATATAGAATTTTAGAAAATATATTTTGTAAAAAAATAAATATGTTATACAGGCATAAATGATCTTTATAGTATAGTTTACCTATGGCATTTGCAATGAGCTTGTCCTGACAGTATATAAGCACCTATTAACTAGTAGAGGCCTGGATTGAGTCTATTTTTGCTCTGAGTTATCAGTGACCTACAAACACCTAGAACAAGCTCTCAGCCCCACCTATTATTTTTGCTTTGCTTTTTGCACTGCTTCACTTCATACTGGGCCTTCTCTGACATGTTTATTCATGTGTATGTGTCCTGATTCAAATTTTTTCTCCAGAAATGCCCTATGTGTGTGGTGTTTGCCTCAGTTCTCTACATTTGCATTGTTGTTTGCTTTGTGGGTTATTTATTTTGTCTATTTGTTATTGTTTTGGCCTGTCCAGGCCAGGGAAAGTACATCTGTGTTCATGTTTAGGAAAGCTCTATCAGGGATATTGGAAGTCTTGTCTAGGTCAGTCCTTGAAGGGTAATACCTTTTCTGCATTAAAAGGAAAAACCATGCCCACCTCAAAGGAATTTGAAAGTGTGGGAAATCCTGGCTTTGGTCAGTTCCAAATCTGATCTAAGATCATCTGCTGAGGAAAACTTGGTCTCTCAGCCAGACCACTTGGTTCTGGGTTTTACCAAATTCTTTTTTAAACCAATTTTATGAGGGATTTCATAAATGTATATTAAATACAAAAATAAAAACAAAGAAACAAACATGTTAACAGAAATACAAGCAGAGAGGGCAGAGGCAAATGCATTGTCAGAACACTTTCTATGAAGTCCACAAAACAGAGAACCAGTACATCAAATGCATATAGATCAAGCAGGAAACTATAGCAGGCAGAAAGAGGTTAATGGGCAGACAGTTACAGCCCCATCTGTGATAAAGTGGCTGACCCACAACAGCTGAGAGAGAGAGAGGTCCCTCCTCCCTCTTCATCCCTTCCCCAGAAGAAGCGCTCTCAGGAAGAGGTACTTAGGGAGAGACTTTCCAGAGATTTGGAGGAAGTCTTGCCTGTAAGGGGTTATATGCTGCTAGGGAGCCTTAGGGGACTCTGCATCAGACTGAAGGTAGAAGTGGTCTAGACTAGAGAAGCAGCAGTAAGTCTATGGAAGCAGACCCTGGCTATTTAATACAGGATCCTTGGCTGGAATCCAGAACAGAGGGAGGTCCTGGGTTCTCTTACTGAATCCCAAAGAAAGAGAGGTAAAATAAACCCTGACACAAAGCAGGACAAGGGCTGTTGAGCCTATGGTGTGGTTGAAGGCCTGGTACAGATTTGTTGTTTGCTTTTATTGGACTCTTTATTACCCTGTAATGTGTGGAACTACAAGGGATCTAGCTGGAGGACTGGGTTGGGAAAAGAGGTAAACTGTCCCAGGCTCGGATTTACCATTATCATAGGATGCCAGAGCTGAAGAGGCTGCTACACCAGGCTTGGCCATGATGAGGTGCAGTGACTGGTGAGTGACTCTCCTCCAGTCATCTACAGTACACTATAAAGCACAGAACACACCCAAGGTTTGGATAGCAAGTACAATTCATACTGGACAGCAAGACTCTGTCACGGTTATATTTTGAAGTGCTGTGCAAGAGTACATTGCCTTTTCTAAGAACTCTTATTAATGCTATGTGGCACCATCAATGTCAGCTTGTCGAACATAGAGTGTTCATTGTTATTTTGACTCTGTAGCCAGTTTGTCTCTACTCTGAAAATTTCAGACAGTCTCTGATTCAAGTGCTTGAACAGCTTGCAGAATAATGTCAAGAGGTGGGTTTTAGCAGCACCCATAGAAAATTCATCATAATCCAAATGAGATGACTTTCACTGAATGCCAAATTGCCATCACTTGCTAAAGGGCTCAGTGGGGTCAGACTGATGAGGAGAAGCATCCCCTAGCATCCTCTCTCCCTGGAACTCTTTCTCCTCCTGCCTTTGCCCCCATGCATATATTGCAAGATACAGAGTGTCTGCTTGTGATGGAAGCAGAAAGTGTTCAAGTGGACTCAAGCTTATTTTATCCTTTTGATACCTTTTAGGCAAAATAACTTTTATAATTATTTCTGCCTCCACTAAAGAAAATGAGTCTCAAAGACAAACTCTCACAAAAGAATACTGTTAATAGTGCAAGTGACTTTAAATAGCTGTTTATTGCTAGAGGCATCATGACTGCTGGGTTTGTTTTTTAAGCAAACTATACTCAGCTCTGTTTCATGGCCACTTAATTAAAAGTATTTTTTTAACATCTAGAAGTTAAATCCTTTCTTTACCCTGGTTAAATGTAGACTTGTCTTAAATGGGATGGGATGGGAAAAAAAAAGTCAGCCCCCGAGTTAAATTATGACTCCTCAATGTGTACAGAATCTATGTAAGTTGCCAATTATGAAAAAGTGTCAATTATGAGGAAGTTAATAAAGTCTGAATGCAAGGTACAGACTTTCCTGAAATGGCCAAAATGATGACAATACTTTAACACTGTTTTTTATAATCCGGAAAAAATAAATCTGTATTAGATTCCAAACCAGTTGGGGGGGAATCATAAAAGCACAGGCAATAGCTACTACAATTATTACTGTTGTTTAGAAGACACACATAAGTTCTATATTTGTTTTGATTGGTGTTCTGTATCAGTATAATATAGTGTAATTACATAAGGTGGCAAATCAAGAGAAAAATTGGATATTTACACACACATACACACTTTTAACTTTTTGATACTAAACCCAGGGAAGGTGTCAAAGGTAAACAGAAGTTCATCTTGAACAATCTCAGCAGACTGAATTCAGTTATTTGAAAAGGGTTTTTTAATCTACAGAACAAACCCTACTACAGGAAGTCCCTCAATCCACAGAAAATAAGTGTCCTAATATGCCTTTCAAACATCTTTTAGACAAAGGTGGCTTTTTTTTTTTTTAATTATAAACTTTAACTTACAACTGGGGCTGATAGGAATTTGCTGCAGCATTACCCCTGGTACGTATCCAGTCTGTACAGCACTCAAACTACCAAAAAGAAAACAAGGACACACTACACTTGCCTAACGTAGGTCACATCAAGCTCTAATCTTCAAGAACAAGAACTTCCAAGTAATATCACAGGTGATTGTGTAAACAATAGAACCAAGTGGAACCATCAAGTTCTGCACATAACCAGCCTATGGCACTGCATGAATGCATTACTGTTTCCCTTATCCTCCTCCTTAGGGTTTGTCAAACCCATTCATTGCATCTTGTCCTAAAGTAGGATGCAAGATCTTCAGGGCAGGACCATGTCATCCTCTGGGTTTGTGCACTATTACAACACAACAATAATGGCTCATATGATGTCCTGCCTCTTTCCATCAGGCAAGATTCTTCTCTTAACTTCAGGGGGAGCAACATGTGACCTAATGGAAGTTGCACATGAATAAGAATACAATTTATTCCCTTATTCTCCTGATGTCAACAGGAACAAAGGTAGATAGGCAGCAGGTGTGACCAGACTCTGCTGCGAGGTCTGCGTTTGGGGCTAGTGATGCACTGAAAGCAGAGATGGGGGTTGTATCTGGAGAGGAAAATAGATTCTAATACACTTAAACACCACTTAGCACCTATTGTACACCATGTTTAACATCTTTAAAAATGTGTCATGTGGTCTTGGTCAACCCTAGCTATAAGTAAGTCCCTCTTTGTTTCTCTGTCATGACTGTCTTTCTCTCAAACCCACCTAATCCTCAAGGTTCCCCACTTTCCCAACACCCAAGCTCAGAAAACCCTTTCCTCCTACTCCCATCTCACTAATCTCCCCCTCACTAATTCAGCAAACCATTTTTTCCTCAACAGAAAGCCACTTCCCAGTTCCAGAAAACTAGCCTACTTCTTCCATAGTGTAGAGGAACCAAAACGGAGGCAGCAAGGAGTGGTGGGCACTGTGCAGTCTCCTAACAGTAAGAGATACTGTTCCTGTTCTGAAGAGTTTAACATCTAAAAGACGTGTTGCTGAAGTGTCTTACTCAATTTCACATGCCAGATCAGTGGCAAAGGTCCCAGGTCTTTTGAGTCCCAGGCTGGTGCCCTATCCACTGAACTACGTGTCCAGTCAAGCATGGAACTCCTGAATTTCTCTTAATTTAATTTTTGTTTGGAGATGTGGGTCAGATTCAGAACCAGTGACAGGAGGGAGAAACCCAAAATAGTGTATTTTAACTGCGCCCTTCTCCCCGCCAAAGTTAACTGTTAACTTGTAAAGTTCCAGTAAGAAAATACAGATATCTTTATAGTTATCCCTTCTTAAGACACCCAGTGTCACAGTATAAGACCGTTCTTCTCCAAAACTGAGATCAACCAACACTGAATCCTGACCAAAGCTGAACTTCTAGAGCAGTGGTTTTCAAACTTTTCTTCTGGTGACCCAGTTGAAAAAAATGATTGATGCCCACAACCCAATGGAGCTGGGGATGAAGGGTTTGGGGTGTGGGAGAGACTCAGGGCTGGGGCAGAGGGTTGGGGTACGGGGGTGAGGGCTATGGGGTAGGGCCAGGGATGAGAGGTTTGGGGTGCAGGAAGGGGCTCTGGGTTTAGGGGGCTCAGGGCTGGGGCAGGGGATTGGGGTGCGGGGTTGGGACACGGGCTTACCTCGGGCAGCTCCCAGTCAGCAGTGCAGCGGGGGTGCTAAGGCAGGCTTCCTACCTGTCCTGGCACCGCAGACCGCGTCGCACTGAGCTCCAGAAGCAGCTAGCAGCAGGTCCAGCTCCTAGGCGGAGGAACACAAGCGGCTCCGCACAGCTCTTGCCCGCAGGCACTCCCCCTCCGAGCTCCCTTTGGCCGGTTCCCGGCCAATGGGAGTGCAGAGCTGGTGCTCAGGGTGGGGACAGCGCAGGGAGCGCCTAGGAGCCAGACCTGTTGCTGGCTGCTTCCGGGGCGCAGCGCGGTGTCAGAACAGGTAGGGACTAGCCTGCCTTAGCCGAGCCGCACCACTGACGGGACTTTTAATGGCCCAGTTGGCTGTGCTGACCAGAGCTGCCATGACCCAGTGCCTTACCTTTTGCGACCCTGTACGGAGTCGCGACCTGCAGTTTGAAAACCACTGTTCTAGAGCTTAAAGACCAGGTGTAGAGCACGTAGACCTTTGGCTTTGCCTTCTTTTTGATTCACCTCCTTGCCAGTCACCAAATCAATCCCCTCCACCTTTCTACACTGTCATCCCTTCTCTTCTCCACAGCTTTCATACACATACACACCTTTTGTATTTGTTAAAAAGTGTATGTTTTGTTGTTTTAACCGCTAAAACAGCTTGCTACTCTAGCTTCCTCTGGACAGCGGAAATAAGAAGCCTGGATACCAGTTACCAGCCCATGAACTCTCAAAACAACAAACCTGAATTAGAACCAACGACAACAAATAATTGACAGTTTCCTATTCCTCAGTGGGAAGTTGTTGTGTTAACTTGCAGCCCTAGGAGTAGGTTGAGCTGTGTTAGGTTACACTCACAAACACTCCTTATGTGACCCAAAATGGTGTTCACCAATAAATGATGCTGGCCTTTTCTGAGGCCAGAGAAAACTCAGTCCAGATAAGAAGATCATAGTCTAAGATAAGAGTGCCCTTGTCTCTACTTCTGATAAAGTCAGGGCAAATGGAAGTAGGAAGCTGCTCTGCAGCTGGGTCCCCTCCTCTTTTTTTCTCGTGGAGACTTTTTATAAATTGTTCAATTTTAATAAAAATCAGACTTCGTTATTAACCCTTTAATGGCTATGCTCCTTGGGCTCTCTCATCTCCAGCAGCTGCTTGCTTCATCACAGAGTGGTACACGCTAAGCTTTACAGGAAGTGTACTCCTTGTATTACACCTGCAAACTACATTAAAAGGACATTATGGAGGTTGTGAAGTCGAGCACTGAAAGGTAGGAAATGCCAGAATTAAGGCTGTCAGTCCTCTTCCCCGCTGCCAACCCATTCTGCCCCCAGCAGCCTCTTGGCTCCCCTGCAGTCAAATCAGGCAGCTTCCTTCTCCCAGCTGCCTGAGTCTCCCAGCAGGGTGTTATCGATCGCACAGGGAAGAAGAGTCTTCCTGCTCACAGTTCAGCCCTGGCTTCAGCATGCCCAGTGCAGATGGCATCTTAGGGGAATTTAGTCGATAAAATCAGTCTCTACTGAGCATGTGCAAACTGTTTGGTTTGTTTGTTTGTTTATTTAAAAGGCTCATAACATGGCTAAATTTTCTCTGGGACTGTGAAAGGCACATCCTTGATACAAAGGTCTCCCTCTGCCAAATTTCAAGTCCTTGCTCCAAAAGGCTAAAGATAAGGCCACACTAGAATTATTTTAACATGAGTAAGCAACATATTTCCTCCTCATTCTCAGAAACGGGTAGACCATTTTGAATGTATTTTCCCCAGAATAGTCAGTCTGAGGCAGATACCCATCATGGAAAGTTTCAGCCCAAAAGGTTGAAGTTTGCAAAGTTATAAGAAATTGAAAACCAAGTGTTTTAATGGGAAATGTTGGGCAACCTTAACAGCCTACCCTAAAATTCATTTGTGTGCAGTTAGCTTCTTTTGCTCTTTAAATGTTCCCTTTCTGTCATGTTCTCTGGTATCCTCTAGAGCTCTGTGATGAGTCAGCATTTACTGTACATTGTTCTTGGGATTCATTTCTATTCTTATGCAGATAGCACAGATTTATTTTAAGTTTAGTTTTTGTCTGTTTTTTTTTTCCTCTGCTTGTCTTAATGCTGAGGAGTGGATGACCTACTTTATTTAAATATTTGGTTCTAGATGTTATCTTTGCATCCTTTTTTCTTTTGTCATGTAAATCAGAACAACAAATCTACTATAGTTAAGATTCAAAGGCCAAAACTGTCACACAGGAATGGTCGTTTAATTTAGGGTGCTAAATAAATATGGCTTTTTTTAGAAGTACTGAGCATATGCAGCTCCCATTGATTTCACTGGGATTGGTGGATTCTTTGACTCTCAAAAGTCTTACTTCGGTGTCCAAATATAGAGTTAGTAGCCTAACTTTGGGCACCCAACTGAGTATTTTGGCCTTAGTACTCAGTCCTCCCCTCTCTTATAAATAAGCTTGGCAGAATTTGATTTTTATTTAGATAATATTTGTTTATTTAAAAATACTTTTTTTATCTTTACATTTTCACAGTTGCAGGAAATTATGGGGAGCCAGGTCCAAAAATAATTAGGGAGCTTTTGTGAACAGGGGCTGCTAACAGGGAGATTCGCAAGGGAGTTTGGAAGGGGAGTGGAAGGGAGTGAGGGTCCCTTTATTCCCCGTCAAAACCTTTTGCTTAAACAACTGTTTAATTAACTAGGAGACAATGCAGGCAGAAGCCCAGCTGCAGAGTGGGGGCTATCCAGTTTATTGCACTGAGTGCAGCATGTATGATTACCTGACCCGTGGGCGGGTGGCGTATGTGTGCATTCAGTGCAGGGAGCTCCTGGCCCTCAGAGACCACTTTGGAGGAGCTAAGGGAAGCAAAGAGGTATGTTGATGAGGCTTTCCGGGACACTGTAGAATTGTCCCATCTCCGGTCAGACAGCCCGTGTGCTGTTGAGGAGGATGGGCCCAGGGAAGCAGAGCAGTCAGCGGGAACAGAGGGAAACCTTCCCATAGTTGGGACCCTCCTTCCAGATGGTGCTGGGGTTACCTCTCACACTGAGGTTGCCTCTCTGGGGGAGGAAACTCCAGTTGCTAGGAAAAGGCAGGTGTTAGTAATGGGAGATTCGATCATTAGAAACGTAGATAGCTGGGTTTGTGATGACCGGGAGAACCGCATGGTGACTTGCATGCCTGGTGCGAAGGTTGCGGATCTCTCAAGGCATCTAGACAGACTTATGTGTAGTGCTGGGGAAGAGCCGGTGATCGTGGTACATGTAGGTACCAATGACAGAGGGAAGGGTAGGAGAGATGTCCTGGAGGCCAAATTTAGGCTGCTAGGGAAGAGATTGAAATCCAGGACCACTATGGTGACATTCTCAGAAATACTCCCAGTTCCACGCGCAGGGCCAGGTAGGCTGGCAGAGCTTCAGAGTCTCAATGCGTGGATCAGGCGGTGGTGTAGAGAGGAGGGATTTACATTCATTAGGAACTGGGGAAACTTTTGGCATGGGGGGAGCCTATACAGGAGAGATGGGCTCCACTTAAACCAAAGTGGAACCAGACTGCTGGCACTAAATATTAAAAAGGTTGTAGAGCAGTTTTTAAACTAGGAGATGGGGGGAAAGCCGACTGCTGCAGAGAAGCATGTGGATCGGACAGAGACTTCTCTTAGGGGAAAGTCTAATGATAGAGAATCTCCAGGTTATAGTCAGGAGCAGAGGATGGAGGAGGATAATGTAGGGGCCAGATCAGATGATAAACATTGACATAAAAAAGAATCTAACACATCAGAAAAGGGCAGACAAATAAACAGTGACAAGTTTTTAAAGTGCTTGTACACAAATGCTAGAAGTCTAAATAATAAGATGGGTGAACTAGAGTGCCTCATGATAAAGGAGGATATTGGTATAATAGGCATCACAGAAACTTGGTGGACTGAGATACAAAATATATCGGAAGGACAGAACAGGTTGTGCAGGGGGAGCAGTGGCACTATATGTGAAAGAAAATGTAGAATCAAATGAAGTAAAAATCTTAAGTGAATCCACATGTTCCATAGAATCTCTATGGATAGAAATTTCATGCTCTAATAAGAACATAACATTAGGGATCTATTATAGACCACCTGACAAGGACAGTGATAGTGATGATGAAATGCTAAGGGAAATTAGAGAGGCTATCAAAATTAAGAATCCAATAATAGTGGGGGATTTCAATTATCCCCATATTGACTGGGAACATTTCACTTCAGGACAAAATGCAGAGATAAAATTTCTCGATACTTTAAATGACTGCTTCATGGAGCAGCTGGTACGGGAACCCACAAGGGGAGAGGCAACTCTAGATTTGGTCCTGAGTGGAGCGCAGGAGCTCGTCCAAGAGGTAACTATAACAGGACCGCTTGGAAATAATGACCATAATACAATAGCATTCAACATCCCTGTGGTGGGAAGAACATCTCAACAACCCAACTCTGTGGCATTTAATTTCAAAAGGGGGACTATGCAAAAATGAGGGGGTTAGTTAAACAGAAGTTAAAAAGTACAGTGACTAAAGTGAAATCCCCGCAAGCTGCATGGGCGCTTTTTAAAGACACCATAATAGAGGCCCAACTTCAATGTATACCCCAAATTAAGAAACACAGTAAAAGAACGAAAAAAGAGCCACTGTGGCTTAACAACCATGTAAAAGAAGCAGTGAGAGATAAAAAGGCATCTTTTAAAAAGTGGAAGTCAAATCCTAGTGAGGCAAATAGAAAGGAGCATAAACACTGCCAAATTAAGTGCAAGAATGTAATAAGAAAAGCCAAAGAGGAGTTTGAAGAACGGCTAGCCAAAAACTCCAAAGGTAATAACAAAATGTTTTTTAAGTATATCAGAAGCAGGAAGCCTGCTAAACAACTAGTGGGGCCCCTTGATGATCGAGATACAAAAGGAGCGCTTGAAGACGATAAAGTCATTGCGGGGAAACTAAATGGATTCTTTGCTTCAGTCTTCACAGCTGAGGATGTTAGGGAGATTCCCAAACCTAAGCTGGCTTTTGTAGGTGACAAATCTGAGGAACTGTCACAGATCGAAGTGTCACTAGAGGAGGTTTTGGAATTAATTGATAAACTTAACATTAACAAGTCACCGGGACCAGATGGCATTCACCCAAGAGTTCTGAAAGAACTCAAATGTGAAGTTGCGGAACTATTAACTAAGGTTTGTAACCTGTCCTTTAAATCGGCTTCTGTACCCAATGACTGGAAGTTAGCTAATGTAACACCAATATTTAAAAAGGGCTCTAGAGGTGATCCCGGCAATTACAGACCAGTAATTCTAACGTCGGTACCGGGCAAATTAGTCGAAACAATAGTTAAGAATAAAATTGTCAGACACATAGAAAAACATAAACCGTTGAGCAATAGTCAACATGGTTTCTGTAAAGGGAAATCGTGTCTTACTAATCTATTAGAGTTCTTTGAAGGGGTCAACAAACATGTGGACAAGGGGGATCCAGTGGATATAGTGTACTTAGATTTCCAGAAAGCCTTTGACAAGGTCCCTCACCAAAGGCTCTTAAGTAAATTAAGTTGTCATGGGATAAAAGGGAAGGTCCTTGCATGGATTGAGAACTGGTTAAAAGACCAGGAACAAAGGGTAGGAATAAATGGTAAATTCTCAGAATGGGCGGGGTAACTCGTGGTGTTCCCCAAGGGTCAGTCCTCGGACCAATCCTATTGAACTTATTTATAAATGATCTGGAGAAAGGGGTAAACAGTGAGGTGGCAAAGTTTGCAGATGATACTAAACTGCTCAAGATAGTTAAGTCCAAAGCAGACTGTGATGAACTTCAAAAAGATCTCACAAAACTAAGTGATTGGGCAACAAAATGGCAAATGAAATTTAATGTGGATAAATGTAAAGTAATACACATTGGGGAAAAAATAAACCCAACTATACATACAATATCATGGGAGCTAATTTAGCTACAACAAGTCAGGAAAAAGATCTTGGAGTCATCGTGGATAGTTTTCTGAAGATGTCTGCGCAGTGTGCAGAGGCGGTCAAAAAAGCAAACAGGATGTTAGGGATCATTAAAAAGGGGATAGAGGATAAGACAGAATATATTATTGCCCTTATATAAATCGGTGGTATGCCCACATCTCGAATACTGCGTACAGATGTGGTCTCCTCATCTCAAAAAAGATATACTGCACTAGAAAAGGTTCAGAAAAGGGCAACTAAAATGATTAGGGGTTTGGAACGGGTCCCATATGAGGAGAGCTTAAAGAGGCTAGGACTCTTCAGCTTGGAAAAGAGGAGACTAAGGGGGGGATATGATAAAGGTATATAAAATCATGAGTGATGTGGAGAAAGTGGGTAAGGAAAAGTTATTTACTTATTCCCAGAATACAAGAACTAGGGGTCACCAAATGAAATTAATAGGCAGCAGGTTTAAAACAAATACAAGGAAGTTCTTCTTCACGCAGCGCACAGTCAACTTGTGGAAGTCCTTACCTGAGGAGGTTGTGAAGGCTAGGACTATAACAGTGTTTAAAAGAGAACTGGATAAATTCATGGTGGTTAAGTCCATTAATGGCTATTAGCCAGGATGGGTAAGGAATGCTGTCCCTAGCCTCTGTTTGTCAGCGGATGGAGATGGATGGCAGGAGAGAGATCACTTGATCATTGCCTGTTGGTCCACTCCCTCTGGGGCACCTGACATTGGCCACTGTCAGTAGGCAGGATACTGGGCTAGATGGACCTTTGGTCTGACCCGGTACGGCCGTTCTTATGTTCTAAATCACAAATTTAAGATTCAAAAAGTTAAAACTTTCTAGCTGTTAAAATACAAATGACCAAAATCACATCAAAATGTATAAAGCAAATATCCTTAAATCAAGCTCTAAGCTATCAAGTAACATTTTCCTTACTTTGCCTATATGTAAATTTTGATTATTGTCTATAGAAATACATTGTGTGTATAGTGGAAATCAGTGTTCACTGACATTTATGGATTAAAAATTAAATCCTTCCAATTTAGAATTAAATCCTAGTTTTAACGGTTCAACCCCTATTGAAGTCAGTTGATGTTATACCTGAGCAAGTGAGGGCAGAACAGAGCCATTAAAATTCTAATGGGATTCCTAGGTGGTTTTTTTGAGGATTGTTTCTTCAGTGGAAAGTCACCCTTCTAGATGTCTTGTGAAACATTTCACAATTAATCTTGTTCTTTTTCTGATGCAGAAGTTTGGATCCATGCTTTTATTTCCTCTGAAGGAAATACTTAAACCCTTTCATTATTGCTCTACAGCAGTGATTCCCAGGCTGGGGTTTGTGAACTCCTGGGGGCTTGTGAAATGGTACAGGGGGTTCTTGAGGGGAAAAAGTTCCCTAATGATGGACAGAGCCGTCCCTAGAAACCCTGGGCGGCTCTGGGCCAGGAGCCCAGAGCCCCTGGACTTCCAAGAGCTAAGCAGATCAAAGCAAGCATATCTATCACACTGAGGAGATTTAAACTTCAAGACTCCTTATAAGAAATGGAAAGGGAGGTGGATATTTTTTGCTGTTTTTGATTAAATAGGCATTAAATAATATTGTTTTTTAAATTATTATGAAGAACAAGTTTAAGTTTTGTTGTAATGTGCATTGTTTGCCTGGACTGCTCAAGACCGAATGCTTGTGTAGGAGGAACTCTTTGAATTGGCTTCTTAAATACCTTCATGCTGTTTCACATCGATACTCCTTGATGAAACATAGGAGCCTTGTCTTATAACAGGCTTATTCAAAGTGATACAAGCTATGAAAGTGAGATCTTGGAAGTGTTATCATTTTCATAATGTAATAAAAATACTGTAACGATTAATAATAAATAGTGTGTAATAAGCATGTCATAAAAACAAATTTTATGTTTCCAAGATCACTGCTTTTATAATTTATACTCAGGTAAAGAAGAAAATCCCTGGAAATATTCATTTTTAGGAGGGGGTTTGTGAGACTTGATGTTTTAGTGAAAGGGGTTCACAGGTTGTTAAAGTTTGGGAACCACTGCTCTACATTATTAGTTCATCAATGTTGTTTGTATCCCATTTATGCCTAGGAGCCCTAGTAATGGATTAGGGCCTAATTGTTCTAGATGCTATACAAACACAGAACAAATGACAGTCCCTACCCCAAAGAGTTTACAATCTAAGGATAAACTGAGATAAGTGGATGCAGTAGAGATATGGGGGAGGGGGAAGCACAAAGAAACAATGAGGTGATACTGGTCAGCCCAATAAACAGTGATCATAGCACACCAGCCACTTAATCATTGTCAAGTCTTTTATAGGCAAGTTAAGTTCTGTGAGATGGCTGCTTGCCATGTTAAAGGACTTTCATTGATTCTACCTGGCCTACAGAGTAATGCATATCTAAGATTATAGAAAACACTGTGTGATGTGCTATTGTGTATATAATTGAGAACCAGTATGTGATCATGTAATTAAAAGCCTTCCTCTTTTTATAAAAAGAAGAACAGGAGGACTTGTGGCACCTTAGAGACTAACAAATTTATTAGTCTCTAAGGTGCCACAAGTCCTCCTGTTCTTCTTTTTGCGGATACAGACTAACATGGCTGCTACTCTGAAATCTTTTTATAAAGCTTTCCCAGCATAACCATGATAGCCACAACACCGACACCTACCCCTATACAAACCTTTCCCTCAACTCAGCCCTCCTCCTCCCCCAGTCCTAAAGAAAATCCTGCCCTGAACAGTTTTTATAACCCAGAAAGGGAAAAATGCCAGAGACTCTATGAAGGCAATATATATATATTTTTTTAACATGGAACGTACTTGTACTACAAGGGTGGGCAGAAATACAAAATCCTAAGACAGATAGAATTTTGACAACTTGTGATGTGTACAACTTCAGTGTTTTCTTAATGTAGGTCATATAAAATATCACATTCAAATACACAATTAGAGTTGTCATATCATACATTCTAACAGGCAAGAGTATGTACAACCAAGCCCCTTGTGGCTTTTATCTATGTGCACATCCAGGGCATGTCCTCTAAAGGTGAGTCTTTACTTTTCATTGCATGTCAGTGGAGCTGCAGGGCAGAGAATGTACAGTATTTCTAAAGGCCATAGAATAGCCTATGCTAACTATCCTAAGGCAATAAAGGATTCATTAAGTGGTAGAGAATTAGATTTAGAACCCCCAATTTCTGAGGCAAGTGTACTGGACAATAAATTTTGATAATTCAGACAACTGAGGCTGTTATCCCAAACCTACAGTTTTCATGATGCTCTAAACAGAATATACTCAATGTATATAATCCAAATTTACCCAGTTTCTGGGGTTTGGTTTTATTGCTAACTCAAGTGGTAACAACCAAACATAAACCTGAGCCTGGCTGTTCCTAGAATTCTTTCTGCAGGTGCCTGTGACATTGTCTAATTAAAATATAACAATGCAAAACAGTGTTGCTACCACCGTTATATAATTGCAACAAATCTTGTACAAAGTGTAACATATGGCCAGAAAGGGTTAAGCCAACCTTTAAAGAGACCTGTTAGAAAATATGTGAATGGTAATTAGGGCTGTTCGATGCTAGATAGGCTAGAATTTAAGCGCAATCCTGTTTTGTTAGAGAATTAGAGGCGATGCTAATTGTGTGTTTGTTTACATGACTAGTATCTATAAGTAGACAGTGCCTATCTGTCACTATAGCTATTGATTCAGAGATCAAAAGGGAATACACCTCTACCTCGATATAACACTGTCCTCGGAAGCCAAAAAATCTTACCGCATTATAGGTGAAACTGCGTTATATTGAACTTGCTTTGATCCACTGGAATGCGCAGCCCTGTCCTCCCCGGAGCACTGATTTACCGCGTTATATCCAAATTCGTGTTATATCGGGTCGCGTTATATTGAGGTAGCGGTGTATTAACATTTACATTAATCTTGAATGCAATAATGTCATTGTCTGTATGTCTCTTTAAAGTTTGTGATAAACTGCTTAGTGGATAAATTATCTTATGTTAATCCATGTCGTTAGTTACCGGTGAGGTTTAGGAAACAGAAGGTTACATCAGAAGCCAATTGTTCACCCAGGACTGTATGGTCAAGTGGCTGCTAGAAAACTGTATAAAAGACCCCAGGGTCCTGATCCTGTCATCTCAGATCTTCTTGAGGCTTCATGCGGGGGAAGTCTAAGCCATAAGGATTGAGATCCCAGTCCTGACTGTACCACCCCGAATATAAACATTGGACTATAACCCGTGAACTATCTCTGAAAGAACTCTTTGCAACTACAAAGCTCACCATTTCTGCTATGAATCCAAACCTCAAGAATTGTGCTCATGTCTGTATGTATGCTGATCTTTTTACCAATTCTCTTTTTTTTTTTTCTTTTTTAATAAATTTTAGTTTAGTTAATAAGAATTGGCTGTAAGTGTGTATCCCTTTCTGCTACCATTTATCTGTTTGTTTTCTTTGTCATTTCAGGGGCTCATATCTCCTTTTTATGTCTGGAAAGTCCCAGAACATCGTGGGCATTTCCAGAAATAAATAACAGGACTTGGAGAGCACTTATATCTTTTATGGATGTTTTGTGTTGTGTTTATGATGTGTTGTCAGTAACATTTTGGTGACTCATGTTCTCTCTCATGTTTAGTGTGATATGAAAAAACACTCGTTATAGGTTAGACAGCTGTTATCTTCAGATATTTGAATCATCACAATGTGGGAAAACACCAATTATGGCAAATATTTTATTCAAAGCTACTGAAAATCAGCCAATGACTCTAAATTTGGGAATACAGCTAAAGCACTTAGTTACTCCAAGACTAAGTTTATTACTTACTCAGCATTCCTTGTCTCAGCAATGCTATATAAACCCAACAGCTTTCAGTTTGTTTCCTTTTTAAAGTGGACTGAGGAGCTCTATTTCTTTTCTTCTTTGTTTTCTTTACAATGTGTATATTGTCAAGACACTGCATGAATGTCCTTACAGTACACGTTTTGTCTTGAACTCTGTAGATCCAATGTTTTCCATTATAAAGGACTGACTTGTACCACCATCTATATTTTTTTGTTACCGGTTCATTATAAAAAAGCTCATTAAAACGAGCAGATTATATTTTGAAATCAAATCCCATTTGTAGAGGCTCTACCAATAGGCAGGTTAGAAGACATATTTTGGGAAGGAATTTATCTTTTTTTCTGGAGCACCAAGATCAGAAGCAGCACAATAATCATGCTACTTAATGTTTTTCGTACGTAGCAGTTTCTGAGAAACCAACCATATTCAGATATTGTATTTGGGGAGAGCAGTGGCTAATTTACTGATGTTATTAATTGTCTTTAAGGAACCTTGCTTTAGTCCATCTTCCAGTCTGAAGTGAAATGTACTTACTCCAAAGTTGTATTGTGAGCTGTACACCATAGAAATGTTCTGGGGTGGGAGGAGTTGTGATTCAGGAAGAGCAAGAAAGATAAATCAGGAACAATGCTGGTCTGTCAGTTGTTTAAGCTGGAAGCCCAGTCAGTAATTTCAGCAATAAAACAAGAAAATGTCAAAGTGACATAGCCCAAAACAATACACAATATGAGAAAAAGTCTGGGACACATTTTGAGAATATGCTTTTAAAAGGTTTTAAATGAAAATGAGTTGGCGGGGGGTGGGAGGGATTCACCAACTTTACACAAAATAAACCAGATAGCTTAAAAAAAGAACCCAAACCCTCATAAAAATAAATTTCCAGGAACTAATTAATCTCCTTGTACCGTCTTTTATTCTGCTTTAAAGAAGGTCTGTTATTTGAGTACATCCTTTACACAAAGCACAATGACCTTCCAATAGAGGAGAGGATTTTGGATCTAGCAAAGTCGCTGAAAAGGGATATGAATATTTCTATGCACACCCAATTCCAGACTTTCTTGTAGTTTTTCCTGCCTACCAGATGTCTCAATAGTCTGGGCTTCATTGTTGGAGTTCCATGGGAGGAAGTCCTGTGTATCACCTAAGCTTCAAAAAAAGGGTAGCTAATTAATACTACCTGGTAATTAAGTGTGATTTCCCTAGCTGGGAGTAATTGTCATCTCTTCTGGACTACTTCCCTGAGACATATGAAAAGAAGCTAAAATTATATGGCCACTTCTGATCACTGTAGCAGAACCATCCAGCTAATGTGTTTATTCATTTGGTTTTTTTAGATGCAGTAATGGAATTGGGGCATGAGCAACCAATAAGGTTTTTTTTAAAAGGTGTAATGTAAATGATGGAGCACTGCAGAGCCACCTTTTTCTCTCCTGAAGAATGTAGAATAAAATCCACTCTTGACAATCCCTCCAAGTCCTGGCAAGATCTGCTTCTGCAGCCTCACTTCCTACCCTGTCAGTTGTGATAGAGGGAGAAGATCCATTGCTTAAGATTATTCTGAGAGGTCTGCAATAAGAAAAGGCAGCATAGGGGAGGAATTAGGAGTAAAGAATGGAATACAGTTGAGATAGTGGGAGTGAGGGAGTGCAAGACCTGCTACGATATTTCAAGTCAGCTCTTCCCCCACTGTTCAAGCTGCTTTTTCCTTTAAAATAATTATTAAATAAAACACTGCTAATGGAGGAACCTAAATGCTAGGTGCAGGTGCAGAGAGCACTGGCAGGCACACATAACAGCAGCTGGTATTTTGCTAGCTCCATATGGGATTGGCTCATCAAATTGTTTGAATTCTGTTCCTAGTTTCAAACCCAAGATTTTAGAAGGGGCTTGAAAATCAAGTTAAGTGAGTTTGACCATCCTTAACTGGAAGACAGCTTTGCATAATCAAGACAGTAATTCTCGGCTGAAGAAATGCCTCCAGATGTACATGACTAGGGCCATTGACTATAAGCCAGATCTCTGTGTAAAGTAAATGGGAAATAGCAATTCTTTCGTAAACAGTGAAGTCCACTGGATAAACTTTTGATTTATGCCTGATTTTCTAGTGCTGTCTTTGTATCTCCCTACCAATGTCACTATTAAATATACCTATATTTGAAATTGTATTAACTCATTTCACAGTGCCCCCACTTCCCAATCTCCTGCTATGTGAAGAGCAGAGAAATGAGGTAGATGTCAACCTTTCTGGACCTCCTTTCACATTTAAAACCAATGCTAGAGGGATGGGATTTACCAAACTAGTGTATCTTCTCCAACCAACGTTTTGTCTCTCCTCTGGGATTGCAACATATCCATGAATCAAAGTGCTATTAACTATACTGGTAATTAAAAATGGGTGTAGTCAAAATTAAATGAAATCTCTATTTTGTAGAATCCAAACACCAGAGCAACTCAAATAACATTATTGCACATGTATGTGGGGAAAATAAAATTAAAGAGTTGATTTGGAATACAGTCTTTTGTAATAATCTCTTATAATCAAGCAGAGAAAATTATGAATATTACGTACTGGTGTTGCAGTAGCAGCTGGAGGTTTTCATCAAGGTCCCATTGTGCTGTGTTCTGTACAGACATGTAATAAACAGTTCTTGATAGTTCTGGTAGAAATCTTTTTTAGGCAAAAACAGGGTTTTGTTGAAAACAAAATTATTCATGGGAGACAAAGCAACTTTTTTGTTTTGAAATTATGGGGAATTTCTACTCTCTCTTTCTCTCTCCCCCCTTCTGTCCCCTCACCCTTTGTCCCCTTGAAGAGGAGGAGGGGAGAGAAGGCAAAAAATAAAGAAATTAGGGGGGGGGGACTTTTTACCCACTGGAATCTTTTTTCAGGGGGTAATTAAAAGGTACTATTAGAGGAGGAAAAAACATTCTCAACTGTTTTTTACTTTCCCACCCATATTTCTATTGGAAGTGTTTTTTGGGGAGGGGAATTAATGGGGGAGGGGAAAGGATGAGAAACCCTGAAATTCAAACCAAATTTAAAAAAAAAAAAAAATCATTGGGGGGGGGTAACTTTTTTTATATTGAATAAGCTGAAAACTAAATACTTCATGACAGACCACTGCACCCCCCCCCCCCCAGTTTTACCAAGCTCTAATCCCTGCTTTACAGTCTTAGCACATGATGAAAGACGCAACTAGATGCGATAAACAAATAAGGGAAGAACAAGGTAACTGAGATCATATTTTGTATAATATGTAGCAGTAATCATAGCCTATTAACTGCCTACTAGTTATGGGATAACTAAGATTGATTTGGCTGGTCTAGTAGTAGGCTATGAAAAATGTTGTGTAAGAAAAAAACCATGAAAAATACATAAGTTTTTTTGTATTACTATTTAAAGCAATGCAGTGTTCTTGCTGGGTTGGTCCAGACAATATTGGAGAGACAAGGTGGGTGAGGTAATACATTTTATTGGACCAACTGAAGAGCTATGTGTAAGCTTAAAAGCTTTTCTCGCATACCAACAGAAGTTGGTGCACCCACCTTGTTTCTCTATTTAAAGGAATGTCAGAACTCTTGACTATCATAATACTGAGTGAAATGTAATTGGTCATAAGAAAGTTACAGCAAAGCATTAGCTTTAATATTTCAGGTCTGTTCTATGACCTGTGTGAAATGACTTGGTGGTCTCAGGCCCTTTCCTAGTGGACAGAAGTCTACACATAAAACCATCATCCCAAATTAATATTATAGGCAGAGCTTTTTGCCACCTGTTAAGATTTTATTATATATAAAGGCCCTTCTTGAATTGCAGGATGATTTTCAAATAATTGCATCTGAGTTGTGGACAAGACATGGAAAATTGTGGAAAAGTAATAATGGACCTTTATTAATTGAAGTAATTTGGAAAAGCCAGAGAAGACCTATTTGTTTAAGAAAAAATTGCTGGAACAATATAAACACTCAAGTATTATGTAAAGCATGCTAACTTTTTTGATAACCAGACATTTTGCTGCAACTATATTACAGTCATTCATGCATACGGCTGACAGCGAGAGCCCTGCCGTGCTGACAGTCTGAGGCCCAGCTATAATCAGCTTGGATAAATGGGATTCCACTGTACTAATGGGGAAAAAAGTGTGTTGCAAACCTCAAAATGTATGCAAAATTTTGGACTGTGCAAAGCAAGCTAATATCAAAACTGTCATGGAAACCTACTGTTGCGGGGTCATAATTTCTGCAATATTGTAGATTACATAGGGCTGTAATTATGTACGTTACATAATTATGTACATGCTCGATAACAATCCAAAGCAGTGCAGACCAACACATGTTCATTTGCATCATCTGAGTCAAATTCCACCAACAGAAGGTTGATTTTCTTTTTTGGTGGTTTGGGTTCTCCAGTTTCCACATCGGAGTGTTGCTCTTTTAAGACTTCTGAAAGCATGCTCCACACCTCATCCTTCTCAGATATTGGAGGGCACTTCAGATTCTTAAACCTTGGGTTGATACAGTAGTATCCAAAGGCTCCAACAAAGATTGGACATGCTATAAACACATAGCAAGGGAGAGTTCTTGACTCAAAGAGATTACAGTCTAAGTAGATAAGATAAGCAACGGTTAGGTAATGGAAGTATTATCCCCATTTTATCGATGGGCAGTTGAGTCAGAGAGAGTAAGTGACTTGTCCAAGTTCACATAGGAAGTCTGTGGTAGAGCTGAGATCTGAACCCAGATTTGCTAAATCTCCATCCAGCACTTTAATCCCAAGACCATTCAAACAGTAAATGGCAATAAATGATATTCCTGTTGGCAGTTTCAACAAAAAGTCCTAAATGGATACAAAGCCTCAGCTAGCCTTTGACAACTAGACAAGCTCTAATGCTGAACTGGAAGGGCAAGTTTGCATCTTTGCTGCTACAACTTAATTTCTTTTGTGGTTAAAAATACTACTTTAGTCTCTAAGGTTGTCAATCTGAAATCTTCCACAAGTGCCAAAGTCACTTAAAATTTCAGACAATATTTTCCTTTAGTCTAAGGAAAGGTAAAATGTATGATATACCCACAAGAGCTGGATGGTTTGCCACAGTTTATTTTAACATGGCCAAAATTCAACTTCTGATTACTCTTCTGAAACTCTCCATTTCCCATCAATGCTGATCACACATGATGACCACAAGTACTATAACTTGGGAATTAACTTTGACTCCTCCATATCCCGCACATGTACTAGTTCTATCTCCTCAACATCTAAGCTCCACACTTTTCTTTCTACCCCTTCAGCTAAAAGTTGTCTTCAGGCCCTGATCATTTCAATGTCCTCCTCTCTGACTTACCTGATGGTGCCCCTTCCAGTTCATACAAAGCACAGATTCTATTATGTTTTTGCCATCCTGACCATGTTACACTCCCGTGGTGCTTTGAATCCCTCTTACACTGCATCAGTTTCAAGTAGGGCTGTCAAGTGATTAAAAAAATTAATTGTGTGATTAATTGCACTGCTAAACAATAATAGAATACCATTTATTTAAATATTTTTGGGAGTTTTTAAATATTGATTTCAATTACAACACAGAATAGAAAGTGTACTGTGTTCACTTTATATTTATTTTTATTACAAATAGTTGTGCTGTAAAAAACAAAAGAATTGTATTTTTCAATTCACCTCATACAAGTATTGTAATACAATCTCTTTATCATTAAAGTTGAACTTACAAATGTAGAATTACGTACAAAAAATAAGTGCAAATAACAATGCAAAACTTTAGCGCCTACAAGTCCACTCAGTCCTATTTCTTATTCAGCCAATCGCTCAGACAAATAAGTTTGTTTACGTTTCCAGGAGATAATACTGCCCGCTTCTTGTTCACAATGTCACCTGAAAGTGAGAACAGGTGTTCGCATGGCACTGTTGTAGTCAACGTTGCAAGATATTTACATGCCAGATGCGCTAAAGAGTCATATGTCCCTTCATGCTTCATCCACTATTCCAGAGGACATGTGTCCATGCTGACAGTGGGTTCTGCTTGATAACAATCCAAAGCAGTGCGGACCGACACATGTTCATTTTCATCATCTGAGTCAAATTCACCAAAAAAGAAAATCAACCTTCTGTTGGTGGGTTTGGGTTCTCTAGTTTCCACATCGGAGTGTTGCTCTTTTAAGACTTCTGAAAGTATGCTCCACACCTCATCCCTCTCAGATATTGGAGGGCACTTCAGATTCTTAAACCTTGGGTTGAGTGCTGTAGCTATCTTTAGAAATCTCACATTGGTACCTTCTTTGCGATTTGTCAAATCTGCAGTGAAAATGTTGGCCTGGTCTACACTATGACTTTAATTCGGATTTAGCAGCGTTAAATCGAATTAACCCTGCACCCGTCCACACAACGAAGCCATTTATTTCGAAATAAAGGGCTCTTAAAATCGATTTCTGTACTCCACCCTGACGAGCGGAGTAGCGCCAAAATCGATTTTGTCATTTGAATTAGGGTTAGTGTGGCCGCAATTCGATAGTATTGGCCTCCGGGAGCTATCCCACAGTGCACCATTGTGACCGCTCTGGACAGCAATCTGAACTCGGATGCACTGGCCAGGTAGACAGAAAAAGCCCCGCGAACATTTGAATTTAATTTCCTGTTTGCCCAGCGTGGAGAGCACAGGTGACCACAGATAGCTCATCAGCACAGGTAACCATGCAGTCCGATAATGGAAAAAGAGCACCAGCATGGACCGTACGGGAGGTACTGGATCTGATTGCTATATGGGGAGAGGATTCAGTGCTAGCAGAACTTCGTTCAAAAAGACGAAATGCCAAAACTTTTGAAAAAATCTCCAAGGGCATGATGGAGAGAGGTCACAATAGGGACTCAGATCAGTGCCGCGTGAAAGTCAAGGAGCTCAGACAAGCCTATCAAAAAACAAAGGAGGCAAACGGTCGCTCTGGGTCAGAGCCGCGGACATGCTGCTTCTACGCAGAGCTGCACGCAGTTCTAGGGGGGGCCACCACCACTACCCCACCTCTGACCGTGGATTCCGAGGCGGGGATAATCTCATCAGCTACACTTGAGGATTCTGCGGATGGGGAAGAGGAGGAGGAGGAGGACGAGCTTTCAGAGAGCACCCAGCACTCCGTTCTCCCCAACAGCCAGGATCTTTTTCTCAGCCTGACTGAAGTACCCTCCCAACCCAGTATCCAAGACCACGACCCCATGGAATGGACCTCAGGTGAGTTTACCTTTTAAAATATAAAACTTGTTTTAAAAGCAAGGGGTTTTAATGATTACTTTGCCCTGAGGACTTGGGATGCATTTGCAGCCAGTACAGCTACTGGAAAAGTCTGTTAACGTGTCTGGGGATGGAGCGGAAATCCTCCAGAGACATCTCCATGAAGCTCTCCTGGAGGTACTCCAAAAGCCTTGCCACAAGGTTTCTGGGCAGTGCAGCCTTATTCTGTCCTCCGTGGTAGGACACTTGACCGCGCCATGCTTGCAGCAAGTAATCTGGTATCATTGCGTGACAAAGCCTGGCAGCGTATGGTCCCGGTGTTTGCTGGCATTCAAGCAACATCCGTTCTTTATCTTGCTGTGTAATCCTCAGGAGAGTGATATCGCTCATGGTAACCTGGTTGAAATACGGGAATTTAATTAAGGGGACAGAGGTGGCCGTTCCTACTGGGCTGTTTGCCTGCGGCTGAAAAGAAATCCTTCCCTGCAGTTAGCCAAGCGCGGGGGGTGGGGTGGGGGGAATTGGCCCAGAGCTTTTCGTGTTTGGCTAGCAGGGATCTTCCCTGATACCAGCCACGCGGTCGGGGGAGGGATAAAGCGATCATCCAGAGAATTGGATGGGGGGGTGTGGTTAGTTTGTTTTCTGCTGCTGAAGGTTAACAGGAAAACTGCAGCACTCAACGGGCTTTGCTTGGTATGTGGGAAAGGAGGGCGCAGAAGCCGAAAGACAATGGCTTACCATGGCCGCATGCAAGCCAAATTCTGTTGCCCGGACCTGCGTCTGTGATCTCTAGCAGCAAAGCCACAGGCACTCAATATTGAGAGGCAAAATGCGACCTTGCACAGAAATCACATGTGCTATGTAATGTGAATAGTGTTGGTCACCGTGAAAGAGTATAAGCATTGTTCTGCAAAATGTATCTTTTAAAAAAAATCTCTCCTTTTTTCCCTCCCTCCAGCAGCTGCAAATTCTTCAAGCCTCCCTCCTCCGTCCCGAAGGCTATCACAGATAAGGCGTCGGAAAAAGAAGACGCGAGACGATATGTTCGCAGAAATCATGGAATCCACCCGCAGTGACAGAGCTCATCTGAATGAGTGGAAGGACACGGTTTCAAAGTATAGGAAAGAAGCCAGTGAACGTGAGGACAGGAGGACCAACGTGAGGACAGGAGGGACCAACGTGAGGAGAGGAGAGACGCTCGAGATGAGAGGTGGCGGCAGGAAGATCAGAGGAGGCAGGATGCAATGCTGGGGCTGCTGCATGAGCAAACAGACGTGCTCCGGCGTCTGGTGGAGCTTCAGGAATGGCAGCAGGATAACTGAGTGCCGCTACAGCCCCTGTATAACCCCCCTTCCCCTCACCATGTTCCATAGCCTCCTTACCCAGACGTGTAAGAACGCGGGCGGGAGGGAGGCTCCGTACACTTTCCCATTCCACCCCAGTGGACAGCCCAAGCAAAAGGCTGTCATTTTTTTAACCTTTTTTTAGTGGCCTTTTCCTTCCCGCCGATCCTCCTCCCAAACCCCACCCGGGTTCCCTCCCTCTTTTTATAATCTATTAATAAAGAATAAATGACTTTTAAATGATAGTGACTTTATTTGGTTTGAAAGCAAGCTGGGGGAAGGGGGAGGGTGGGTTCCTTACAGAGAATGAGTCAATAAAGGGGGCGGGTTTTCATGAAGGAGAAACAAACAGATATTTCACAGTGTAGCCTGGCCAGTCATGAAACTGGTTTTCAAAGCTTCTCTGATGCACAGCGCTTCCTGGTGTGCTCTTCTAATCGCCCTGGTGTCTGGCTGCGTGTAATCAGCAGCCAGGTGATTTGCCTCAGCCTCCCACCCCGCCATAAAGATCTCCCCCTTACTTTCACAGAGATTGTGGAGCACACAGCAAGCAGAAATAACAATGGGGAGATTGGTTTGGCTGAGGTCTGAGCGAGTCAGTAACAATCACCAGCGACCTTTTAAACGGCCAAATGCACATTCTACCACCATTCTGCACTTGCTTAGCCTGTAGCTGAACAGCTCCTGACTCCTGTCCAGGCTGCCTGTGTATGGCTTCATGAGCCATGGCATTAAGGGGTAGGCTGGGTCCCCAAGGATAAGTATTGGCATTTCAACATCCCCAACGGTTATTTTCTGGTCTGGAAAGTAAGTCCCTTGCTGCAGCCCTTTAAACAGAGTAGTGTTCCTGAAGACGCGAGCATCATGAACCCTTCCCGGCCAGCCCATGTTGATGTTGGTGAAACGTCCCTTGTGATCCACAAGTGCTTGCAGCACCATTGAAAAGTAACCCTTGCGGTTTATGTACTGGGTACCCTGGTGCTCCGGTGCGAAGATAGGGATATGGCTTCCATCTATTGCCCCACCACAGTTAGGGAATCCCATTGCAGCAAAGCCATCCACTATGACCTGCACATTTCCCGGAGTCACTACCTTTCATAGCAGCACCTGAGTGATTGCTTTGGCTACTTGCATCACAGCAGCCCCCACAGTAGATTTGCCCACTCCAAATTGATTCCCGACTGACCGGTAGCTGTCTGGCGTTGCAAGCTTCCACAGGGCTATCGCCACTCGCTTCTCAACTGTGAGGGCTGCTCTCATCTTGGTATTCTGGCGTTTCAGGGCAGGGGACAGCAAGTCACAAAGTTCCATGAAAGTGCCCTTACGCATGCGAAAGTTCCGCAGCCACTGGGAATCATCCCACACCTGCAACACTATGCGGTCCCACCAGTCTGCGCTTGTTTTCCTTGCCCAGAATCGGCGTTCCATGGATAGAACCTGCCCCATTAACAACATGATCTCCAAAGCACCGGGGCCCGCGGTTTGAGAGAATTCTGTGTCCGTGTCCGTGTCCATGTCCTCATCACGCTTGTCGCTGCACTGCCGCCGCCGCTGCCTCCTCGCCTCGTTTTTCTGGTCCTGGCTCAGCATAAACTCCACGAGAACGCGTGAGGTGTTTACAATGTTCATGACTGCTGTCTTGAGCTGAGCGGGCTCTATGCTTGCCGTGGTATGGAGTCTGCAGTGTTCATCCAGGAAAAAAGGCGCGAAATGGTTGTCTGCCGTCCGTTGCTTTCATGCAGGGAGGGAGGGAGGGGTGAGGCTGTACCCAGAACCACCTGCGACAATGTTTTTTGTCCCATCAAGCACTGGGATCTCAACCCAGAATTCCAATGGGCGGGGGAGACTGTGGGAACTATGGGATAGTTATGGGATAGCTACCCACAGTGCAACGCTCCAGAAATCGACGCTAGCCCCAGCACATGGACGCACACTGCCGAATTAATGTGCTCAGTGTGGCCGCATACATTCAACTTTATACAATCTGTTTCCCAAATTTGAATTATATAAATTCGGATTAATCCCATAGTGTAGACATACCCGTTCTTAAAGTGAACAACATGTGCTGAGTCATCTGAGACTGCTATAACATGAAATATATGACAGAATGAGGGTAAAATAGAGCTGGAGACATGCAATTCTCCCTCAAGGAGTTCAGTCACAAATTTAATTAACACATTTTTTTTTTTAAATGAGCAGCATCAGCATGGAAGCATGTCCTCAAGAATGGTCGCCAAAGCATGAAGGGGCATACAAATGTTTAACATATCAGGCACATAGATACCTTGTAATGCTGGCTACAAAAGTCACCATGCAAACGCCTGTTCTCTTTTTCTGGTGACATTGTAAATAAGAAACCGGCAGCATTATCTCCCATAAATGTAAACAAACTTGTTTGTCTGAGTGATTGGCCGAATAAGAAATAGGACTGAGTGAACTCGTAGGTTGTAAAGATTTGCATCGTTTTGTTTTTGAGTGCAGTTATGTAACAAACCAAATCTACATTTGTAAGTTGCACTTTCACGATGAAGAGATTGCACTACAGTACTTGTATGAGGTGAATTGGAAAAATACTTTTTCTTTTATTTATCATTTTTACAGTGCAAATATTTGTAATAAAAATATAAAGTGAGCAATGTACACTTTATATTCTGTGTTGTAATTGAAATCAATATATCTAAAAATGTAGAAAAACATCCAAAATACGTAGTTTCAATTGGTATTCTATTGTTTTATGCTCATACAAAGCACACGGGATCTTTATAGAGGAAGGTAAATATGCAGCATTTATTGCAAATACAACAGTTAGCATATGGTTTTCAGTCACACACACACACACAGTCCTGCCAGTGATGTTCATAGTTACCAGTCTGTTGTAGCTCGAGTCAATCTAATGACCAGTTAGATTGAGCACAAGTGTGGAGCTGGGCTCTTGTCGGTCGCGATCAGATGCTCCTGGAGTGTGGCAAGACGAACCCAAAGTCCCATGGCCAAGCACCCTGTTCTTTATAGGTTTTTTTTCCTCTGATGAAGTCTACGGATTTTGCTGTGTCAGTTTGTGACCGGTTACTTCTTAATTGGTAAAAAGAACAGGAGTACTTGTGGCACCTTAGAGACTAACAAATTTATTAGAGCATAAGCATCCGAAGAAGTGGGCTGTAGTACACAAAAGCTTATGCTCTAATAAATTTGTTAGTCTCTAAGGTGCCACAAGTACTCCTGTTCTTTTTGCGGATACAGACTAACAGGCTGCTACTCTGAAACCTGTTCTTAATTGGTGTAAACATTCCAATCACTTCCGAGAGGGTCATCCTGTCCTTTGTTCTGATTTTATCAATTGTCCTTAGGGGTGCCAGCCTTCACCTCAGGGTCGTCAATCTGCCCTTCATTATGAATGTGCGTTGATGATTCTTTGATGTCCTTTAAGTCTCTTCACTCCTTCTTCCTTGACTCTCGCTATAACAATGGCCTTCACACCTTATCTTTTCCTGATGCATACATTCCTCATTCACACAAACAGATTGAGAATACAAACAGTAGTATTTTATAATCGAGCAAAAAGGCATTGCAAATTAAATCTTGCTAAGTTTTACAATCAATAACCAAGACAATTTTCATTGAGACCCAGGCCTTCAATGTTCCTCTACTCTACTTAACATAGACACAATAGAGAATCCTGTCTCTTACTAACTAAATCTTAAAACAAAGAAATGTATATTTAACTAGAGTGCCTAATTTGTAATACATATAGGAAACCATGGTAGACATTATAACTTATCCTAAAACAAAAGGGTCACCATAATCAGTCATAAGGATTGTTCTGGTCTGTCATTCCTTTTTGCTATTCAAAAAGGGTGGCTGACAGGATGAAATCAAATCATACATTAATTCTCATAAAAAGAAGAACAGGAGTACTTGTGGCACCTTAGAGACTAACACATTTATTAGAGCATAAGCTTTCGTGGACTACAGCCCACTTCTCACGGCTGCTACTCTGAAACCTGTCATTAATTCTCATAGTACATTATAAAATCCAGCTCCTACAGTTTAACAGTGTGATTAAAACTGATTAATCGCGATTAATTTTTTTGAGTTAATCACGTGAGTTAACTGTGATTAATCAACAGCCCTAGTTTCAAGCTTCTTGTCTTTCCCTTTAGGTCTTTGCATGGTGTGACAAAGTTCCTCCTCTATCTTGGTGGGTCCTGTGCTTATTGGCGGATTTTCTTGCCTCAGAGATTCACCATGTGGGTTGGGGAACAGCCCAGAGACCTTCCCCTCTGGAAGAACCGACAGTCCAGGTCAATTGGGAGGTCTGGGGGGAACCCGGGCCTGCCCTCTACTCTGGGTTCCAGCCCAGGGCCCTGTGGACTGCAGCTGTCTATAGTGCCTCCTGTAACAGCTGCATGACAGCTACAACTCCCTGGGCTACTTCCCCATGGCCTCCTCCAAACACCTTCCTTATTCTCAACACAGGACCTTCCTCCTGGTGTTTGATAACCCTTGTGCTCCTCAGTCCTCCAGCAGCACACCCTCTCTCTCTCTCAGCTCCTTGCACCTCTTGCTCCCAGCTCCTCACACTCGCACCACAAACTGAAGTGAGCTCCTTTTAAAACCCAGGTGCCCTGATTAGCCTGCCTTAATTGATTCTAGCAGCTGCTTCTTAATTGGCTCCAGGTGTCCTAATTAGCCTGCCTGCCTTAACTGGTTCTAGCAGGTTCTTGATTACTCTAGTGCAGCCCCTGCTCTGGTCACTCAGGGAACAGAAAACTACTCATCCAGTGACCACTATATTTGCCCTCTACCAGACTCCTGTACCCCACTGGTCTGGGTCTGTCACATATCCCTCCCCCCTGCTCAACGCCAAGGGGTTGGGCAGCTTGGGACGCCAGACAGTGCACACGTGACATGCCATCGGCGTTGCCATGACGGCTCCCTGCTCTTTGTTGCACATGGAACTGGAAAGGTTGGAGGGATAAGAACCATCTGGTCACCCTTGTGTTCTTCTCCTTGTTCCGCTGCATCCATTGAAGAGGGGCATGGTCGGTCACGAGGACAAATCTGCACCCGAGCAGGTAGTAGTGCAATGTTTCCATGGCCCATTTTACAATGAGGCATTCTCTCTCCACCACTGCATATTTTTGTTCCCTTGGAAGGAGTTTCCGACTGAGGTATAGAATTGGGTGTCCCCGACCATCTGTGATAGAACGGCCCCCAGCCCTACTTCCGATGCATCCGTCTGCAGGATAGCCCCTGATTTCACCAAGGAGTTTATCAGTACAGGGTTACTGCAGAGGGCAGTCCGTAGGTGAATACTTCCTCTGCTGCATCAGACCATCTCACCAGATCAGGTCCACGGGCTTTCACAAGGTCTGTCAAGGGGCTTGCCCTGGTGGCAAAGTAGGGGATAAATCGTCGGTAATACCCCACCACACCTAGAAATGCCCGGACTTGTTTCTTGCGACTTGGTCGGGGCCAATTTTGGATGGCCAGACCTTTTCCCACAATATAGCCAAGATAGTTGGCTTCTGTAAACCCTACAGCGCACTTGGCAGGGTTTGCTGTAAGGCCAGCTTGCCTGAAGGTATCGAGGACTGCCTCCACCTTCTCCAGGTGGGTTTCCCAGTCTGGGGTATGAATGACCACGTCGTCCAAGTAGGCAGCAGCATAACTGTTATGTGGGCGTAATAGCTTGTCCATGAGGCGCTGGAAGGTAGCTGGGGCCCCATGTAGTCCAAAAGAGAGGACAGTATGTTGAAAAAGACCCTCTGTTATAGAGAACACAGACTTTTCCTTTGCGTCTTCTGCAAGGGGAATCTGCCAGTACCCCTTTGTCAAGTCTAGGGTAGTCAAGTACCGGGCATTACCCAGATGGTCCACTAGCTCATCTATGCGAGGTATGGGGTACGCGTCGAACTGGGATACTTCGTTTAGTCGCCGGAAGTCGTTGCAAAATCTTGTGGTGCCATCAGGTTTGGGCACCAGCATGATTGGGCTGGACCACTGACAATAGGATTCTTCGATGATCCCCGACTCCAGCATTTTTTTTACTTCTGCTTTTATTTCCTCCCTTTTTGCCGCTGGCACCCGATAGGGCCTCATTGTTACTCTGGCCCCAGGGTTCGTGACGATGTGGTGATATGTCTCGGTTGTTCAACCTGGTTTTGTCGAGAACACATCTTGGTTCCGGAAGATCATCTCAAACACCTCATTCTTCTGGTCTGGTGTTAAATCGGGAGACACTCTCACCTGTTTGGAAGGCTTGTTTTCCTGGGTTAGGTCTTTTTGGACCATTGTGCATGCCTCTTGTGCATGCCAGGGTTTCAGAAGGTTAACGTGATAAATCTGTTTTTGTTTTCTGCGTCCTGGCTGCCGCACCTTGTAAATTACTTCCCCCACGGGTTCAACCACCTCATAGGGCCCCTGCCATTGGGCCAGAAGCTTGCTTTCTGCTGTGGGTACCAACACCATAACCCAATCCCCTGGTTGGAACTGTCGCACTTTTGCCTGGCGATTGTAATGGGTTCGCTGGGCCTCCTGTGCCTTCTCCAAATGTTCCCGTACAATAGGAGTAACCCGGGTTATCCGGTCTGGCATCTGCATTACATGCTCTATTATATTTCTCCCCTCATTGGGTTCCACTGCCCAGATCTCTTTGGCGATATCTAGTATGCCACGGGGGCGACGCCCGTATAATAACCCCACTGGTCTGGGTCTGTCACAATGGCTTATGTCCCTTCCACTTATCCAATCCAACTTTTCACATAGTTCCATCAAAGATGAAAGGCTGTAGCATATTCCAGGAACTCATGTGATAATACAGTTGTTTGTCCACTTGGTAAGTGTGAAATGTCTTAGCCAAGCTGCATATCATGGGCTTAACTACGGGCTTAACACCAACAGGATCTTTTCAAAATCAGTTAATTTCCTCTATACAATGCAAATTCACTTATAAATATGGCTATTACTCCTATTAAATAGCTAGACTTTTCTAAAACAAGCAGGATGACTAACAAATGTATGAAATATGATATAGAACCTTGCAGGGTTTTTGTGTGTGTGTGTGTGTGTGTCCCAACTTCAAATTCTACTTTTGGAGTGGGATTTAAACTTAGAAACTGATTAGTCTTTTACAGTATATAATGACCTGTAATTTTCCTTTCACCTCAACATAATGAATGATATAATTTATTTCCTTTCTTGTTCTTCTTTTCATAGTAGGTTCTTCATTTGTGAACCATTAGGTTTATTGTTATAAGCATTATTTTTCTTGTTGAAATCAGTGTTTTTGCTTGCCTTTTATAAAGAAACATATAATCATGTTACGATAGCTAAAGCTAGAACCTTCTTTAAGCAATTTAGAATTACTTTATTCAATAGCTGGGTTTGTTTAATATTGAGATCATGCATGCATACCTCAGAGAACTAGTGGGCCAGATCATCAGTTGGGGTAAACTTACATCAGCTGGGAATGTGAATCAACCACATTGTACCCCCCAAAATTGTGATGGGCGTGTGTGTGTCTTCTTTCAAAATAGTCAATAGTTGTAAGGTCCCATCACATCCATTTCCCCCTGTTTTCAGGGTGAGAAGGCTCTTATCACCTGTTGTGAATTAGGTTTGCAGTGGACAGCCAACATGTTCCACCTCAGTGGCAAGTGACATTTGTATGGATATGCATACTTGGGCAAAATGAGACATGAAAAAATTTGTTGGTTCAAAGAGCTAAAGGATCAGGCTGTAATTTGTAATATGACTGGGAATATTTTGGGATAAAAGAAGTTATGTTTAATGTAAGATACTGTTAGAATAAGTATTGGCGAATGCTACTTGTTTATATTCATGGGTCTCATCCATTGTGCTCAGTGTTGCACAAACACATATAAGCACACATCACTGCTGCATTACTCAACTGTATCATTAAATTGGGACTAGTCTATGTAGCTATGTTCAAAAATCCTTCCCTCTGAGTGTTTGCCATGGGGTCAGTCAAAATTGCTTCACTTACTTTCTCCAGTCACAAGGAATGCTGGAAGCTAGTTCCAACCAAAGAGTGGGACTATGGCCATATATTCTGTTTGCAATAGCCTGGACAGCTGGGTCAATACAGAGAGGGGGGCACACTCTGCTCTTTCAAAATATGGTGGCAGCAACTTTGCTGGCTGGTGCAAGAGAGCTTGTTGGGATGATTGACCTCTTTGGCCTCCTACCATGGCAATGGCTGAAGAGCCCTAATTTATCACTTAGCCTTTGGACTAGATAACCTGTAAGTATTTTTACATTTTATTTTGATTCAGAACAACTAAAATTCCTTGTACAGAGGTTCTGGGCACCCTGCCAATTACTTAAAATAGCAAATCCAAATGCAAATTTTAATCATCTCACCATATCCTACTAAGCAGTAGCTCTAAATACAAATAAAACGTAGCACACTGGCCAATACTTCAGCCTCCCAAATTCTCCTCAAAGGCCAGGTGGGAAGAAAAAAAAGTAGGCCTCGAGTGTCAACAAGTCTGGGTTATTTCAGACCAGAGGCAGGCAGGCATTGCAGAGCCTTGGAGCCCATATGGAGAATAAGCTGCCAGGCATCTCCTCATTGGATCAAGGGGGATCTAACATCCATGCCCCCACTCACTGCAACTGTGGCAGTATATCACCAAATTATGAATAAAAGAAGGATACACTGAAAAAATATTTGTACGGCTTCCTATGTAAAAGTACAAATGGATACTTGAGATAAGTTTTAATTTTTGTTAAGAAAAGTCATGGGGTAGAAGCATTCCCAGGTTGAAAACTTAATGCCAAAGCTGGGGCCAAACCAATATTTAATTATAATTAGCTATTTGTTACAGTAGCACCTGCAATTAGCTAGGCACTATCCAGACATACAAGAAGCAATGATCCATGCCCTGAGGTGCTCACAATTTAAGGATCAACAAAATGGTCGGGGAAAGGGGGCAACAAATAGATTCATTCTAGGCAGTGGGGCAGACATGAGATTTTAAGAGAAACTTAACAGTGGAGATGGTAGAGGTCTTGGAGTGAGTTCAGGGAGATCATCCAGATGGCCTCTGTGCGAGCTATGAAGTCTTGGAGGCCACTCCTGGAGAGAATGGAATGGGCAGTGAAGGTAGGAACGTAAGTAGAACAGAGGTAGTAGGGGCAATGTGAAACTTGACAAGGAAGGATAAGTAGGAAGGAACAAATTAATATGGTGCCTTGAAGGAGTTTGACTGAGATATACAAATCTTTCAAAAAGAACATTTTCATTGGGAATGCGAAGAGGAAATGACTGCAGCAAACTGGAGATGGAGTGGATTTCATTCGTCAGCCCCACACAGGACACTCCAATAATCCTGGCTTTATCTGGGTTTTCTAAATTTCATATTGGCTTGCCTACCTTCAAGCTAAGGATGCATGATGTTCTAGAGCTTGAGTAATATGTTTATATTCTTTATTTCAGCTCAATAATGAAAACTACTGCTGCTCAGAAAAAAAATGCAAGTCAGGAATATTAATCTGGATTCTGGGCCTGATCTAAATTCATTAGTCAATGGACAGACTCCTAATGTTGATTTTAATGGGCTCTGAATCAGGCTCCCTCCAGGACAAATATTTTGTATTTGTTTAATTATTCTGTTTATGTATGACATTGAATGACTCCGTGTAACTCAGAGCAACAGTACAAAATGACTTCTAAACTTCAGTGGTTTAATTTGTAGCTACTGAAAGACTGCCCTCATGTGGTGAAATGTTCCCTCTAACAGAATGCTGCAGGTATATATAAATCTGAGTACATTTGAAAGCAACTTTTTTCAGTTATCTTTTTGTGATCTTATAGAGGGTGCAGGTTGCAGCTCCATATGTAGCTCTGAAATGGACTTAAAATGGGCATATGTTTTGGGGGGTGGTGGATTTTCCTAAGGTAGGTAGCTTTTCAGTTTGAAATTTCATACAGTATTTGTTCTGTCCTTTGAATTTTCTGTTCAGTTATTGGATTTCTTTATGTAACTGTTTAATAGCAGGTATTTGAAAATAAGCTGATGTATTGGGAGATGAAATTTAACTGTGGCAATCAGACCCTTTTCTGTCAGTTGATACCTGTTTTAAAAATTGTCTAACTACTCAAAAAGTGAGAGAGGTGACTCTTGAGGAGGTCTGATGCAACAAATAAATCCTAAATGTATATCTTATATATCATCCTTTTATCCATTAATCCTAATAACTGAGAGTTTGTGTAGTAGGCAGTCAACAGATAAAATCTTCATCAATGGCTACACTTTTTTGTTAGATTTTTATCCTACAGCAGCAAAGATTTATATGCAGTTGCTGATGAAGTCTTTTCTGTCAGTAGCTGCACTTTAAGGACAGACCTCTTGAAACCAAACACTGCATTCATACAGTGGGGTTGAAGGTTTCAAATGTTAAACAAAAAAAACCTTTCCAGGATACTAACTTCATCACCCCCTGTACCAAACGATCCCCCTCCTCTTACAACTGCTGCATCCATCACACACAACTAATAGTGGTGGAAGGGGTAGCTTGAAAAGGGGCAGGTGCAGAAAGGCAGGAAAGAGGGGCAGAGTTAAGGTTGTGGTATGTTGAATAGAGTTATTGTGGCAGTAATACCTTACAAGTGGAGGGCCTGCAAGTGGAGGAGAAGAGGGCATGTCCTTAATGGCTGAACAACCTAAGTGTGTGTGTGTGTGTGTGTGTGTGTATGTATGTATGTATATATGTATGTATGAACGTATTACTCCAGGATGGTTTGGTGTCTTATCAGCATTTGTCTGGGATGACAGTTACTCAGCAGTTGTAAATCCAAAAGTGCAGGTCATCCCAAATGGGTGTAAGAACAAATGTAATACCACAGCCCACCATCATATACTGGAAAACTAATCTACAAATACTTTAGAATTTTTGAAAATAGCATCTGCACTCATTTTCATGTTCCTCCACCTGCAGTATCAGGCTGCCTTATCACAGACAGTCCATCTCTACAGGGTTCTAAGAGACAGAAACTATCAATCATGACATTAATTTTATATATATATATATATATATATAGGTCTTCCAAAGACTCTGCCCTGAGTTCTCCAGGTTAGGGAATCTACCTCAGAAAAGTCTAAGATGTCAGCTCCCCCAGCTCCCTTCGGTCTCTGACATGGTACCAGTGAGGTCGCTGGTGACTCAGACACCGAGACCCTAAGCGTAGAGACCCTAAAATATTGGGCTCCAAGAGACCATTGATACGACAGGAGACCATGGCAAGATGAGCTCTACTGCGGTATCAAAAAAGACCACTCGGATTCTGTCTGGATTCCCCCCTGAGCGTTAGAAACTTGTGGTAGTGTTGACTCCTTTGGCTACCGTTACTTCAGCAGGATGGGGTTGAAATAAGTGAGGATGGGGCAGGAGGCTTGGAAGAATCAGCCAATCAGTACAGGGGGGAGAGTGTTCATTGTGAAAACTGCAGAAAACAGTCTGACATCAAGCAAGGACTGGCAGTGATGAATTTTACGCAGCTGCGGCAGCAGCTTATAAAGCTTTTTTCTTTAACTGATTGTGCAACCAGGAGCCAATCACTGTTCAAGCGTTTCTTTGATCTGATTGGCCGGGCTCGGGGCCCGGGAGCCAATCATGCTCTCCGGTGGGAAATTCATAAAAAAGCAGAAACAAGCTACTTTAAAACCGGGACAAGCCCAAAATAAGCAAACAAGCAACCAACAGCAAATACAGGCCAACTTCACTTAAAACAAAGCCAATTTCCACGTATTGTAAGTGGATTTGGCAAGTGGCCCCTTCGGATTCTTTCTCAAAGGCCATTTCGTTGCTGGGAGGAGGAATAGTACATAGGTCTTAATGTTTCCAGAGGAAGGCATCTCCCTTCACAGTTCATGCTACACCTTGAAGTGTAGTTGTCATAAGACAAGGAATTAGAGTCCATCTGAAAATGAAGACATTTAAAGAAAGCAGCTGCAACTATAGACATAAACAAATAGACTACCACACAGCTTGAATTCCAGCTTTCTTTCCTTTGTTTACAAGGGACTACACTCTGTCTGGAACTCAAAACAGCACAGTGAGACATCTGGCTGTGAAGGATGTACTGCAAATAAGCATAAGAGGAAAGAGAGAGAGAGAAATGTCTTCTCAAAACATACTATTAAATTATGTATAAGTTCTTATGCTGCACTTATCACCATAGTATCTGATGAAGCAACCAAACACTAACTCCTATGAGGCCCTGCAGCATAATTTCCAAATAAAAATATATTTGATTCAGGTGGGATTTTTTTTGTTTTGTTTTGTTGATGAACACAGTTTCAATGGAAAATTTCCAGTCAGCCCTATTAAAAATGGATCTTCCTGATGTATGATTCCTGTCTACACAGCTCTTCCAGCTTCTCCATTTCTGAGTATATTGAGGACTAATATTGATATGATGGAAACTGTGGACCAGGTCCTCAGCTGGTGTAAACTGGTATATTCCCATTGATGTCAGTATAAATATACTCTTTTAGGATCTGGGCCATATCTTTCTTTGAGTTTGAGTCTTGTCCTGTAAAACAAGTTACTCTGGACTTCCGTGATGAGTAACAGAACAATTGGTTCATCCTTATGGCAATATCCAAAATTACAGTCCATGGCAATTAGATATATTTGATTATCTAGCTGAGATGATGAGGCCCTGACAGGTAAGGTGGTATCATCAAAGGTTCTTTTCTTTCTGTTCATAGAATTGGAAGGGATCTCTGGAGGTCATCTAGTCCAACCTCCTGCTCAAAGCAGGACCAATCCCCAGACAGATTTTTGCCCTAGATCCCTAAGTGGCACCCTCAAGGATTGAGCTCATAACCCTAGGTTTAGCAGGCTAATGCTCAAACCACTGACCTATCCCTCCCCTAGTCTTACAGTATATTCTGGTTGTCAGTAATCTCGGTATATATTTTCTTGTTCTTGACCATCACTTTGCTCATTCTCTGCATTTGCTAATGATAATTACGTATTCTTTTCAAAGTTTTCTTTCTCAATATTGAAGGAATGCCACAGAATAGCAGACCTTTAACATTGTTAAGTAGTGTCTCTTTGCATAGAATATTCCAAAATTTCGAGGCAAATCTTTTTTCATATTGTGACTATGTACCTCTGACATATTTAGTACAAATAAAAACCTGCCACTCCTGCAGCTTTTCTGATCTCTGACAGTTTGTCACATAATATTGGCATGTATATTTCTCTGTGTCCTACAAATGCTTCTACCTCTTTAACATTACCAGTTCCACTGTGACTGCAACATTACATATTAACAGAGTGGTGGATCACAGGTTAACAATCACATGCAGTATTGATTCTTCGCTTTAAAGAAGAAATGAAAAGGGTCTCATTTTCATCTGAATCTGAGCATTAATGGGCATGTGAGGAACACTAATCACTGTTTTGGAGGTTTTCATGAATCAGATGAGCGCTCCAGTGTGGATTGTCTTAGATGACTGGTTTATTGTTTGTTAATGTTTAGACCTATTTAGGCTGTACATGCAAAGGAGACTACATTTGTGTAATGTGTTCCCAGAGGAACTAGAAGGAGCTGCAAGTTAATATAGCCCCTATTCCATTAATTTATTCCTTATACCTTTTCACTGACTTCTCAGTGTGTAGGTACTTAGACTCCCTTACATATCAGTAAATGGGTGTAAGTAAATTGAAGGGAGTCTAAATTTGTGCTGGGTCTAATTTACATATACTTCTAAACTTAACCCATGATGATTATAGTTCTATGGCATTCCTTAGCTGCATTTTCTTGCAGATTTGTAAGTCACTACAACTTTATGTATTGTGCCAATATTTGCAATCGGCTTGAAATGCACATTGTTTTTTTCACAGAAATCTGCTGGTTGGGAGATTTCAGTCACAGTATTTCTTTCCTTCTGTTTCATAAATATTTGAATTTGAGATACTATTTTCTGGAAAATTGAAAGCACTTTTACAATCTCATATCTACAAATATTTATTTTTTCCATAGAACACTGCCTCAAAAATTAGTGTTTTATAGCTGTATTTTTGTTTTCTGGCCTCACGGTGGCACAGTAGGTTAAGAAATAACTGTCAAGTCCTGAAGTCCTGTTTCTTTTCCTGTGTTTCAATATTGGGTATGTAGGGAGTGTGTCATGGAATATGTAATCTTGCTAACTTTGTTCTCTGTGCAGAAAGGAAAATGTCCCAGGATTTAAATATTTGTGTTTGAGATGGTTGTGAAAGTTATTCTTGATCATAAAGCTGCAGTACTGGAAAAAACAAACAAACCTCTAACTGTACTTCTACTGCACAGATTTCTGCAAGGACAATGTGTGAAGAAGGGGCTGACTGACACTTTGGTCGGAAAGAACTATGAAGAAGCTAATATTTTGAAGCAGTATGTAAAACCAAAGCTGGTTTTTTGTGTATAGGGATTCTGAAGTAATGGACATGCAGGATGCTTGATATGCTAGTCATTGCCCAAAATGCTCTGTTAGCTCACTGCCACTTCATAGCAGTTCTGGTGTTTCAGTTTTGGCCAGAAACTATATTTTGACCCTGCCCCTGAAAAACATAGACAAGTCTCTGTCCCACTGCAGTCAAAGGCAAAGCCCTCATTGACTTTATGGGACAAGGATATGGCCTAAACTTTCTTATATATGCTGTGGAATGCAATCCTTCTGGGCATCTGCCGCAGGCAATCCCTTCTCTCGCAGGGCCCTGTGCTCACCATTGGGGCACCTCCTTGTAACTACGTCTGAGGAATAGCTCCACTCAGTCTGGTGCCCCCTTCTGTCTCCTTTGCACTGTGACCCCTCTCATGCTCCAGGAGTTGCAGTGCTTCCACTTTGTGACCCAAGAAGCTCCATCTTCATGGCTTGGCCCTCTGGCCAGGTTACTGTATCTTTCCCTCCCTACCAAAGTCTCACTCAGGTGATCATGTATCATTCCTAGCAGTCCTCCAATCCAAGGCAATACCACTTCCCCAAATGCTAGTAAGGGAACCCAGGCCTGCCCATTATCTGGGTTCCAGTTCAGGAACAGTTGAATCAGTGGCCAGGGCCGGCTCTAACTTTTTGGCTGCCCCAAGCAAAAAGAAAGAGCGCCACCCTCCATAGCGCCGCCATAACACACACCCTCAGCACCGTGACAACACCCCCCCGTGGAGCGCCACGCCGCCGAACCCCCCTGCCGAACCCCCCAGCCCCTCGTGGAGCGTCACGCCGCTGAACCCCCCTGCCGAACCCCTCAGCCCTCCGTGGACCACCGCTGAACCCCCCCAAGCCCCCTGCAGAGTGCCGTGCCACCGAACACCCCCCCCCCGCGGAGCGCCGCTGAACGCCATGCCGTCGAACCCCACCGTGGGGCAGCTGAACATAGAAGATGCCACCGAATTGCTATCGCCACGGAAACACGCGTGCTGCCCTAACGGCACACGGACTGCCCCCACCATCTGCCGCGGCAATTTGGTGCGCTGCTTGGGGCGGCAAAAACACATGGACTGCCGCCCCTTGCAGATTGCCGCCCCGAGCACCTGCTTGAAATGCTGGTGCCTGAAGCCGGCCCTGCCCACACCTTGACTACTGTGTGCAGTTCTGGTTGCCCCATCTCAAAAGAGATATATTAGAAATGGAAAAAGTATAGAGAAGGACAACAAAAATTATTAAGGACATGGAAAAAACTTCCATATGAGGAGAGATTTAAAAGACTGGGACTATTCAGCTTGGAAAAATAGGTGACTCAGGGGAGATATGATAGAAGTCTATAAAATCATGAATGGTGTGGTGAAAGTGAATAAAGAAGTGTTATTTACTCTTTCATGTAGCACAAGAACCAGGGGTCACCTAATTAAATTAATAGACAGCGGGTTTAAAACAAACAAAAGGAAGTACTTCTTCACACAATGCACAGTCAACCTGTGGAACTCATTGCCAGGGGATGCTGTGAAGGCCAAAACTGTAACTGGATTAAAAAAAGAATTGGATAAATTCATGGAGGATATGTCCATCAATGGCTATTAGCCAAGATGGTCCGGGATGCAACACCATGCTCTGGGTGTTCCTCAGCCTCTGACACATGCAAGGACTGAATGACAGGGGATGGATTACTTGATGGTTGCCTTGTTCTGCTCATTCCTTTTGAAGCACATGGCATTGACTACTGTCAGAAGACAGGATACTGGGCCACATGGACCATTGTTCTGAGCCAGTCTGGCCGTTCTTATATTCTAGTTCAGATTGCTCAAGCTTTTTCACTTTTCCTTTCTAATGTGTCACTTTCACTTGCTTATAACTTTCTCAAAGTTTTGGCATGATTGCTGTCGGTTGGAGAGCAAGTTTTATTCTGAAAGCTTTACCAAAAATTATTAAGGACATGGAAAAAACATGAGTTGCTTTCAGCTGCAGAAAGAGAGGGCGAAAATGTCTTTTTGCTGAAGTAAAAGTTTTTGCAACTTCTTAGAAGAAGAGATTATTGAAATTTGGGCCTACATTTTACATCATAGATGTGAGTTTTTTAGTGGTCTGATGAAAATATATTTTGATTTATCTGAGTTACAGTGGTTTAAAACACGCACACGCGTGCGCGCACACACATACACACATTGGTTTTTGTTGTACAGTTACACAGTTTGCCAACATTCTACTAAACTGCACACAGGTGTGTACATGATGATAGATAAGAAGGTAGGACTCGTCCTACCTCTTTACGCACCATTACAGGTTGTATGTATAGAAAGGAAAGGCCCCAGCTTTATTAATGGCAGAGATTGTGCTGATCAGAGCATTCTGTGCTGTCAAACAAATAATCACATGTGGTAGCATTAGTATTTTTTCTTTAAAAACACAAAACTGAAATATACACTTACATTATGTCTACACTTGGAGCTGAGGGTGTGATTCCCAGCTCAAGTAGACATATTCCAGCTAGGTCTCAGAGACCTAGTGCCCTAACGTGCAGCCACAGTAGCATGGCCATGCCTTAACTTTGTCATTTCCTATAATTCTTTGTGAATGCTTCAGCTGCTATCTTAATGTTCCTTTAATGTAGTTTTTTTGTGAAAGATTGTATAATGTTTTAACTCATGTTTATAAATATTTATTGTTACAACCTTATTTGAAATGGTTTGGGTAGACCCCTGAGCCCCTTGATGCATGGGGGGTGAGGTTTATAGATAAAATAAGTTATAATTAATAATAAATGCCATTTCATAGGTATAGAAATTGGATCAAGTTAGAGTATGATAGTCTCAAATGTAACAATTCATCGAAGGCATCACAGTTGGGGATCTCTTCCTGAATGGGAAAGAATTGTATTGTTTTTTGTTAATTATTAAATGCCTGATATATATTTTGTTCAGATCTTTGCCAAATCTCAAAGCTTTTTATATTTAGTATAACTGAAGTCAGAAAGTTGTAGAATTATAAAGTGATGAGTGTCTTAATAATTCAACTTGTCATGGCAACATATAATTATGATTTCCTCTGGGACTGGTGGGAATGAATCCCTATTCTCATAGAATTTTAGGCAATGTTTAATGAGGAGAATATTTCAAATAAATGCTATTGAGTTTCAGTGAGTTAAATCAAAGCAAAAGAAAAACAAAACTCTTCCCAGAAAAAAAAAATCTAGATTTGAGGAGCTGTCTCAGATGTAACATAAGGGAAATTGTTTTGTTTATGATTTGCTTTCTGATTCCAGGTGGCCAAAAATAGCCAAATCTCATTTTGTTGTAAAATGAGATATTTTTATATACAGCAGGTATTCCATTCCATTAAATCCCTAGGCATTGTGCACAAATGACAGCAAAGGTGTGGCTATTGGTCCATTTCCAGACAAATCTTGTATTGGCTGATATTCACTCAACTTATATAAACCCTTTAAAGATAGGATGCAGAAATGTGAAATGTTCCATCAAAACGCATATAGAATATTTCTCCTAATGCCTCCAACTGTCATTACATCTGAGTTATCTGAATTTGCAACAGGAGGGAATTGTCTAAAAGATACACATTTCAGCCTCAGAAACTGTAGGGAAATAAAGGATAAAACACAATGGAAAAATCTGTGTTTTTGGAGGAAACATCTTTTAATTCATTCTATTTCCATTTTGTGTTGATGTCTTTCCTTTTCACCAAATTAATTTCTACGTGCTGTTGCAAGGAAATAATGTTACTGAAATCCAGGCAGTCCCTCCTTATCAGTCAACAGCTGTCTCCAGATGCAGCATTTTAATTTTGGAAAAAATATAAGAGCAATACATTTTCATTGACAACCGTGCAGCAAACAGCTCTCATTTTATAATAACTTGTCTAAGGTGTTTTTATTCATAGCTTTTTTCAAAATTTATATAACTGAATTTCTATATCCACCTTTTTACATTGTTTAAAGAAGAATGTTGTCAGTCTGTTTATAATTTAAAAGCTCATTATTTTTTCTGCCTTGTTTGTTGTGTTCCTTTTGTCCTGCCAGCAGGAATTCTATTGTAATCAGATTGGTGTGCTCAGTGTTCCTGCTGTTTGCCCACTTGAATTGCTACTATTATGTTTGCCCCTCCAGTAGGAGAATTGCTAAGTAAGACAGGACTCCAGTTAGATACTGTGCACCTTATATTTGAATGAGAATCTTATAATGTGTAATGATAAGTCTGTTTTATAAAATCTTCCATAGACCCATAAAAATGCTTCGGAACAGATTCTAGTTACTCTAAACATGGAGAACAAAAAGGGATTATTCAAATTGTTCGTAGGAAATTACAACTGTATTAATTAATTACTTCATCTTGATGTTATGGAAATGGTTTTCAAAGGAAATGCTCATGATTATTATTAGTCTCTCTAGCTGTCATTCAGGTGGTTTGTGCATTGATGTCAATGCATTTGGTTTTTCTAATTTTCTTCAGACAAATTAACTCGCAGGAAATCATTTCTCTAGGTTAGGTAGTATTCCTGGTTATGGACTTGGACTGAGACTGCAGACTTTACATCTACATAATTCCCACTAAAGTCAGTGTTGGCTGGGCCTGAAATTCAGTGAATTATCAAGAACTGGGGCTTCAACCACCATGTTACATTTCAATGGGAAGGAAATAGATTAATCTACAGGGAGATCAGAGCTGAGGCTTTCAGACACAGTTCTGAACTTCCCCAAAGTTCAGGATATGGTCAGGTCAAGGTTTGGCTGAGCCCAGTATGGAGACAGGGACCAGATACTTAGGTTGGATCTAGATCCAAATTCCCTCAAAGTTTTGGCATGTTTAAGTTAACAGTCAGGCGTATCTCATTTCTGTTGTGTATATACAATCTCCTGTCTGGGGCTAATGCTAAAATCCATATCAAGAATAACACTGGGAATGCAGACTATTGGATTATTTGGTATGGAATTACACAATGTCTGAATATTACCTGTTAGGAAAACAATTTAAATTAATTTGATTCAGTTCAGCTAATTTGAATAATGAATTTTTCATTTCAAAGAAGTTTGAGGTAGCGTTTGGAGGGAAAAGTATGTCAAGACAATGGCTCAGTCATCAAAGAGAGGTTTTCCTGTAAGTGCAGCTGCCTGGACCCGGAGAGCTGAACTAGGGCTGCAGAAACAGAGACCACAATCAAGAGCTGACTTGTTTCAGTTTATTCTGGGTGGATTGGCCTCTGTATTACGGTGGAGCAGTTGTGAAACCATAATTAAAGCTAATTCAGGCTTTTCAACTTCACAAGACAACAAATTGCTACGTGCTAATCTTTTGAGAATGATAAAACCCAAAATATAAGGATTAGTTTTGAAGGAACTCTAATTTGCAAGGTATTTGTAGTATAAAGGTGACTTGTGAAATATTTGTTTAAAAATAGGTCAGAATATACATTTGAGTCTTCAGTTTTTTTTAACCTTTTTCGTAAACATATCATAGGAGTGTGAGCCAAATAATTTCCATGGCGAGATATTTCCAATATTCCTCAACAAAATATTCTAGGGCATGGCTGTCCTGAATCCCAGTCCCATGAAGGTGTGTTCATATGTTCAAACTGTTCTCTTTTTCCTTTCTGGTTTGATGTTTTAAACTTGTATTTGTTATATGGGCCTGAACTTCAATCAAGTTAGTTGTGCAATTACTAGTATGAAATGCCTGGACAACTGCACATCTACGCTGAGCTCACTTGAGCTAGTAATTATACAAACAAATATATCTTAGGAGCAGTTACCCAGTTTTATGTACAACTTTTCAGCAATTTGGTGCAGAAATTAGACCTGCATTTTACACACACCAGGTGTCCAATGGCAGAGAAGGACTGCAGCTGGACCAACATGACTGTCTCTTCAATAGTTTGATTGCATGGGTCCAAACTCTACCTGGTTTCTCTATCGTTCTATTGTTAACATTCTGCAACACACAGCGTACTATTAATGCAAAGTACATAGTGTGTGCTCTCTAAAATCACATGCATATGCATGTCATTCATTTATATAGCTTAACAGAGGTTATTGCTACTCTAATAATTTTATACCTGGCTGCAACATCTGATTTGGTAAATGGATATTCTAGGCCTGAAGCATGTGTATAATCTGTGTCTGTGCCTTTGGTCATTTACTTTAGGTATTGCCATCTCCCTACAGGAATGTGTGGTATATAGACAGTTAAAAAAATTGTGATAAATTTATTATCCAAAAGATTGTACCCTTTAATATGCTACCAGTATGTTTGCTAAAATGGTTTGGGTATTAGTATACATCCTGCGTCAGAACAATTGCTCACTGTTTTGCTGTTGTTGCTCTCTTTGAAATTCAGTCAACAATCTGTGATACCAAAACAACAAAAATGTGCACTTATCTCCAGGCCATTAAAATCTTACAGCTGTGTTTACTTTCAGTGCAAGGAATGAGTAAAAGGCTTTCAGACACATAGCACTTTAAAAAAAAAAAAAGGAACAGAGGAACTGCAGAGCATGGATTAGATACTGCAGTGTTCACTGTGCTTTCTTCACAATAGTAATATCCTATCTAATTTTAGCTCCTCTTTTCATCCCGATCTGAAACAGAAATTCCAGTACCTCCATGCATAATGGTTGGGACCCATGGGTACACTTCAGCAATCTAATCATTCCAGGTAATTTGCTATATGGATGATTGCATTAAGGCACTGTGGTCTAGAGACTTCAGTTCATTTCAACCCCTGCTCGTAGTCACAACTGAAGTGGAATGAGATTCATGCTTTAATCTTAGACTTTCGTCCATATGCGCTATTTCCCCACACATTCAGTTCAAAAGAAAACTATATAAATTTGTTGTCTTAGATTCACTCTTGCTGTAGAAAAGAGCCACTGGAATCCAACCTATTGGTGGAAGGAGGCACAGAAACCTGTCTAGACTGATTCACTTTTTTGAGTAAATGCCTGAAAGAGTATTTCCTGCAAATACTTGTCTGATCTTTTTTTTAAGCTATGCTAGTTGTTGCTACAGCAGCTGTAGATGCCATATTTTAATACATTAGCTATTTTCTGTATGAAGAAATTCTACCTGCATTATTTTAGTACCCTACTTTTTCTCAAAGAAAACCAACCAATTTTATTCTGACCAGTATTTTGAAAGACAAAAAACCCACTTCTCACTACAGTTAGTCAAATAATAGAAAGTCTTATTCAGTGCCAATTCACTGAAAAATGCCGAAATTCTCAATGAACATTTATTTGAAAACAAAAATACTCAACCAGCTCTATTCCTTTCATTGAGAGAGATTTTCAGAGGCACAAAGAATAGTTAAGCAGCCAGTTGTCATTGAAAGTCAGAGGGATTTGGATGACTCGCTATTCTGTCTTTAGGCTTGTAGCAGTGATAGAATAAACTGCAGGTTCAAATTAAGTCTCTGGAGTACATCCACAGCTGGGATGGGTCATCAGTCCTTTGTGTAGAGCTTCGGTTTGTAGCAAAGTCCCCCTGCCCCTTTCAATGTTTTCCAACTGAGAAATTTGTTGTTGGTACACATTGATTGAAAATGTACCAAGGTCAAATTCATTTCTCGTGTAATTCCATTGAAGGCAATGGAGGTGAATTTAGTCCACATTCTTACTTCTGGTCCCTTATTAGTACCACCACCAAATCCTTTTTTCTGTCTGCAACAGTCACTTGGAGAAAGAGAAAAAGCAAACCTAGCCCAGTAGATTAAGCTGGAGTAAACTATCAGGATTTGGAGAATTTTCAGAACACATCTTTTTTTTTGTTCATGAAAACAAATGATTTTTGCGATTTTTTGGGGTGGTTTAGTTTCATAATTTTTCTGGAAAACTTTATCAAAATTTTTTAGTCTTTTGGTTGTTTCACTTTTTCATTATTTATTATTCCATTGCTGTATAATATGATTGCTATCACTTGCACTCCGATGGGATGTCTGCTTTCATTCCAAAGCTAATTTTGTTTAATTTGAAATGAATTTCAGATTGCTTGTTCTATTTGTTCATGAACATTCATGCAAACAAAATGCCAATTATTCATGAACATGTTTACCTGAAATTTGGAATATGTCTATATAATGATCTAGGACAGTGTTTCCCAAACTTGGGACACCGCTTGTGTAGGGAAAGCCAATGGTGGGCTGGGCCAGTTTGTTTACCTGCTATGTCCGCAGGTCCAGCCAATTGCGGCTCCCACTGGCCACGGTTCGCTGCTCCAGGCCAATGGGGGCTGCGGGAAGCGATGTGGGCCGAGGGACTTACTGGCCGCCGCTTCCAGCAGCTCCCATTGGCCTGGAGCAGTGAACCGCGGCCAGTGGGAGCCGCGATCGGCTGGACCTGCGGACGCAGCAGGTAAACAAACCGGCCTGGCCCCCAGGGGCTTTCCCTACACAAGCGGCAACCCAAGTTTGGGAAACACTGATCTAGGATATTACCCATCACCATAATGCCTCAGCAGTATTTATAAATGTATATATTTCATGGAAAAATGTCCCTGTTCTTCACGCAGCTGTAGTAGCAATATTTGGAACTAATTCCGTCATACAGTTGTTTAAGGAAAAACCGACGTACATTTCTAACTGCAGGGCAAAGTATGTACATAGCTAAGTAGGGAGAGAGTGACTCTGGAATCTGCTGTATCTCCCAGTAGTGAGGCATGTTGGTTTCAAGTGATTGAGTCATGATTTTTTAGATGTCTGAGATCTCCTTGAGCCGCTTTTTCAAAATGATACTACCTGGGATTTATCAGAGTCTGAAAATGAGCTTCTAAATTTCTCATGGAGGTTATTGTGGATGTCACTCAATTCAACACTGATATCTGGCCCAACACAAATTCCACACTTTGAGAGCATGTGTTTGAATGATCTCATGCTGAGTAGCTGCTGTTACCATCTCACGCTTCATTCTGCACTACCACCTGCTGTTCTGGCACATTTTTGTCCACATTATTGTGATCTTTGCATCAGTTCTTCTAAATGGGCCCTCTTTATCAAGTTCCATACTTCTTTAATCATATGGATTAAATGCTGGAAATGATATCGGGGCAGGAAAATACTTTTGTCTGGAAGCCTCACACAACCAAATCCAGTCCAGAAGGATAAACTTGAATTACTTATTACCCTCTGAAACAAGCTGATGACTTCCCCTTTAAAAATCCTTTTGACCAGAGTGTCTGAACTGTGGTTGAAAATTAGAACTGCCACTATATGGCAGCAGAAATGAATGAATTGTATGCCTTGCCTGCTATTTAGATAAATAGCCTTTTTTGGCTCCATAGCCTACATTCAGCCATTATGAGAAATCAGTTTGGGAATTGTACACACGGCTAATTATTTGACTGAAATATATAGTTGCCCCCATTTTTTTCTTTTTTGTCAGACAACCCAGTTTGAGGTTTTGGATAAGTCAGATTTTTTTTGTTTTAAGTTCCTCACCAAAAGGACAGAAATCCAAGTAGAAAACTAGGCAGTGTAAGGGTGGCTTCATTTCACGGACAATGAGGCTAACATAGTCAAAGGAATTACTGATCGGTACTTTGGTAGCTTCCGCATATGGGTATTTTTCACACTTTTAGTCCTGTTGTTAGTGGTACTTTCTCAAAACCTTGATGCTGTGAAAAAATACACATTAGCAGAGGCATCATCTCCATCAGTGGATATTTCCACTACTCTTCTCAAAGCAAGTAGCCAACTACACATAGCTGGACGGTCAGTATGAAAACAGTGGCAGCGTGTGAGTTTGTTTCTGTGGATTGCTACAAACTGAGCAAAAATAAATGTCCATGTCAATATTAAAGGGAGAAATTAATTGTCTAAACCATGTAGCTCTAAAACTATAGCTCTTTAAGAAAGGAGTATCGGCCTTCAGTTATTTCATGACTCAGAGGTCACTGCTGTTACACATATGGACATTTTTTTGATTACTTCTAAGCCTATTCTATGAATAGTTCTCTTCATGAGTGTGCTTAAGTTTATTTCTACAGGGAAACTGTATGTATTTTGTTTGAACAAGATGTGGTTCAGTATAAGGGGAGAGAACAATAAGACAATGTTGAAAAGCAAAAACAAAATGCAAAGTTACCCACACATTTCCATATTGAGGAAACCAACCATAATGTACTCTGGGATGGTGCCAGCTAGCCCGTCATGGCTTCCAGTTTTAAGGACTGAAGGTGGAAATAAGGAAAACTGATGTTCTTTTAAACTATCTAGCCTACTAATTATCCCTAAGAGCCAACTTCTGCTGACCGATACCTATTCAACCCCACTGATTTCAGCACAAGTTGCATAGGTGAAAATGACAACAGAATTAAGCCCTGTGTATATAAGGAAAGTGTTTTTTTTTCTTTTCTCCAGTAATTCAAATTCCAAAATGCAGTATCTTGCTTGGTTAAAGTCCAAAAATAGCAATTGATCCAAAGATAGGCATCACTTTCTGTATCTGCAGTAACATGTTTGCAATATTTTAAGTTTATCGCACAGCTACCGAAGCTTGAAACCTCAGTTTTGAGTGCCTGGGGCCATATTTACACCAGTGTAAGGACATTGGCTCCAAAAATGTAAATGAGAGGAGAACTTAGACATTTGTCCCCTACAAATCACATTTTGTTAGTATTAAAAAAAAGCCAGGCCTGAAATCCAACTTGACTGAGAGGTTGCAGGTATCCACAATATTATCTTACTTGCCTACAAGCAAACTGGCTGGGATACTATCTAAGAGTTTGGCTGGACTATCATCTGTTTATGCCTTTTGCTGAGAGATCCCCAGTGCTTAACTTGTAAAGAAAGAGGTGCTGGGGCTCAGGCAAAACAAAATGGCATCCTCCACACAGCGTGACCTCTCACACGCTGTACGTGCAAGGTCACACCCTTACTTCTGTGCTGCTGCTGGCGGTGGCGCTGCCTTCAGAGCAGGAAGCCCAGCCAGCAGTCACTGCTCTCCGGCCACCCAGCTCTGACACATCCAGCATCAGCATCACTACTGGCCAGGAGCCCAGAAGTGCTGGGGCTATGAACTGCCAAGCCTAGAGGTGCCGGGGCTCAGCCCAAGCACAAATTAAGCACTGGAGATCCCGGAAACTCTGAGCCTTGGAGCCACTTAGCTCCATATTGAATCCTGAAGTGACACCTCTCAAGGACAACCACAGAGCCAGATGTTAAAAGAGAAACTGTCATGCAGGCTTAATTTTTTTTCTACCTGCTCTTTCATCCTCCTGCTCACCCCTACCCCCACTATAAAAAAAAATCAAACCAAGATGGGGCTGAAGAGATAATACAGAATTGAACACCCTAATTTGGATGGAGGGAGGGAATATGATGAGGTATGCACATTAATCACTTTCCAAACTGGACTGGGTGGTCATGGTTATATGTAATGACAATATCATCTATACATCTGGCAGCATGGATTAATGACTGGAGATCAGAACTGTTGTATGTTTATGTACTGGTGGGTAGTGGTTTAGGTTTTTTATGTACATATTTTGCTTTCCATGATGTGTATGAAATAGGATCTTGTAACAACCATTTTAGCTGCATTGAACTTTTTTCCTTTTAATTGGGGAAAAAAAGCAAAAGTTTTTTTCTTTAAAAATATCCTGATTTATTTTTTTTAAAGACTATGACCTTGCAGTGGATGTTATTACTTCCTAAACAATTAAATGTTCCCTTAAGAGAGAAGAGGTCTTCTCTGAGTTAACTTCTGGACACATATCAGGAAATATGATCACTGTTAGTTTTGGGTTTCTACCACTTCTCTCAAGAGACTATTCTCAATTTCAGGGTGTTCTGCAGAGCTTCAGTCTAATTTTCCTTTTCTTGATTTTGTTCCATTAAGTCTCATTACACCCCAGGTATTACAACAGATTGTTCCCTTTCCCACTTGCTAATAACATCCTTCAACTATTTGTAGATTGCTGATTGTTTCCCCACCTTTGTTATCACTTCATGAACCTATATATATTACACACACAAAACTGCATGAAAAGAACATTACAGTTGCAAAGTCAAGCACTCAAAATTTAGAAAAAGCCAGAATTAAGATTGCCTCTGCAAACTTGATTACACCCCCCTTCCACTGCTTTATGTATATTTATTATTAAACAACTATTACTGACATGATTGCATACTATTTTTCCCACAGTGCTCACTTAACAAGCAGTTATTTGGTATTTTGTCTTCTCATTGTTCAGCCTGCAGCCCCATGCCTTATTGTCTGCACAGTATTTAAATGCTGCTGTGAATACAGAATTATTAATTTCCTCATGGGCTTTTCTATGGTGATCATCACTGTAGCACTTGGTGTTTCATAAAAATTAATGAATTTATTTTCAAAATACCTCTGTGAGATAAATGGGTATTATCCCCATTCTACAGAAGGGGAACTGAGATAGAGAGACTATGGTCAAGTATTCTCTAATTTTGGGTGCCCAATTTGTGATGCCTTGGACTTGATTTTTCAGAGTCTGTAGCACTATATAGTACTTTATATGTACAAAACACAGCTCCCATTGACTTTCAGTTCCAGTTCAGTGCTCACCAGTTCTGCAACCAGATCCCAGAATCTCAATTTAGGCACCCAGAAAATGATGAACACACAAATAGTGACCACTTGTGAAAAGTTTGGGTTAAATTAATTGTCCAGCATCACATAGGATTGTGTGGCTGAGGCAGGGTAGAATCCAGTTCTCCTGGGCAGCATTCAACAGCCTTAACCATGAGGCCCTCCTTTCTCATTCTACAATTCCCTGCCTCATTGACTACATACCTTCCAACTTCTCTAGTAAATGAGGCAGGGGCGCTAATGACAACAGTCTCCTTCACTACACAGCCCTGATTCATCCCCAGAATAATGCAGTTATTTTATGTGTAATTTCCTAGGCTTTTTACAAGCAAGCTGGAAAAGTAGAAATTCCATCATGTGGCATTATATTGAAACCCCTGTGAGTCATCAGCAGGGTTGGAACCTTCAGATCCACCACATAGACATCTGCCATTTGAGCTAATGGAGTAACTAACAGCAGCAGACAGTATGTGGACAGCTCTCAAGCGGGATAAAATAATTTGCCAGTGGGTTTCACAAGTATCTGCTGGCAGCAGAAGAAGGAATGGTGAAACTTGGGAATTTTGGGTTCCATTTCAGGTCTCTAGAGGGGAGTATGTCCTACTGGACACTTACCCTTATCCTGTTCCCTTCAACTTGTTCCCAATCCTGTGTCTTTCCTGGCTCCTCATCCCAGTCCAATTCTCTTTCACTCCACCAAGAGTGCTATTGTGCTCCAGCAATCTCTAGCTGGCATAAACCCCCCTGGGAAGCTCACACCAACTCCCAGAAGCTAAAGCAGCCTTATATTTCAGCTGTCAGCCATTCAAACTCTTTAGCAAACTTTCCTGAAAAGCCTACCATAGATTTCTGGTCAACACCACTTGTTTCACAATAGCATGTTCTGTTTCTGCAGGTACTTCCAGCTCTAAAAGGCAGCATTCTGTTAATGGCAGCAGTACCTTATTATACCATCAAGATGCCTTGGCACTACTTCATACATAAATAGAACTAGGCAGTGTTCCACTGGCATGAACCACATCATCTCTAGACTCCAGCAGTAATAACCGCTCTGACTCCCAGTTGGCCTTGTGTCGGCTTTCCTTACTCTGCTATCAATTTATTCAATGCCAGCAGCACATAGATTGTAGGAGCAGTGGGCCAAATTAATCTCTGGTGACTCATCTCATTAATGTCAGTGGAGTTGTCCCAGGGGAGAATTTGGCAGAATTTGCTGACTGGGAACAACACAGGAAGCAGGACTGCTGGCACTAGAGGGGTCTAGAAGCTATGTAGACTCAATCTGTTTTATATAGACATATTGTAGAGAACTTAATTTACCTTGGGAAGTGAGGCAGAGCTAGTTTGGATAGTAGGCAGAGCTAGGAATTTTTCTCGGGGCATCCAAAGGAAACCATCCAATCCCAATGGGAAAACGGAGATTACTTCATGGAGAGCAGCCCCATTTTTTAACCTTCCTAAAACCACTCAAATTCTTAAACAAATAAATACAGTGTGTACAGAATGAGTGTTAAGTGTTTGCTTGTTTCTTAATCTAGAAACAACCTTATACATAAGCTAATGACTCACTTTTCTATGCCAATCAAGGCCTTTAATAAGCTTTTATCCATTAAAACAACTCACCTAAAAATAATAAAAACACTGAAGACTTTTTTCCAACATACAATTGCCTATTTATTTTCTTTCAGTTATAATAGAATTCCCATGGGATTTCAGACAGGAAATATCATTCTGTCAATTTGTTTCCCTAACATACACTTACACATTTTTTTTTCATATAGGTGACATTTTAACATTGCATTTCATTTAGACAAAGACTACAATATTAAGAAACAATGTAATGTAATCATTTTCCTCATGTAAGTAAAAATCCAGATACCAGTCTGGAATGAGTTTTTCCAGCAGTGTTAAAGATAATAATGGTTAGCTTCCTAGCTGCTGTTGCCTAGGTTTTGACCTTTTCCACTGGTAGTTATTTTGCTCCTTGAATAGCTTTGAGGTAGTTTGTTCTAGTCTCTGATGTAGTAAGTTTAAGAGGCCCCAACCCAGCAAAGCACGTAAAAGAGTGAAATGTAAAGCATGCAAGTAGCCCCATTGATTCACTTGCTTAAAGTTACATGTGCTTTAAATCCATTACTGGATCATGGTCTATGTCTTAGCTAACTTGATTGTTTAGCTCCCAACTGTGAGGAATTATTTTTGAGATGAAGGTAAATTAAGAAAGGTTTTTGTAGTTACAAATTTAAAGATTAAAAAAGCCTTTCTAAGTATTCTGATACACTCCTCTGCCAACACAGGATTGCCTACAATATGCGGTCTGCTGCTTTGTCCTATCCACTTTTAAAAGTCTATATCTATAAGACTATACTGAAACCTAGGAGTTCTCACCATTACTCATTTATAAATTTATAAATTTGTCAGAAAATGTACAGCATTATCATACATCCAATAGACCAATGACAATACGTAGGACATATGTTTTTTTTTTCTCTAGTTGGTGACTGACATAATCTGTATTAAAGAGACTCTGTGAACTACCAGTTCTTCAAGTCTTTGTCCATGTCAGTCCTATTTGTGGGCTTGTTCATCATACGTGTTCCAACAGAATCTTTTGTACCAACAGTGTCCATTGGGGCCAGGCCTGCGCTCTTCATGGCCTCGTGCATCCCCCATCCTACGGCCCACAGGGCAGAGCAGTCTCAACCATCTCTTCTTTCCCCTATTACCACCCATGGCAGCAAGAGTAAACTCAATAAACTTTGTAGCACCTTTCATTGTATCAAACTGAAAATAATTGTCCCTATGCTAAAGGGAAATCTACAATCGTCTGCTTCGCTGGCAGCCCGTTATCTGTTTCCCTTTTAAAATTTCTTTTGACTATACCTGGCACCAAGGCACCTTCCCAATTAATAGCCACACCTAACCTCTCCATCTTCAAGTCAAGCCCATCGTGTAACAGACTTATCTAATTGACTGATGGATGCTAATGTCTTTTCTCCTCAGGCAAGAGCCATCTTCCTCACCAACGCTCAGTGTGCTGGTATTTTATGCATTAGAACTCACTGCTCCAGAAATACCTGGCCATAAAACTTTACCTACCAGAGCAATCCATGAGCTTCCATGCATCCAGATGAGCAAAAATCAAACAAAACAGTGAGTTACTTGCCCTTTCTTTGAGGAGAGACTTCTTAGCCCTTCAGGCTGTTTCCTAGTCTCATTCTCTCTTCTGGGAGCAGGCAGGTTTATGTAGCCTCATGTACTAACATGCCTCGCTGTAACCCAAGTTTGCAGCTGTCTGACAGCAAACTGCATTCTGCATAAATCCCTCAGTATTGAGGAGCGTCCCAGGCTACTCTATACCTGGAACTCTAGTGTCTGGCCCTAATCAGAGTCAGCAGTCTGGGTTCCTCCCTAACCACAAGTTATCACATTGAGACACCTTCCTCTCCTTCAGCTGCCGTGTACCATATCCCACAGCTATGCTCCCCAAGTAAAACCCACCAATGGGGTAGTGCTAGCCACAGATGCTTCCCTCACCAGCCTTAAAGGGTCGATACACAAGGTTACACTTCATTATTAGTTATAGCCCTCTTTTAACACCCACCAACATTTCTCTACCTTGTTGGTGTTTGTTCATAGATTTTTTTTTCACAAATCTATCAACCATCATATGATTACAAAGAAATCATGTCTATTATGTGTATAAAAAGCTCAATTATTGAACCAGGTTTTAGATCTATCCAGCCAGATTCTATTATACATGATTCACTCAAAAGATGAATAACTTAGAACTTTCATGCCAGCTGGAGCAACAGAAAGAGTATGTGCCTGACATGTATTCAACTGTAAGGTCATGTCAACAGCACATTTATGTTGTTTTAACTGTTGGAGTATTGCCCAGATGACACACTCTGGGAGCTTTATGAAAATACTTAAATAGATTAAAGTAAATAGAATAACTAGAGTAGGAAGAATGCTCAGCAGTTTCTGAACACCAGACTCTTTTTAAGTTGTGTTAAGTTGAGAGCGCACATATTTAGGCATGCAAAATCAGTAGTCACTTGAAAATTGTGGCCCATACATTGTTTTTAATGTAGGTATCTAAATATAGATTGTTATGTTTAACTTTAGAGATCCACATTGGATGATGTTTGGGCTAGCGATTTGCTCAATGTCATGCATGTTTCAGTGGTAGAGCCACAAAAAGATTCTGGTTATGTCCCAATCCCTGGTGCTAATCACTAGGCTATCCCAGCGGTATATTGCAGTTAAGCTATTTGAAATATTTTGCATAAAAAGGTTTTGTGTTCATCAAAGCCACAGTAGAGCTTCTTAGTCTTAGATTTCAAATATTTCTTTAAGCAGAGACAGCAGAAGTGAAAACAGAAACAAAAGAGAGTTGACAATTTAACCCAGGTAGCTTTCATTTCAGCCAGCTATAGAGCCATCACACCTCCGTTTTGACTGGCTTGCTTGAAGGCACTACATTTGCTAAGGAAGCCTCACGGCTTCATATTACATCCTTGGGGTAGCATTCTTGTTAAGAACTATAACCGGTACAATTTTAACGTTACTTAAAAGGATTATAATAAACAGTACCCTCCCTTTGTTCTCTGTTGATCAGTAATTTCGTATTTCCTGCTGGAAAGGCAGCAAGTGGTTACAATGCTGACATCAGATTCCAGCATAATGTGAATAGGCAGAAAAGGGAATCAGGCATTCTGAGTTTAAAATGCTGCCTCCATTTTAAATGGAGCAGATCATACTTTTTAAACTCTTTCTGGACACAGTTTGGTTCAGAAACATCTATTTTGTGGGTTTGCATTCGGAGAAAATCTTTTTTTTTTTTTTAACGTTTCCAAAAGGGGGAACTATGCAAAATTGAGGGGGTTAGTTAAACAGAAGTTAAAAAGTATAGTGACTAAAGTGAAATCCCTGCAAGCTGCATGGGCGCTTTTTAAAGACACCATAATAGAGGCCCAACTTCAATGTATACCCCAAATTAAGAAACACAGTAAAAGAACTAAAAAAGAGGCACTGTGGCTTAACAACCATGTAAAAGAAGCAGTGAGAGATAAAAAGACTTCCTTTAAAAAGTGGAAGTCAAATCCTAGTGAGGCAAATAGAAAGGAGCATAAACGCTGCCAAATTAAGTGCAAGAATGTAATAAGAAAAGCCAAAGAGGAGTTTGAAGAATGGCTAGCCAAAAACTCCAAAGGTAATAACAAAATGTTTTGTAAGTATATCAGAAGCAGGAAGCCTGCTCAACAACCAGTGGGGCCCCTTGATGATCGAGATACAAAAGGAGCGCTTAAAGACGATAAAGTCATTGCGGGGAAACTAAATGGATTCTTTGCTTCAGTCTTCACAGCTGAGGATGTTAGGGAGATTCCCAAACCTGAGCCGGCTTTTGTAGGTGACAAATCTGAGGAACTGTCACAGACTGAAGTGTCACTAGAGGAGGTTTTGGAGTTAATTGATAAACTTAACATTAACAAGTCACCGGGACCAGATCGCATTCACCCAATAGTTCTGAAAGAACTCAAATGTGAAGTTGCGGAACTACTAACTAAGGTTTGTAACCTGTCCTTTAAATCGGCTTCTGTACCCAATGACTGGAAGTTAACTAATGTAACGCCAATATTTAAAAAGGGCTCTAGAGGTGATCCCGGCAATTACAGACGGGTAAGTCTAACGTCGGTACCAGGCAAATTAGTCGAAACAATAGTTAAGAATAAAATTGTCAGACAAATAGAAAAACATAAACTGTTGAGCAACAGTCAACATGGTTTCTGTAAAGAGAAATTGTGTCTTACTAATCTATTAGAGTTCTTTGAAGGGGTCAACAAACATGTGGACAAGGGGGATCCAGTGGACATAGTGTACTTAGATTTCCAGAAAGCCTTTGACAAGGTCCCTCACCAAAGGCTCTTACATGAATTAAGCTGTCATAGGATAAAAGGGAAGGTCCTTTCATGGATTGAGAACTGGTTAAAAGACCGTGAAGAAAGGGTAGGAATTAATGGTAAATTCTCAGAATGGAGAGCGGTAACTAGTGGTGTTCCACAAGGGTCAGTCCTCGGACTAATCCTATTGAACTTATTTATAAATGATCTGGAGAAAGGGGTAAACAGTGAGGTGGCAAAGTTTGCAGATGATACTAAACTGCTCAAGATAGTTAAGACCAAAGCAGACTCTTATCCTTGTCATAGAAATTGACCACTGAAATCTGTTTCAGAATTTTTGCAAAATGTTGCATCCTCTTTTAAAATGATTCTGTTGTCTACGGTAACTTTGTAGCTGGTCTGCAATAGAAGTTTGTTTAAGCTTCACTGCCCTCCAGTGGTGTGTGGTGTGAAATGCTCTTGGATAAATATTTGTTCAAAATCCTTATTAAAACATTCACAGAAGAAATTGGATTTGAAAACTATAAAAGAATCTGGGCAGTACAAAAGTATTAAACTATTCTAGAAAAAGCTGTACAAAATCTCTCTTAAACTAGGATAACATTTTCAAATGTTGTTGTTTGTAAAGTTGTTGTTCTTTGTACTACAGGGATGCCCTGTTGGGGCTACATTGTGCTAGACTCTGTACAAACACGCACTGAGAGACATGCCCCGTCCTGAAGAGTTTTGTCTAAATCAGTGGTTCTCAACCCATTTACCATTGTGGGGCGCATATGCAGCTCTCTATGTGTTATGTGGGCTGCATCTGTATAGGGGTGGCCAACCTGCGGCTCCAGAGCCACATGCGGCTCTTCAGAAGTTAATATGCGGCTCCTCGTATAGGCACCGACTCTGGGACTGGAGCTACAAGTGCTAACTTTTCAATGTGCTGGGGGGTGCTCACTGCTCAACCCCTGGCTCTGCCACAGGCCCTTCCCCCACTCCACCCCTTCCCACCCCTTCCCCTGAGCCTGCCGTGTCCTTGCTCCTCCCTGCCCCCCCTGAGCCTCCTGCATGCCACGAAACAGCTGATCGGGAGGTACAGGGAGGGAGGGGGAGTGGCTTCCAGTGGGCAGGAGGTGCTGTGAGTGGCGGGGAAGAGGGGGCGGAGCTGATGGGGAGCTGCTGACGTATTACTGTGGCTCTTTGGCAATGTACATTGTTAAATTCTGGCTCCTTCTCAGGCTCAGTTTGGCCACCCCTGCAATAGATATACTACTTATATGACCCTGAGGATGTCACATGGGCCACAGCTGTGTGCTGATTGGATGGCAAGCAGCCTATGGGCTGCAGGTTGAGAACCACTGGTCTAAATGGACAAGACAAAGCATGGGAGGGGTAACTGGTATAGAGAGGTGAAGTCGTTTGTCCAAAGTATAACAATGAGTGAGTTGTAGAACTAGGATTAGAACCCTAGTTGCCTAGCAGTCCAGGGTGCTAGCCACTGGGCCATGCTGCCATCCATAAATTTAAGTTAGAAACTTAATTTCATATTTAGGTACTTAAAATAAAAGTGGCTTGATTTTCAAATATGCTGAGCACCCACAGGGCAGATTTGTAGTGACTGAAATTTTTGGTGACCCATATGAGAGGAACTGATGCATTGAGCCATTTCATAGTGGACATATATCTGCATCACACAAAATGGCATGGAGAATGTGACACCCTTTCAGTGATACAAATGATTTCTCCAGCTCAGGGTTGAGACAAATTTGGGAGTCAGTCTGGACAAAACAAGTCCCTTTTATTCCTTTTGTGTGGTTCAACCAGAACTCCCTCATTATTACTGGTATAGCCAAAAAATTAGAAGAGAAAATTTAAATGTAATGGGGAGAGAGACACAGGAAGAAACAAGCCATAAGAAATAAATGCTAGTAGTATACAGGAGTTATGCCAAAGCAATTTGTGGTGACACCAAAGGGTTAATGTCAATAATCTAAATTGTCCAGGACAAAAGTGAATGTAGTTTTCAAGTTCTACGAACCTCTATCTATGTTTTGTAGTATAATTTATCCATCTGTGATGTACACCACTATTACAGGATGTTAATATCCTTTTAAATGGAAAAAAAACCTCTACCTTATCAATATGGGGTAATATACTGGCCCCAATGCAGTGAATGGCAAAACTTGCACTGACGTCAGTGTTTTGAAATTACTGTATGCACCCTCTATTTTTAATGACAAGGATGATGTCAGTTACTTTGGTCTAAATCAGTGTTTCCCAAACTTGGGACGCCACTTGTGTAGGGAAAGCCCCTGGTGGGCTGGGCTGGTTTGTTTACCTGCCATGTCCGCAGATCCGGCCGATCGCGGCTCCCACTGGCCGCGATTTGCTGCTCCAGGCCAATGGGAGCTGCTGGAAGCGGCGCGGGCTGAGGGACGTACCAGCCGCCACTTCCAGCAGCTCCCATTGGCCTGGAGCAGTGAACCGTGGCCAGTGGGAGCCGCGATTGGCCAGACCTACGGACGCGGCAGGTAAACAAACCGGCCCGGCCTGCCAGGAGCTTTCCCTACACAAGTGGCGTCCCAAGTTTGGGAAACACTGATTTAGACCAAAGTAACTGACATCATCCTTGTCATTAAAAATAGAGGGTGCATACAGTAATTTCAAAACATGTTCAGTTTATGGTCTGGAATTCTGGCTGCTGAAAACTGTGTTGAGGCCTAAACAAACGTTTATTTCCCCCAGAATTTCCTGTACCTCCTATTTACCACCCATAGAGGAGGGATCACATTTCCACTCCACCTCTGTACAGAGAGTATTTCAGAAGTCTTTTGAAAAACTTTTGACCTCACACATATGCAGCATTACCACTGAAAGCTCTTGTAGTTTTCCTTTGATACCCGGCTCTGTGAAATCTCATATTCCATTATTATTAAGGTAAATAGAAAGCACTGTCATTAGAGAGGTATTATTTTTCTTCAAATATTTTTGTGAATTATTATTAACAAAGTGGTTTAAATAATACTCCCTCCCTTAATGTTTTATGGGTCAGCTCCAGCATTTGCAATTACATCTAAGCAATGGCTTGCTACTCCTCCATAGCAGAACTTTTTTTTTTTAAACAGACAAAACAATGTTTTAATGCGTGTGTTTTTCAGTTAGCGTAGCCAGAGCTGTGTATTTAATAGTACTTCAACTTGGGGTGGTGGCAGTGGGGATTTCATCCGTCTCCGTTTCTCCTTAAATCATCTGAGTTGAAGAAAGCCTTTGAGGGACAAAGCTCCAGTATTTAGCAAGCACCTGATGTTGATGAAGATTGTTGTGTTAACTCATTATCACTATTTGTTGCTTCCCAATGTATAAGACTACAAAAAATACAAGTACAGTTCCCAGATAAAAACTAGGTTAAGATGGAGTTAAGGATGAGAGTACGTATTGATACTTTAGGGTAAAATACATTACAGGAATGTTGTAATTATCCTGAAAACAAGTGTTATAAGCCCAGGAAATTCTGAGTGAAGGTTAACATTAAATGAAATCCAAACATGTTAAGGGCTGGAAATACACAGTGAGTGTGCTCACACAATACTGACTCCACCCTATAGAAATACCAAGAAATAGCGAGAGAATTATGATAGTGTATAATAGAGATTGAGGTACCACTTTAGATTAAATTGATTGTTAAAACACATTAGAGTTTGATTGTTTTCTCCCCCCCATCCTCCTAGTATCACTAAGGTTGTTTTTGTGTATTAACTGTATTTTCATACCTCAACACCTCTGGATTTCTTTTAAAGCTAACTTACTTTAACTTTACATTTTTTGGCTTCATAATATGTATTTTTGGGGTAATTATAGTATCTCTGTAGTGCATTTATGCTGAATTTCTGATATACTCTTAACCATAACTCCATTTCAACCTAAGTTTCATGTGGGAATTTCCTTGCTGTTGGAAGTACAAATTTCATACATGAATACGAAACAAGAAACCCCAAAAGAATGTTACTCTGATATTTCTAATGATCTGAAGATAGGTGCTATCAGTCTTAATTTTATTTTTATTTTTTTAATTTTAACTTTAGTGTTAGATTCTCCAGTACACTCTGGCTGCTTCACCCCAATCGGGAGCAATGCAAAGCAGCCAGAGCATACTGGCCAGTTTCCACTAGCTCCTGGTCTCAATATGGATTAAAAACTGGTTAACTGACAGATCTCAAAGTATATGTAAGTGGGGAATAATCTTCCTGTGGAGGTGTTTCTTGTGGGTCCTTCAGGGATCCATTTTTAGCCCAATGTTATTCAATATCTTTGTTACAGTCTGGTCCAGTTCCCCTCTGAACAGTCACCAGTCTATTGTAAGTGGACCCACCCACCAGCTCTCATGCCCACGTGCTTCTCAGCTCAGACTTGGGTGACTTAGTCTGGTCACGGTTCCAAGCTTTGGGTCTGTAAGACACATACTCAGGCTAGGTCTACACTGGGGGGGGGGAGGGGCGGGGTTCGACCTAAGATACGCAACTTCAGCTACGCGAATAGCTGAAGCGAATAGCGTGGCTGAAGTCGGTGTATCTTAGGTCGATTTACCTGGCCATCAGGACGGCAGCGAGTGAACCGCTGCCGCTCCTCCATCAACTCCGCTTCCACCTCTCACCGCAGTGGAGTTCCAGAGTCGACGGCAGAGCAATCGGGGATCGATTTTATCGCGTCTAGACTAGATGCAATAAATCGATCCCTGATAGATGGATCACTACCCGCCGATCCGGTGGGTAGTGTAGACGTACCCTCAGGCTCAGACCCTTTGTCTGAATCATTTCTTGGGAAGTAAGACTCTGCAGTCCAGCCTCCCTAGACCCTGGAATCAGTGGCTCAAAGCTCCTGAACCCGTTTGCTTTCACATGCTCCCTTAGAGTTCTACCTACCTGTGGGTATTCTGGCTTCTAGTTTAACCCCTTTGGGGACAATGTGACAGGAAAGCCTTAGCCAAGGAATTTTTAAGCCACAGTCACTTTACTTTTAAAAAGTACTAAAGAGTTACAGATTTTGAGGAATAACAAAAGTCCTTAGATACTACCCTGTCCCTAGTCTGATCTGACCCCTTCTGTGAGTCCAAGGTCCTATCAGAGTTTCAGGCTAGGCAGAGTCTCTCCTGCCTTCTCTCTAGCCCAGTCTTCTTGCCTGTGGCAGTGGATGGCCACCCCTCACAGAGAAGCACTTTTAAAATAACAGTCTCAGTCCCTTTTAGCCATGTGCCAAGGGTGAAAAATATCAAACCCTTCTCTCAGTCAGGTTTCTGTGTACAGTCCCTGGATGCAAGGGGATAGGCCAGTGGTTGAAACATAATTTGGAGTAAGTGGCTCTAGATTGTTGTCTTAATGGCTCCCCAGGGATAGTCCTTCTATGAGATGTGAAGCAGCTATCCTGGGTAGGATAGCTGACTGAAATACACAGAATAACCTGGCCAGGACAGGGTTAGACATGTGTTCAGCTCTCAATACAAGATTGATATCCTAATCCAAAGTGATGGTTACAATACAAAATGGAGTTCATAGTATGACCCAGACATACTCCCACACTGTCAAAATCTTGATCAATGATCTGGATGAAAATATTTAATCATTGCTGGTGAAATTTGCAGATGATGCAAAAATTGATGGAGTGATAAATCATGATGGAGACAGGTCTGTTATATAGACCAATCTGGATCTCTTGATAAGGTGGATTCATTTGACATAATGAATTTTAATACAACCAAATATAAGGTCATACATGTAGGAACAAAGAATTTAGGTCAGACTTATAAGATGAGGGACTATATCTTGGAATGCAATGACACTGAACAGGAGTTAGGTGTTATGGTAGATAAGAAATTGAACATGAGGTCCCAGTGTGATGGTGTAGTGAAGAGGGTAAATGCAATTTTTGGATGCATAAGCCAGGGGATCTCAAGTAGGAGGTGGGAGGATGGTATTATCTCTGTATATGACATCAGCGAGATCATTCCTGGAATATTGTGTCCGCTTCTGGTATCCACATTTCAAAAAGGATGTTGATAAATTGGAAAGAGCTACAACAAAAATTTGAGAACTAGAAAATATACCTTTATAGTGAGAAAATTAAAAAATTATTTAGTTTATCAAAGGGAATGTTAAGAAGTGACTTAATCAAGTACCTACATGGGAAAGCAATTTCTGAGAATAGTTATCTCTTTAATCTAACAGGGAAAAACATAATGAGATCTAATAGTTAGAAGCTGAAGTTAGGCAAATTTGAACTAGAAATAAGGTGCAATTTTTTGACAGTGAGGGTAACCAATCATTGGAACAACTTAGCTAGAGATGTGGTGGAGTCTCTATCACCTGAAGTCTTTAAATCAACACTGGATATCTTTCTTAAAGGATGTGTTGTAACTCGAGCACAAGTGAGGGTTGATTCAGAAATTGTGTGAGATCCTCTAGCCTGTGTTATGCAGGAGGTTTGACTATATGATCATAATGGTACTTTCTGGCCTTAAAGTCTATGAACAGCAAGTAAAGGCCATATGAATATTATGATGTATACTCTCCATTTTCTGTTCTATTGTATCCTCTGTACATGCACATCTGATGGATCACTATTTTTCTTCTAATTCTCATGTGCAATCCAGGTATGTTTATGTATGTCATATGCTATAATTGTTCTTAAAAATTAAAAGCCATTTTAAGAGTTTAATTTCTGGATTTTCTGATATTTAGGTTTCTCGACTGCAGATAAAATATATTATTGCCTAACTTTCTAGCTTATCTTTTTTGAAAACTAACTCAATTTTTTGCCTTGTATTCAGGGTTTTTTGTTAAGTGCAACATTTTAGTATCGTTTTATATTCATAGTGCCAAATCTAGAAACAACATCTGTAAAATATATTGAGAGAGAAGGCTCATGCTACTTACTTTATAGTTTTAATTCTTTCGGGTTAGTATGTAACTTCCTTTTTCTGAACATTTATTTTTGAGAAAAAGCATTTGAAACCTGGTACTAATAAGAAACCTTCTGGCCTTTCTGACAGTATAACTGTCTAAACCCATCTCCTACTTTTAAGGTTTTAAATGTCTTCAGTGTTTGCCTTACTTCTGGAGGGCAAACGACAGAATGCCACAGGCTCTAATCATGTGCTGTGTATTTCCAGAGAGGCAACTTTCTATTTCGTCAGGCTATACTCTACTGAAAATAGTCTTCAAATTTCACGATAATTTGGGAATTTCTTGAGTTCCTTTGTTCCAACATTGTCAATGTGACACTGATAACCTTCACCACCTGCTCAACGTTAGCCTACCTTTCAATGATAATTAAAGAGAATTCAACATCTTAGAAACTCAGACTACTCATCTCATACCAAACGGCTAGATTAGATCTTCACACTTCTACTCAATATTTTATCCTGGAGAGAGTCCATTGTATTTGAGAAACCTTTTTTCAGAAGGCTCCCTTCTCTTTAAGAACTAACTCTACTAGATGGTTTGATGCCTTGAGGGCAAGACTGGGTAAGGTCCCTGTTGTTAACATCTGTAATATAGCATCTTGGTCTTGGGTCTCTTTTCATACATAACAGGCATTACAAACTGCCTTTATCTCGTTTCTTATCTTCAGCCATTCTAAGATGAATCTTTTCCGCCTTTTAACTCTTTACTTAAGCCTCCTGTCACCAACATTTGCTTCTTAGTAAATCGACTCTACAATTCCAGGAATACTCTAGCATGTATTTCCAACATACAAAATAAAATGGAAGATGCAGTATTTATGAAAAATTGAAGGTTCAGTTACTAAAACATCTTCACTCAGGTTCAAGGAATATAAGAAACAATCAAGAACTGGAAAAATTGTTGAATGACAGAATTTATGTACTGTTCTAATATGAATGACTCAAACCCCATGGGATGGTTCTCATAAAAGAAGTATCATGTGTACAATCTGAAGCAGAAAGAAAGGAAAGAAGAGGTGGAATACTATATATATATATGCACCACGCAAGAAACCCCACAATGAAGAACATGGTGGTGAAAATCTTTGGTTTGTTGATTCAAGCATGAAAAACCAAACGAGAAATATCAATGATATCTGTTACAGATTACCGAGATTCAAGAAGAAAGAGGATTAAATATTCCTGGACTACCACAAGGTTCTCCAAATCTAATACCATATTTGCAGGGGGGTTTTAATTCAATTGTTACCCAGCAGATATAACCATTATAGAGTTTCCAAAATTATACTGAAGAAAACTTTATGATTCAGAAAACAGATTATCCACATACTGCAGAAGCCACCTTGAATCTACATCTTAATAATACATAAGATGATCAAGACTGTAAAATAATGGAGAATTTTGGTATTTTTGACAATGTGCTACTTAAATTCCAGTTTTAAATGTGCTAAATGGATTTAGTCTAGTACTAAATGGACTTGCAAATCACAGCAGTGCAAGCGTATTGAAGTTCAGGAATGAGAAATGAATGTAAGAAATTAAGAATTCTATGTCCAGATTCTGAAATCTTTGTCAGTTTTTACTTTCTTTTGAAGTCAACAAGAGTTTTTCCTGACTAAGAATTTCATGGTTCAGGATTTGCCTCCTTGTAAGGCACAGGCAAGGAAATACTAAATTGCACCACTGAAAGAAGGTTCAAAATTAAGATCTCTTCAGTCATCCCTCATAGTAGTGCATTTTAATCATACCTTAACTGAGGCTTAATGCAGTATACAGTTCACATGCAAAAGAATGCAAGGAACAGTAAGTGCCCACATTTGTGGTTTCACAAGGGACTGGTCAAAGTTATGAAGTAAAGAAATCCTGTATTGTAAAATGGAAAAGAGGAATACAACCAAATTTATAAAGAATACATAGAATGAATTAAAAATTGTAGTGGGAAAATAAGGTCAGTAGAAAAGTAGAGTTAGTTATTGTTTGCCAAAGGAATTAAGGGGAATAATTTTAAAAGCCTTGCTTATCTCAAGGAGAGAAAGTAGTGCCATAGCAAAAATATGCCCATCATCAAAAAAGGGAAGGGGATGAAATTAATGATAGTTAAAAATGATTGAGATACAGAATTCCATTTTTAAAATCTGTAATGAATAAGAAGAGTATAAAATAAAATTTATTTATCTACAACATGAGAAAGACCTTATAAAATAGCTATTGCTAAAGAACAGACACAGGAATACTCCCCAGATCAGCTGCATTCAGATTAAAACTCTCACTCTGTCAGATGTATTCACTTGACCCTTCTGTGAGCATGTGGACAGGGAAGGTGTCAGAGGGGTGTTGGCAGTGGGAGAAGCCAAGGCTCTACACCATCACTGGCCAGAGTTGCTACCAGGAGAGTAAGCTGCTGTAGGAAAAGGGACCAAGTAACTTCCTCCTTCCACAATACAAGAGGGAGCAGAGGAGGAAATTTGCCTCTGAGACAGCTGGTTCTCTGTTCTGCTCCTGGAGCAAAGTGATTATGTGCTGCCCCTTACTCATGGCAGACAATAAAGGTAGAGTCCAGTCCTGAACATCTAGAACAACAGTGGGCAAAAAGCACCAGGGTTTTTTAAAGATTACATTTCATCAGACAAAAAATATTGCTTCTTCTGTAGTTGTAGACAGATTAAAAAAATAGCAGATGAAAGGAAAGTGGTAGATGTTCAGATTTTAGTTAAACATTTTGGTATGGTATCTCAAGAAAATCGCACTCTCAAAATTAATTCCAATTGATCTAAATATGAACATTGTAGCATATTCTGAGTAGGCACTGCAGGACCAGAAAGCAAGGATGATGATGAATTGCACTATATTGTATTGCAGGGAGGGGCCTAGTGCTGTTGGTGATAAGTTCTACTTCATTTAACATCATTCATTAATGATTTAGCAATGGAGGCAACAGGCACATTGATGACATTCACACATGGCACAAAATGGGAAGGTGCCGTAAACACCAGTGAGAACAGAAAAATGCTACAGAAGGAGCTAAAGGTCTTAGAAAAATGCACAGAGAATAAGTAAATGAGATTCAATGTGGAAAAAATGCACTTGAGTATATCGGGAGAAATATAATTCAAAATTCAGGTATTCAATGGCGGGGAGAAGCCTGGGAAGCAATAATACTGAAAAAGAGCTTTGGAATGATAGTGGAAAGAAAATTAGGCATGAATTTGCAATGCAGTGTGACAGCAATAAGGGTCAATGCAGTTCTGGGCAGAATCTGCAGAAGTGTCGCATCACAGAGTGAGGAAGTAATAACCCCTCTATATAGATATCTGGTGCAGCCACCACAGGCATATTGCATTTCCTTCTGGGGACTTCTCATTACCAGAAAGTTTTTGACTAATTGGAGGGAGTTCAGAGAAGAGCAACAAAGGTGACTAGAGGTCTGCCCCCCCACCTCTCTTTCTCAAAATAACAGGGATGATTGAAGTCCTTATTTTGCCAGAATTTACTCACATGAACAGTCCCATTGAACTCCCCAAATACTTACACATGTGAGTTACTTTATGGTCATATGACTACTAACGTGCATAAAGTTAATCATATGTATAAGTGTTTGCAGGATTGGGGCCTGTAACAGCCTTAACCCTGCTGAGCTGTAGAGCTCCAGTGGAGATATGAATGTCCGGGGTGGGGTATGATGATGCCATGAACCCTGCAGCACAACCCCACTTCAACCACCATAGGTGGGTCCACTAGAATTGAGTCTCCACCATTTGTGGAAGTGGAAGAGAGGACTCAGTCCTAGGTAGTCCCTGCCACTTGAAGATAATGATGGCACTGTAAAAGGGTGCATTCTTTATAAAGATAGAGGCAGCTATTTTATGAAAATATGAGAAACATTAAGAAGTGATGAACAGATCATTTATTGTGAGATTCAAAACCCTGAGTAATTTCACAATTTTATAAAATAGGAAGGAGCTAATTTAAGAATAATTTAAAACACATGCATAGATATGTGATAAATAATTTGTTTGTGTGAAATATGGAAAATGTGTGCAATTGTAAGGAAATAACACTCATAACTCATGAGATTACAACGGGCCAAAGCAGTATTACAGAGCCAGCAAAACCATTCACCAGGGGGAGAAGAGAAATTCCAGTAACAGTTAAATGAAGTATTTTTATTCATTTATGGTTTAAAAAAAAAAAAAAGACAAATGACATCCAGGCAGCAGAATAGCTCCCAATACTAAAGAAAATGATCCACAATGTAGGTGATTTTCTCTAACTTCTCCTGAAAGAATTGGCTTAAAAGGAAATCAGAATAATTTCCTCCTTTGTCCCCCACCCTAGCAGCAGAAATTATATAAATTGTAAAAAGGCCCCTCAAAGCAGTACATTTATTCATACCAATCTCCATCAGAAAAATTTGTAAGTCTTTCAATAGCAAGTGACATGAGATTTGTGGCGATAATACTAATGTCAGCGTATCAAAATAATTCTCTATATTACATTTTATGTGTTTCTCTAAATTATGCAAATGACTCACGGTATTTTCCGTTTCTTTAAAGAAACAAACAAACATGAGGTAGAATATAAAATGACTGACATTAGACTGAATTTCAATCTAAGCTTATTCCATAACCATAGTCACAAAAGTCCATTACCTGTATTTATAGTCTTGGTTTACTGTCCAGAATGCAAACTAGGACTCTAGGCTCCCTGGCACAACTCATTGGAGAAAAAATTCTCTGAGCAGCTGATTTTATATATATATGTATATGTTGTATGTGTAATCAGCTGCTCAGAGAATATATAGTTATTTTATTCATTTCAGTTCTGCCTTAGTATCAGAGCAGGATGCCCTGGAAACATGGGCTGCCCTCAAAGCCCACATACATCTCCAGTTTAATCATCTACAGCTTGAAATGGCTGAAAAATGAAATTACTGGCACAGAAGCATTTGTGTAATTCCACAGAGAATTCTGCATGATCATGGATGGGGATCTCAAAAAAAAAAAAAAATCCGCTCTTTTTAGCAGTTGCCATTTTACCTAAGTACATCAGTCCAAAAGCTGGTTCTTTCAAAAGTGACTTCAGCAAATCAGCAATCCAATCATTGTTTCCAGTGTTTGACACCATTCCCAGAAGTACACCTCTACCCCGATATAATGCTGTCCTTGGGAGCCAAAAAATCTTACCCTGTTATAGGTGAAACTGCGTTATATCGAACTTGCTTTGATCCACCGGAGTGTGCAGCCCCCCCCGCCCGGAGCACTGCTTTATATCCGAATTCATGTTATATCAGGTCGCGTTCTATCGGGGTAGAGGTGTACTACTTTCTCAGTTAATATAGGACACAAAAACATGCCTGTGATCTTTAGAAGAGAAAATAGGTATCTTACCACTGATAACTCAGGCTGACCACAAGAATCCTTGTGCTTGAATCTTTGCATGGAAACCCTTCCCATTTTTAAACTCAAGTGCCAGATTCACTCCTAGAATTACACCATTGAAGCCAATGGTCAAGGATGAATGGCCATCTTTGTGACAAGATCAAGAATCTTTTAGTTATTTTTTACAAAGGGGGTGGCAGACCAACGACTAGATTAATGTGATGAACATTGGTATCTGTATCTAAAACAGCTTGGCTTGTTTAGCCCAGCAAAACAAAAGTTAAGAGGGTTATGATTGCTCTCTATAAATACATCAGGAGAGTAAAATAGCCCTGGTGTTAAGTTTAAGGACAGTGTCAGCACAAGAACAAATAGGTAGAAAATGGCCATGAATATACTTAGTCTGAAAATTAGAAGAAGGTCTCTGCCCATTAGAGGAGTGAAGTTCTGGAATTACCTTCCAACAGGAGAAGTGGGGACAAATGACTTAACTAGGTTTAAGACGGAGCTTGACATTTATGACTAGGATTATGTGACAGATTTACCTGTGAGAGCAGGAGACTAGAGTTGATGATCTCGCGGTCATTTCCAGTCCAACATCCTATGTTCCTGGGTCACATTGCTTGCCTACAAAAACACCTGCACTAAAATTGGTCTGCATTTTGGACAACATATTCACATTTGGCTATTTTGGTTTGGGATAAACATAGAGATTTGGGGAAAAAAAGAGGCTCCTATACTATTTGACTTGTATTAGTGTGTCCATTAATGACATATATTTCTGATATAGAACATATTCAAATGTCTGAAATTCAGATAGGTGAAATTTGGGTAAGAGAAGAAAAGGTGAAACAACTTAGTCACTTTATCCTAAATAAAATGTTGTCTCCATATATAACCACTGTTCCATTGTGGGATGCTGATGGAAGATTGTATTCCCTAACTCTATCCATAATGTCACTTCATCTTCTGTAAGATTACAAGAAAAAATGGTGGAGATGCATTAATATAAAATATTTTTAGCCATACGTGCTCAGAGAAATGTTGTAAGAACTTGTTTCTCATCCATTACATCATTTGTTTTTCACATTCATATTGCCTTCTGCTGGTGAATTCCAGCTCTGCCACCTGTGCTCTGGACAAAGCTACAGCGCCTATCACTGGATGGGAAAAGAAAGGATTCCTACTCAGTGTAAGGGAAGAGGAAAAAATATAAAAGCAAAAGCAGCAGCTAAACTAGGCATACCAATCCTGGGAGAAGGTCCCTGGATCTTCTACAGTTATGATGATTGATAATCTGACCTACAAAATGTGGATCGCTTGGCAGGTAGAAATACAGTGACTGGTCTGTTTTAATGCAATAAATTAAATCACTTTCAAACACTATTTTAATAAATTAAACCCACATATCAGTAGTAGTTTGAATAAACGATGTAAATAAATGCTGTGACTTACGTGTTGCTGTGTGAGCATAAATTCAGGCTACTCCTTTTAAAAGGCTGAGGTTGGATATGGATATTTAAAATGACTTGTGCAATCATATTAATCTTTCTACTTCATATTTCACTTTTTTATGAGAACTTTATTACTAAATAATATATCTCCATGTTCCCTTTTGTAGCTCTGCTGTCCATTACTTGCCTAAACTACTTGCTGTCATTAGTTATAGCAGTTTTATGCTTCATATACTACACAGTCTCTGATGGCTGTCTCCGTAATAAATTCTTTATCACCTTCAACGTGATCATCTTCACTGCGGCTTCGTTAATATTCCTTCATTCAAATATCCAGGTAAGCAACACTCTGTGTAGTTAAAGCTATTTGTAGATTATTTATGATTGAAACCAAGAAACCCACTCCTTGGCTTTCGCCAGTGTCATGAAACAGCAATGTCACCAATATTACAAAAGTATCATTCAGCCTGCTGCCTTTGGATTTTAGACTAATGATGATCACTCCACCCTAATCCACCATTAGGTGCGCACAGATCTCTCCCATAGAACTCGCTGCATCCTGAGTTTAGGATTTACGTGTACTAGCATAACAAAATCCCAGGGAAAAAAAGCAGGTGGAGAGCTAAGTTTTCAGTAGCAAAGCAGATGAAGTAGAGACAGAGGAATCCTGAGACCAGAAAGAAACTGGATCAGAACTATCAAAAATGAAAAAGCAATTAGACTGCTAGGCTCATCATAACAGCACCCTAGGTCAGAGGGAGCTAGTGATCTAGTGCAAGAGATTAAACCAGCTCCTCCACTGAAGACAGACACCAAAGCTTGGAGCACTTCCAGTTATCCCTAAGGTATCTAGTACAGGTTTACTTGACCTTTTAAGTAAAGTCTGCTTCAACTATTTGACTGACTTTTGCTGGCCTATAGGGTGGTAGCTTAATACAGGTTTCACCAGATTGCATGTATTCATTTATTTTGCTTATTTTTTGTAATGAAATAAACCTATTCAGCACACACCCAAAACCAAGTCTGCTTCTCTTAAGAGTTCTATGTGTTTTTCCTCTAGTTTTCATGTTTTTCCGTAATGCTAATCCATGTTTATAGACAGACTGTAGGGCCCACCTACTGTGGAAACCTTTTCTGCAATATAATTATTAACAGAGGCTCCAGCAGTTAGAGAGAAATGAAAACAAAATCTTATTATCCAATAAAGGATCATTAAAAATTCAGCAGCTAATGGTTTTTGGCTGACAAAATTGTAGAACATAGCAAGAGACAGAAAGTGAAACTGGCTACTTTCTGATCACAAGCCTAATTAGAAATGAACGGCTTCACTGTACTATAATGTGCCAATGACTGTGACCTATATGGTATTTTTATTTCTGAATCTCTTTATAGAAAGAATTTCCTGTGATATTTGGTTACCCTCTAAATGCCGCTGCATGCTATTGAATAAAATTGAGGGCCAGATTCAGTTAAAAAAAAAAAGTCTGGCTTCTATAGTGTGGAAGCAGAATGTATTTTATTGGGTCGGGCTCTAAAAATGGATATCCCAAAGCACCAGTCTTGTGGGGGGCGGAGGGTTACAAATTTGTTTTTACAGCTTACAGCAGCCAGTTGAAAATAAGATGATAAAGGTTATGTGAAAATAGCAAAGTTATAGAACTTCCTGTAGTTCACTTTATGGGCTAAATATTGGCTTGGCATACACTCCATGCAGCCCAATTGCCTCATTGAGATTGTACTGGGTGCAATTCAGGGCAGAATTGGCTTTTATGGGCTAGATTCCTCCCTGGTGTAATTCCTCTGAAGGCAATGGAGTTGCATCAGGGATGAATTTGAACCTGTCTGTTTCCCTATTGCTGCTCAGCAAGCCTACAGATATTGTACTTTCACGGTCAACTGCCCCATTTCCCCTGCCTATGTGAGCCTGGGAGAGAAGGCTCTTGCTGCAGCATAAAGGCTTCATTACATCACAGAGATATCATAAATAATTTAGCATAGTTTGTCATAATTGACGGTTTCTGCTCAGGAGAGACTTAAGCCAACCTAGGGGCAGAATTAATTCTCGCCTCAGGAGAAAAGCAACTGCCAGATCAAGCTCAAGGTCTTTAGAGAGGATAAATTCTAGAGCTGTATTATATTGGAGTCTTTCATTGCTATATTCAGAATCCCAACCTTACTAGGAGGACTTGCATGCATGTGAAATGAGAGCTGTGTAAATCGCCGCTCTCACGTAACTTACACAGATATGGTTTATTCCCACTGGGAAAATATCAGCCCTAAGCAGATGGAATGCAAAGACTATTTATATTTAAATGAAATAGCACATTTATATATTTAACAGACAGTGCTGTATAAATATAAATATATGAATATGGCAGTTACAACAAACATGATAAAAAGACAATTAACAAATTAGAATGCATTCTTATTAATATTAAAAAATGAGCAATGGTCAGTTTTTCCTCTGATCCGTATGGGTGTAAATCAAAAGCAATTCCATTGAAGTCACTGGGTTAACTCTAGATTTATATCAGGAAAACAAAAAGGAGTTGGCTGATTCTCTTAATTCATCATGGGTCAGATTCATCAAAAATATTGAACATATTATGGGGTTCTACCGATAATCGCGTGGCTAGAGAATGAATTTCCTTATTCTAGCATAGTGTCACCAAATCACTGCAGAGCTCCTTGGTGTGGAAAAAGCAGACATTTAAATTTTTCATATTCATGATATAAAATATTGCACATATTAAGTACCAATCCTGCCAGTACTTCGGCACATGAGTAGCTTTTCCCATGTGAAGTAGCCTGTTGACTTCCATGGGACTACACATGAGTAACTATATGATCAAGCCTCATGCACAGCACTGATAGACAGTTGCTCCTTTTAAGACTGCCTTTGTTCCTTTCCAAAACTAGTATGTGTTTTGTTTAGTCTCTGTGTAGACATTACTGCTTCTTACCTTTTGCAGCAATGCAAGATGCACACTTGTTATGAGACTGTTCATTACCTTAACAGAGGTAAAAATTACACTAAATGGGTCATGTATCATTGTTCATATCCAGACAAGGTGACATGAAACTATTTATAATATTGTGATATGCTTTTTGCATTAAAAACATGCTACATACTGAAGCTAGCTACATGGGAGGCTTTACTAAAATTGTAATGAGCATAAACTTTTACTTTGGGGAATCCTGGCAGACAACTGATGAAAATGCTTCTTTTGTTTTATTTAAACAACTAAACTGATTTTTTTTCTTTGCTCCCCTTTAAACATACATTTTACTCGAAAAATCAGAGTAAACAGGGGAAAGAATCTATTGGTTATTGAGCTCATATTGCCAGCACAGGTAGCTTGGATGTAACCCTTATGTCTTCTGATGTTACTTCAGAAAGATTGTAGCAGGAAAATGGGGTTTTAAAAAAAGTTTTTCTCCTTTACCAAAGGATGTTAAGCTCATTAGGAAACCAGAAGAAAATCCAGCAGAACTTTGTCTTTTTTTTTTTTTTTTACTTTTGGTTATTAAGAAAGTGAAAAGGAACTTAGCTTTTTGAGCAGCTCAGGGGAAAGAGGGGGAGGGGAAAATGTTGAGATCTTATGACTATAGTTGTTAATGCATAGTAACGGTGCCATTCATGCTGCGATAGTTAAGGGTCTGTCAGCACTTCCATTTGAATCCCCATCTTTTAAGGTTTATTTTTCCAAAAAAAGAAGTCCAGTGTTGGTTGATGTTTAGCATACAAGGCTTCGTTCTGGGAGAAAACTCTCTTTGTAACATTTCAAAGAAATGGTTTTGCATTTGTACATGTGTAAGAAATAATTCAAAGTGTCTGTCTCAGACACATTTCTGCATTTATATCCCACTGCCACCCATTTATATATCTATAAACTTCAATTGACTTCAATGGGACTTCTCACATGCCTAAATGCTTTGCTTGGTCAGGGCTGGAGCACTCAGCATCTTGCAGGATGAAATCCCGCACACCTGTGTAACAAACGGTAGAATTAGGGCCTTCGTGTTAGAAAGAATATCAGCTGCTATATTACAGTTAAGGCAAGCAGAATGTCTATTCTACAGAAACCCAGATTTAAGGCTAAATCCTGCTTTGTGTAGAGCAGGTGCACTAAGGAACAAGAGGGTTCAGGGAACTTCTTTATCCATGTATCCATGTGGCAACAGAGCAGGATTCCTTCAGGAGGAGAGAGAGCTAACCCAATCTTAACAGTGCAGGCACGGGTGGTGAGTAGGATTAAATAACAATACTTAGAATTTCTTGAGCTTTACATGTTCAAAGTACTTTCATTCACAAATCAATCCCCTTAACACCACAATATGGTAGGTAGGTAAGATTTTTTTTTATGATCCCCATTTGGCATATTGGGGAGACTGAGGCAGAGAGATTAAATGGTGTACCCAATGCCACACAATAATTCAGAGGTAGAGCCAGGACCTTCTCACTCCCACACCCATGTTAATTCCTCCAAACCTGTTGGATGATTTGTCTAGGGTAGTGCAAGTGATACTTAGTAATGCTGATGGCTAGTAGCAATGTTTCAAGGCTGTTTTATTTACAGCTCAAGGACCATATGTGAATTTGTACCTTGGGCAGCTAAAAGATGTGCTGTGATATAGGATGTGATATTCTCTAATTTTTAAAGAACATGACATCTTGTGATACATGTCACTCCTCATGGGTTGTCTGATTATCTGACAAATTGCTCTGTAGTCCCAGAAATCTGTTATTAGATTTGTCATAGAAATTCGTGTGTCCAGGTTTCTTTCCTGTGGAAATTTGGCTGATCACTGCCATAGTGAGGTATCAACTGGAGCTTTCTTTAGTTTTTGTCATGTTATTTACTTACTTGGATAATAATCAGTTCCAGATCTTCCTTTTCCTTTGTACCAGGGAAGAGGAATTTAGGCTGTATTTGCTTTTATGTTGTGAGAATGTAGCAGGGCACTGATCCCTTAAGGGCCTTGCTAGCCCAGCACTCTTGTCACTGGCTCTGGGCCCCCTTAAGGCCGTGCATTCTAGGTGTGGTAAACCCATATAGGAACATGTGCCTGAGAGCATGTGACTGAGAACAAGGCCTACTGGGAGAGGAAGCAGGATCTAAAGGCCAAGCCATTTTCTAAGGTGATAAACACTAGTTGGTTGGCAGGCTCTTGAGGGAATAGCAGTGGATGCAGGTGCTCCTCATGCAACAAGCCTATGGAGGGACTTCTCTGAGCCACGGTAGGAACCTGGGCTGTCGCAAGAAGCTGTTGAGGGGCCAAGGGGCTAGTTGGAACTTTTGTGGACCCTTGCAGCCAATGAAAGACAGAGCTATTTGCACACCCTAGGGAGTGGGCTGTGCATGAAAAGACAGCTGTGAATCCTGATACATGGGAAGAAGGACTATTCACAGATCCTAGTGAAAGAGCTATGGAAGTCTGAGGACAAGGTGTGGATGGGAGGGAGTTTTTCTGTGCCAGGATTGGGTTATATGTTTGATTATATATTAATAAACCAGACCCCGGGGAGAACATTCTGTTCTGGAGCAATAGTTGTGTGGCAAATAAATGGGTGGAACAGAGCAAGATCTGGGCACCTGATGATGGCAGGTTAAAGCTGGGGATAGTTAATTCCAATGGTTAATCACCCTCACTGTTAAAAATTTGTGCCTAATTACTAATTTAAATGTGTCTGGCTTCAGCTTCCAGTCATTGATGCTTGTCATGTCATTTTTCTGATAGATTGAAGAATCCTTTAGTACCTGGTATTTTCTCCCCATGAAGGCACTTATACACCATAACCAAGTCAGATCTCAATCTTCTTTCTGATAAACAGATTGAACGTTTTAAGTCTCTCACTGTATAGCATTTTCTCCAGTGCTTGAATCATTTTTGTGGCCCTTTTCTGCACCTTTTTCAATTTTTCAACATCTTTTAAAAACATGGAGCCTAGAACTGTGTGCAATATTCCAGTACTAGTCTCACTAATGCTGTATGCAGAGGCAAACTTGGCACAATAGAAAATGTGATACTTAAAAAAATTGCACACATTTTCTTTGTAACCAGCCTTATTGACATCCATTTTCATGCGCTGTAACCTGGACAGGAGAGCTTTTCTGTCTAACATTCATGGAACAGGTCACCTGGATTTTTGACCATACATTATAGTGTGTAGGGATGCGAAATACTTAAATAGGTTGGAAAACAATGCAAAATGGGAATATCTCTTGCAAACAAGCTTAATAAATTCACAATATCATAACAGAGGTATCAAAGTGTCTGGTTATCAGAAAGGGCAGTATGAAATGCATTAGCATAAGCAGACTTTAGTAAGGCAGCTTTCTAACCCTGTGTACTGAAACCAATCAACTCCATGTGCACTACACACTGATGCAGGCTGTCCTTTTTTTGCTATTAAATGCAAGGGGAAGTCTTTTAGACTTGGTGTTCCTCTCTTGCTTCAGATGCTGGAGAAGCTCATTGTGGGAGGTAACTTATAGAAGACGGCTTTCAAGTTTTTAAGTTAGGGACACTGTGAAAGTGAAATCACAGAAAAAGTGCATAAGTTATGACTACAATGCACGTGCTTGACTCTAGAGGAATTTAAGTATATGCTTGCCTAGAAGCAGGTGCTTAAATGCTTTGCTGACCAACAGTGGAGTTAAGCACATACTGAAGTGCTTTGCTGAACTGGGGCCTAAGTGAATGATGGAAACAGTAGGCAACAAGAATGTAACTGCAGCCCACATCCTCAACTGGTGCAAATTGATATAGCTCATTGGCTTCCATGGAGCTGTATTGACTTATACCAGCTAGGGGTCTGACTCTCCATCTGTAACACATGGAACTAAGGCAAAGAACCTCTCTAGCTCCCCTACTACTTGTCGTAACTAAAAAGACACCATTAAATGCTTCTGTATGATGGCACAGGGACTTGAGCTCTAGGGAAAGAAATGTAGACAATAAATATAATTGTTTTCTAGATGAGTTTCCTTTAGTTCTTTCTGTTCCAGTGACACTGGTGTCTGTTTCATAAGGGGCTATTTGCCTGTCCTCCCAGCTAAGGGAAGAGAAAGAAGCATAAAGTGCTGAATGAATGTGAAACTAATAGATTTAGTAGGTGAAACATATAAACTTCTATGTCTACTGCTCCTTTCTATATCTGAATGTTTTGAGGCGCTCTTTCCTGTGACATGCTAAGCTAGGCTGTCCTCCCAACCAATGACCTCTGTTAGACGAGGAAACATCTCCTAACTTGATTGCATCCTTCTCCTTCCAGCACCCTATCCTGTCAAGTGTGTGGGAGAAAAAGAAGCCCACTTCTCCAAGGCAGAAGGTCCTCTTTGGCTATTCTTTGTTGGGTGGCCAGATGACCCACTGCTTCTCTCTCTCTCTCTTCCAACTGGTTGTCTTGATCAAAGAAGTGGAAGAAGACCAGGCGGTCCTTACCCTTCCAATGGCAGCAGGAATGGAGGGAGTGATCCCAAACACTGTGGAATTTCAGGAATGCACAGGGCATGCTGGAGATTAAGCTACTTGAAAACTCCAGAATGCCAGTTTATTTTAATATAGCATTAGCAAAAGCATCCACTGGAGTCAATTGGGCCTGCATTATAACTGCTGCTGTTCTGATTGATGGACAGGTCTCTTCATCATACATTGAACACTAGCTCCCAGAGCTGTAAGTAAGGCATGGTGTGAGGTGATGGGAAGACATCAAACCTTTAAAAGTTTTGGTTTGGGTTCGGTTGAAAGGATAGGTGAAGTTTCAGCCTGGTTCTTATTTTGTCCTGAACACTCCTCACAGCCCAAGATGAGAAGCAAAGTCTGATATTGTTCCTTTTCTTCCCCACAGCAGCATATTTTAAGGATGGAAATTCAGCCATCTAAATTTCCGTACCTTTGTCAGTTTGGGTCACAGCCTTAATGTTATTTAAACAGTTTCTTTAAAGTTAATGGAGCCCTTAATATAGACTTGATAAAGCAATGCAAGGCGGTTTGGATTTCCTTCTGTTTAAGGTTCAGAGGCCTTTATCTGAATAATACATTAGATACTTTTATTCACTGGTGAGGTTTCATAACAGGAAAAACTTTGAAGAGAACGTCTGTCCTATCCTTAAACTGATAATAGACATGTTCTTTATTTTTTATCTCTTTTGTAGCACATCTGTTACCTTTGACAGGTTTCTCTAGGAGTTACACAGTGACTGTAGGATACTTTTACTGGCATCTAACAATGTGGTCTCTTAACTTGTTGCAGGCACAAATATCTACGGTGAGGTGGTCTATACAAAAAGGGTTCTTTGATACTTTTATATGATGTTAAAATATTTTATTGTAACATGACTAATGTCTTAATAGGCTCTCCGCAGCATAGAAGGAATACATACATATAATTCCATATTAAAGTATTTTAAAGCAAATACAAATTGACATGAGTATCACAGGTTCAGCTTCAATAAAACCAATACAATTAATCTATTTCCCCCCCCCCCGAGTTGAATATCTGTGCACCTTGATTTGAAAGTGGGAGATTTCTAAAGGTTCTACAATGTGGCAAAATCTGATAGTGTTTCCACATCATGTACACCAGTAAGATTGCAAATACAACTTGTCAGGAACTGAATGACATTGCCTATCTTATATTTTCTTTCAGATGCTAAATGTAATCCTAGATTCAGAGATTTTGCAAAGATCCACCAAACAGAGCTATTTGCTAACAACAAAACCATCAGACAATAAAATGGGATGGATTGGCCAAAGCATTACTTGTCTGTTCGTATCATGCTTTCCTTGTCTTATATATTACCCTGCTTTTCTACTCCATGAGTGAATCCTCCAGCAAAGATGCTTGAACCCAAAAGCTGCAAAAAAATTATAAAAAGTTATAGACTAAATCACTAACACAATTTTTTAAAACTAAACACGTAGAGCCAAATCTTCAACTGGTATAAATCAACATAACTCCATTAAATTAGATTGAGTTACACTGACTTATATCAGCGGAGGATCTGACCTATGGAGCAAAATTCAGCCCTGGTGAAAGAATGTAAAACAGAATATTTGGCCAATAGGAATGTCATCTGCGCATGTTTATGCATTAAAGTCAGTGGGAATTATGTAGTGGTGGATGAAAGGAGAAAGTGAGAACCATCCCAGAGCCTTCACAAATTTCTAGAGCCAAATTTGAATATCTTTGGATACTTACAGGTTCAAGATGGGACTGGAACAGAGAGGGTCTAAATACTATGAGATGCTGTTCTTTCAGCACTTTCAGTTGGAAACAGAAACTTCCCAAGAACTCCATCTTGTGAAATTTCTAGTTCAAAGAGGCTAAAACTAATGGAATTACTTTGGATTTACAACAGTGTAACTCAAAATTTGGAACAAAGTTTCATATAATTAATAAAATAACCAGTGGAACTTTTATATCTTTATCCAAACCAAATCTGAACTTTGAGGGGTAGATTCTGATCTCAGTTACACTTGTGTAAATCAAAATAAATTATTTTTAAATAAATGGAGTTACTTTGGTTTATATCAAAGTTTGGTTTAGAATTCCTGAACATGCTTCATATAACCCCAGTTTAAAGCTGAAAGTAGGTGACAGTAATTTAAAGCTAAGCACACTTGCAAAAATATTTTACTTATCCCCCAAACAAGCAGTACAAACCCAGGATATTCAAAGTTAAGGTTAAACTTAAAACGAGAACCAAATATATTAAAATATAGAATTGCTCAGTTAAATCATTCAAATAACTGTAATTCTGTACAATTTCAGCTATATAATGAGTTAAATAATACTGTTAATTACAAACTACTAGTCCCAGAAAGCAATGCTCCATTTTCATTACTGCTTTCATCTAGCAAGAGCATTCTATTCTGGAACTGATAGTCTTCATCAGCTCCGGTTCCATATTTAAATGAGGGTAGCAGCACTCTTTTTGATGAGATTACAAGTAGGGCTGTCAATTAATCACAGTTAACTCACGCGATTAAGTAAAAAAAAAAATCATGATTACAAAAATTAATCGCGATTAATTGCAGTTTTAAAAGCACTGTTAAACAATAGAATACCAATTGAAATATATTAAATATTTTTGGATGTTTTTCTACATTTTCAAATATATTGATTTCAATTACAAGACAGAATACAAAGTGTATACTGCTCACTTTATATTATTATTTTTATTACAAATAGTTGCACTGTAAAAATAATAAAAGAAATAGTATTGGATACCGTAATGCAATCTCTTTATTGTGAAAGTGCAACTTACAAATGTGGATTTTTTTTTTGTTACGTAACTGCACTCAAAAACAAAACAATGTAAAGCTTTAGAGCCTACAAGTCCACTCACTCCTACTTCTTGTTCAGCCAATTGCTAAGACAAACAAGTTTGTTTACATTTACGGGAGATAATGTTGCTGGTTTCTTATTTGTAACGTCTCCTGAAAGTAAAAACAGACATTCGCATGGCACTTTTGTAGCTGGCATTGCAAGGAATTAACATGCCAGATATGCTAACATTAGTATGCCCCTTCATGCTTCGGCCACCATTCTAGAGTACGTGCTTCTGTGCTCATCATAATGCGTTAATTAAATTTGTGACTGAACTCCTTGGGGGAGAATAGTATGTCTCCTGCTCTGTTTTACCCGCATTCTGCCACATATTTCATGTTATAGCAATCTCAGATGATGACCCAGCACGTTATTCATTTTAAGAACACTTTCACTGCAGATCTGACAAAACACAAAGAAGGTTCCAATGTGAGATTTCTAAAGATAGCTACAGCACTCGATCCAAGATTTAAGAATTTGAAGTGCCTTCCAAAATCTGAGAGGGACAAGGAAGGGAGCATGCTTTCAGAAGTCTTCAAAGAGCAACACTCCGACATGGAAACTACAGAACCCAAACCATCAAAAAAGAAAATAAACCATCTGCTGGTGGCATCTGACTCAGATAATGAAAGTGAACATGTGTTGGTCGGCACTGATTTGGATCATTATCAAGCAGAACCCATCATCAGCATGGACGCATGTCCTCTAGAATTGTGGTTGAAGCAGGAAGGGACATATGAAACTTTAACACACCTGGCACAGAAATATCTTGTGATGCTGGCTACAACAGTGCAATGTGAACATCCTTTCTCACTTTCAGGTGACATTGTGAACAAGAAGCAGGCAGTATTATCTCCTGCAAATGTAAACAAACTTGTTTGTCTGAGTGATTGACTGAAGAAGAAGTTGGACTGAGTGGACTTGTAGGATCTAAAGTTTTACATGGTTTTATGTTTCAATGTAGTTATTTTTGTACATAATTCTACATTTGTAAGTTCAACTCAAGGTTCGGTTTTGGGACCCATTTTATTTAATCTATTTATAACTGACCTCGGAACCGATTGCAGGAGTGGGCTGATAAAGTTTGCGGATGATACGAAGGTGGGAGGCGTTGTAAATTCGGAGGAGGATAGGGATATCCTGCAGGGAGACTTGAATGAGCTTGTGAATTGGAGTATCAGAAATAGGATGAAATTTAATAGTGAAAAGTGTAAGGTGATGCATTTGGGGATGACTAATAACAATTTTAGTTACAAGATGGGGACGCATTGGTTAGAAGTAACGGAAGAGGAGAAGGACCTAGGGGTTCTTGTAGACCGCAGGATGAGTCGACAATGTGACGTGGCGGTGAAAAAAGCCAATGCTGTCTTGGGATGCATTAGGCGAGGTATATCTAGTAGGGATAAGGAGGTCCTGCTTCCGTTGTACAAGGCACTGGTGAGACCTCATTTGGAGTACTGTGTGCAGTTCTGGTCTCCCATGTTTAAAAAAGATGAACTCAAACTGGAACGGGTGCAGAGAAGGGCCACTAGGATGATCAGAGGAATGGAAAACCTGTCGTACGAAAGGAGACTAGAGGAGCTTGGGTTGTTTAGTCTGACAAAGCGAAGGCTGAGGGGGGATATGATTGCTATCTTTAAATATATTAGAGGGATTAATACAAGGGAGGGAGAAGAATTATTCCAGCTTAGTACTAACGTGGATACAAGAACGAATGGATATAAACTGGCCGTGGGGAAGTTCAGACTTGAAATTAGACGAAGGTTTCTGACCGTCAGAGGGGTGAAATATTGGAACGGCCTACCGAGGGAAACGGTGGGGGCGACGGACCTGTCTAGTTTTAAGATTAAGTTAGATAAGTTTATGGAGGGAATGGTTTAATGGTAAAACATAGTAGTCAAGGAAAGCCAAGCAATGGTAGGTAAATAGTATAATGGCTAACAGGGGTCGGGCTGGAGACTCTTGCCTATATGCTCGGGGTCTTACTGATCGCCATATTTGGGGTCGGGAAGGAATTTTCCTCCAGGGCAGATTGGCTGAGCCTCTGGAGGTTTTTCGCCTTCCTCCGCAGCATGGGGCAGGGATCTCTAGCAGGAGGGTCTCTGCCGATTGAAGTCACTAAAAACAGGATTGGGGACTTCAACAGCAGAGTCCAGGGAAGGGGTAGGGACGGTTTTATGGCCTGCAGCATGCAAGGGGTCAGACCAGATGATCATAATGGTCCCTTCTGACCTTAAAGTCTATGAGTCTATGAGTCTATGAGTAAAGAGACTGTATTACAGTACTTGTATGAGGTGAATTGAAAAATACTATTTCGTTTGTTTTTTTACAGCACATATAATTGTAATAAAAAATAAATATAAAGTGAGCACTGTACACTTTGTGTTGTGTGTTGTAATTGAAAACAATATATTTGAAAATGTAGAAAACATCTAATATATTTAAATAAATGATATTCTATTATTGTTTAACAGTGCGATTAATCACGTGATTAATTTTTTAATCGCGCAATAAATTGCAATTAATTTTTAAAATCACTTGAGAGCCCTAATTACAAGTTTAGCTGATAAAAGGTAATAGTGTTGATGTAATATACTTGGACATCTGTTTAGTGTTTGACTTGGTACTGTGTGACATTTTGATTAAAAAACTAGTATGATATAAAATTAACATGCACACAAATATATTAAAAACTAACTAACTGATAAGTCTCAAAATGTAACTGTAAATGGGGAACCATTACTGAGTAGCTTTGTTTCCAGTGGGATCCTGCAATGATCAGGTTTTGGCCCTGCATTATTTAACATTTTTGTCAATGAACTGGAAGAAAACATTACATCATCACTGATACAGTTTGCAGAGGACACAAAAATTGGGGGAGTGGTAAATAATAAAGAGGGCACTGATTCAGAGTGATCTGAATCTCCTGGAAAAATGGGTACAAGTATACGTTTTAATACAGCTAAATGTAAATGTATACATCTAGGAACAAAGAATGTAGGCCATACATACAGGTTGGGGGGACTCTATCCTGGGGAACAGTGACTCTGAAAAAGATTTGGGGATTATAGTGGATAATCAGCTGAACATGAGCTCACAGAACTAATGCAATCCTGGGATGCATAAATAGGGGAATCTTATTTCTGTATTTGGCACTGATGGGAGCGCTACTGAAATACTAACTCCAGTTCTGGTGTTTACAGTTGAAGAAGGATGTTGATAAATTGGAGAGGGTTCAGAGAAGAGCCAGAGGAAGGGATTAGAAAACATAGGCTCAAGGAGCTCCTGAATACACTTCAGGGTTCCCCCATTCTCGATAAGGCATCAGCAACTACATTCTCCTTTCCCTTGATATGAATTATCTCCAGGTCAAATTCCTGTAGGGCTAGACTCCAGCAAAGTAATCTAGAAGTGGTTCCCTTAGCTCAGTGCATCGCTTAAAACAGTACATTTTTTATTACACAAAAAAAGGTTTAAGTTGCTTAACAGCCTAGATAGTGGCATAACATCTTTCTTGATTACATCATGGTTTTGTTCATTGGGGGTCAGATTTTGGCTAAAGTAGGCAATAGGATGCCTCTTATCCCCCACTACATCTTGCATCAGTACTTCACCTAACCTAGTGTAAGAGACATCAGTACACACACACATGGTTTGTTGAAAACGGGGTTGACTAAAACAGGTTCTTAAGACAAAGCTTCTTTTATATTCTGGAAGCCTTTCTCACAGGCCTCCATCCATACCACCCGGTTGGGTTTCCTCTTTTTTGTAAGGTTTGTTATGGAGCCACAATGTCTCTACACCCCTTTAAAAACCTTCGATAATAGTTGTCCAGACCAGTAAAGGATTGGACCTACTTCGTGGTTTGAGGGGCAGTCCAGCTCTGAATAGCTTCTACCTTTAAAGGGTTGGGGAGAACCAACCTAATGCCCACTCTATGTCCTAGGTAGGATACCTCTGCAACCCCCATCTTGCGTTTGGAGACCTTGACGGTGAGGTTGGCTTCTCACAGCCTTTGTAACACAATTCCCACATGGTTTAAGTGGTCTTGCCAGGAGCTACTGAAAATAGCCAAGTAATCTATACAAAGCTCTGGCAAATGTTTGTAACCCCTGCAGCACCTCATTGATAAGCCGCTGAAAGGTAGTGTTGTGGAAAGAATCACCCATGCACTGATTTTAGTTCACAGACTCAGAGCCTGAGGCCTTTATTGCAATACGTACCAAACGCGTTTGGGGTGCAGTTTGAAAACTGACACCCCCAGGGCCGTTTGCAGACGGCTTATATTTCATCAAACCGCAAGCAAAGTACAAACAATACGTCATGAATTAAGAAATTGGGGTTGGGGTCAGCCCCCCTTCCCGGTAAACTTCCTCATTATTTTCCAAGAATTGGGTGTTTATTTGGGTAGAGGGGTGCTTGGTGGTTTTCCCCAGGGGTGGTACTTGGCACCAATTTGGGTACATTTCTTGGCAAGGCACATGTTATTTTCCGGGGTTTTACGGTTAAGGGTTAAGGGGGGGTGTTATCATGGGACGCCAAAAGAAGATCTATGATTGGCTAATTTTGCAGATAGCTGGAATTGGAAAATTTTGCAGATAGCTGCAACTGCAAGAATGATCAGCTCTTTGCAAAAGCAATTTCTTAATGTAAGCGGAAATTCTATTTTTCAAGCTGTTTCATAAACTTGCGGTTATTATATTGCTAAAGCAGTTTCTGTCGTAGCCCTTAGCATTGTTCTGTGTTTTTCTTCCCCCCCTCCTCTGGCCATTACCCTTGACCGAGTTTGGCAGAGAACTGTGTTGTTCAGTCTTGCTCAGGCCTAGACTTGTACTGCTCTGCGTAAGGGCAGTCAGTATAACAGATCTCTGTTGGAGGGTTTATTTCGGGGCCTTCAGATTCACAGCTTTGGCTATTAAAAAGAAGGCCCCCCTGTTCTATTTCCCCACAGTAGCCTCCAAATTTATTTATCCAAAAATATACACCTCTACCCCGATATAATGCTGTCCTCGGGAGCCAAAAAATCTTACTGCATTATAGGTGAAACCGCGTTGTATTGAACTTGCTTTGATCCACCGGATTGCGCAGCCCCGCCCCCCCCAGAGCGCTGCTTTACCGCGTTATATCCGAATTCATGTATATCGGGTCACGTTATATCGGGGTAGAGGTGTATATAGTCCAGATTCTACTATAAAAGCAGATTTTTCCTGGGCATCAACATCTAAATACCCACAAGTCAAATCCAGTGTGCTTATGTATTTTGCACCGCCCAGTAGGTCCAGTAAGTCCTCTATTTGTGGTGTGGGGTATGGCTCAGGCTGGGTGGTAGCATTCAGTTTCCTGTAATCCACACAACATCTCACAGTTTTGTTATTTTGAAGAACCTCTACAATAGGAGATGCCCAGGGTCTTTTTGACTTAGTGGTTACCCCCATTTCAAGCATGCTTTCCGCCTTCTCCTGGATTTGCTTCTGCATTTCCCCTGTTGCCCAGTAGGCTCTGCTAGGAGCTGGGCAAGGCCTCAAGATTTGAATGGAGTGTACAATATCTCCCCTTCACAGCCTTCCCTGCTGACCACAGACAAAGCAGGTGAATCAGATCTATATTTCCTTGGGACCTGGTTATAACATTAATATACTTAGACATGGCTAAAATGTTATTACCTATCTAAGTATCAGTGGGTAGAAAATTCCTGATGCCAACCACATCATCACCCTTAAAGCATTCCCACTCAAGGTGGACTTGAGGTAGAGATACAGTGACAAAAATTCAGCCAACATTAAAATATTTAGGCTATGTCTCCACTACAAAGATAAGTCAACCTATGTTAGGCTAGGTCTACACTACCCGCCTAAATCGGCGGGTAGAAATCGATCTCTCAGGGATCGAATTATCGCGTCTCGTCGGGATGTGACAATCGATCCCCGAATCGACGCACTTACTCCACCAGCGGAGGTAGGAGTAAGCGCCATCAACGGGGAGCCACGGAGGTCGATTTTGCTGCCGTCCTCACAGCGGGGTAAGTCGGCTCCGATACATCGAATTCAGCTACGCTATTCGCGTAGCTGAATTTGCGTATCTTAAATCGACACCCCCCCCCGTAGTGAAGACCTGCCCTTAGGTTGACTTACAGCCACCACATTAATTACTGTGGTGGTTGATGTCCACACTACCCTCCTTCTGTTGGTGGTGTGCATCCTCCCCAGGAGCACTTCCATTGACTGAAGAGGGGCAGTGTGGGGGACTGAGAGCCAGGGATCTCATGCACATATTCCACATGATTGATATTGTCAAACATTTAAAGATTCCTATACTTCAACTGATAGGACTCGGGGTGATCTTCATCTTTTTCATACATTTTCTTTAAATTTCTTATACATCATAGCATCACCCACCTCCATATTATTAAAAACTTCTCTGGCTTTCCCAGTTTACCTGATAAAGAGGATAGGCATCCATTTATCCTCTGGAATCTTATGGATCCCACACAGTCTTTCAAAGGTGGATAGGAACTCCCCAATGCAGTCAGTCTCTTGATAGATTGGGTAGGCTTTCTCCCACTCCCTTCTGGTGAGAAGGGATGTACTCACTTTGCTGCTCTAGGAGTCTGAGCTGCAGTGTGTGAGCTTCCTTCTCAGCACTGGCTTTGTCTCATTGGTAGGCTGTCTTCTCAGTTTCCTTGATTTCTTTCTTCTCCTTGATCCAGAGTTCCACCATCCTCAGTTCATGTTCATATTCTTTCTTGGCTTCCAGGAGCCTGAGCCAAACCAATTCTGCTGCAGCGGTCTCTGTGACATCTCAGATATGGGGATGCTCATATCTTGGTCAAAATCTATGAACAAAGCTCTCGGGTCCTGATTTGAGGCTTTCTTTTTATGGGATATTTCCCTATTTTTACATACTTTTTCAAGGTCTTTTGTGTCAGAACCCTCAGGTGACTGTTATTCACACATTGTGGCTAAATTTGATATTGAGAATTTTAAGAGATAAAGATTAAACTTTTAACAGCTTTGGGTTATGATCTTTAAACCTAATGGGCCTGTGGCATGTGAATCTTGTTAGGACTATGCCAATTGTCATACTGTCTGGAATAGCTCACAACTGTTGAGTGCCCCAGGGCCAACTGTCAGAAAACAGGGCAGACACCCCAAACTGGTAGGTTCAGAGTAGCAGCCATGTTAGTCTGTATCCGCAAAAAGAACAGGAGTACTTGCTCTAATAATTTTTTTAGTCTCTAAGGTGCCACAAGTACTCCTGTTCTTTTTCCCAAACTGGTAGTATGTTCTATAATTAGGTTTCACCATCCCAATACCAAATGTGAACACCTGGATCACTATATCAGTCTTACCATGGAGTCATAGACAGTCCTATTAGATGCTCCAGTCTATCTTGCCACCCAGATAAATTGGACTTTCTGATAAAAGGTCACTTAAACCAAAAATCACATCACATCAGGTTGCTCCCAGTCCTAAGAGACCAGTCACTTACCCCTGATCAATTGGAACTCTAGGTCTTACACCAAAGACAATGCTGGTAGCCAATTCTATGGTACACTAACTGAAGGCTTATTAGCTAAGAAAAGGAAGTGAGAGTTACTGAGAGGTTAAAGCAGGTAAAATATATGCACAGGTGAGTCACAGTCTATAAGTCCAAATCGTAGCAGAGATATAGTAAGTTGCCAGTTTCCCAAAAGTCTCTCAGGACTATCCAGAATAACTCAGGGGAATCTCTGTCTTCTCGTTCAGTTGTTCTGCCCTGTTAGAATCCAAACAGTCTAGAGATGAAGGATCCTTCCTTGAATCCATTCTTATAGCTTCTTCTAACAGAAAACAAGCTGACAGTGTCACTACCCACATGGGCTTTTCCTTTGATGATGGAGAGTGAGGAATAAATTTTGAGTTTTTGACCTCCAATCATCACACACAATGACCACTTGCTTTGAAATTAGCCCTTTTTTGATACAATTATTCATTTGCATTTCACAAGGCTTCTTTCTTGTCTGATGCTTTATTTAGTTACAGGGGTATTTACAATGTAAATGTTTGCTATTACATTATAACAGGATACAGATAAGTAAAAACAATGCCTGTAACATCCCATTAGTTTTCATGAAGTTTTAAACACCAGGTACACTCTTATACATTTAACAATTACTTTGATCTATATTAATACACAAGTGAATTGATCTGGGGCTTTGGCATGAGCTCGAACCAAGTTTGCCAGCGTCACACATGGGTCTCTTGCTGGGCAAGGTTTGTCCAGGTTGAATAATACTGCTTGCATACATCATATTGTTAGACACTCGGGGAATGGCTGACACCATCCGGTTAGAAACCAATTAGCTTTTGAGAAAGAAGCTCTCAAAGTCTAAGCACTCAGACTATCCTTTAAACTTAAATCTGTGTGCACGTCAACTATAATTGCTTTCAGCTTTTAAAAATTATCTTTGAACTTTAAATTATATAATTTGCTGAATATTACAACATGCTCCTATAAATTAATCATTTCATGCTTTCATTGTGTTCAGCTCTATTCTTTTAACACAACACTTGTCTAATTCAAATAGAAACATTTCTAAAACTAATGTTGTCATACACTTAACAATTAACTTCTTCTAGGCTATGGGGAAAGGGGCAAAATGTGCTAGTATTTCGTTTCAAAGCTAATAAACCCGATTGTTTATTTTAGTCCTATATTAGAGGCAGTTGGCTTACTAATGGCACTAGCTTTATTGCAGATTCCATGCACGTAGGTGGAAGGAGTTCCAGTTATTCAATTTTTATATACTTTTAAAATATACTTCCCAGGTGGCTAGATAACATTTACTTTTTATTGTTCCAAGTCCAAACATGAAGCTTTCAGAAAAGCTGTGGATGACTACATTGAAGTACCTAAAGCATTATGTCGAACTGGGAAAATTTGCAGGTGTGGAATGGGAGCAATATGGAGGGAAGGAAAGGAAATTAGCTGTAAGCTCCTTCAATCAAACCAAGCTCAGCTCACTTGAGACACCTAAATGAGACATCAGTGGAGCTCTAGAGAGTTGCGGAATTTTTTTTTTAAATGACAACATGGCAAAGCAAGATGGTAGCCTCTTAAAAAGAACCGGCTCACCAAGCCAAAACTAGCAGCCTAATTCAATCCCTGGTCTAAGAGTTATGCACTTCTAAACTGGAAAAGATAGATCTACAGTGCAGTACTGTACTGGAATATATCTCTTTTAATGAGACTGTTATTCTGGAGGTTCATCACCAGTGGGTGGCTTCCTTGGCTGATAGAGGCATTTTTTGTTGAAAATTCATATTCTGAAGTGAGACAAAGTTGGACAGCTAATGCTTTGCTAAGCAGTACAGGGATGTTTCTTGAAGATGAGTATGGACAAGAACTGGCGGACACCCAGTGCCTCTGGGGAAGAGCATATTTATCCAAGGCAAAAGAGAAGATTGGGCATTTTGGAAGATTTATGTATACGGAGCCTTTGTTTTGTACAATTGAGGTTCTCCAGCTAAGCCTTCTTTTAACCCTGTGCTGAAGACTAACCTATCAATTGCGTTCTGGAACAGTGGACTCTCTAAGCCTAGTGAACATAGCAATACCACAACAGATAACAAGACTTATGATGTATGATAAAACAGGGAGAAATATTATCCATATAATTATCGTTCAGTGCCCAGAGACAGTGATGGGAAATTTTATAGGCAAAGACTGTATGCATATAAAAATGATGTTAAAAATGTTGTTTGGCTTGCAAAGGAAACACCACAATTTAATTATGCCTCCTTGTGCATTATAAGAAAGGCGGGGGATGGGTCATGTGCTGGCTCCTGGCTGGGTGGGAGGGGAGGACCAGCCTTGGATTTGAATGTCATGTTCAGTTATTTGGCATGCTGCTATACTTTTGCTGACAATGCAAGAGGCAGAAGGGAAATAGTAATTTTCAACAGTTTACATCTCAGCTAAACTTGAATGAAATTTCATAAGACAAAGAAAAGGCACTTCTCTGGCCCCAAGACCTTCTCCCTGTTAAATTTTAAAAGGCCTGCTGCTCCCCCTATTATAATCCCATTTTTTTCTGTGTTCTATCATTGTATTAATGAGTCACAAATATTAGCATCTCATAGTAGTGTAATTTTATGTACCGTTAAGACTTTTGGAGATTAAACTTTACATATTTTTTCTTGGACCAAATACTAACTCTTTTTTATAAGGCTTGGACAAAATTGTCATCCATTTTTTAGTTGAGCTGAACACATGAGGGAAAATGCACTTGTGCGTTGATTTTAAATTTGGCTTTCCATTTTAAATTTGTTTTGACTTTCCATCGTAAAGACAGAAAAATAAACTCAAATTTAAAGAAAACTGTTTTTTCCGTGTTACGATCATCTGCATTTTTGCATATTCGTGTTAACCTGCTATGCCTTTATCAAAGTATTTTAAATAATGTCTTTGAAATATTCTCCCACTTAAGTGCAACATTTATTACAAACACTTTTGTTACTTAGTGTTGGAGGCATTGATTAAGAATTGCCTTGTTAAAGAAAGCCACAGTTAAGGATGTATTTGTTACTGACACTTCAGTTATAGATGGCTGCGTTAAGGACATATCACTTAATGATGGCTTAGGTAAGGACACCTCCGTAAGGCTTCCCTTTTTGCACTATCCTATAAGCCACAGAGATCTGCCTTGAGGAGCTTCCTTATTCTCAAGGACACTTGAATAAGGCACCTCCGTAAAGGCACTTTCACATTGGGATCAGTTTTTTCTCTATGCTGCAATTTAGCAGCACTTCTGTGGGCAAGGGAAAAATAAGCAAAAGTCATTTTGGGGCTCACTGTACATTTTGGAGGTATGAGGAATACAACATTAGGTCATAAATATACCATAAAGTATACAGGATAGGAATCCTTAATTTCTGACATTTCTTCAACTGCGGGTACTTGATTACTCCTGAATAGTGCTGTATTAGTTGTAGACCACACTGTCTTATGAAGAGAATTTTGTCTATTGGTTAGAACAGGGGACAAACACTGGATTCCTGGAGCTCTGTCCTTCTGTCACTGGATACAAGTAACTCCTCTTGATTCTGATGGGGATTACTTGTATTGTGAGACAGCACCTTGGCTTTTTTTTTTCTTCCAGACCCTGCTGTGTAATCTAGGGGAAGTCACATAAATTATCTGTGCTTACGGTGGAAGACTTGTCCGTATGGTGATTTGGTGCACAACAAGGCAGGGTGGGAATCTACAGTGCGCTAGCTTATAGCACCCTAACTGGCTGTGTGGAGCTTATTACGGTGCACTAAACATTCTGTTGTGCGCATTGATGTTCTCCCATTTGAAATGGTTAATTAGTGTGTGGCAAACTAAGTTGCATCTAGTGCACCCTGGCTCTCTGCACACTAAATCACTGTGAAGACATGCCCTTACTCATCTGTAGAATGGGTAAAATAGTACTTCCCCAACAAAGACTCACACTCGCCTTGTGAATATTGGTGGTGAAGTGAATCTTTAATTAAAGTTCTTTGATGTCCTCAGATATGAAGTGTTATTAAAAGTGCAAAATATTATTTCGTATTTGGGCAAAATAATTGAAAACTAAAGTGGAGCTGCATAAAACTCTGTAAGAACAAAAACTATACACACAAAGTAATTGTATGCAGTTGTTAAGCCTCTGGTTGCCCACAGTGTGCTCTGTGAATGTGTATCCAAGTCATGCAAATAACTCATGGCTTTGTTCTTGCTGAGTCTGGTTGTTCTGCCTGCAGGCTTTATATTAATAGGACCTAAGGGTATGTCTACACTACTGATGGGAGTGTGCCTCTCAGCTTGGGTAGATAGTCTCGTGCTACCTCTGCTCAAGCTATCATGCTAAAAATAGCAGTGTGGGCACTGCAGCACAGATGGCAGCTTGCATTAGCCACACAAGTCCAATCCCACCTGACCCTCGGGGTCTGAGCTAGCCCAAGCCACCACTTGTGCTGCAAATTCCCATGCTGTTATTTTTAGTACACTATGTCAAGCAGAGCTAGCACAAGCCAGTCTACCCAAGCTGGGAGGCAGTCTTCCAGCTGCAGTGTAGACATTGAGTAAAATCAGGCCTATACATATTTTGTTTCTCATCATTGATTTTCTTTAGCAGGCTTTCAATTTATCCTACAGTACTTGGAAATAGCCCCCATCTCCCAGTGGGGTGAATGGGCAGTACTGACAGGGAGCGGGTGGTGGAGAGAAGTATCAAGTGAACATTTTGAGAAATGTTAACCCCTTGCCGAAGGTGGCCTGGAAGAACAATAAGATGTCCTGCTGACAACAGCTTGTTCCATTCCTCCTACTGCTGCAGCTTAAAGCCGTCCTCACCTCCTCTTTGTTCTGATGCACATTCAGACACAAAGGAGGGAGGGATGGGAAAGAGGTAGGTTTTCAACTTGTGTACTCAGGCTGAGAAGGGGGGAGCAGCCAACTGTCATTAAAAGGGTCAGAGCTCAAGTATTACTAACCTACAATCCTATCATGGCAACTGAGGCACATCCCTTCAGTCCTTCTCCTACCACATCAGTAATTAATATTCCCATTAAACTATAGGCAACAACCATTTTCCCATCTTTCCAAACAAATCAGTATGGTAGGAATCTGTTAATAGTATGGAGCCTGTGGGTAAATATTAAAATTAAGATGGTGTTAGGCCTGTTCAGATTTCCTTTCAAATGATCTTTCTGTCTCAACAATTTATTGTTATATCTCTTATGGTTTTACAGAAGAAACCTATTTTTTCTAACATAGCAGGACATATTAGTAAATACTGTAAATGTTAATATCAAGTGAACAATTTACAAGCAACAATGTATTTGATGCGTGTAACCCGTTTTCATTTGGATTGTCCCCAAATAGAATGCGATTGGTAATTCTTCACTGAATGTTTTGTGTAAGTCAAGCAGATGTTTAAGTCCTTACGTCCATCCCTATTTCAGCTAGAACTTAAAGTCCTGCTTTCAACAGTTGCCTGAATTAGGGCCTGGATGAACATAACTTTTAGACTTTGGTGTTGGTGAATACTCATGATTATAAATTTGAAATTCACTTTCAATGGCTAGTCTAGAGTATTGCTGGAAATGGTCTAGGTGGTAAACATTCCTGCCAGAAAACTAGTTCCATTGGAATATGCCACAACAGTGGCATGAACTTAGTCCAAAGTAAACTTGTGAGTGCATTTAATGTTCACAAATACAGTTTTGGAGCACTTGCCCAACTCTATAAAGTTTAGCCTTTATGGAATAGTATTTGGCATTTTTAGGGGAAAGAAGGGTGGACTAGTGGTCTTGGGACACAAAACTATGCTTGGAGAAATAGATGGCTATCTTTGAAAGGGCAATGTTGAGTTGGGGACAAAGCTGAGTATCCAAAATGTCATGCAACCAGGAAACCAAAGACTACCATGGTCATGTTTCTTCTCGCTGTATTTGCTAGAGATAGGTTTAAGACATAACACTCTCTAAGCCCTGCATTCTACCCATCTCACAAGGGTATTGTGAAGCTCAGATAAAACCTAATCTTGCTCTTACTGGGATTTAGTAAGGGTTTTGCCACAGACTTCAGCGTGAGCAGGACCAGACCCCTAATTTGGGTGAATCATGATGTGAAAGCATGAATGCAGGATTAAGATAGAGGAGAGAAGGTAGGACTGCCTGCCTGTCACTGAATCTTTCTATGGCTCTGGAGTCAGTTTGCCCCTGCCTCAGAAATTAAAGATATCTGTATATTGGAGATAATACTTCCCTAAAGATACCATCTGGACAGTATTCTCAACTACACACTGTGAGGGAGGTGGACCTCCCTAAGTGCTCTCAGCTTTTCATCCCTAAGGGCAGAAAAAGCTGATAAGAGCACATGCCACCTCATCCTGGTAGTAGTTGAGCATTGCCTCCAAGCTTAACTGACATCTTTTTACCTTCCAGTTAGTTCCTTCTTGACTGCAGACTGTGAAGGAATTCCCAGAAGGAGTGCATCTCTTGAGCAGCTATTCTAGATCCCTAACCTGTGTACTTCAAGAGAGAAATCCTTGATGTGTAAGCCTGAATCTGCTTTTAACTGTGCCAGCACAGATCTAGCTTCCTGATAGGACTAGCTTCACTGCTGATGTATCTTGTCTTGTCCCCTTCAAAGCTGGAGCCTATGCCACATGCTGAGTCCCAATGCTTGAAGTTGGTAGAACACTGAGAGGCCAATGCCTTGTCATAAAGGCATCAGTAGGAGACAGGAGCTGAAGCCATCCTGGATCTCAGGAGCTTTAATCAATATCTGGTCAAAGCAAGTGTTCTTTGGACTCCTCAGAGATTCCTCTCTAAAGTGGCAATTAGAGCTAATGATACATGAGGCTGTTATCCTGCCAAGATACTTCCCATTCAGACATGACCATCCCAGTGAAGTCGTTCTCCATACGTTCAATATTAAACAGTCATGGCCATTCTACTTGGCTCACAACACTTGTTTCATTTAACAAGTCTCTGGTGGGTACTATTGCTAAAAGGGCTTGTTCAAAATGGCTGCCATCTGTATTTCTCACTGCTCTGACAGAGGTCAAGCTCTTTAAGTCCACTGCAGGGAAACCTTGGGGATTGATGAGTCAACAGTGTGCTCTTATGAGTCAACAGTGTGCTCTTATGAGTCAACAGTGTGCTCTTGTTGCCAAGAAGGCTAACGGCATTTTGGGCTGTATAAGTAGGGGCATTGCCAGCAGATCGAGGAACGTGATTGTTCCCCTTTATTCGACATTGGTGAGGCCTCATCTGGAATACTGTGTCCAGTTTTGGGCCCCACACTACAAGAAGGATGTGGAAAAATTGGAAAGAGTCCAGCGGAGGGCAACAAAAATGATTAGGGGTCTGGAGCACATGACTTATGAGGAGAGGCTGAGAGAACTGGGATTGTTTAGTCTCCAGAAGAGAAGAATGAGGGGGGATTTGATAGCAGCCTTCAACTACCTGAAGGGGGGTTCCAAAGAGGATGGAGCTCGGCTGTTCTCAGTGGTGGCAGATGACAGAACAAGGAGCAATGGTCTCAAGTTGCGGTGGGGGAGGTCCAGGTTGGATATCAGGAAAAACTATTTCACTAGGAGGGTGGTGAAACACTGGAATGCGTTACCTAGGGAGGTGGTGGAGTCTCCTTCCTTGGAGGTTTTTAAGGCCCGGCTTGACAAAGCCCTGGCTGGGATGATTTAGCTGGGAATTGGTCCTGCTTTGAGCAGGGGGTTGGACTAGATGACCTCTTGAGGTCCCTTCCAACTCTGATATTCTATGATTCTATGATTCTATGATTGTAACAGACAGGCTGGACCTTTAAGGCAAATTGGGTTTAGTCTTGCTGGAGATCTGGCATCTATCCACTGACCGAATGTGATATGGAGACGTAATTATAATGACTGACCCAAGCTGAGTGGGGAGAGGGAGGGCTCAGAGATGACTACATAAAGAGAGTCGAGAACTCAGTTAGGAGGGACCTACAAGAGACAAGGTAAGAAGTTCCTCTCTGCCTGGCAAAAACTATAGAAGAGAAAAGGCAGCTCAGAGTAAGCTGGGAAAAGAGCCTGGATAAAGGCTCTGTAATGAACGGTAGCTATGTGAAGCGGCATGAAGTACTTCAGAAAAAAGCTAGACCCAGAGAGGACAGAAAAGCTGCACAAAACTCTCTTGAGGGAAGGTAGAAATAGAATCAGTGGCCAGCTGTGGGAAGTGGCAGGAATAGCTCTAGAGGCGCAGAAGCACAATTTGTTTGCTTGTTTAACTGGGCTTCATAACCCCATTAGGGGACTGAACTTAAACATGACGTGGCTGGAGGGCTGGGCCACAGAAGACATAAACAGAGTCAGGCCATCGTCAGGGTAAAATAGTGGTCACTAGAGGGCATTAGACTAGGACTCCTGTCTGTTGTCAGGGCGTGCTAGAGCAGAGAGTGAAACTGCTTACAAGGATGTTTCCATTTTGTTTGCAGGGCAGCAACATTGCCCTCTCTGAGCATTTGCAAAACACTCTTGTATTTGGTTTTTAGGGAGTAATCCCTCTGGTCCCGCAGTCTGCAAAACCTGCTTTGGAAGCAGGGGAGCCCATACTTCAAGTGTCTTCAACAAACCAAGAAGGGCACCGCTAAGCCTGTTATTCCTTATTGCTAAAACAGAGCAAGTGTTTTTCTAGCCTACATTTAGTTGATGCATCTGCTGGGCTTAAAATAAAACTTAGTTTGTACTTTGATATAAAGTGCTACTTCTCATAACCTCTCATAAGGTCGGGGGAATAGCTTATTAATATTACCATATGGCTAGTGCATTTTTAATTTCTCAAAAAATTCCTAAAACATGTAAAGAAAAAAAGTTAGGATGTACAGGGTTATGCAACATATTCTTCCCCAGTGAAAAATAGTTCCTACTAAAAAGAATAGATGGAGGAAAGATTCTAAATAGCATTTCTCACCCATTTTGAATACATCTTTCATTTCTTAAAGGCTTCCTGATCTACTTGAACCTTACTTCCCATTTCTGTCCCCAGAAACAATGTTGCCCTTTCAACAGCAGTTTGTCCTAATAGCTGCTCTCAATTCACTTTCTTTTATTAAAGGAATTTGGGCTATTAGCTTTCAGATTAGCTTTTATATTAGAAAATGTAATTAAGAGAAGCCAAAAGGTCAGTTTGGAGGAGGGGGCAATTAAAGCTGTCACTTTCTCTCCAGTTCTGCGCTTTTGTCCCCCACCTTCATGTACAACTGCCTCTTCACTTCCCATCCTGACAGGGTGTTTGTCTCTACATTAACCCCTCCCTCACCTACCCCCTCAACAACCCCACTCACTGAACATAATAGATATAAAGATTTTTTGTAGAAGTGATGGGATCCTAGCTGTGCACCACGGGGAGTCAGTGCATAGCCATGACATCAACAAATCTTGACAATTGGAATGCTGTTTGGGTTGGGGTGGATTGTCCATACTGTAAGGTGGAATGATGCTTTGGCTATTGTCAGTGGGTATCATTCAGAAAGATAGTGTCATGCTATCTGGAATGGCTCACAGTTGTGAGTGCCAATCTCAGGTCAGGTTTCAGAGTAGCAGCCGTGTTAGTCTGTATCCGCAAAAAGAACAGGAGTACTTGTGGCACCTTAGAGACTAACAAATTTGTTAGTCTCTAAGGTGCCACAAGTACTCCTGTTCTAATCTCAGGTCAGACTGTCAGAAAACAGGGCAGACATCCTAGACTGGTGGTATGTTCTATAATTAGATTTCTCCAAGACTGTAACAAATGTGAACTCCTGGATCACTATATTAGCCTTATCATGGAGTCATGGACAGCCCTCTTAGGCTCTCCAGACTACCTTACACCCAGACAACTGGACTTTGTGATAGTGGTTGCTATACCAAATATCACATTACATCACCCCAAAGGGTCAGTCACTTACCCCAGGTCAATGGATACTCTCAATCTCACACCAAAGGCAATGCTGGCAGCCAATTTCTCTAGTACACTAACTAAAGATTTATTAGCTAAGAAAAAGAAATGAGAGTTATTGAGAGCTTGAAGCAGGTAAAATACATTAACAAGTGAGTCAAAATTTGTAAGTCCAAAGTGCTAGCAGAGATGTAGTAATCTGCCAGTCTCCAAAAGTCTCTTAGGGTTACCCAAAATAACTTTGGGGATCTCTGTCTTCCAAACCGTTCAGAGATGAAGGATTTTTCCTTGAATCCATATTTGATATCTTCTTCACACAAAAAGTTATCTGACAGGTTCTGTACCAATGTGGGCCTTCCTTAGTTGGCTGTGCATGAGGAATGCAGATTGAGTCTGTGAATTCCCATTGTGAACTCAAGGGCCATTGCTTTGAAGTTAGCAACCTTCTTTATTTACATTTCCAAAGCTCCAATCATGTTTGATGGGTAAAAGTAATTACCAGGATATACGCTATGTAAATTGTAGTGTAACAGAATACAACAATCCTTCATTAGTTTTCATAAGGTTTATATATCAAGTCAATTCTCATCTTAATACTAATACACACTTTTGATGTAGGGTTAATTAAGTACAGGGGTAGACAGAATGCAATGGATAGCAATCAATGGATTATAGATAAGTGAAGACAATATCATTCACATTTTCTTTGAACTAAATTAATATTTGAGTGAATTAGTACACTTAACATCTCTTTGATATTCACACACCAGTGAATTGTCCTGAGACTCTGGCATGCACAGGCATTTGGCTTGTCAGCGTCACAGATACTATCTCCTGCAGAACCCATTGTGAGCAAAATTATTGGGAGTGGACTACATCAACCCTGACTTAATTGGCCTTCAACATTGGTTCTCCACTTGTAAGATAACTCTCTTCTCTTCATGTGCCAATATATATTTATGCCTGTTTCTGTAATTTTCTCTCCATGCAGCTGAAGAAGTGGTTTTTTTACCCATGAAAGCTTATGCCCAAATAAATCTGTTAGTCTTTAAGGTGCCACCAGACTCCTCATTGTTTTTGTGGATAGAGACTAATGCTACCCCTCTGATACTTGCTTCTACCCTGAACCACTTGTTGTCCTTCCTGGAAGTCTTTGTGAGAGCCTGTCTATGATCATGAGGATTACCTTCAGAGCCACACTGTACGTTAACTGTGGCTGTCAGTGAACAGTTTGTTAATTTATATATAGACGTTATTATGGTCTGCAATGCACAACTTTTGTGTTTAATGTATTTCTGCCCAGTACAGGTTAATTTGGTTAAACCAATCTCTCCCTCTTAAACTATGTTCCCTAAACTACTTGACTAGCAAGAACAACTTCCTGGATCATTATATTATACCTATGCATTTAAGAATCTGATGGTCTATATCACCTCCCCTACATATGTCTACAACACTTTTATACCCCTGAAAGACTGGAGGTTCATGCTGGCTGCCATTTTTCTTGATATGATTTGTTTTTACTAACAATGGACTCATCTTCATGATGACGGACTGCTCTTCATCCACCTCATGTTGTGTACAATAATAACTCATGCCTCTGGTGGGTCTGCTCTGCTAGCTATACCTTATTGTGACATTGCCTCACTCCTGTGTCCAAATTATTAAAATGGTGCTTTCATATCAACTGGCCTTTCAGTTTACTCATAAGAGGAGCAAGGGTCAGTCACCCAGTGGTTTCTGGTATTATGATCAATGGTATCACTAGAGACAGCAAACTCAAGTACAGTTAAAATACATAATAAAGCTCTTGCAGAAGTCCTGGAGCCCTAGTTTCTTTATTTTCAGTGGTATGGTTTGGCCTGAGGTTGATTAAAGGGTGATTTATATTTTGAACATTGTAGTTAGCTTTTGAAGGAGGGTTAAATCTTTATTTATGGCTGTTTCCCCCCCCCCCTTTATTTGTACCTTTTAATATTTACACAAGCATCTAGATCATTGGAGAGGTTCTTTTTAAAGCAAATTGCACTAAAGAAAAAAATCCCTTTCCTCCCCATTGCTTTCCATTATTTTCCTTGTTGTCTATTCCTCTATGTGTATATCTGTCTCTCGTTATAACAGTGGTGCTAAAGACCAACAAAGGAGAAACTGGGTGTCACTCCAAGCAGGCAAATGAATTAATAGATTTGGTCATCAAAACTCAAACTTCTCATTTTGGGTCCTAACCTAAGTCCGGTCACTAACTGTTTTGTTTTTCTTCCTTGTACCTAGGCAAGTTTGTTACATCAATGCCTGCCTAACTATAAAGCTTCATTATTTTCTGTACTCGTATATCTGCTTTTTTGTTTTCATGAAAACTTGGCAAATGCCAAGAACAGTGCCAACTAGTCCTTGGGTAATGACCAATTGAAGCAGCAGGACATCAAGACTGAACTCATCCAGCAGTCTTTGCACCTCTTGCTTTGAGTTGTACAGTCCTCTTTTGCTTGGTTGTCTGATCCCTCCACCCTTGATGGGGACTAACATATCTGGTTTAGTACTTTCTATATCATTGTAAAGACTAAAAATGAATGTGTCCAATTAACCCGAAGAATCAGATGTGTATGTTAAGCTGTTGTTTACCCCTTTTCAGCACTGAATAGCATTTTGTGAATGGAAAGTTTAAAATGCATAGTCTTCCAAGCAGCACAACCACAAAGTAATTTATTTCTGTTGCAACTATTTTTGGAAATAGAGCCCTTCCCATTGACATTCCTCATGCTAATGTTCTTTAAATACCAGGGTTATATATTGCCACTGGCTCCTTCTCTTAATTAAACTTTCAGAGTTTCTGGACAAAGTCCTACACTTCTCTTACTCTGGTTTGCATGTATGCTTGTATCAGGCATTTGTAGCATCATTACTAGAGCACTGTGCTCGCTCCAGAATTAACCAGCAATGCTGCATCAGTCTATTTATTCCATCACATGATCATTTTAGTGTTGTTTGAAGCACTATTTTGGAGCCAGACATAATCACATTATACAGTTCCTCACCTTATTAACTGACAGAGAACTGTTCCCCATTAGACAATTGATCCTGGGCAGATGAAGCCATTAAAAACAGTACTAATTAGCTGAACAGAGGAGACAGAAATACAGGCTGCATCACTTCCTTTCATGCTTAGGGAAGTTCATGTTCCAGACAAATAATAATTGATATGTAGTCGTCCTTAATTGTGGTTCTTAACAGCCAGTATTATAATGACAGGCTGACAATCTCTGTCTAGCCTATTGTATGTTTATTTCTGAATCCAAGAACCACTGAGTAACATTTTTGGTTTAACTTGAATTTCATAGAATGCTCTTATAATTCCACTGTAATCGGAGTTGGGTAGCTAACCTTAACTTATGAGTTATATGTTATACGTCTCCAGGTGTCAGCTGTTTATCTTGGAAGCCTGGGTATCCATAATTATGTGGAATTATGGTGTGATACCTTAGAATAAGAAAACAGATGGGTTGAATGGGAATCCAAAAAACACTGTATTACATCCATAAGCAGAAATGTTAGGCATCAAACTGAAGTTACAGTGTATGAACAGTAGCCTCTGGAGCAGGGGTAGGCAACCTATGGCACGCGTGCCGAAGGCGGCACGCGAGCTGATTTTCAGTGGCACTCACACTGCCCGGGTCCTGGCCACCAGTCCAGGGGGCTCTGCATTTTAATTTAATTTTAAATGAAGCTTCTTAAACATTTTTAAAAATCTTATTTACTTTACATACAACAATAGTTTAGTTATATATTATAGACTTATAGAAAGAGACCTTCTAAAAACTTTAAAATGTATTACTGGCAAGCGAAACCTTAAATCAGAGTGAATAAATGAAGACTCAGCACACCACTTCTGAAAGGTTGCCGACCCCTGATATAGGGTTAGGAAATCATAGTCTTTAAACAAAAGAATACTTTGATTTATTTCTCCAAGAAATGTATTCTATTTTGTATATGAATACACATATGTATATACTATGCCAGTGTTTCCCAAACTTGGGATGCCACTTGTGTAGGGAAAGCCCCTGGCAGGCCGGGCCGGTTTGTTTACCTGCTGCGTCCACAGGTCCAGCCGATCGCAGCTCCCACTGGCCGCGATTCGCTGCTCCAGGCCAATGGGAGCTGCGGGAAGCGGCGGCCAGTATGTCCCTCGGCCCGTGCCACTTCCAGAGGAGAGGGGGAGACAAAAGGGCAGTTTGAGAGGATCTTCAATCGAAGTGGTATTGTGTCCTGATGCACAGCGTTGAAGTGCCAATCAGGTTTGGTCCAGCTGGCCCTCCATGAGGATGCAGCTGGGCCAAACCTGTGTGGTGCTGTGACCGAGTGTGCCAGGTTGCAACACCAAGAGAGGAGAGCTGGGTCCAGCTCTTCAGGACTGGAGCCACCAGGATGAACACAGGATGGACTTGTGCTCCAGCCACTACCACCACGCCCGGGACCAGCCCTCAGTGGTAATTTTTTTTGGGGGGGAAGGAGGTGGGGAGGGGTGGGAGGTGAGGGCTCAGTTTCAGATTTTGCTCCAGCCCCAGAAATACTCTGTGGCCCTGGTCCCACTGACTCCAAGGCTTTAAATCCTGCCACATTAAAGTCAATAGCAAAACTCCTATTGACTCCAATGGGACTAGGACACCACCTAAAGAATTTACTTTCTTTGTGACTCAGGTTTTTTCCATATATGAGGAAAACATTTCTTTGCCTCTCTACACACAAGCAACATAGTCAAGTTAACATTTTTCTGGGTGTCTTTTAACTCTTGCATTTCCTGACTTTTGTGTGTCATTGTCTTTGGTTTTGTTTGGTTTTGTTTTTTGAGCCAAATCCTGTTCTTTGTAATCATGCAAAACCATCACTGAATTCAATGGGAATCTTGCATGAGCAAAGTAAGCAGGATTTGGCCATTCAATTGAGCAAACTTAGCACAATATTATCTAAGGTCCATGGGCCTGATCCAAAACCCACTGAGTCATTGGAAAGTCTTATTGACATCAGTGGATTTTGGATCAGGCCCATATGCACTGCTTTAGCACAGTGCATGATGTACAGAGGAGGAAAACTTCAGGGAAAAAAACATAGTGGGCCAATTATGCAAGATAGAGTCCGTCAGCACAGCTAGTCAGAATCCAAAGTGTGGTAGGCTTCAAGAGCTCTGTTGTCTACTAACACTGGTGTCATTGCTCTCTCAGACTGGGAAGGGAGAAAGTGCCACAGAGGTTTACCTTTATGTTTTCCCCTTCTGCACACTTTTGTACAGTAGCAGGCCATATGGGACAAAGTATTTCGTGGCATGTGTGCATGTGTGTATGCATACAGTAGACATACTTCAAGTTCCTTTCATTCAGACATTAAGGCCTGGTTCAAAGCTCATTGAAGATTCCCATTGACTCTGAAAAGCTTTTAATTTGGCCTTTAGAAAGATCCTCTGTATTTAAAATGGCGAAATAAGACAAGAGCTGATAAGTGTGTCCACTTTGTGTGTGTATATATCTATATTTAACATATATTTGTTGTGTGAAAAACTGAGTGTTGTATATTTTTAGAATAGCGTAAGAATTAGTCTTCTTTTACTTTCTCTAGATTTTTTTAAACTATTCAAATTAGGCCAAATAACATAACAATCTGTATCTGGCTTAAAGCACTTCACAAGTTTTACCAGACTAGTATAAACTCCACAAAGGTCAAAGCACAGGGACCTTCTGATCCAGAGAAATGGAAGATAATTGGAATCTCTCCTGATGTATGTTCAAATTAGGAAATTCTGCTGGCTATTATTGAAACAGGAAATTTAGTGTCAAATATCAGCATTCAGCAATTCTGCAGAACTAATGAGTTAAGCTGTTAAAACATGAAGGCCCCTGTTTACCAATGGGGGGGAAAAGGAGAAAGGGAAGAAGATTACTGAAGCATAGGGAGAAAGGTAGTGTGGCTGCTGTGAAGAGTACTCACCTATATTAATGCTCAATTGCCATGAGCAGATGTTACCTAATGATGCTGGGCACATTTTTAGGAGTGATTATACAGATTAATAAAGTATAGTAAGAATATTTGACTACAAGAGAGGCAGGAAATCACAGCTGTACCTAAAATGCTAGTACAATACTTTTTACCAGGCAAGAAATACAATTAATCCTGTAAAGTGACTAAGCAAAGGGGTAGCAAAAAATTGTTACCTAGTAAACTACATGGGCTTTAAACATCACATAAAATTGTCGGGCCAGAACATCAGCTAGTGTAAACCAGCATAGCTCCACTGTGGTCAAGGGAGATTCTGTGATTTATGCCAGCTGAGGATCTGGCCCATCGTCTCCTATGATAAAGCTATTAGAAGAGGTCCTGGTGTAGCTTTCAATGTCTATTTTCCTTCCCTTTGTCCTTACATTTGTCCTTCTGAAATTAAAAACAGGGAGGAATGAACCTGAAGAACTTTTGGTTTTGACAAAAATCCTTTGGAACTTAAAAAAAAAAAGGAGAAATGACGCAGAATGCAATTAAAATGTTTTCCCAATGACAAGGGTCACAAAAACCTCAGACTTGTGTATAATATACAGTCCCACTGTCTGAATATAACTTTTAGGTTTAGTTAGAAATGAAGCTCATTGATTTTGTCTTTCTACCCCAGATGTTCTCTCACACTCTCCCCTGTTTTTTGCTGTGCGATGTGATGCTCTGAAACCCTCCATTATGTGACACTTTCTCTCCATGTAAACCAACTGAAATCAATGAAAAGACTCCTATTTATATTTTAAGTGAGCACTGGATTGAGCACTTTCACTCTCCAGGTGCTATTGTTGCCAAGGTGGCTATCAGCCCAGTCTGAGTCCTCTAACACACTTTTCTTTCTCTTTCCAACTTCCAGGAGCTCATTTCTCTTAGCTGTCATTCAAATAGTCTCATGAGGAGAACAAATAAAAGTACGCCATGAAATGTAGCACATTGACATAATGAATGAGGTACTGTAAATGCCCCTAGCATAAAACAATTATGTACCTGCTGTTGTCAAAAACACTTAACGTTTCCTTTGTTGAAAGCTATCGATTATTCACTGACACTGAAACTTTTTTTTTTTGGTTGTCCCCAATTAATTCTTCCTCGAACATCCCTGGATATTTAGCCGAGAACAGAAATTTACATGCAGAGATTTTGGTTATTTCATCAAGAATGTCCAAATTAAAAAAAAAAAGAAGAGAGAACAGAGTCCTAGTGAAGTCGATTAGACTCTGTGTAGGTGGCAGTTCACCTGCACACACGCAGCTGCAGGGCCAAAATCGGGCACCCCTTTCCTTTATTTTCAAAAGAAAAGAACATGAGTTCTTCACTGGAGTAATTCAGAAAACTCATATGGTGTTTCATTTGGTTCAGGAATGGAACACAGCTTATTTCAAGTTTGACAATATTTCAATATTTTTCTAAAGATGGACCAAATAAGTGTGACATTTGCCCAATCCCTATTGTAATGATCCTGTACAACAGCACCAAGATGCAAAAGCATAAAAACTCAGGTGTTCTGCTTCTGCTAAAGGAGAAAGACAGCAAAGGCATAAAAACATGGCTTCTATGTTTCCTCCATGTCTGCACACAGAGAGTCTGTGCTGCAGAAAAAGCATTTCTATCTAAATGTATAGATTCAGAGGTTTTTAGGACAGAAGGGACCATTGTGAATATCTAGTCTGACCTCCTAAATAACGCAGGTCAAAGAATTTCACTAAGTGACTCTCACATTGAGCCCATAACTTCCAGCTGAACTGGAATACGTATTTTAGAAAAAAAATCCAGTCTTGATTAAAATGCTCCCAACTTTACCTGATGCCCTGAAAGCCCCTTGACAGAAGCTAAAAGTTGCAGTAAGTAAGACCTATATGCTCCTCCTAGACCATGTGTGTGGAACAGAAAGAGCAAATCCACAGAAAATTGTATTGGGAACAAAATGAAGAGATACTTGCAGTGCCTGGTCTCATATTTTCCATTCTTTCCCTGAAGTCTCACCTTTTGGAGTCATATGATCATGTGAAACTCTCAGCTTTCATTTTAACAATGAAGGCAATATAGAAAATTTCATATAGGACCAAATCCTATTGCACATAATGGACTTAATGAGGAACCAAATCCTAAGCCCCAACTGGCTGACATGTCCATACAGACAGGTATTGTCCAATATGGAAGGACGTGGGGAGGAGTATCAAATGTGGACCAAACTCCATCCCATATGACTTTGATCTGCTCATACACATCACTGGGGGCAAAGTTAACTTTAACCACTCAGGGAAATGATCTCTGTATTACTGAGGACAGGTCAGTTAAAATCTGTGTTCAATGTGCAGCACAATCAAAAAAGTAAGCCAAATAGTAAAATATAAAAAGAATGGAATAGAAAGTAATGAATCAGAGGTAGACACTCACTTGGAATAGTGTGTTTTCCGATCCTCAATTCCCAAAAGAGCAAAAATAGAAGAGGATATATTAATACATAGAACAAGAGGAAATTCAATGAAATTGAAAAGTAACCCATTTACAAGTGATGAGATGTATATTTTTAAGGCAACACACGATGAACTTGTGGGTCTTGCTGTCATATGGTGTCATTGAGACCAAAAACTTAGCAGGATTCAGAAAAGGATTAGACACTCATGAGGATAATGAGAACATCTAGCTGTATGAGATGGGACAAAAAGAATGTTTGCAAATCATGGATATAAACCCTCATATCTTAAGGTAATAGCCAGCCATTGATTGACAGGATTTCTTGCACTTTCCTTTGAATCATCCGGTACTAAATCCTGCCAGAAACATGATGGACCATGTTGATGAACCAATTGTCTGATCTGGTATGACAATTCCTATATTTTCAGCCAATGGATCTGCATGATGGATGGATTCACTGCCTGTGCCCTCAGCATATCCCTGCTGCAGTGCACAGGGTTCCTATGGACCTCTCCTCCATGGTAAGCAGGGAATTGACTATAACTTAATGAGTTAAATGTTGGCTCAACAGAAGTCAATTGCAAAACTCCCAGTGAATTCAGTGGGGCCAGGATTTCACTGAGTGTGTCTATTTAATTTTGGCCCATGTGGGTGGAGGGCAGGACTCCATGGCAGTAGTCTATCATTTATTTTTTCCCTTCCAGACTGACAGTTTAATAAAGATTCTTATAGCCTTAGTTCAGATTGGAGTATCTCGTCCAGTTCTTGGATGAAAACTATTTGTATTTAGAACTGTTTTGTTCTTATACATGTGGTTTGTACTAGCGAGTCATGACATTAACCATCAGGCTACAGAACGAGAAGTATGGTTTGGGAACAAAAGAACAAAGGAGAAAAAGCCATCTACATGAAATGCTAATAGTTTTTTGCTTGCAATCACTTTCATTTGTCTAAATGTAACTGATTATGAGTATAAATCATACACAAATGTGCTACTTAATAATTTAGATTAAAATGTTGCTTAAAAATAATTCTCCCCAGAAAAGCAGTGTTTAATTATTAGTTGCTTAAACAAATACCCAGAGCGCAGAATAAACATTTATAGTAACAATTATCCAGGAAATGACTATAAAATGAACAGCTCATCAAGTCTAATTTACTGAGATTCTCCAATATTTGTGTATGGCTATATAGTAAAACAAACTATAAAACACTGCAGAAGCTGTCTTCCTTTTTGAGTCTCTGAAGGTAGTGTGCGGGGAGGGAGGCTGAATTAAAGAATCCTTTTGACAGTTATGCAAGATTTTCATGAACTTGTAAATACAAAAGCTTTATTTATCAAATGTTTCTTCCTGGTGCTCTCTTTAGCCTGCTCTTGACCCTTCACTTCTTTATTTCTTCTTTGGGATGCATGCATGTGAGTTTTGTAACCGTTAAGTATAATTAATAGCAGCACACTGGTAGAAAGTCAGACATAATTGATTTTCTTATTTTTACTGTTCTAAAGATCAAGGGGCTATATCCTTCATCCACCATTATGCACACACAGCGATAGGAGAATACCCTTTGGGAGAGTTTTAACATCCAGTACAGTGCTGTCTACGGATCCTTATTATGAAAAGCTTTCTAGCCTTGCCAAGCCACGGAAAAGCTCCTGCTGAAGTTACTGCAAAATTTGCAACTCTGATGCCACATTACACATCCAGAATTATTCAACACATAATTTTGAATATCAAATGAATGAAAGAAAATCCAAAGCTGTCTGTGTACAATTTGTGAACAGTGACCATACAGATTAATTGGATAACTTATTTACTATGGATTATTGAGTCAACTGTGTTTGTCACCATTCTTACTATTGTATGCCACAATCCTGCAGCAAGCCTACATTTCCCAAAAGGCCATAGGCCTAACATCAAAGTCCACAATATACTTCCTGGTATAAAAAGACTCAGATGCATCTTTGTTTTAGGGAGCCCCAGGCTACAGAGGATACCCAAGGTAACTAATAGCTCATTATCTCACTGCCCATTAAGAAAATCCAGGATTTTTAAAAAAGGTGTCTTTAAAAATACATAATTATAAAATTTATACATCTTCTTTTCTGGGTTACACAATCTAATTTCAATTTTATAATCAGCCTCTTATTTATTCATTCTCTCATAAAGAATGAACAACCGTTCTCTAGGTGGCTTTTAAAGCATCGTCTTAGAATCATAAGGTTAGAAGGCATTGAAAGGATCATTTAACTAATATAGGCTGCACCAAAAGGTAAAATGTACATATTAGAGGATTACCTCAGAACATGCAAAACAAATAGTCACATTCAATGGAGTAAAAACTGGTTATCTCAAAATGTAATTGTAAATAGGGCATCATCATGAAACACGTGTTTTTCTAATGGGGTCCCATGTGGATCAGTTGTTGGCCCTACACTATTTAATATTTTTATCAGTGCCTTGGAAGAAAACATAAAACAACTTAATTTATAGGTGGCACAAAGATTGGAGGAGGGGTAAATAATGAAGGGGATGGGCCACTGAGATAGAGCCATCTGGATTACTTGGTAAGCTGGGTACAAGCAAACAATATGTGTTTCAACTCAGACAAATGTAAAGTGTCACATCTAGGAATGAAGACTATAGACCATACTTACAGGCATACCTCTATCCTGGGAAGCAGTGACTCTGAAAAAGACTTGGGGATCGTGGTCGATAGTCAGGTGAACATGACGTCCCAGCATGATGCTGTGGCCAAAGGGCAAATGTGATTCTTGGATGTATAAACTGGCCTATGTTGTGTAGCAGGTCAAACTAGATCAGGGGTAGGCAACCTATGGCACGTGTGCCAAAGGCGGCATGCGAGCTGATTTTCAGTGGCACACACACTGCCTGGGTCCCGGCCACTGGTCCAGGGGGCTCTACAGTTTAATTTAATTTTAAATGAAGCTTCTTATACATTTTAAAAACCTTATTTACTTTACATACAACAATAGTTTAGTTATATATTATAGACTTATAGAAAGAGACCTTCTAAAAATGTTAAAATGTATTACTGGCACGTGAAACCTTAAATTAGAATGAATAAATGAAGACTCGGCACACTACTTCTGAAAGGTTGCCGACCCCTGAACTAAATTATCACAATGGTCCCTTCTATGCTTATAATCTATGAATCTATAAACTAAACTGAAATAACTGGTTTGAACTAAACTAAGACTGTCCACACAACCTTCAGCACCAATTTAATTAAACTGGTTTAAAATATCACTATTATTTACACTGGTTCAATTATCTCATGTAGACAAAGCCTTAGACTATTCTGTCTGATGGAAAGGCAACCTGTTGGACACTGGGGAAGGCTTTTTGTAACCACTTTAACTATGACCTAAAAGCTCATTAAACTCTTAATTAAATCCAGTTTATAATATGAAAATCTCTTTTCACTGCTGAATCTACCAGATGGAATTCTACAGTCTATAAAAATGCTGCTTTCAGATTAAGAATGTCTAATCATTGAATGCATCCTTTACAGGGGCATCAGGGAGGACACAATTCTTCACTCTATCCGTCCAATGGAGTATATTGGAAGGAACATTTGTTTCAGATTTTAAAGTCTTTTGATTACCACCAGAGAGGTAAGTGCTGAAATAAACATCAAATCAAATTATTCTTGCAGCAACTGAGCCACTTATTAACTAAAATATTCTGGTAATTTGAGATACTGGGTTTTGCAAAGGGTCCCTAACTGATATATTGAAGCAATGTAGATGAGCTCATAGTTGATAATTTAGCCCTTTCTTCCTAGCATCATAGGGGCAGGGTGGGATACTGTGGTTTCTTTTCTGTCAGATTTGCCTATGGAGATTTTGGAGCTTACCAGAGGGAGAACTAATGGAGCTTGGTTCCAAGCCATGTCTCCAAGAAGGTAAAAGGATCGTGTGAGAGTAATATTGGATGTAGGCTTAGAGGGATATGTCTGAACCTCCTGCAGATGATGTGGAAATTTCATTGTTTATGGGGCTGCTTAGTATCCCTGTGATAGGTTAAGAGAACCCATCTTAAATGGGCACCTGCTTGTATTTTGAATATCTCTGGGTTTTCTATAGCATGCATCATTGTAGAAGCTAAGTGCTGACTTTTGTTGACAAAATTGTGTATTAGTTTGGCTTGGTTATTAAACTCTTGTACAGAGTACATTGCTTTGCACTGAAGATTTAGTTCTCTGATTGTGGAGTTAACAAGAACATCATGCCAGTTCAATTCCACTTCTATGTCTGCAGACAAAATGAGGGAAAAACTCTGATTAATAAACATAAACTTTTTTTAAATTTTAATTAGTAACTTTCAGGGTTATTTTCCTTTTTTTCTCCTGAATGTCTTTATTGGGTAGCCATGGGTGAATGAGCCAAAGTACTATACAAAAATGATGAGTTAAATACCGGTAGCGCAGATGTGGCTCTATTGCAAACTGACCAATTGCCCGCTGGGAGCATTAATCGGTAGAGTGGCGGATTGGGAGAGGGAATGCTGCTGATGTGAAGGTATTTCCTGCTCTCTCTGAAAATACTATTTAAGACATTTAACTTCCATCAGGACTAACATGAGAGAGGCAGAGTAGGAAGTTTACTGGACTTAACATCTCACCTGCCGTATGACACCTCTTACAGTACAGCATACATCCCATCCCTCAGTACTGCAGTAAAGTGTCTGCAGAGGGTATGAAACTCATTAACCTCAATGAGCCTACTCTTAGAAACGCATACTACTCAACATGCATTATGGGTTAATATATGTGGCCCATAGAGGGTAGAATTTAGACTTTTGGAATGGGGCCGAAAAATGAATGTTATGACCATCCACTGCAGCACTCACAAGTGGCTGACTCAAACCCTGGTGTTGGTCTAAGAGGAAGCTACTTGGCTACTCTTCTGGTTGGATGAAATCCACCATGTCTGTATTACTTTCCATTTAATAAAAGAAAAATGAAATTCTGGAGGTGTGTGTAAGAAAACAATCCCAGAATGAAAAGGTAGAAAAAACAAAAAATCCAGTCTGAACTGATTTTCAGGTTGGAGTAAGGCATGAAGGATGAAGACATCAGATTTCTGATAATATAGACAGCCACAAAATACTGTATGTGTCCGGATTCTTATGCCACATTGTTCCGTTGACTGCCGTGGAGGGATGAATTTGGTCCATTCAGTTTAAAAAGAGATATGAAGACTACGTAGATACCAACAGGAAATGAATAATAAAATGAATGTCAATCTATGAAAAAGACCTTGATGTTCTCTCTTAAAATTCATGAAGTAATATGAAAAATTTTATTCCCTCAAGACGGCTGAATATCCATAGGGAGCTTGGTGCTAGTGGGGACAAAATACAGTTTCAGGTTTAGATTTTAATGCATTTCAGACAAATACATTAAATATAGTGTTTCTTTGAAAACATAAAATGTTATGGTATTTCTGATGTGATGTCTAATGAGTTTTAGCCATCACAGTACAGCTCATATAATTGAAAATGATGATGTCAAGACACGTCAGCCATACAAACTATAGTCTCTAATCTGCTTTCCTTTTTGTAACCTGAAATATACACTTGGAATAACAGTTCTGTCAGCTAAAAAATGTGCCAGAGTTGCAAATATTTAGATTGCGAGCTGTGCAAAATAGATATGTGTTTCTCTATGACTGCTTAAAATGTTCTAAGATTTTACAATCTGCAACATGATAAATGCACAACATCTATTTTAGCTGATTCACTTGCTGGCAGAGGATGCATATTTTTGGAACACACCTTTCAGCTTGTTGCAGCAGTAGAAAAATCTGGGGTGCTGAGTGCTGTGAAGTAATAAAGTAAAGTAAAGACTAAAGCAATAGTGTCTCTTCATTTTAATATAATCAGATATTTCTACTAAAAAAATTATTTGCATGCAGAAAATAAATACAAACATTGTGTTAAACTCTGCCCTCATTTATATCTGTGCAACTCCATTGATATTAGCAATAGGGTTTCAGGTTTGTAACAGGAAAAATCTGGCCCATTTTTTCCCTTCCAGATGATTAATGGAGTGCTCATTTGGAAAAGTCTACAGTAATTTCTGAAATTCAGACAAATTTTTAGTCTCCATTTCTCCATGAAGAAATCCACAGACATCGTTCTGCCTCCCTACTGACCTATTCTTGTAGCAGTTACTCTATATAATGCAGTGGGCCTGATTCTCTGGCCTACTCACTAGTGTAAAGGAGGAGTAACTCCATAGAAGGCAGTGGGGTTGGACAGGTGAATACCAGGAGAAACAGACAAGTGCATGTAATCTTTTTGATGACTAGTAACCAATAGATCATGTAACTTGAAGGCTAACTCCGTAACTGAATTACTTACTATTAGTCCTTTTTGTCATTCTTAATACATGAATGTTTAGAACTCAAGTACAACAATTTCTACACTGAAATTTTCTTGAGTGGTTCTTCAGATTATGAATTAGCAGGACTACCAGCATCAAAAGCATGACCACAGAGTAATTGCATTGCAATTGTAGTCTAACACTGTCTTACACAGTGTAATAATACTGTAATACAAAGTGTAGTAGGCTATTTTTGCAGAGTTAGAAGTGGACAACAGAAGGATTGATACTTTGCAGGGGCTCCTAGTAGCTGGAACTCCACCTGATTCAAAGCCATCACTCATGTAAAGTGCCTTTGGAAGGTTTGGGGTCTGATTCTGTAAACGTGGCACTGCCAGAGCACTGTGAAGAGGTGTTAGTGAAAATGAGAATCATGATTCAGGACTCTTTTTTAATTTTAGAAAGTTCATTTGGTACAAATCCCATAATCTGTGATAGGACCAGGTTTAGCATGGACCTAGTATAAGTGCATGGGGAAAGGATGGAGTGGGTGGAGAAGAGAATATGGTTAGCGGCTGCAAAGAAGCCTGCATCTCCCTTTGCATTCTTCATACATGCCAACAGAACAGCAGCTCCTGCAGTTAGGAATGATGGGTCCATCTCTTTCTTTGTCTCTCCTAGCACTCCCAGGGGTGCAAATCACTCCTAAGAGGCAGGGAGGGAATGTGACCGTGGTTCTCTCTCTTTTGTTCCCATGGAGCTACCCAGGCCTGGTGGGGGAGCATAATGACCCATACCAAGTGATGTTTCAGCAGGCGTTCTAACCCTGCACCCCAGGGAGTTCAGGGAAGGATTGTGCACATCCCATCCCTCTACCCGGGGCAGTGCATAAATGACAACCCACAGTGCCTGGGTTGCCAGTATTCACAAACTCTGAGCTTGGATCTTTTTAATTAATAAGACAGAAGGCCTGAGCAATGGCCTCTATGACACAGCTGGTACCTTGAGCTGAGGTCTTCTCATTATAAAGAGGTTAGGTAGAGAATTCTCCATGAGGGCCTCTTCTCTTTGGAACTCACTTCCCCTCCCTTTGTCCACTAGAGCCCTGATTTGTGAAACCTTCTGGCCATGCTGCAAGGCCAATCTTTTCCTCCCAGACACTTGAGAAGACAGTAGTCTGAGATGGCTGGGTAATTTGTTTATTCCTCTAGAGCTTTATTTGTGTCTATGGGGAAGTGAGGTTTTATGGAGGGATGAGTAGTTTATTACTATTATGTTGATGAGTTGGTTATTTTAAGGGCACAGGACAAATGCATGTTGAATTGTGCACACTTTTACCTAAATCTAAATAAGTACAATAAAGAAAGCCCAAACCTGTCACTCCACACTTACAGAAAATCCCTCAGGCATGCTCTAGGTCTGAAGTTTTAAGGCAAAACAACTTTATTTCAATGATACACTTTAAGATTAACCATAAAGTACATGAAAAAGACTGTGAGAGTAACTTTGTTACGGTATATTATTTACTAATTACTTGTTATTATGCATAATTACAATATATATAATTTGTCACTACAGCCCAAAGTTATAAATTACAGCTCTAAATAATTAGTTATGAAATTGGAAACAAATTAATCTTGGAAAAGAGAGAAACTGATTTGATGTTTTTATTTTATTGTTATCATTTAAGTGCTTGGATAGATTAATTGAATACCAAGGTTTTTTTAATTTATTGCCAAATTGATTACTATTACTTAATAGCTTGCCATGTTTATCTCACTGAGATGTTTGAGAAACAGTTGCTGGTAATTTAAAATCAATTAGTTGAATAAGAAGGCATTATCCTTTCTCCCTGTCTAGAAAATAAAGTTCTGGGACCATGAAAATGCATCATGTTTTGGGATTAAAATCTATTCTGAGAAAAATGATGCCAGTCACACAGGCAGAGAAAAAGCTTCTGACCAAAGATAATTCTATAATATTAATTTACTGGATAACTCCTCTTAGGTCTGTTCTGACAAACTGGATCAAAAAACATAATCACTATCCAAACTGATGCTTTGTATTTGCTCTTGAACAATGTATGTTGCCTTTTAAAAACCCATTCTTCTCTGTTCTTGCCTAGGGTCATGAACATATAAGAATGGCTGTAGTGGGTCAGACCAATGGTTCACCTAGCCCAGTATCCTGTCTTCCAACAGTGGCAAGTGCAGAGGCTTCAGAGGGAATGAATAGAGCAGAGCAATTATCAATCAATCAATCAATCAGCTGTCATCCATTTTCAGCTATTAACAGTCACAGGTTTAGGGACACCCAGAGCATGGGGTTGTGGTCCTGACCATCGTGGCTAATAGACCCATCCACCATGAACTTATCTAATTCTTTTTTGAACTTTTGACCTTCATAATATCTCCCGGCAATGAGGTCTACACGTTGACTGTCCTTTGTGTGAAGAAGTGCTTCCTTCTTTTGTTTTAAACGTACTGCTTATTAATTTCATAACACCAATTCCACTGAACCAATGCCAGTAGCAGTAAGAGCCCTTGTGTAGACAGATTGCTGGTTGCCAACCTCACATGCAACACTGCCTTAATTAGAGTTGCTCCCAACAGGGTTAGATGGCCTGATGCTGAAAATGGTGCTAGCTGTCCATGCCAAAGCTCCCTGCTCTGCTAGTTTTCATTTCTTCAAAATGACCTTTTTTGGGTTGGTTTCTTCCATGTTATCATCAGGTCCAATGATGGACAACAAGGGGTCAATAATGACTTGAAAAGTTAGGGCAACCTAGGAAATAAAAATCTTTGGATGTAGAAGGGGCTGGAAGGCTTTGTGGTGTGTGCTCTGAAATGGAATGTGAGCACTTTCTGGAATATGTTTTTCTTCAGAAGGGATTGTTTGGGGAGGACCACTCAAGATTTTTAGCAAAAGGTAATGGTTGAAATGCCACAATGTCCATTCAGGCTATGTATATAGATTTGACTTCTGTGGTGTCTTCAGGCATGTTACATGAAATCAGAGGGCAAATATTTTTCATCCAACTCCAGTTTCACATATGTACCCTGAATATGCATGGCATGTGGCTTGTATTTGGCCAGGGTACAGAATCAATTTGGTATGTAGTGATAGGCACCTCAGGAATAGCTAGGATGATCAGATAGGTGGATGTATAGATGTACAGACATATATCAGTCCATTCCAGGTTCAGGCTGAGCGAGCTGTTGGAGATAAAATAACAAGTCCCTCAAACCTTTGCCCATTTTTAGAGCCAAACTCAAAGTGAACCCTTTAGGTTATAAAATTAAAATATAAAACTTTCTCTTTGCTCTTCTGGTTTATGTTACACAAGAGAGGATGTTTGACAAATTTCTGTCCAGTGCCAGAACTGGAAGTTCTAGAAATCTCATCAGAAAGTCTGTTTTTATGACATTTTTGACTCAAAATATTTGGATAAGCTAGGAATAAGCACTCAAATACTTATTCAAAACAAATCCAAACTCCAGGTTTACTACCACTGTTCTTTATACACTTTGGTCCAGATTCTGATAAAGTGTATGTTACGTAGTTGATAAGTTATGTTTTTGAGGAAACTATTCCAGTCTATTATTTCTGATTTGATACATTCTCATGGTATTTTATAACTGAGAAACAACTGTAATCAGTTACACGAAGCAATTAATATTTCCAGTATTGGAGGAAAAATATGAAATAAAAGAAGAAATCAGTGATCTGTAGTCATAAGTGGATGGCTGTTTTGACATTCCTTTGACTATATACCAGTGTTACCAAGTGTCATGACCTAGCTGCGTTTTTCCACTGTATGTAGAAGGACTGGCTCAAGATAAAGAGTAAAACATCATGAGATGTACGGCACTTCATACTGGCAAGGGGTTATTCAGAACTGTGCTGCACTTTCTGAAAATCTGAATATAAGCACAGTTTGGTTTCCTAAAAGAGTTTGATATTTCCTTTTTTAAAATAGATTTTAAAAAATCTTCTGCCCCCCTTGAAAAGATTTGGGTCATGTTATTCCATGATTCAATTTTTCTTAGGCAGTTGCAATCGAAAAAGTGGGAAGGTTTGGAAGCCTCCCATCAACTGTTCAGGTTTTATATGTTAAGGTGCCAAACTATAGATTTAAATGTACCTGAAAACTCTGAAGCCAAGGTCTTTGTGTATGATCCTTCTTTACTGGCCACAAAGAAAACAACACTTCAATTTTGTTATAAATTAATAGATGATCTGCAGGTTCTTGCTGTTAAAAAAATAAATTATAATCTAAAGAAACTACTTTGATTTCTTAAACCTTGAACCCGTTGGGAATTTAATTGGTCTCTTGAGGTAATTCTAGCTTAATTTAAAGCAACTGTGTCTTGAGAACAACAAGGAGGCCGGTGGCACCTTAAAGACTAACAGATTTATTTGGGCATAAGATTTCATGGGTAAAAAACCCACTTCTTCAGATGCAGATGTCCCCCCTGGTTATCCTGGGGATCCCACATACCCCTTCTGCCGTGGCTTATGAAACCATTTCCTGATCTCAGAAGCCCTGGCAAAAGAAGGTTTAATTACTCTCTCGGTAGATGTATAGTGGGAGGTTTAATGTGCGTTTGGCAGATTGAAATCCCACTGGTACTGCCTACAGACCTGTTCATTATTGTGGCTTGCTGTGCTCTTCACAACCTTTGTGAATCCGAAGGTGAGCCATTTTCCCCTGAATGGGGCTGCGGCAGTGATGGATTGCTGAACCAGTACATTTGGCCAGAAACTGAACCTGTCACAGCTGGACCGGATACACATGTGCAACAGAAATCAGGGATTTTCACATAGATTTCACAGAATTTAGAGGCCAGAAGGGACCATTAGATCATCTACTCTGACCTCCTGTGTATTACAGGCCATTAAATTTAATCCAGATTCCCCTACAGTGAGCACAATGACTTTAGTTAAGGTAAAGCATTTTACTCCTTAGGAGAGCAAACTGTTGGGGGTCATAGGGAGAGAATAGGAGAGATAGAAGTGCCACCAGTGCCCAAAGCCTATGTAACAAGAGGAAACAAATTAGATGAGGATATCCCCTGATGATTTTAGCCAGTGATTCACACCCTATGCTGCAAAAGAAGGTGAAAAGACCCCAAAGATCCCTGCCAATCTGATATGGGGGGAAATTCCTTACCAGCACCAAAACTGATAATCAGCTGGACCTTGAGCATGTGAGCAAGACACACTAGCTGGAAATCTAAGAAAGAGGATTCTTGGTACCACCTCAGAACCCTGGTCCATATCATCCAGTGTCCCAGCTCCAGATGTGGCCAGTCTTTGATGCTTCAGAGCAATGAGAAAATAAACCTCAGATTGCACCTGGGCAATTGTGTATCAAGAATAAAGTTCCTCCTTGACCCCTGCAGGTGACGGGTTGAAGTCCTGATCTGATCTGTTTTAAGGCAGAGCTGCAAGAGTTATGAACATAGTGAGGGCAATGCAAGCAATCCTATTGTCATTGTGATGCCTTTATGAACTAGACTGAGACTCTAGCCCACTATCAGATATTGTGTCCATGTGAAAGTGTTTAGACACAGTGACTAAGTGACCTCTCAACTAGAGCCCTGCATGGGACTATTTTTTTAATCCCACTCCTGTCCTGTCTTGCAATACCCACTTCCACTCCCACCCAATCCCGCATTGTTTCTTGCATTTTTATCCCACTCCCACCTGCACAAACTTTAGATCCCACAAATCCCACCAGAGAGACAGGTTTCCTCATGCTACTAAAAATAAAATAAAATAAAATAAAATAAATAAAAAAGTTGCTTAATGTATTTTATATATATTTATAAACTGAATTCAGACACAAATTTTACTATGAAAAGAATAAAACAATTCTCGCTTAAACCATGTAGAAAATACTTTAACTCCTGTTATAAAAGATATCAAATCTCTTTCTATCCCTCGCTTAAATTTGAGTATTAAAACCTTTATTTAAAAATAAAAAAGAAAACCTTGCTCTACGTTGCTGAAATTCTGTTTATGACAAACTGTTGCCATGTATATATCACACGGAACATCAAAACAAATTGCACCACAATTTTGCCTTAGAAGGTGCAGATTTTTTTAATGAATATAAAAAGTGAGTTGTTTAAAAAAAAAACTGGATTTTTTTAACCGCTTAAGCACCTTTTTTAGAACTTTGAAACATACCATTCAAGTTATTTATATGTGAGGGTTATTACTGCTTTTTAAACAACATTTAACGGAATAACTGCTCACAGCACTGACAGCAAGCTGATACAAGAGTGACAGTCTGTGCATATGTGATGTCACAGAACAACACAACCTGTAAGTGTGATTCTCTGCCCTAACTTGAGCCAGTGTACTTCACCGGATTCAGAGCGAGGGAGATAAACCCGGATAGGAAAGAGAAGCTCAAACAAAATAATTAGCAATTTAGTGTTTTTCTGCTAATTACTGCTTTCTGTTTCCCCCCCCACACAATCCCGCCTGCAACAAAGCACATTTTATATGCTCCTGTTGTTATGGCAGCAGGTCCTATGGGACCCGTGGGCTCCCAGTCCTGCTGCAGGGCTCTACTCTCAACCTTCTCTTTGATAAACTCAATACATTGAGCTCCTTAAGCATCATATGGTAAATCTTGTTTTCAGCACCATGATAATTTCTGTGGCCCTTCTTTGAACTCTATCCTCCTTGAAGTGTGGACACAAGAACTACACACAATATTCTAGAAGTAGTTTTACCAATGCTGTGTACAAGGGAATGATCACTTTCCTACTTCTCTTTGATATTCCCCTTTTAATATATCCAAGGATCACATTAGCCATTTTTGCCATAGCATTGCAGGGAGAGCTTATGTTGTGGCAATTAGTTATCATGACCCCTATGTCTTTCTCTGAGTCACTGCTTTCCAAGACTGAGGCTATGGCTACACTAGAAAGCTTACAAAGCTCACTGTGTAACTGCTCTAAGCTGATGGGAGAGAGATCTCCCATTGGCTTAGTTACTCCAGCTTGCAGGAGTGGTGGTAGAAGGGAGAAGCTCTCCTGCCAACATGGCGCTGTGCACACTGGTGCTTTAATTGGCATAAATTATGTCGTTCGGGGTGTGTGTGTGGCTAATTCACACCCTCGAGTGACATAACTTAAGTCGACTGAAGATGTAGTGTAGCCGTAGCCTGACTCTCCCATCCTGTAGATATCACTGCATTGGAGTGATTTATCCAATCTCACATAGAAGGTCTGTGGCAGTGCCAGGAACTGAACTGAGATCTCTTGGATCTCTGAATAGTGCTTAATTGCAAGACCATCCACCCGCCCACCACATGCTTTGTGGACCCACATTGTGGACTTGCATGGAGCAACGGAAGAGGGAGAATAGTACATTTATGGATGTATTTGCACAACACTTTTTACAGGAAATGAAGTTCTCTTGCTGTATGCTATGAATGGAAGTGGTGAGTGAGTGGCATGAATTGCTAATTGTGGGTGAGATGACTGCTCATACAAAGTGTGTGGGGGGGAACAGTAGTTTATGGGATGTGAATTGTGGATTTTCATTACAAATTTATCTCAGTAGGAGTATTGAGGAATTGTGTTTGGATACAACTTCCCCAGTTGTACCTTATCATGGCTTTACTTTATTCTTTGAAATAAATTATATGATGTGATGCAGTAATGGTAATATTTTTAATAAAATAAAAGCCTTTATTTGTGAACATAACTGTATTACAAAAAAGATATTAAAGCATTGTCAGGCAGGCCAGATGTCATTATAACACCAAAACACCAGTAATAAACCATCACCAAACCCAATAATAAAATAAAGTGCATAACACAAACATTGAACAGTGAAACCAATGCAAACAACTAACTTCCCTACTCTCACATATCCACGCCCCCCTCATTCTCCTTTCCCTTTCTAGCACATTTAGCATGCATTTAGCACTGCTGCACTGGGATAAAGGACTGCTGGGGGTGCATTTATCCTGTCCAACTATGTTCAGTCTTGGTTGCATGGGTCACCCAACCATGTTACTGTCCAATGCATTCCTAGTCTGCATGGAGGGGGCTCAGTGCGCAGTGCGGGTGGAGCAGAAGCTTGAAGTCTTGTGGCCATTAGCCCAAGCAGCCTCTCAAACAAGTCTTTCTGGTGCGTTCTGTGACATTGCACTCTATATGATTTTATGAAAATATGCTAATGAGCGTGAATATAATGTCACTGGAGTATGCTTCCTACAAAAGATCTCTTGTAAGGTATCATTACAAAGCTTATAATCTACTGAGCGTGGTCATCCTATTTGTATAAATGTATCACTCTTGTATCTGAAACTAGAAATATGAAATTTAACTTTGAGGTCCTATTCTAGTTATGCAAAGTGTGGGCCATTAATGGTGGTTTGGAATCTTGATGGCTCCCATCAAGCAGGACAATTGACCGTGGATGGCTCTGTTTGCTTGCAGGCCTTCCTGTGAGTCAGGCTGGGAGGAATGAGGGCTTGGAGTCTTCTAGTGACATGTGTTTTTATTTTGTTTGGTAATTCACTTTTTTCTGTCTGTTACTACTTGGAACCACTTAAATCCTACTTTTTGTATTTAATAAAATCACTTTTTACTTATTAATTAACCGAGAGTATGTATTAATGCCGGGGTGGGGGTGGGGACAGCTGTGCATATCTCTCTATCAGTGTTATAGAGGGCGAACAATTTATGAGCTTATCCTGTATAAGCTTTATACAGGGTAAAACGGATTTATTTGGGGTTTGGACCCCATTGGGAGCTGGGCATCTGAGTGTTAGAGACAGGAGCACTTCTTAAGCTGTTTTCAGTTAAGTCTGCAGCTGTTGGGGGACCTGGTTCAGACCTGGGTCTGGGTTTGCAGCAGACAAGCATGTTTGGCTCAAACTGGCAAGGTTCTGGAGTCCCAAGCTGGCAGGAAAAATGGGTTAGAAGTAGTCTCAGCACATCAGTTGGCAGTTCCCAAGGGGGTTTCTGTGATCCAACCCGTCACACGTTCTATCTTTGTCCCTCAAGCAATGTTCCTGCTCCAGAAACTGTACAGCAAATCTCTTCTCATGTGCTGCAATTCTTTCCTCACGCTTTGCTGCCGGTCTGTGCACTAGCTCTGAATCCTTTTCCCTGTGGTATTTTATGTGCTCTTTGGCCCTGTCTTGGATGTCCCCCATAAATTCATCACAGAAACCACTTTAACCAGTCTGAGACAGTTTGAAGTCCCAGGCTGCTTTTGGATTGTGGCTGGGTTGCTGAGGTAGACGGGCCTGCCGATGTGGAAGGGCCTGAAAGCAGACAAAAGACCAATGCATTATTGTCTTAGTACTTCAAAAAAGTAAGGTTCAGTGCATCCTCAGATAAAAGGGCCTGTGGAATCTCACGGACAAAAAATGATACTTTGTAAAACTCAGTTTCAGTATAGTCACAGAGGAAAGCCTCGGTCCCCAGAAGCTCTGTGGACACAATTGAGTTAAGTGGAGTAAAAAGAGTGCACACACAATGGTAAATTGAAATTTACAAATGTTATTTGTTTAAAATTTGCAGATCATTTAAGCAGGGGTGGAGGTGAGTGAGTGTGCATGCTGTGGTTTACCACCTAAGGCTTGTCAATCCTGTCAGGCATTCCACTGATTATCCTCACTCCTCCAAATTTCTGTGATGCCTGTTCTATCACTGTCCTCATTTAATGACAGGCACTCTAGTTCACCCATCTTAGTATTAAGACTTCTAGCACTTCTATACAAGCACTTGTACATTTTGTCCATGTTCAGTTTGTCAGTGTTGCCTTCATGTGTTATTTTTAAATGGGACTCTATTTCATTTGACTGTTCCTCATTAGTACCTAACTGTACTTTACCAACTTCTTTCCTATCCTCTTTACTAGGTTACAGAGTTCCTCCTTTCATAGATTCATCCCAAAGATGTGTCTCTGCCTGATCTGTGTGTTCCTCCACATCTGTTGACTTTCCCCCAGCCCTTAGTTTAAAAAATCCCTTTACAACCTGTTTAATTTTATATGCCAGCAGTCTGGTTCCATTTTGGTTTAGGTGGAGTCCACCCCTCCTGTTTAGGACACTTCTTCCTGAAAAGCTGCCCCAGTTCTAATAAACCTAAATCTCTCCTTCCTATACCATTGTCTCATCCATGCATTGAGACCTTGCAATTCTGCCTGTCTTACTGGCTCTGCACATAGAACTGGAAGCATTTCAGAGAAAGCTACAATGGTCTTGGACTTTACTCTTTTACCTAGCAGCCTAAATGTGTCCTCTAGGACCTGTCTCCTAACTTTCCCAATGTCATTGGTATCTACATGTACCACAACCACCAGCTCCTCCCCAGCACTATCTATAAGTAGGGCTCCATGTTTGCCATGGAGGTTGTGGAAGTCACGGATTCCATGACTTCCTGCGACCTCTGTGACTTCTGCAGCGGCCAGTGTGGCTGACCCCAGGGCTGCCCAAGCAGCTGGCTCCGGGGCCAGCTGTTCAGGTGGCCCCAGGGACAGCCACACTGGCCGCTGCTGGGGTGACTCTGCAGCCAGCTGCCTGGGCAGCCCCAGCCCCAGGCCAGCCACACTGGCTGCTGCTCTGGTGGCCCGAGGCAGCTGACCCAAGGGACTGCCCAAGCAGCGGCCGATGCAGCTGGCCCTGGGGACCACATGAGCAGTGGTCCTGGGGGCGGCCAGAGCCACCGCAGCTCAGCGGCTCCCGGCTGCAGTCTTGGGGCAGCTGGAGCAGTTGCTTGCCCCCTGGGGCTCCCCCCCCATCAGCGGGCTCCCCGGGGTTCCTCCCCAGCAGCAGGCTTCCCAGGATCCCACACACAGATGGTGCTGTGGGCTCCCAGGGATCCCCCCCACACAGCAGTGTCCCCCCAAGATTCAATCAGTGGTATTTATGGTATAAGTCATGGACAGGTCACAGGCTGTGATTTTTTGTTTCTTGCCCATGATCTGTCCATGAGTTTTACTAAAAAATACCTGTGATTAAATCGTAGTCTTTCCTATAAGACTATCTAGAATTCTTGTAAGATCTGTTACCCAGCAAGCAATTTACCAGGTGATTCTCCCAGTATCACAACACAACTATCTATATTTCTAATGATTGAATTCCCCACTACTATTCCCTATCTCTTCCTAATAACTGGAGTCCTCCCTGCACCCCCAGAGGGATATCTTCTTGCACTGAGGGTATCAAGACATCTGGAAGGTGGGTCCCAATTGTAGGATCCTTCCTTCTCTCTTGATGCTCCCCTGCCCCAAGACTTTCATCCTCCTTAACGGCATAGGAGCTGTCGGACAGGAGGTGGGACTAATCTACTATATCCCTGGAAGTCTCCTCAATGTACTTCTGTCTCCCTTTGCTCCTCCAGTTTAGCCACTATGACCTCCAGTGTCATTACTGTGTCCCTGAGGGCTGTGAATTGCTTGCACTGGATGCACACAGGTTACCTGCCCACATGGCAGGTAATCATAGATGTGGCACTCATTGAAATAAACTGGGTAACCACTCCCGCCCTGCATTGCTGGTCTTCTGCCTGCATTTTTACTCTTAAGGCTTTTTTATTTAGCCTAAGTGTAGGGTATGTTTGTTAAGTGTATTGGGTTTTCTTTATTCTGTCAGTTGTTTTTCTTGGGAACTTGGTGCCTTTCTCATTGTTAAATCCCTTGGACTCCTCTCCCTGCAGCTGAACTCTCCTTATCTTGGCAGCTCATTGAGTCACTCTGATGTGGGCTTTCTCTGCTTGAGAAGGAGCTCTCACAGAAGGCCTCTAAATTTATAGCTAGGCCACACCCCCTATTGATTACTTGGGTCCTGGCCTTTACAGCGTATCCCTTTGATCAAGGAGTATCACTGAGTGATTTACTCAGTTGCCACCTCCAAGGGGGCTTTAAGTCACTGGTGAAGGCTCTTTGACCACGTGTGGAAGTTAAGCAAACATTTTTTAGTTATTAACATTCAGATATTTTGATAGATAAAATTAAAAACTAGGACATTTCAGGTGTCCAAAAGAAGTTCCTGGGACACAGGGACATCATATAAAAAAGCAAGTAAGTAAAACTGGGACATATTATTTAAATGCCCTAGATTTTTTCTTCCATCAAACTTAAGGCCTCATCTACACTGGAAAATGAAGTCAGCATATGTCACTCAAGGATGTGTGAAAAATCCACACAGTTGCCAACTTTCACGTGGTAAATAAGCACCTCGACTTTCACAATAAGCCAAAAATCAAGCGAATCCCATTTCAAAACAAGGCCAAAACAAGCCAGTCCCTAAGAACCCCAACACTCTATGTGACTAGATCCCCCGGCATGCAGTCTGGGACAGTGGGAGGCCCACTGTGCACCCCTGACTCTCTCCCCCTCTTGCCCTTGCTTGCCCCCCTTACTCCTGCTTGTCCCCCTTATCCCGACTTGCTCCCCTTACCCCTGATTGCTGGGATCCGATCAAAAAAAAGAAGCAACAAGCTACAACAAGCTACAAGCCAAGGAAACAACAAGCTACAAGCCAAAAACTAGCCAACCAGCAACTCACAAGTCAATTAAGCCAAAAAACAAGCCCAATTTCAGTGTTTTTTTCATGGGTTTCGCATGTCTGCTGTGAGTGGTATAGTTAGGACAACCTAAGTGCTTGTGTAAACAGTGCTAGGTCAATGGAAGAATTCGTCCATAGACCTTGCTACTGCCTCTCAGGGAGGTCAATTACGTATGCCAACAGAAGAATACCTCCCAGCAGCATAGGTAGTGTGTAAATTTCTCCTGCCACTGTAGTGTTTTAAGTGTAGACAAGCCCTAAAATATGTACTTTGACACAGATTGACAAGAAGGTAAGAGACCTATTTGCAGAAGCAAAAGCCAATGATGTGTATTTCTGACCACATAAGTTCTTAAGACAAAAGTTATGAGAGATTACGAAATATGCAACAAATATTTGTACAACCATACAAAGAAGAGGCTTAGACTCATGAACTTTTTACTTGATCTGAGAGCAAATATTTATAGTAAAAGGTCACTTTGTCCCTCTCTGCCTTGGTTTCCCCATCTGTAAAATGGGAATAATCATATTTACCTCTTTGTAAAGCACTTTGAGATCTATATTGATAAAAATGCAATGCAAGAGCTAGGTATTGCATGTGACTTCTGGATGTTCTCGGCTCTGAGGCATAAGATTACAGTTGTGGAGTAAAGCAGTTTAGCTAAAACTCTGTTTTATTTGCAGCTCTGATTATTCCTTAGCTCCTTGATTAGGATATTCAGTTGATTTCCAATGACACTGAATTTTTTGGTGCCTGCTGCTTATTTCAAGACCTTTGGCTGCCGTAGCTTGACGGCTGTTGAGAGTAGTGTTCAAAGATGTTTCACTATTAGCGTTAGAAAAGCTGTTTGTGCCTTCTGATTGTGTGATTCTGAAGACTTCACCAGTCCAATAAAGTTTTCAATGGACTTTTACCATCATTCTTGGCTTTCTTTAGTAGTCATTTATCTGTTTTGACTGCTGGCTTGGCCTTTCCATGTGGTTCACTGTGACTCTGTCAGGAATGCCATGGCAGCTAAAATACTCTGTACTCTTTATTTGTGATGTTGTCTTAAAGGGAATAGAACTTCCAGAGTAATAATCAACTGCTTTAAATTCTTTATCTCTTCTACTATAAACAGTTCCATGGCAGCTTTGCTCTTGGGTCATGTAAGATACTCATGTGTCAAAATCTGCTCTTTCATTTGCTCACACAGAAATTTTATTGGAAGTCTCTTGCGACATCTTTAATTTCAAAACCCATGGGGCAAGAATAATCTTTGGCTTTGCAGAGACATGCGTTTGCATGTGGGTGACTAGCATGAATTTTTGCTGACATCTCATGTCTCAGAAATTTGGACACAATAACTCTGGATCCCTTTTATTGGCTTCTATTTTGCATACTTGTCTCCTCACAGTATGCCTAGTATTCCCTAATGCTGGCACAGGGAATCTTGAATTTCACATCTGGTCATACAGCTACAATTGTTATTTTTTGTATGTCTTTATTTGGGACATACTGAAATTCAGCATAATTATTTTGCTCAATTTCTTTGATTCTGAATAATTTCAGTAAAAAAGAAGTTATCTAGGACTTGGGTATTTGATTTCTTGTGCTTTGACTTATTGTTGTGAGTGCAGCAATATATAATAAAGGGGCACTGCGGGTGAACAGAATGGGTCCTCAAAAGATGTCTTAAAGCACTTTATTGTCTAAATCGATTTTGACCTTCCTTTCTCCCTTGCCTGTGAAGCGTGGACATTGTGATAGTGGTGATGTGTTTGGTGGAATTAATGTAGCAAGGTCAACTATTTATTGTTTATGTTGCTGGGTTATTTGATTTGATTGGACTTAATAGATTCATGTTTGTTAGTACATTTTTTCAAGATTGTCAGACACGTAGAGCATGAGATGGGGTTTTTGTTATAGTTTGTAAAAATCCAAAATTTGACTATGATTAGGTACTGATCATATCTCTTACCTGGAAATAGTATGGCATAGTACTCCTTTTCCACTTACTTATAGTGCAGGTCTGTCGGTGAAAGATCTTGAGGCACAGATTGCAGGCTACCCTGCCAATAGCAGGTTACACCTAGTCCCGTCTTATTCACGCTGCAGTGAATTTGATTTGACCTTATACTAAGAACTTGAGTGAAAAGTGATTTTATTTGATCAATGGATTTAGCATGTAGTGACTTATTTTTCTCAACCAGGCACTCTCACAACTAGTTCTAAAGCTCTTAAAATAGAGGACTTCACTGGGAATGCAAAGCCAGCATGACGTATAGCTACATTTGCAGGCAGCATAAAAGGAGACAATAAAACCTATAAATCATTTGTTTCCAAGAGTTTGGGCATCATGCTTATATTCAAATAACACCCACTGGGACAAATTCAGACCTTGTGTAAACAGATGCAGCTCATCCATTGATGTCGGTGCTGATTTCACCAGGCCTCGATTTGGTCCAAAATGTCCACATGCATGTCACCAAAATGAGATTAAATGTGAAGAAACTTGAAGTAAGGTACGGCATTCACAGTTCATCAGTCTTCTGCCATTTGCATTAGACAATATCAATTGCTAGATTCCACCCAACCCTAAGCTCATTTCTGTAATATTTACATTGTCAATTTGTCCACAACACTGGTGCACTAGAGCATAACTCCCAGAACTAGCAGTTACTGTACTCTGAAAATTGCATATTTTTTTTCATTCTGGCTCTTAACAGACAATGCCATTAAACACAAAAGCAAGAGCATTTTTGTAAACAAGTGCTGTAAAATAAATGCTGTGCTAACAAAGGGAGAGGCAGGGAAAGTCCTAACCAAAGTTTTCACTCAGAGGGATTCTCAAATTTTCTTCTTAGGAAGCAAGATCTTTGTAGTAGGTGAAACATTATTAGAATTTTTTAGAAAGATCAGAATGACACACGTTTGTCTTGGAATAATACAGTTCAAATTTTTATTTCATTTGACCCGAGGAATTAAAAAAATATAAAAGTAGTCTTCTGATTTTAATATTTAGCTCTGTTTACTATAGGTCACTTTTTCATTTAGCACAAACTATACTAAAAAAAAAATTGTATGATTAATGCATTGATTTAGCTTCCCAATGTGCACTGCTGCTAGGCAGATTCAGATATTATTTATTTTTATTAGTTTATAATATGTCAATTTTTCTTGCTTATCTGTCAGCTCCCACAAAAATACATAAATCAAAAATATAGCAATGTGGACACTAACAAGGTATAATTATTGTAGGGTCTGTCCCCTTTTAAAGAAAAATACAATTACCTACCAATATGTTGCTGGGATTAGGTCAGAATTTGCATAATACTGACTCATATTTTCTTAACAATTTTAACATCAGACAATAGGTTTTGCAAATCTATATTCCCTTCCTGTTTTCCAGTTTTATATTTCAGGCTAAAATAATAAGAAGCTCAGTCAAAACAAGATAATTATTGCAGTCTATCCCCACAGAAAACTTTAATTACTCCATAGCATGTTTCTAGCATTAGGTCAGATTTTTATATGGCTGATATTTTTTTTTAAATAACAATAGGCAATTAAGTCTGCCAAACTCTAATTTATTACAGTTAAATGTATTCATTTTTTCCACAGATAAATATTTAATAGAAAATAACTCAATCACGGCAGGAGATTAAAGAAGAATTTTACTCCCAATATAATCTTAGAAAAACAGCAGACAGTTTTCTGTTCTTGGTTATAATACCAAATAGCACCAAGTTAAATGACAAGATGAAAATAGTGGAAATTTTAAATCCAATAAAATAATAGCTGCTAATTTAGAGGGTTATGAAACCCCCCAGTAGCAGAATATGTAACAGAATAGATCCCTCCTGAAATACTGAAAACTAGGGTTGGGTTCTAGGGTTAAATAACTGTGATATATTTATAGAGGGCAAGGGATCACCATAAAATAAAGCAGCAAATAGTAAAGAAGTCAATGTAAAAGAGAGGCCAGGGATTTAGGGTATAGAGATCATAAATTTCCATCGATATAAACAGTCCGTGTACCTCAGGAGTGGAGGTTTAGCTATAATTTCAGGTCTGACCTATAGGCTTTTGGTGTTCACAGTGCATACACGATCAAGATGCCATCGGAGGAGGTGAAAAAATGTTTCAGATCTGTGTGATTTACTCCTTTAATCACCCCCAAATCCACCCCAAACACAACGGTACTGTGTTGAATATCAGTACTTGAGAGGATCTTATTGTCCCACTAAATTACATTTAATTCTTACTATAACATCTCATATAAACCAGAATAGTGAATGATTTCTTCCCCCTTCTCCCCACCTCCCCATGTGTTCTGTGGGGGGAGAGAAAAGATTCTTAAATGGAATGCATAGATCCATAGAAGTTGCCATTTTTGTATCACTCAGCTCTCCAAAATATGCAGAGATACTTCCACTCGTGATTAATGGTTTTCTTTTTCCTTCCTAAGGTGATATTTTCTTAAAAAAAAAAAAAAAAACTACCACAGGAACCATTTGAGGCTTTTAGCTTTTTACATAATGCCCTTAAAGAGAATTCTAAATTATTTCTAAATTACTTAAATGGTCTCACTAAAGTCCTTATGTCTTATTTTCTGTAGGTTTGAGTCAAAAACTTTGTTTTTGAAATTTTGAAATGAGTTTCTTGTTCTAGTCTAATAGGCAGACGAGAGCATATGAAGCCCCCCGCCACACACATATTCTCTTCTCTTCTGTAGATACTCATTTAGATCCTGATCCAAAGTCCTTTAAAGTAAAATGAAAGACTTAAATGGCTTTTACTGTGGACAGCATGCTTTTTAAAATGGAGTGTACCAGGCTGTGATATTTGCCATTACTCCAGTACTTGCAGTACTCCCTATATGTAGACTGGGGAATACTGTGATTACCATGGCAAATTTAACTGGCCTGAAAAAAATAATTCAATTTTGTGAAAAACTTCAAGGGATTGAAATTTATTTTTTATTTGCCATGGAACAAAACAAGACCTTTCAAAATTTCTTGCAAAATACCAAACCAAACCAACCAACCTAGGGTGACCAGATAACAAGTGTGAAAAATAGGGACAGGGGTGTGAGGGTAATAGGTGCCTATATAAGAAAAAGCCCACAAAATCAGGACTGTCCCTATAAAATCGGGACATCTGGTCACTCTAAACCAATCAAACAAAAAACAAATAATAAAACAAACTTGAAAGAGTTAGTGTGCAGCAAGTTGGGGTATAAATCTATAGCTTCTGCTCACTAAAAGTTCGATAGCATGGTTTGGCACACTGCAGTTTGAGATGGGAATACATCAAAGAGCACAACAGAACTTTTAATGCGCAGTGACAGGGTCCAAATGAGCAGCGGGTTGGTGCACTGTAGATTTATACCCCAGCTTGCTGCACATTAACTCTCCATATAGACAAGCCCAGATAAACCATCCCACTTCGGAATAGCCTGGAGCAGGGACTTGAACCTGGGTCTCCCACATAGGCAGGACATTTGTCCAGTTTTAAAAGGGACAATCCTCTTTTTCTATGGTTTTGTTCCCTGTCTGGTACTGAGACAAAACTGGATATGGTTTGGGCCAGTATCACAGATGGGGAACGCCACTTTGAAGAGCGCACTGCTCTTACACAAGTAATGTACATGTGAGGTCATGCCGGCAGGATTGGGGTGCTCTTCAAAATGGCATCTTCTGTGCAGCATGACCTCACATGCGGTGGACGTGAGGTCATTCCAGTGGGAGCATGTCAGTGCAGTTTTCAAAATGGTATCCTCTCTGTAACATGACCTCACATGCACTGTGTGTGTGAAGTCACACCAGCAGGGGTGGGGTCACATGAGAGGAGTGGGTCCACGCCATTCTCAGAAAAACTGGAATGTCCAGTATTCCATGGATGCAGCAGTAGCCATCTTACTCCCACATCCCAGGTGAGTGCCCTAACCACCAGTCTACAGAGTCAGTCTCTCAATCTCTCTTCTTGGAGTGGTTCTACTTTGTATAAATAATTATTTGCTGAGCCAGAGAAAGACTTTATAGCACAGGGGTTAGTGTACTCACATGGGATGTGGGAGATCCAAACTAAGTCCCTGCTCCAGGTTATGTTGTGTGTGTGTGTGTGTCTCTCTCTCTCTCTCTTGTTTCAACCAGAAATTCCGTCTTGGAAAAGAGAAACATTCCCTGTGAACATTTAATCAGAACTCTTACATTTCTGCACAAAGTTTAAGTTTTGACTAATTGGCATTTTCTGACCAAAAGGCCCCAAAACATATAGTTGAAAAATTCCTGACCAGCTCTAGTCCACTCAGAATAGTTAAAGAAAATGACTTCAAGAATGGAATGTGACTTTGTTTTGATGCTTGCTGAGGGCTTTGTAATTTAGGGTTTAGTCCTGTAATCCTTCATCAGGAGAGAAATCCTTACTAGTGTGAGTAGTCCCGTTGTTTTAATTGAGGACCACTTGTGTAAGTATTGCTCAACCTGAGTAAAGATTGCTGGGGTAGCATAACCCAACATCCTTTTGTCATTTAGCCTCCCAAAATTAATTGCTCACGTTAAATAAACTTTTTCTAAATGGTTTGTAATTAATGAAGAGAACTCCATCCTGTACCGATCCTAATGAGATCAATGACTTTTAAAAGAGGAGGATTTGAGGGCAGTGCTGTTTTTCAAATAATGAACTGTCTGGAAGAGATGTCAGAGAGCTGGCTGCAGGCTTAGGGATGATAAGCGGGCTTCTGTCTGCAGCCACTAGATTGCACTGTTGTATAGTGAACAAGCTGTCTGCTTTGCAGAGCTGCATAAGAATGGTTTCATGCTGTGCAGAATCTTGTAAATACTGTTCTACTGTTTTCACTAACAGAAGCATATGAGATCAAGAGAGGAAGAATGGCATTTGGAAATCTTTGCTTTCTCCTCAAACACAGGCCCAGGTCCTGGTTTTAGTTAGGTGTGTTTATTCTGTGAAGAAAACTCCATTTCGGAACTGGGTTTTTTTTGTTGGGTGCGGGGACCAACTTGTTTCTCTTGAAGAATTCTTGACTTGATGCAGACATTCCAGAAGACCCTTTCAAAGCTGTCATGGACCTTCTTATATACATAAACTTTCAGCACGTGCTCCTTATTCCCTCCCTGTTTTGGCACCGTTCAGTGGTCCAGACAGTACAAAAGAACCACATCAATTACTTCCCTGTGTACGTTACTGACGCTAGGCAATCGCAAACACTATATACTGTTCACGTGTGAACAATTAATTATAGTTATATTATTTAGTCACATTTTCCACTCCCATTGTCCAAAGTAAATTTTCCTTTAACTGTAATATGGTTTTAATTTGGGAAGCAGGGTTTCTTTAACCTATTTGACATTATGCAAACCATCTTAAAGGAGGTTTCATGCTATTTCCACTCCGTCTGCTAGCATAGCTCTCCGCCAGAATATGAGCTGTGTTTTATCAAGCAAATTACTTACAGAGGATTTTTGTTCAAAAAGACTGTGGGTTCATTTCTTTGCCTATATTGACTCAGCTCTGGTGTAAATCTTTTTGTATTTTGCTTCATGGATTAGCACCTCTCTCATCCTCCCACTGCCCCTCTCTTTAGGGCAGTAAGCTGAGACAATAATAATGAGGAGCAGAGCTAGTGGCTCTCTCCATACCAAAGCTGTGGGAGGGAATAGGTCATCCCAAAGGACCTGAGTCTGCAATTGGTTAGTTTAGTTGGCCTGGTATAAGCCTTACATTTGGGAACTATCTGCCTCTGGTTTTGAATCTTTCAGTAACAACTTTTCTGCCTGCTAATTAAATTTCTTACTGCTGCAGCACTGGGGAAGACAAGCAACTTTCCTTCAAAAGGGCACATAGGCAAAAACAAACTCCACTGATTACATGAACGTGCATTGTATACAATTAACCTGTAAGTGGGTCCTGGCGCCATGCACTGGACAAGAGAAATGTGATCTGAGACAAACAAGAAGAGACACTTAGCAGAGTGGAACAGAATTTTATCAGTTGGTCACTAAGTCTTTTAATATTGGGGTAGGAAACTTTTTTGCCACTGATTAAATCCAGGTGATTCTTCCATCTGCTCATAGCAAGCTGGTGATTCTACTTCATTTCAGAGTAAAGTCTATTATTAATTAATTAAAAAAAAATTTTTTTTGTACATTAATGTGTACAAATGCTATTATTTGTATAGCATCAGATATGTATCTAACACCTTACTGCAGTAAAATTAGAGCTGCAAATTGTCCCACATTCATTTAAAAATGTGAGTGAATTACAATTTGCTTTGGCCAGACACCTTTTTGTGTTTGGTTTTCATGGGCATTTGTTCCATCAGGTTGTAGTGCATGAACACTCACAGAAAGTGAATTTGAAGTCAGATTGGCAGGTATTCACAGAAACGAACATTTAAATTCAAATGTGTGAATACTGGTGCTTGTAAGTCCTTGTACTCTCATCCATTCAGAGAACAGATAGATCACATTGGTCTGTTTCTGACCAGTTGCAACTAACCAGCTGCAGTGGAACGGTGAATACTTGCCGAAAATGATTTGTGAAAACATTTTTCAGAAAAATATTTCTAGATTGTTTTATAACAAATAAAAAAAACAGAATGTGCTTGAAAAATAAGGTTTCATTATCCATTGTGAATGATGTGCTCTACAGAACTAAAAATATGCATAAGACGGTATCTCTGCCCCCCCAAAGAAATTGCAGTCTAAAAATCTGTTGTGGGTGGTACAGGCAACACCCAGAAAAGACAGTGGGATTGCAATTGGGCAATTTCTAAATGGAATAAGTTTTTAGGCCCTGATTCTGAAAGAACTGTGCACTGAGTCCTGTTTATTTCAGCAAGATTCTACCTTGTTAGTGTCAGCCTGCGTAGTTCCCTTTGTAGGAATAGGGCCTTGGTTTTAAATGAGCTCAGTGGTTTTGTCAACCGTGATCTTCCCCTCTACATTTATGTTGTACTTTGTAAATATCCAGGAGTTTTATACTTTACGTTTTTAAATGTGCTATAATAAAATAAAGAGTTATATTTTCTCCTAGGACAGTACTAGCTGTTTCCGGATTCTGTATATTCAGTAAATACACTATTATTTTTATTCTATCTGCTGACTTTATAGCTAACTTAGATACCTACTGTTCCTACCTCTTCCTTAAACAGAAATTGGGAATCCTAAAGCAAGAAACATTTTGGTGGTTGTGCCATTTTTGTATCACTTTAAAAATGAAGCCTTGAGTAATTTGTGCCTAATACAGATACAGAAACAGAAATAGCATATGTGTTAACAAAAATGTTTCCTCCAGGGTTACACAAGATGTTGTGACACTGTCTTTTGTCTAAATATTGCTGTACTTCAGGAATCAGTGGATAGAGGAAGAACATTGGAGGAAACCTTTTCACACATGCAGATAAATTTTTGCTAATAAATGAATTTGTGGGGCTTAAACCTTGTGCTTTTTCTCTCTGTACTTAGAGCATATAAAGAGACACTATTTATCCTATAGTGCTGTGTACATTCACACACACAAATAAAATCTGATCTCGCTCTTTTTTGTAATCTTTAAACTGGTCTGGTGAATGAGAGAGCTTTGCCACTCCACATTTGTTTAGAATTAATTCTCTTTGACATTTACAAGCTAATACAGTACCAACAATATATGAGGAAAAACATCTCTGCAGAGCATATAATTGCTATTAGTTAGGACAACAACTACTGTGTTTAGCATCAAACACTTTTTATATAAAAAGTCAAATATGCAGTTATGAGAAGTGGATACCGGATATATGTAACTAATTATAATGCAATTACTGCAACAGATCATGTGCTTTCCCCTCCCCGCCACCCTTCCCAATCTCCCTGGTATAATTTCCTCTGGCTGAAGCCAGTCTGTATTTATTATAATAACTCTCACTCTCTCTCTTTTATTCTCTTTTAGTGGGAACAATAAGCTGACTGATGGCTAGAAAATTAGCCCAGGGAACTCTCTCTATTTTGTGTGCTCTCTCGTTCTCTCTCCCTCCTCTTGTTAGACTGGTGAGCAAATTTAACCTGTGACTCTCTCACACACTCATCATTAGACCAGGATATTTCAGTCTCATTTTTTTACTCCACATTGTGTGTAAGATGTGACTGCAATTTCTCATTAGAATTCAAGGGGGTACAAGTATGGGTATAGAGTACTGTGTATATTATGCATACAAAGTTATTGTTCAAAAGATTTCTGCAGTCTATTGCCTTGTAACACCTCTATATTTGAAATCTGGTACTGTAACATGCTTGTACCAATCAGAAAATTGAATGATCATAACCTCCTGCTTACATCTAAGAAAAAAAATATTTCAGCTGTAGCATCAACAGAGTAAATCCCATTTTACTGAGTATACTTGGCATTTAAAAATAATAAATGTTAACAATTATATGTGATCATGTATGTTTTGCAAGGCTTTAGAGTCTGAGCATGGGACTAGAGTCTGCCATTGTATCTCAGGCTTAGAAAAAGAAGAAGCAAATACGCATGTTTTGGTAATTAACCCATTTCAAGATGACCAGCCAAATGAATGCCTCCTGTACTTACTGCATAAATGGGAAGTCTATGGCACCTAGATATTTATTCTGTTTCTATAGAAAACAGACTTCGAGAAATTTTGTACTCCCAGAAATTCCACCTATATTGTTTGGGGGCAAATAGTTTGGGAGAGGACAAAAAATAGGACCCCATTCCATTTACAAAATCTGGTATTTATTTATATGTGCACAGGGAACACCTTCTACCTAATCTATGCCCTTTGAATATCAGAATGTGTAACTGCAGAGCTAGTGCATCTTTGGCATGTAGAATTACCAAATAAAGACACTTATTTACATGCCATTATGGTCCTGCACTTAAACCTAGTTAAAAAAACAAAAAACACCACCAAACCCTTCAGGTCCACTAGGCTTTCCTAGGAGGAGCTGAGTTCCTGCCGCCTTTCCAATGGCCTAACCCAAAGCTAGCCCACCCCAATAGTGAATGTCAGCACAGAGGGGAAACCACAGGACAAATGTAACCCATCATAGGTGCTGGGCTGGAAACATTTACTAGGCACCTGCTACCTGAGAACTAAACCTTCTAGCCTGAGGCAGATCTGAAAGAAGGGGTTGTTGGGGAAGGCCCAGAGGTATCACCCTGGTGAGAAATACTGCCATCTTGCCACCAGCTGTGGGAAAGGGTGAGAGGATGACAGGATTTCTATCAGGGTGATGTCCCTGAATCCTGTTTGGGATTCCCTCTTTCATAATAGCCTCTGGCTAATGCTATAGATATTTTATAAACCCTCACTGCTCAGCTGGCTGATGCAAGGGGGAAGATCTCTACCATACTAGGCAACCCCAATCCCTGGTTTGCGGCAAGTGGGGCAGGGGGAATAAGTCACTGGTATTCTTCCTTTCCCTTCATCTCTGGTTTTTGGATCTTCCCATGCGAATAATGCAAGTGCCTGCTCATGTAATCCACAGGTCACTGTGTCCCTGTCTGTGCTTTGCCTTGGTGAAGATATAGGAGTCTGTTATAGGCCCATGCTGCAGAGACTAGCTCTTTATCTCAAGCAGAGGGACTTGTGGTTTCAGTTCTGGAGGATCCCAGAGTTGGCTTGAATGGCAGCTGTCACGTAAGTGCATCAACAAAACTTAGGAGAGTCTCTAATTTCACTCTGTGCTGCTCAGCAGATGAGTGGCTGCTGAGGCACTGGTGCACTCTCTCTTCAGCCTGAGAAAGATGACACTGCATTGGTTGACAGTCAGTTCACAGCTGGAAGGTGATCTTAGCAATCCTAAGAGCTAGAGACTTTTAATTTATTTTAAAACGAGAGCTTAGATTCTGCAAAAGCAGCTGATGTGGGCCCCTCACTTATCCAGGCAAGCTACAACTCATGAGCAGTAAGTGGATGCATGGACTCGTCAAGCCCTGCATGTGTGCAAACAGTTATGTGGTCTCACAGATGCTTTCTTGGTGTGTTTGCACAGCCACTCAGAGTCCCCAGAATAATGGCACAAGGGTGACCTCAGTAAGCAGCAGAGCCACATCTATTTATTACTGGTGGAGGGTACAAAGGCAGTCTCCAGCCTGCTGCTGGTATTGCTGTAAAAAACGGTTTCCCTTCCCTCCACCCCTGAAACACATCCCACCCTGAACTTGTTCAGGGAGTTACTTCCTGAAATAGGGGTCTTCCCTCATTCTGCGAGGAACCACACTCGTTAAGGCTGGCTGTGGGAGTGCCAAGAAAGACTGCCTCACCCAGCCATCAGAGTACCTCAGATACAATATATACCACATCTTTATTAGCAGAACCTTGCCAGACAGATGTTTTCTCATCTCCCATTTCTAGAGCAAATGCCCTCAGACCCTGCAAAATAATTACTAAATCTATAAATTATCACCCCGTTCCTAAATTAGGAAGATTCTACAGTAGGGTGCCCACAACTTATATCTGAACATGTTTCATATTCCTGGACAATTATGACACAAGAGTAGTTGGATTGATAATGGGGGATTTTGGTGTTGCGAGCCAGGCTGTGGGGAAGAAGGGAGCTAGCGCAAAGAGTAGAAGACCCATGAAAGAGTGGGTTTAAGATTAATAGAAAACTTGATGCAGAGTACTATTTTCACTTCACAGTGGTGACAGACATATCTTTTTTATTAATAGTTACATGTGAGTTAACAGCGTCCCCCTTGCAGGTGCCCCTTACTACAACATTCTCTACCAATGAATATAAATGACTAATCTAATCAGTTTCCCTTAACCACCTCAACATCTCTTCTCCTGAAATTGAAATGCCTCCAGCCAAATTTATTTCAGTGCTCGCACTTACCCCCTCTGACATACCTTATTTTGAATCCTAATACTCCTGCTCTCCTGGCTTTTATTTATAGGTTTTATTTTCTGTTGTGTTCATCCCCATAATATCTGAGCACCTCGTTTAAGTTAATGAATTTCCTTTCACAGGTAGGCCATGTCATTTTATGGATAGGGATAGGGATTTGAGGCACAGAGGGAGGACATGGCATGACCAAAGTCACACAGGGAGTCTGGATCTCCACCCAGGTCTAAGGAGTGCCAGTCCAGTGCCTTAAGCACAGTTCATGCTGTCTTTGCTTTCAGGTATTTCTCTAATTGGTAAGTAGACATGTAATAGCACTGAATATACAAGCTTATGGGGAAGGTCAAGACGTGAAAGACATCCTGAATCCTAAGAGCATATATAAAAAGACAGAATACAGCTAGGGAAAAGAGCAAGATGAAGTGATCCAGATTGGCGTACCTCCATCTCATAGAAAAAGCATTGAAGGGGCAAGGCACACCTGGAAAGGACATCAGACAAGGGGAAATTGTACCAAAATGAAGGCTATCTCCGATAGTAGCATGTCTGGCTCAGCACTGAAAGGACCCAGGGACCCATATAGAATAACCTTGTCAAATGTGCAGTGATAAATGGGAATGTTGTGATACAAAGGTGTTGGGTAGTCAGAATAAATGAAAGGTATTCATTATTTTCTATAAACCATACATTGTAGAATTATATGTATTATTCATATACTATAAATTATATTATACTAACACAGTTACCTTTATCAACCAAACTTGTAATCTCATAAAAAAATGTCTCTGAGCTCTAAAACACATTTTTAAGAAAAACTCTTTCAGAAGCTTCAGATTTTTTTTTTCTAGGCTCAGATTGTGGCTTCAAGTTTGTGGGGCCTACAAGACTATACCAAATCCAGCACTTGGTAATGAGAGTCTGCCAGCCTTAGATTTCACATTGTATGCTCAATCCCTGTGGTTGTCTATTGGATAAAAAGTGTATCTGAGAACTGGAGCGAGAGCTTGGAGAAAAACAGAATTTTGATTTTCTGGCAATTTCAAAAAGTTGAAAAAAATTATCTTGGGTCAGACCAAAAACGAAATTTTTTGAAATATTGGTGAATTAAAACGTTGAAAAACAATTCACTTTGGGTCAAATGAAACACACAATTTCAACAAAATTGAACTGAGGTGGAGCAATTTTAACCAATTTTGGGTATTTTAACAATGAAATTAAAAGGAATTTTGAAATGAAAAGCCATTTCAAATAGAAGCATCGAAACATTTCATTTTTAAAATCTCAAAACTGGCCATTTTGATTTTTTTTTCCAGATTTTCTTTCTCCTAAACAAAACGTTTGGAAACATCAACACACGTGAGAAACATTTCAGTGTCACTGAATCTGCATGTTTCATCAAAAAAAGCTTCATGTGAAAAATTTCTCCCAGCTGTAATGTTCCCTCAGGTGAACATTTTGTTCCTCCAATTCATGTGCCTCTAATTCAAGTATTAGAAGTTTCCAAGTGAAAATCCATCAACCAGAGCTTCACCTAAGAGGTTTAGATATTTTATCTGGTTTTATTTTCCTAAGTGAAACCCTGCAAGAATCTGGCTATGAGAACAGGGTTCCTCAGACAAATATGAATTTTACTGTGCTGTTTGATACTGCAGACCCTCTTCCAGAACCTAAACCTTTCCTGGCTTTGTCCAGTGTGATGTGGATCAGTAATCTGACACTGAATTATAGTTATCACTGTTCATTGGATTTCTTTATCTTCATTCACTCCAAGCACTTTCAGTGCATTACTAAATAAGTCCCTCATATGCCTGAAAGCAATTTGGAAAAGCTCATACATCATTCATCTGAACAGAAGAAATAAAATAAGAAAGGGAAGGCGTGGCTTAATTTCTTCACAAGGACTGAGAACATGATGCTAAGAGATTGATAATAAGGTTAACGTTTAGAAAGAGGCATTATTACAAATGCAAATTCACACCAGCAAATGCAGAGTATCTCTCAGTTTGGAAAGTCACTCATGCTAGATTTACTTACACATATATTATAAATGTAATCCCATTAATGAAGATACTGCTTCTAATGAATTGGAGGAGAACAAAATATAAAAGAGCTGCAGTCCTTTTTCAATGCACAGCCATCTTTTCATCCACGTATTCAGAACTCTCATTCAGAAAAGATGCATTTATAACATCATGTGGCAGAGCCTTGGCAATAATAACATCTCAATCGCCAGAATACACTTACAGTGGGTGGGTGGATGGGTGGCTCTGGCTCTAAACACTCAATTAAGTGCATTTTTTCTTACACAGTCCCTGTGGTACATTAAGTTTTACTGATATATAATAGCTTCAGCATCTCTAAGGGAACTGGCCTTGATTTTATTAACCTAAGAGATTGAAGAACAAAAGGCATATTTTGCTGACAGGTTAAAAATTCCTTAACAACGGTATCTTTAATGGCTTTCTTTCTTTTTTTTCTCCTCGGTACATGCTGTGGTAACCTACAATGCTCATTCAGAGAGAGATTATTTTTGGACTCGGTAATTTTCCATGAAGGATGTTTTTTAGTTTTTATGGTTTTTATGTCATGAAAGATTTGAACAAAAAGTTGTCGACTGTGTTAAAGGTTAGAACCTTTCCCTCCCCTTTCTAAAATCATTTATCTGTCTGCCTTGTTCCTTCTCTCTCTCAGAGTGACTATTATAGCTAAAGTAGTGTAAAGTGATACATACGTGATAACCAACAACTTTGGCCTAAGAGCTTATCTGTTAGCAGTGTCAAATGCTATCTGATAATCAATATCACTGCTCTTGTGTTATGTGCACATGTTTCTGGAGGCGTGACTGTTTGTTTGCAAAAGCATGTTCTGCTTTCTGTCCTTTTGCCTCTTGGTGGTTGTCAGCCTCAGACTCTGTGTCTGTTAGTAAGTTGGTTTTTTTATTTTTATTTTTTTTTAAACCTGTCCACAGCCACTGGAAGTAACCCGCAGCTTTTGGGGCTGTAGATGCTCACACAGATGTTGGAAATCTATGGAGGAACAAGGTCATGAAAGCTCCCATGTAAAACCCCAATCCTGTGGGTTAGGGAATTGTAGAACAGAGAACTTGTGTAAATGAATATCCGATTACTGTGAGATCCCTAGTTTAAAACTGCCTCTCTGTTCAACCCTCACCCGCCCCTGGCCACACACCTGTTGTTTGGAATTCCCTAGAATTGGAAGTAACATTCAGACAATGCCCCAAGAAAAGGGACAGGTCGCAGTTAGTCAGTGGGTCATTTTTAAAGATCAGACTGATCTAGTGCGTGAATGGAGGGAGAGAGACATTTCGCTTTCCCTCCAGTGCAGTTTCAGGGTGGGGAGAGGGCATCCAATGGGCTCAGTATGTTTGTGTATGTTTATGGAGGGGAAGGTGTAGGAAGCTTGTTATGTATTGGTGTTCAATGGCTTTTCATAGAACAAATATTTCCACCTTAAAGAGTTAATACTTTCAGCTACTGCATCTGCCTGTGAGTCTCCCTGCCAATTTTAAAGTTAGGTTGTTTAAAGTTACATTTTTCTTGTTTGATATTTAATGTTTCTTCTCCTTTCTTCCTGTGGGAAAGACCCATACAAACAACAAGGATGAGTGACTGACTCTCTATGAAGGGGAAACAGTGAAACCTGAAGTGCTGTCAGATTCACAAAATAACTTGAAAACATACAGAAAGAATTTCCCCTTGTCTGAGTTGTAGTGAACCTAGGCTCTGATTCTGTGTTGTGTAGTGTGTAACCAGACTGTGGCTCCTGGAAGAATGTGGAATGCACACAGCAGTTTGCCTGCATGCTATACAGTGCAGGATCATGGCCAAGGAACAATAGGTTAAAAATGTTAGACGTGGGAGTGAATTTTAAGTTAACAATGTCCCTTAACAATGCATCTTAAAGGTTATGGAATGACACTGACCATTTTAAGCAGGAATGTGAGTGTTTTGTTATTGACCTGTAGCTAATCTGTATATACTTCACTATAGCGTGACCATTTATTTGGTATTTTAAGGGACATCCCTTGTTTGGTTCTTACTGTCCCATATCCTGCATCCCAGAAGATGCTACTAAGAAACACTTCATTAGAAACAAGTTTTAAAACAATCATGCAAAGGACATAAACTGATAAAAATGTATGATTTGCCCCATGAACAAAACATTGTGGGCTAGTGTCTCATAAAATTAACTTTATCCATTATTTTTCATACGGTTTTCCTTTGTTTCCTTGAATTCTGCAGGAGTTTGAGATCTACAACTGAGAGTTAATTTCCAAACTTAACTCAACTCCCATACCCCCAGCCATCATTTGGTTTGAGGGGGAGATGCTGGCATTAGCAGGCATAACTGTAATGAACCCTATTCTTTTCCCTGGCTGAGCTCTTCTAAATTCCTTCCATAACTGACAGTAAGAACCTGCTCCCCAAATTGGGATGTCAATACAGTGCTCAGGTTGGGTATAATCCATAACTCTTTCTTTGGGTAGCAGCATTCTTGGGCACCAGCATGATGCCTGTGTGTTTGCTACTGAAATAAAAGTGCCCTAGTAGAATAAGGGTCAGGTTCTGCTACTGCAGCATAACCTAGGAGACTTCTAGTGCTTCTATTGGCCAACAGCTGCAGAGAAGCTGCTCTTTGCTTTCTTCCAGACACATTCACTGTAACACATCAATTTCTACACACACACACACTTCTATGATTAGTGTGGTGGTCTTTTAACATTGACCTCTATTTAGTTCTTAGCGTAACATGTTCATCTTTGGTGAGAGAGAAGTTAATTCTAGAATAAACTCATTAACCTGTTCGTTTTAATTCGCTCCCACTGCTGTACTTATTTTGGGCCTGATCCTCCTCTCTTCGAAGTCAATATGAGTGTTGTCATTGACTTGAATGGGAACAAAACTGGGCCCTCTCTGTATCATGTTCAGTTTCACGGGTGTAATCTCTGGGAAGGATATTTCAGCAGTGCTAATTAAAACGCCTGCTTCATGTACAGAAAAATGGATTAAGGATGTGTGAGTTATTTTCAGCTATGCAACGATTAGCCCAAACCTTACCCTTTCCCTGAACTGAACCAAACCTTCTCGCTGGTCACTTAAGGAATAAACCAATAGAATTTAATAGAAAATTGTAATTTTTCAATAAGTTTTTGAAGTAATCTATAGAATTTAATAGAGATTATCTATCCAGATGCTATAGAATTCAATGGAATTGATTAAAAATGTATAGAAAATATATAACTATCTTAAAATCTGTCCTATAGGGTTTTTAGAGTAATTTCTATAGAATTTAGCTTCTTTCACCACCTAGCAAATAAGGGGTTTTAAAAAGATTTGTTTGGAAGACCTTGCCACTCACCCAGCCCTCCAGCAAAAACCTGCTGTCTGTGCAGCTCCCTGCCCTTATCTTTAAGTGAGGGTCCACTTCCTGCAGGGCTGGTAACCTCTCTGCTGGATTCTATGCCACTCCTCTCTGCACTTTTTCCTCTCCTTGGTCACATTGTCTGGAGCATCTAAATTAATCTGACTCTGCTATATGACATCAATGAAAGATGCACACTTCTGCATCCGTGTGTGCAGATTGAAACCCCAAAGTGCGTGCAAAGATTTTACAGTAAAAATCTCTTTGCCTTTTACTGGCCCAGCTGAAAGTAGGAAACAATGGAAATCAATTTGCTAGCCTGAGAATTGTTTATCTAAACTAAACCATGCAAGCCTTTGGAAGTATTCACATCACTATTTGGGATCAAGGATACATTAAAACAAAAATTTATCCATTTCACCTCATTTTCTTGAAATTAAGCTTTTCAGTGTCTGAAAATGTTTGGATAAAGGAGCTCTTTCTCTCTCCGATTCCCTGCCAAACCACAAACAAATTACCTTACACTCTGCATCCTCCAACAGACATTCTATTCTTTTTCATGTGCCCCACTCTGAAAGCCCCATCCATTGTAATGCATTACAGTTTTCAGCAGCCACACAGGATGGAGGAAATTGTGACCATAAAAAGATTTCACTGCAAAATGGGTGGGTAAAATGTAATAAATTTGACAGAGTGATGCAAAATTTTCATTATGGAACCCCAAAGGGATATTTGGTTTGTTTTAGGTTTTGGTTTAGAATTAAAATCTTAAACCTTACGTTCATCAGAACACTTTTTCAGTCTTGCTTTTGAACAGAATTTAGGCCCAGTTTTGAGCAATGTATGGGCTAATTTTAACATAAACCAGATAATACTTAGTTGATTGAGCTGAATATCACTTCGAACTTGTAAGTCAATTTGAAACTGAATAAAAGGTTTGCAAGCTATTGTCAACTAAAACTGCAGAATTTCAAACATCTGCATTTGGCATCCAAAGCAGAACTAGAGCAATATTTTGACTTTTAACATGTTTCTATGTCGTATAAAAAGAATGACCACTACAAACAACAAGCAAATTGTGAAATTCAACATCAGATTATTTGTTGTAATATCTGGTATAATTGAAGGGGGAAGGAGAATGGCATGTAAGACCTTTAGGTTTGGATTTTCAAAAGCTCTCAGCATTAGTTAACTCAGCTGCCTTTGAAGTCAATGGAAGTTTTTACCTCTGACATCACTGGAAACAGTTAGACCAATGCTGAGCATTTTTGAAAATCTCACTCAAGATTAAGGCTAAGATTTTGTCAGGGTTATTTTTAGTAAAAGTCATGGACACGTCACAGGCAATGAACAAAAATTCACGGAAGCCATGACCTGTCTGTGGCTTTTGCTGCTGTAGTTCCATGGTTTCCCCCCACCACCATCGTGGCTGGCAGCTGTGAGGTTCCCCCTCTGTCCATGGCAGCTGGAAGCTGCAGGTTGACCAAGTTTCCCAAAGAGAAAATGGGACACTCCCAGCTGCTCGCGCGAGGCGTCTCCTGCCCCCCCACCTCCTGCGCGAGGCTGTCACCTGTCGCTGGAACCCTGAGGAGGACCCCCTCAGGAGTCTGTCACCTGTTGCTGGAATCTTGCAGGGGCCCCCTGCTGCCTTTTGCTGGAACTCTGCCAGGGCCCCGCTGTCTGCCAACTCCAGAGACCTGCAGCCTCTGGAGCTGAAGTGGAGAATATCAAGGAGGTCTCTGGAAGTCACGGATTCCATGACTTCCATGACCTCCATGACATAAATGTAGCCTTACTCATGATACATGAACATATTTGTGTTCCAGTTATCATTGGGTAGCTTTCTTCAAGAATCATATGGGGCAATGGTAAGTGCTCCATAGTTAAGTCTGAAACAGCTAGTTTTCCATTCTAATGTTAATTTGTGATCCTATCCCCCACTCCAGTTTTCCCCAAAATATACCACTCCCTATGAAATTTTGCATGCTGCATTCTATCACAGGGAAGTTTTCCTGCAAAGTTTGGTAAAAATCTGAGCAGGACATTTAAAATGAGGAGAACTGATCCTCAAGTTCAGCCAAGCTGTGCTCATTTTCTGCATCGTTAGCCAGCCCACCAATATTAAATGGTCCAAAAGGTGAATGTCCTATTATCATTAACATCGAGAAAAAGACTTCTCAGATTATGCATTCTCATTTGAGTTTTAAAAAGCGAGCTTTTCTGTTTTATTTCTTTGATAAAGCTCTACAGTGAGAGAGGAATGTGTTCTGATTTTCTTCTTCATTCTTCTGGAGGGGATTTTGTCAGCCCAACTTGGCACTAACATTTTTTTTTTCAGGACACCAAACTGTTTCTAATTGTTTTCCTTTCCTGCCACATTATTTTCCTGCTATTGCTCATTTCTGATATTGATACCTTGCTTCCCCTCTTCTGTCTAATGATGTATATGTCAAAGCAGACCACCTTTCAAAGCTATCCATGAATGAACTGGGGGAGGGTGCAAGTCAGTGGCAGTCAATCTTTGAAACATTGAAATATAGAATTTCTGAGTAAAAGTATAATGGCAATGTCCAATTAAGAATGAAGCCAGCAGCAATTGGTGTAAAGTAGGTTGTATGCTGTGTGACAAAGAGAGTCGAGGCTTCACAGTTTACCACCTTAATCACACCATTTTTACTACTGCTTTTCAGCCGCTGCTTCTAACCTTATTTCTAGTTTAAAGAACAAGGTTGACTTTGTTTCCCCAAAAACATTCTTTAATAGGGTATTCATGTTTGTAAGTATGGCCTTTTGGTTTAGGAACATCCTACTGCTGGAATTGTCACAGGACCATGTTCTGTACTTCCCATGTTTAAATTAAACGTAAGATGGAGAACTTATGTTAAAATTCAATTTCTGCACTGTAGACAAAGGGGCCCCTGGTTCCTCTAAAGTCTATGTGCTGTTACCTTACATGCTGTCCTCAAAACTAGTGGTAATTTTGTAGTTTCATGCTTTTTGAACAATATAAAATGTGACTATATTATTACTCTTATTTGTATTACAGTAATTGGGATTGGGGACCCTCTAGGTACTGTCAAAACACAGTCCTTTCCACAGGAAAAAGTTGCAATTTTAGGAACCAGTCTTGCAGTCTGATTCATCTGGGCAAATCCATGCCCAGCCTGAGCCCCACTGAAGTCAATAGCATGCTGCACAGGCACAGTGGTTCGCAAAGCACCAAAAGTGAGTGTTCCAAAGAACAGATCGGAAGTGAGATGGGAAGTCAAATATAAAAGCAATAAGCCCATGTGGTTACTAGCTTTGTGCACGGCTTGAGGGTTCCAAAACATTTGGAAGTTTTAGAAAATAAATAAATTAAATTCAGTAGTCTCTGATGGCTGTTCAGCCTAACCCACTCAAATGGATGTTTTCCTGGGAGTGTCACAGCAGAATTGGGATCTTGAGTAGAATTTTGAAAGAGGGAGCCGAGGCCTTACAGTTCAGTTCTAGCATTACACCTATATGAGACAAAAAGAACAGGAGTACTTGTGGCACCTTAGAGACTAACAAATTTATTTGAGCATGAGACAGTATGGAAGAAAGCATGGAGATCATTTGTGAGAGGAATGTACCTCCAAGTGCATCATTGGCAGAGTGGAGGGGGCAAGGGATGATGCAATAAGAAACTAGTAGATAAGTACACACAGGGCTTAAAGTAAGGAGGAGAGGAAGAACCATAGCTCCCCCCTCTCCTCTGATAACAACAGAAGTAAAGCTGCCTCTCTTCCCCCTAGCTTGGGGGAGCAGTGCCCCTCTGTAGCTCCATCGTCTCTCTGGCTCGTGTCTCAAGAAAGGGCTTCTCTCCTTTTTTTTCAATCTACTTTAACCATTGAGTATTTATATTATATTTAGGTTAGGTAAATAGATAAAGAAAAAATCTGCTGGCCCATCCTTCCGTGATTCTGCTACACTAGCAGACAGGAAGTGAGTGCAAACGTGAAAGGTTAGGACCTTTCGAAACTTAACCAGTGTTTCAGAGAAACCTGAACGGTTGCCAATGTAACATGAAAAATATTAAATTGTATAGTTGAAATATTGCTCATCTCTGTCCTGTTAACAGCAGAAACGTGAGAATTGCCTGACTGGATAAAGCTAATGATCCATCAAGTCCAGTATCTCCTCTCCTATAGTGATCGGTACCAGCTGCTTCAGAGGAAAGTTTAAAACACCCATAATAGTCAGTTTTGTAACAACGTGTCCCTGGTGCAATTTAAAGGTTAGAAAAATATTATTTATTAGCATGGTGGTTGTGGCTCTCATTTTTTTTTTGTCCCGAATATCCTCTATCTCTTTCTCACTGTTTTCTTTTTCTTATCTACTTTCTTGTGCCTTTATCTCACCAGGCAACCCCCTGGCCTTTGCCTCTTTGGAATTTTTTCTTTCTTGCACTTTTCTTCATTCCGATCTTCGTTTTTCCTTTTCTGTTTTCTATTTTTATTTACTTCACCTTTCCAGTCTTATTGTCTTCTAAATTGTCACCTTTTGTTTTCTATTTTTCTTTCCTCCCCTTTTTGCCCCTTTCCTGACAAAGTGATGAGTGCCCCCAGCTCCCATTGAAGGTCACTGAGGATTGAGAAAGCTCATCACTTTCTGGGGTTGCTCAGCTGCTTGAAGACTCTGGCTCTTTGTTTCTGTTTCTCTTTGCTTCTATGTTTGTTATTTTACAGTCTGCCTGAGCTGCTCTTCCCCTTCCTGTATCTATATCTCTTTTCCTACCTTTGTGTTTCTTCTCATTTCCCTCTGCAGTTCTTGTTTCACTTTTCTCCAATTCTCAGTCTCTCTCTCTATATACATATATGTTTCTTGTACATTTCTTAATCTCTAACTTCCACTCTGGGCATGGTGTTATAAAATTGTCTCTTATGGGGGTTTTATCTATTCCTTTCTAAGAGCTAGTCTACACTAGAAGTGCTACATCAGCGCAGCTGCATCAGCTGTAGCACATCTGATGAAGCAGCTATATGCTGACGGGAGAGAGCTCTCCCGTCAACATAATAAATCCACTTTAGTGAGAGGCAGTAGCTATGTCGGCAGGAGAAACTCTCCCACTGACATAGCACTGTCCACACCAGTGCTTAGGTCAGTGTAACTTACATTCACACCCCTGAGAAACATAAGATACACTATCAAAGGGGTATCCGTGTTAGTCTGGATCTGTAAAAGCAGCAAGGAGTCCTGATACATCCGAAGAAGTGGGTATTCACCCACGAAAGCTCATGCTTCTATACGTCTGTTAGTCTATAAGGTGCCACAGGACTCCTTGCTGCTTTTATAAGATACACTGAAGTACGTGGTAGTGTAGTCCTGGCCTCAATAATCTGGTACTGACCAGTGTAAGAAACAAGATCCTGAAGGAGATGTACCATTGGTCTCAAATACATGGCAGTATCTTTGCAATTTTATGTAACTGAAAGGACTGTAAAGACAACCCATATATATAAAACTTTTATCCTGAAAGTTCACTGTTTTTGAAAACATGAATTAATTTAGCCTTACTATGGTATTAGTAAATATTATTATCCCTATTTTACAGATGTGTACATAGCTGTGAGCCTGTGTTCTATACATTTAAATCAAAGAATTGTACCTTCCTGTATGTCTTCTGGGGTTGTTATAGTGCTGGGAGTCACCCAATAGAGGTATTACAGTTCATCTTACAACCTCCTTTTAACTGAATATATAGGCAATTAGATCTTGGAGAAATGGTTGTTAATTCTGATGCAGTTCTTTTTAGAGGATGGGCTTAAAAGTTGGTAGTCTCTTCCTGAGTCTTTAGTGTTGCTGCCTCTTGTGATTTTATCACAGGTCTCACCATATTGGATGTTTTTTTGTAAAGCTCTACCTCTGGGGGTCACAGATTATGTGAGACTCTAAGCTTTCATTTTAAAATAAATGTAAGTTTCTATCTCTCATGTTTGTGGAGAAAATCTTGAAAACATGATCTGAGTGTACCCTCAAGACTGAAAACACAGAAGATAAATAAAATGAACCAAACTTGATTATTTTTAAAATCTCTTTATTTTTAATCCAGTAACATGATTTTGGGGAAACCTAACTCATGACTGTAAACACTTTGGGTTCACTCTACTGAATCACTTTTAAGTTTAGAGCTGTTATAAACCCACCCAATTAAACAATATATCATGAGAAAACTAGAGATGTGTGAATAACAGATTTTTCAATTTGCTGGAAATTCTGAGAAATAAAAAAAATCATTTTGAGTTGAACCAAAAATGAAATATTTGAATTTTTTTTGGCAAATTGAAAATCAGAAAATTGGTTTGAATTTGACCATTCTGAAACATTTTGGTTGTTTTAAAATATAGGAAATTTTGAGGCAGTCATTTTGGTCCAAAAAATTAAAATGCTTTGTTTCAAAAATGTCAACATGAAATGTTTTGATTATTTCCTGGAATTTCTTATGATTTTTTTTTTTACCAAAACAATTTGGTGAAATAGACACGAAATTCTAAACAGTTTTGCTGTCACCAAATCAGGATTTTTGACCAAAAAAAGTTTCAGCTGAAAAATGTTGTCTAGCTCAAGTGAAAATGGTCCAAGGAACAGTTTCAAAGTATTTAAACCTGTGGGAATCACATGCCTTACTCTCCACACAATGCTTTGAAAGGTTAAGGTTGTTTTTGTGCTGTGCTGTGATGGAAATACTGGACACTTTGTTGTTGTTTTGAGGCTTTCATTTCAGCACTTACCTACACTGGTGATATGCATGTTAGACAAAATATCCAACGTACCCGCCTCTCCTGAACACCACAGATTCAAAGGTAACAAATCCTGGGGTTGCTGTATAGTTATCATTAGTCTTTATTTTATTTTTCACTGTAAAGGAAAAATATCAAAGGGAAACTAAAGCCAAAGGAGACTGTATTAAAATAGGGAGCCCCTGTAAAATAAAACCCCATGAAATAGGTAGAAAAGTAAAACCTTGTACTTCTTAGGTGTGTTCCCTATGGATTTCTTTTTTTTAATTCTTTGTTGTTGCAAGTCAAAATCAACTACTTGAACGTTTTATCTAAGAATTTAAAATACATATCTAGATATCTTTAAGTAGGTTACCTGTGAACTAAAATAAAAAATATATATATTATCTATAGAACCATCACATTAAAAATATGGACTAGAGTTCAGATCTTGCAGGTCTGTGCTGCAGTCTTGTTACGAGTGTGGGGAAAAAAGGAACATGGATAAAAGAAATTGAGCAATGATTAAGAGAATGCATGGGTCCTGAGAGCCTCATATTTTGAAAAGTAAAAAAGGTGCTCATTTGATCAAAGAGGTTAGGCTAGGCAAATGAAACTATCTCAAAGATTACATTTTGACATTAAAACTCTGTAACCTCTGGAAATAGGAAATAATGAGGCCTTGCAGTTCAGGTATCAAACGTAGAAACTGCAAACATTTATTTAAAAAAAGAGAGAGAGAGAGAGGCAATGATATGGCATTCACACAGATTAAAATATTGTACAATATTGAGGTTGTGAATTTTTTTTTAATTTCTTTTCTGAAAAATATATGTGTTGACTTTCCAATCTGTTGTCAGAATGCAACTAAAATCTTCTGTTGTGATTCTGTATCAGATCCTTGACAGTCAGCCATCCAAATAACATTTTGACTGTTCAGATACCTTTTTTTATGGTCAGGCTGTAGGAAAGATCATTGAAGAACAATTATTTTGTACCAGTGGCTAGAAAAATCATCAGAAATACAGTGTAACACACGTCAAATAGGAATATTTTGTTTGCTCTGCCATAATAATTTATCCCTTGTTGTGCGTACTGAGAAACCCCCATAAAATTGTCTGCTAAATGTTATATTTTCCAGGACCAGCAATTTCAGCTTACACAGCATTTGAGATGGAGAAATAAAATGTAACTGGATTGTCTAGACTGGTATGTGCACAAGCCACTACTAAGACATTTGGCGTTACAACATGGCACAGAATGGGCTGGAGATTTTGGAGTGAGGTCCTAATCCGTGCCCATTAAAGTCAATGGAAATTTGCCATTGCTATTGATCTCAGCAAGAGCAGAGCTGGGCCCTAAATATCATGAGGTTATCCATTTACATTGATTTATGGTATACAATTCTGGTCTGATTATCTCTGGAAGGTATGTACTAATCATTCTAGCCTATTTTTGGGTACTTTGCTTCTGTCAATAGCTGAAAAATAATCTATGCGATATACTGGTGCAGCATATGGTCCCGTTCTGCTGCAGCCCATCACAATCTTACCGGAGCACCTATACTACAGGTGGGAATTGGTAGCAAGTACTTCCTGGCTTTCAATCTCTTAACTATCAGCAATTTACACTGACATGGTATCTAAAAGCAGAAAACATTAAAATACAAACACCCCAAAGGTTTAGTTTCATCAGTTCATTCTTACTCTACATATAGACTTTTTAATATATTTATGAAGGAAACTGTACTATAGATCTGGGAAAGAAAAGACCATAAAATTAGAATTTTAAAATGATCAAGAGACCAGATTAAATTTCTTCCATTCCCCTTTCTTGCTTTAGTCTTTGTCACTGAAATACAAATGTCATGAATGTAAGAATAAAACATCTCAAGCATTAGGATGCTATGATAGCTCATTCACATGACAATGACTGCACTGAGAACAGAACACTTCACAGAATGTAACCATTCTTGTGGCAAAGATTATAATGACAGGGAGAAACGGTGCAAAATTAACCAGTTCTTGCATCTTCAGATAATAATCTCACAAGTCTCCCTGTGTGCTGTATAATGTGTTATATTAGATGCAAAAAAGAAAAGAAACATTATACATCTTGGGTCACAATTAAATTTAGCAGCTTTGCCCCAAAATGAGAAGACCGCTCTTGACTCTGTAAGCTGTCATCTGTAGATGCCACTGTAATCAATAGAAAGTACGCAAGAGGGCTTGAAGCATAAGGATAATGCTGTAGCCATAAAACAAAATAAAGAAAATGGAAAAGCTCGTTATGCTCATCCCAGTTCTGGCATTAAGCTGCTGTGTGACCTTGGGCAAGTCACTTCCCCTCTGTGTGCTGGTCTTTCCCCTTCAACCCTTTGCCTATCTTTGTCTATTTAGAATGTGAGCTCATCCAGGCTGGGACTGTCTCTTACTCTGGGTTTATACAGTGCCTCACACAACAGAGCTGTAGCATGGTGAAGACCTGACCCTACAAATAATAACAGTGGCTTTGGTAAGAACATATGAGGTGCTGAGTGCCTCCTGGTACTGAGTGCCCTTGACTCTCACAGAAGTTACTATGAATTGATCAGTGAGAGCTGATGGCACTCAGCACCATGCAGGATCAGGCCTAGGTTCAATATGTGACAACAAAAGCACCCCATACTATCAGGTATAGATTTTTCTCTTAAAATAGGGTGAACTCTCGCCTTGGTGACCAGAGTCAGGGCTGGTGCAAGGAAGTTTCACGCCTTAGGCGAAACTTCCACCTTGTGCCCCCCCCCAACCCTGCAGCAGCTCCCTGCCCCCCCACTCCGCCCTGAGGTGCCCTCCCCCCGCGGCAGCTCCCCCCCCTGCCTTGAGGCCCCCCCCCCCGCAGCAGCTCCCCTCCCGGGGAGCCGTGCGGCAGCTCCCCGCCCCAGCTCACCTCTGCTCCACCTCCTCCCCGCCCCCGCTCTAATTCTCCTCCCCTCCCAGGCGTGTGGCACCAAACAGCTGATTGGCGCCACAAGCCTGGGAGGCGGGAGAAGTGGAGCGGCGACCGCATGCTCGGGGAGGGGGCGTAGCAGAGATGAGCTGGGGTGAGGAGCTGCCGTGGGGGGGGGTGCCTCAAGATGGGGGGGAGCTGCCGCAGGGCTGCCCACCCCAGCTCACCTCTGCTACACCCCCTCCCCGAGCATGCCGCCCCCACCGGCAATGACAATAATTGCATGGAGCGGCCGCTGCGCTGGGAGAGGGAGTCTGAGCCACATGTGTCAGCGCGCCGCCGGCAGCTCAGCCCAGGAATGCTGTAAAAAAAATTGGGGGCACCGCTTTTTGGCGCCCCCAAATCTTGGCGCTCTAGGCAACCGCATAGTTTGCCTTAATGGTATCACCGGCCCTGACCAGAGTATAAGAGAGAGCTAGGTAATAGGATCCCAATGATACAAGACACCTATTGCTCTTCCTCTAGGCTTGTGGCTTTCCTTGTTGTGGATTGTTTTTTAACCCTTGCCTACATGTTAGCTCTGCTCATGTTGACATTTTGGGGGATGACAGTGTATGAGGAGGACTTACATATGTACTTTTCTGCTTCCACTCTGGGCTCCTATATAGGGCAAGCAGGGATGCTGATTTTAGTGTGTGTGCACATTAACCTTTAGTAGGCTTACTGCTATTTGCCTGGGGATGAAGAAGCTATGCATGGTGCCTCACCCCACCTCCAATCCATTTTGGCCCCCTCTAGGCTATCTGGATTCAAGGAATGCCTCTTTTTTTCACTCTCTCTTGATTTTTTCCATAAGTGTTCTAAGTGCTTCTCTCTATTAACATTGTCTAATTAAACTCCAGATTTATGGTCTCCAAAGGTCTATTAATTAACGATTTCTAACACCGCTGCATTGCAGCATCTCCATCCATAACTTAAGGGGATGCTTGAGCCTTGCTTGAGAGTCAGATAGGTGATATGTTTAGCTTAGCTGAAACTTGTCTTGTGAGCACAGAATTTTTTCATTATCCCTTGAAGTACTGGTAAAGGGGACAGTCTAACAGTTCTCTTTTGTTCCAGTCTAAAAGTCAGTCATATTTCCATTAGCTCTTATGGCTCTTTTTCAGCAGCTGGCTTTCATTTTTCACTTAAGAGAAACTGTCAAAGGGGTTAGTCCCAAAAACTAACTCACGTAAAAAATAATAATAATAAAAAAAAACAAACTCTTCTAGTTTGAAGAGGGAATATCCATTGTATTGTTTAAAAAATAATCCACCAGCCATCACCTTATCCTCTTTTGAATTTCTCCTTTAAAGCCTGTGTCTGCTGCTGTGCCTACATAGCATTACTGGCTGGCAATGGTTAGGCCAAGAAGAGAGTCTGCTTTTCTGTTCAGCTCTTCATTTTATTGTTACTTCACCCTCCCAGCCAACCCCAAACGGTTTGTCTGTTTCATCCACCTATTATGCCCTGTTTGACCCCTAGGGTATGTCTACACTGCAGTTGGAGGTGTAATTGCAACACATATAGACATACCTGAGCTAGCTTTAACTTAGCTAGCACAAATACCATGGGCTACCCCGGCCAGTAAATTCTCAGGGTCCTGTGCTGAAGCCTGTTCTTTCACAGCTTCACTGCTTAACTAGAGCCAGGTTGGGTGTGTCTACACTGATTGCAGTTACTTTGTTACTTGTCTGTACAGTGTCTAGATCCTTGTTTGGGGTTCCTAGGTAGTACCATAATATAAGTAATAAATAACAATAACGACAATAATAGCCCTTTGCAGAGAATTAAAAAAAATAGTATTTTGTAGACCCTACTTTTTTGTGCTCTACTCTTACAGAGCCTGTAGAGAGAGTATTTGTGTGGTATAGCTGTGTCCTTTTCAGCTTTAATTCTTTTGCAGTGTTAGTTTTCAAACCTTTATTTGGAAGTCTTTCAGTTAGTTTTGGATCTGTCACTATAAATTCAAAGAAATTGATTATTTTGAGATTTCACTATTCACTCTGACATTTCACATTCTATTACACAGGAATTCTTAGTGCTTTGAATTTCCTTGTGTAGCCTTTAGTCTGATATATATATATATATCTGGCAAGCAAGATTTTTCTCAGTTTAATTTGCTTTCTGTTGAGTATATAAATTATATTTATCCCAAAGCTTTACCCTTCCACTTCCAATGCTAATCTTTGGCCTTCCTCACCTGAGAGAGGCTATACTCCATTTCTTGATTCAGATTATCCCTTCATTGTTAAGTTCTTTGGCTTCTGGTAAATTACCAACATCTTAAAAATCTGCAATTTTAATTCCTTCACTCACCAAAGGGCAATATTACTAATTTACACCAACCTGTTTTTAATTAAGACCAGTGCAAAACCATTTGCCATTCAGCTTCAGAAATGTCTTAACTAACTATCAGATTGAGAATGAATCTCAGTTGGGCTTATTGGACTGTAAGTTTATTAGGGCAGGGACTGTGGCTTCCTTTGTACAGTGCCTAGCATATTGTGGGTGCTTCAAGAGACAAACAATAAATAATAATAGCGCATAAATTGTTCTACACAAAGTTAGAAACTAAAATGAGTGTCTCATATGATACTCAAATGCTTTTTCGGCTGCTTGTGAACTGATCAGTTGCTGACACTTTCCTTCACCAAATTGTTTTCACTAAATTATACTCCTGCAAAAGTTCTTTTTGTCATTGTTTTAGACTGGTTTCATTTCATGTTTAATTTCAGTATCCACAAATTTAATTATGTCTTGCTGTGTCATCAGGTACTTCAGGGACTAGAGCTACTATATGCTTAGATATAAGCACATCACAGATAGGCAGATATCACATGTAGACTAAGGGCTCAGTTCTGATCTCTGGCACACATGAATATGTGAAATAACTACACGGAAGCCAATGAAATTGCACCAGTGTAAGTGAGGAGAGAATCAAGCCTGTGATCTGTCCAACCTTATATATGTAGATGTCATGTAGACTTTTCTGCACTTCAAGAAAAAAGTCATGGTCTCTCTCCAATGTACCTGTTTGCCTGATTTGTTTATTGGAAGGCCAGAAAATTTATAAAATTTCAATCCAGTTAAGAAAAAAATATTCCTTTTGATTGGACCTTAACCTGGGTCCTTCAACTATCTTCCATCACTTTAAAAGTTGGCAGTTCTCAGATAGCATCAGTCTCAGTGGTGAAAACCTTGGTGTTATATTTGACTCTACTCTGTCTCTTCTGACCCATGTAAATATTAAACTGTCTTGTTTTCCCTGAGAGAGATATACAGCTTAAATCAGTAATATCTGTTGAGGACACTCAGGTGTTAGTTTTGGCTCTTAACAGGATGTGTGCGTGCGTGTGTGTGTGTGTGTGTGTAATTCTCTAATTGTGAAATTATGTCAGGCATCTTCTCCGCATAGCTGAACTTGATCTGTACATTTCCCTGAACTCATATTAGCTATCGATAAAACGTCATATTGATTTTTAAATGCCATTTGTACCTGTCATATTGTCCATAACCTGGATGCTAGCGACTTTGGGGTCAACTGTTATCTTCTATTCCACTTCACTTATTTGTTTATGTACTAACAATAACCCCTTACTCAGTTGTATTAGAGCCCAGTAGATCTATGGATTTGCTTCAACTATGTTCAGGCTTCTCTTTGTGAAATTTCAAGCAATCATATTTCACAGGCAAAATATGTTAGTGGAAAGTGAATTTCATGGTCATGTGTGGAAATTAATTTTTAATTAACATGCAAGCTTTTGTGTCAGAAGTGTTTTTGCACACTCATCCAGTCAAGGTGCATATACAGCATAAATTCATAGATTGCAAGGCCAGAAGGGACTAGTGTGATCATATAGACCTCCTGTATAACACAGGCCATGGGACTTCCCTGAATTAACTCCTGTTTGAAGTAGAGCATATTTTTATGGGGGGTGGGGGGAAATCGCATGACTCATCTGACCAGTCACAACTAATAATATATAGAATACTAATAACTAATAATATATAGAATACTAATAGTACATATAATACATTTTTAAAGATACTTTTCAATGGATAAAATCAAGAGAATAGTGTTTGGCTCATGGATAGTCCATGAACAGCAAAAGTTAGAGTCAGTGAATGTATTGTGCTTTGTGAATTATTCACTCAGATCTAGAAGGGATAATTTCTTTACTCATACGCAGTTCTCGGAGCCTAAATATAAAATGTGCTAAGTATGGACCCAGTCTTTCAGTCCTTTCACAGGCAATTATTCCATTCAAGTCAATGGGAATTTTGCCCAAGTAAGGTCTGCAGGACTGAGGTCCTGTACAACTCGTACTGGGTTAAACTTGGAAAACCATGATTCCTGGCACTGTTGTCACTCCCTTTTCAGTAAATAAAAACAGTGGGGAGACTTGATGACAGCAATGCCAAGTTGAAAATGTAATGTCGCCATCACTTGAAATAAAAAACAGACGTAAGTAAATATTCTGGCATTGCAATGTTAAAATTAAATCCCACTTCAAATAGAAATCTTTAATTGGGAAGCATCCCAAGAACAAATACCTCACTTTCCAGCTAACCCAACTATTATGCTAATTGGTATGGCCCCCATACAAGCCTTGGGTGGATCTGAAGTAAGTAGTTGTTATTCTGACCTGACTTTCCAACCACACTCTATTTTGCTAAATTGCATTTCTCTAAGAAAGTGGGCTGATGTGCTGCAAGTGTTACTAATTTTATTGAATCACTTTTTTCCTTTTAAACAGAAGATCAAAACCCCAAACCACTTTCTATATTTAAATTATGTATTTCCATAAACAAAACTAGACATTTGAATATCTGCCTTCTTAAGATTAGGTGTTCCTGAAAGGGGGCTGTGTTTCTCCACAGTTATTATGGACCACAATACTAAATTATGCACATTTTTAAAAGTATGTGTAAAAACACCCCACAACTATATAATTTAGCTGGTTTGGGATTTTTATTTTTAATCTACAGGGATGATGTTAGTGATTACAGAGGTAAAGATTAAACATCTGTTTGGACTTGAAGCAGGGAAATCAAGAGGACATGTGAACCCTAAGGATGTTAATGAGCCCATGGTCCCTGACATCAAGGGTAGGAGAACCCTAAAGAAGGTGAGGGCCCTAAATTCTGCACAATAAAATCAAATGATTGAATAGTTCTGCTGTGTTTTCAATCAGAATCTTGGTGGCTATTGCCCCCATAACACACAGCAAATTATTCATGCATCTTTAGTTATTAAATATATGAAACAAACAAAAACCCCACTGACATTTTCCTTACCTTCACTGCTTATCGGGTTGTCATTTACTTTCCATCTTAATGTCTTTCTCTCCAGATTCCATTTTCTTTCTTTCTTTCCACCTTTTAAAATTTAAAATGCTGTTTTTGCTTCATTTAATCATCTTTCTACTTCTGTATCTCTTGTTTCCATTCCTTTCATGTCTTGATTCTATATCTGTTTCTCTACATTGCCTTGTTCCTTTTTTCCTTTTTGAATCTCCTCTCTTTGTTCCCCCTCTACTTCTCTCCCCCCCATTCCTATTTCTCCTCTTTCACTGCTCATTTTTCTCTCTGTCTCACTCTCTCTCCTTCCCTTTCCTCTTGTTTTCCCAGTTGTGGCAGCTGACCAAGCATCATTTGAACTATTCAAGGAACAATTTATTTTCCCAATTTTTTTATTTAAAATACTTCACAAATAAGAGTCTTTATGGGAATGTACACACAACCCTCATTTAAATCAACTGGAGTTCCATGTTAGGAGGGCTTGTAGGGTCAGGCTTCACTCACAAAGAAAATGCAGCCACGTGTTAGGTGGATTGTGGTAACGATGCACAACAAAACACTTTAGGGCAGGAAATTCACAATTATCACTACTAAAGAAGCTGAATATTTTCACTATGGCTTCAATCCTTTAACCTGACACCAAAGTAAGGTTAATCCAGAAAAGTTGGAATGGTAACTTTTTGACTTAGCAGAGCAACAAATCTTCATGATCTGTCATAGAAAGGTCCTCATCACACTAATGAGGCTTGTCCGAGGCAATCTCATGCTTCTGGAAATAAATCCCACATTGTAGTAAGTATTTTTCATCATAATCTGTCTACATTCAGTGTATTTTCTTTCAGGAACCCTTCTGTGGTATTGCTTTTCTTATGGTGTCCTCTGTATCACTGGACTCATCAATAATCAGAATGATTAAATTTTTTTTTAATTCCACTTCTTCAAGGACATTGCTGCTCAACCATTCCGTTATGGAAAAAAAATGGTGTCTGACAGCAGGAATGCATGGATTTTCCTTCATTATCTTCACCTATCACAGTGTCCAGAAAAATAGGGTTTCGGTACCTCCTAGAAAGCACAGATCATACTCTGCTTTAGCACCAGCAAATGGCTTCTTATGTTTCCTTAGTATGTGGCAAATTTCTTAAGAAGTTTTGCGGACAGTCAGTGGTTCCTTCATTTGTGGCTAAAACATTTGTTGCTTTTGCAATTTCAAGAGATTGCTTAAGAATGGAATGGTTTGTTTTTAGAAGGCTACTTTGAGTTCAGTGGGTTCTGTGCATAGTTAGCTACACTGCCTTAATTTTGTGGTGATAGTGGTGGGGATGGTCCAGATTGTGCTTCCTGGAAACATAGCTGCATTCTTACAAATTACACGTGGCAGGAAGACTGCTTTTAGTTTATATCATATTTAAAGTAATCCCCCTCTCCTTAGTTTTATTAGATCAAAGGCCAATTCCTGGCTTCTGCTCCAGGTGCTTTATGCCACTCTGGTGGCAAAAGGCAGCTGGAAAACAAGCAGATCTTCTCCCCGCAGATTGTCTGACCAACAGGGCAGCCCAGAGGATTCAGGGGGCGTGGGGTCTTTGGCGGCGGGGGTCCTTCTGCTCCAGGTCTTCAGGGCACTTAGGCGGCGGGTCCCAGAGCGAGTGAAGGACCCGCTGCCGAATTGCCGCTGAAGACCCGGAGCGGTAGAAGCTCCAGGTCTTCGGCAGCGGGTCCTTCACTCGCTCCGGGTGTGTTCGGCGGCACTGAAGGACCTGCCACCGAAGACCCGCCAAAAACTCTCGTGGGGGCCCCTGCGTGACCCGGGGCCTGGGGCAAATTGCCCCACTTTCCCCACCCCCCGGGTGGCTCTGCTGACCAATCTCCAGTAATACAGGACAGCTGTAGTGGATGCTCATGTCACCTCATTAAAGTGCCTGGGGAATCTGGCGTGTAGCTGGGATGCCGCTGTGTCCTGCTGTTCCTCACCTACTAGAAAAGCTCCTGCGGGTCATCAACTGTGGGGCAATGCTGGGGACAGGCCCAGCCATACAGAGACCAAGGTAGTACAAACATGGCTCAACACCACCTTTGCCCTTGCTTCTTAGTCATCTGCCAAGTGCAGGTCAGCCAAAGCAAAGAATTTGCTCCTTTATTTTTAAAAAACATTGTATTACCCCTCTTGAAAAAGCAAAACAGTGTGATATGAAACACCAAAGACAGAGAAATCGCCAAACAGGGTCAGCTCAGAAAAGGCTGCTGAACCTGGAGCCACAAAAAGTACCTGCCTATTTGGGAGCCTCATCCACCAGGAAATGCTAGTGCATTATTTACTGCTTCCAGTGCCACCAACCATCTTCACTGAGGCTAGTCATTAACCTGGGGGCCCCAGAACTGAAAGCATAAGTCTGCAAGCACATGTCTACACAGCCCATGACAGCCTGCAGAAGAGAACCTCCCAGCTCACGTTGACTGATTTTGGCTTTTGGGGCTTGGGCTAGCACTCAAAACAAGCTGCAGAGACAGCACTTTGAAGTTGTGGCTCAGGCTGGAGCTTGTGCTCTGAAGCCTATGGAGGGGGGTGGGCTTCCATAGTCACAACCACATTCCTTATAGCCCCTCACTCTAACAGCTGTCATTATGAATGGATGTAGGGTATATGGCAAAAGATTGCACAGTAGAGAGACTCCAGTTAGAATGGCCTTACAGGCCTGAATTTGCCAGAAGCAGCTCTGTCTCCAGATCAGATGAAAATACTAGTTCTCACCTGGTACCAAAATAACACTGTATGTCACATAGTCTAACTAGAGAGGAAGGTACCCTTTTAAGGAAAAGTGTTTGAAAAGCCCCGGCATGTTAGCTGAGATCTGCCAGTTAAGCACTCAAACATATTAGCTCCAATGTCTAAGTTACAACAGAATTAATTTCTCACTATCCTGCAGTTCAGCTGAAAGTGTTCTGAAAGGCCATATATATAAAAACCACCTCATTCTGCAAGGGGCATGCAGTGTAACAGAATGCCACAAAATTGGAAATAAATTCTTCAGGTAGGTGTGCCCATGATGAGGCACTCCTAGGTTGTGCAGGAAGAGAGGCCCCTCTAGTGAACCTGCCTTGCCCCCCTCTTTTTTTTTAAAGGGAGTGGGTGCAGGTGTGTATATGGGTATGTCTACACTGCTTGTCGGATTGGTGGGCAGAGACCGATCCAGCGGGGATCGATTTATCATGTCTAATCTAGACATGATACATCAGCCTCCGAGCCCTCTCCTGTCGACTCCTGTACTCCAGTGCTGCAAGAGGCGCAGGCAGATTCGATGGGGGAGCGGCAGCAGTCGACTCACTGCGGTGAAGACACCACGGTAAGTCGATCTAAGTATGTCGACTTCAGCTACATTATTCATGAAGCTGAAGTTGCGTAACTTAGATCGATTCCCTCCCTTCCCCCCCAGTGTAGACCAGGGCTAAGACTCTAAATAATGACTGGACTAGAGAACCCAACATGGAACCTCCTTTAGAGATACTTTTCTGGGGAAGGTGTTTCAGAGATATTAAGATGCACAGAAAAAGTGATACCCCTGATTAAGAGAGAGCTAAGCTCCAGCATACCTCAGGAACTCTGTAGCTGGAAGAGTCACAAAGTGATAGTTCTAAAGCTCCCAATATGAACTAAAGAAAAGGCTCTAACCTTCAAACCTATTAACAGTGCAACAGTGCCGGGTACCTTGCCTCACTGCTGACCCTCTATGGGGCATTCATGTGGTGTTTAGCCACTTATATCACTTATATTACTTTTAGTTAGAGTTCACACCTGGTGTTTATAGAATTTTGAACTCCCAGAGAATGAAGCTCCCTTTTTTATCATTTTAATTTTAAAAAGTTAGTTTTTCTATGGAATTTCCTATGTTAACAGAGAGTTAAGGTTAAGCACTTGGAAATAAATATCAAAGTTAAGGTTTCGTGTGGAACTTTGTACATATGTATTATGACACTGTTTTTAATTTCATACTATTTCTGACTTGATACACTATAGTATCAGTATTTTCCATCATTTAAATACACATGTGTAGCATCACGTAATACTGTGATATTCTGTGTATACCACACTAATGGCATCCATAAAGTCTTCTTTATGAAAAATACACGGTAACTCATACACTGCATACTACAAATTAAGTAACAGCATATTAAATATTAAAATTAGCAGCTAAATTAGTTATGCATTTAGATGCTATTCAGTGACAAAGCAGTTAAGAGAATCTGTGCTTTTGACTGAAAAGAAAATGTATTGTACATGGCTACTACCTACATAATTAAACTATATAGTTCGGAGATAAGAGAATTTGCCATATACAAAAGTTAAGTCAATAAAGCTATACAGAACCATTTTGAAGATAGTTCAAGTATACAAGATTTATTAAATTTTACAAGATTCTGCTACACATTTGCTTCTAAGATGGTAGAAAAATGTGCTATATTTATTTGAGTTATTTGCATTTTAACTCACATCAGATTTTTGATCAGATTTCTTGAGCATTAAATCAAGGTAAACAATATTTAAAAGAGAGCAGTTGGAAAGAACTTCTCTTCTGAATATCATCTGTAAACTTGTGATGGAGAGTAGCCTTCAAATATTTTGTTGAGGTTCTATAGAATGGAGGTTTTCTGAAAATATTGCATTACTATCTTATATGCCATTTTACCTTTAAATTTTATATTAAAAGCCAGATGTAGTAAAAGCTATCTCTTCTCTATCAGTAGGAACAGCTCTGTGAGGTAGCATTAGTTTTCAGTGCCCCAATGTTTTGCAGAATTTTTAGTGAATGTAGTGCTCAGAATAGACTGCAAATTAACAGCTATGCAGACTAAAGTTCACTCTATTTTACTGCAGACGAGATATAAGAGGAGGGATATAAAAAAAAGTAGGGCCAGTGCATGCTTCCCTCTTGCATGCAGCCTCCCCAGCCACATACACCTCCACATCACCAACATGCCTAATCTATATCCTAGAAGGACTACATCGGGGGATGAAAAGGTACTTTTGTCTCCCTGTCTTGTTGATCCGTAACTGCTTTACTGATACTGTTTAACTAGTGCCACTTGTGTTCATTGTGCTTTTGTGATGTGAACCATTGTGGATAGTTCTCTGAAAACATTCACTCAACATGAAGCTACAATCAAAAAAGCTAAAAGAATGTTAGGAACCATTAGGAAAGTGATAAAAATCATAATGCCACTATATAAATCCATGGTATGCCCATACTTTGAATACAGCATGCAGTTCTGGTTGCCCCATCTCAAAAAAAGATATTTTAGAATTGGAAAAGCTACAGAGAAGGGTAACAGAAATTATAAGGGATATAAAACAGCTTGCAAAACTGGGGCTGTTCAGCTTAGAAAAAAAGATGACTAAATGGGGGCAGGGGTACGATAGAGGTTTATTAAATCATGAATGGTGTGGAGAAAGTGAATTATAATTTCAGTTTATAAAAACAACAAGGAGTCTGGTGGCACCTTAAAGACTAACAGATTTATTTGGGCATAAGCTTTCGTGAGTAAAAACCTCACTTCAGCTTATGCCCAAATAAATCTGTTAGTCTTTAAGGTGCCACCAGACTCCTTGTTGTTTTTGTAGATACAGACTAACACGGCTACCCCCTGATACTTGACACCAATTTCAGTTTATGTCCATAACTTTATATCAGTTGCTTGCTCCTACATTGTGCAATGATATTAATAACTAGTGAGTCATGAGCTTTTCATTGATACCTTGCACGACGCTTATCAGATACATTTCATGACATTAAAGAATTGGGGTACATTTGAACTGTTTAAGACAGCTTCAGTTCATTACCAGATATCTGCCCTCTGCCTTGGGCTGTTCTCAGTGTCACAGTGCCAGCTTTATTCCATCTAAGGATTCCCTTGTGCTGCAGGAATCCTCAGGTGCCTGCTTGAGGCAGCTCTGTGCCCTTTGCACCACCGCAACAGGGTAAAGGCAGCTGAGAGTCAAAGAACTGCCTGTGCTTTTTTTAACTTAACAAACAGTTTACAATTAATTTCAATCTTTTAAGGCCCTTTTTCTAGTAAAATAGTCCTTTTGAATTGCTTGGGGTAGGCCTGGTGACATCATGCCCAATGACATACTGTTGGCATATGGCAGCTGACTAAAATGGGTAAAAGTGATTCAAAGGCATGTTAACACTAACGCCTCTTTGCTGCTTGCTGCTCTAGGAATGCAGTAGAAGAGGAGACATATGTAGTTTATAGAAGAATTGAATATATTCCAGATGTTAACCAGGCAACCAAGTCTTGTACATACAAAAAAGGGTTTTCCCAATGCCTATATTTAATTTCCGCATGAAAATATGGGCTTTCTAAAACCCTTCCCACTATATGTCTGCATAAATCAAAGATCTTTTTCATAATGAATCACATATTTGGAAAACAACACCCACCCATGTGAGCACTTATTTATTTTTTATTTTTAAACATGTATTTATTAATGAGAAAGAAAGCTTAAATGATGGTTTAAACCTAATACACCATAAAATTATGAGCTAATGCTGTTGCTCCACTCTTAAATTGTGCCAATGTGCTTAGGTCATACTGGCATATCAGAACAGCGTGGGGTTTATTGGTAATGGATCCAGACCCAACAATCATCACAGCTCAGTGACCTGATCAGAACAGGGATTTGGATCACGATGGAGGCAAACCTAGGCCTGTTTTGTGACAACGTAAGCTATATACGTAGGGAACTGTTATTCACCTATCGGTGTGCAGTGACTTTAAGTAAATAAATTCTGTAACCATTAATTGTAGTTAGAATTTTGCAGTTTCACACTGGGCCAAATAAATGTAACCATGATGAAACTTCCATTGACTTCAATGACAACTAACCGGCTAACAACAGGGCTGAATTTGGCAAATGGAGGCTAAATAAAAGGTCCTTTTCTTTTGTATTTATATGTGTAAATAAAGAAATGTATTAATGTTAAATATTTATACACACTATGTGACCGATGCATCCAATCCAAACTAACTGATGTAGCTCACATTTCAAATTGCAATATTTGCAATAAACTACTCATGCACAATCTACAGTCCCGAAATGAAGTAACTGAGATAATTGGTGGAATAATGCTGAATGAGAACAAACTCAAGAGCATTGTTAACTGCTTGCAATGAATTTTGTGAACAGAAACAGAGATGAAATTCATCAAATTATTCACTGAAAATTATTTGCTCATCTCTGTTTATTATTATAGCGATATAATACAATATACATGCTTCCCAATGAGTAATAGGAATTTTATTTTTAAAACTTAATGCGTATGCTTAGTACCCAGTTTGAAAATGTTAAAAACTTGGGGCCCAATTGTCCCCTCCCATGGAAAAAAATTTGTGTGGGAGTAAATGAGAAGACTAAAGAGGAAATCTTCGTGACATTCTGCTCATGGAACTGTGTCTCCAGTTGTTTTATCGGGGTCAATAAGCCACGAACCAGTCCCCAACCTTATATATCATGGCCAGGGTTATCAGTGTGAGTCAACAGCCATGCACGTAGAGACTCTGTGGCACTCACTATCTCTCTCCTCTCAGCTTCTGGTCAATGAATCTCTAATGGAACTATGTGGGAAGGGATTTCATTCTCAGCCAGTAGCTGCTCCTGAGGCTGTTTTCTTACTTGTAGAATCAACACAGCATGGGTTGGGGTAGGGTATGATGCACGTTTCCCTTTCAGTCCACCCAGTATCCATATGAAAGGATGAATGATGCTGTTGAGAACATGGAACAGTTCTATATTATTTCTATTAATATTATATGTGCCTCAGTTTACCTGCTCAATTTCATATTGCTGCCTACTTTGACTGAAAGGTTTAAGTCAGACCTGAGTTATGGTCTAGAATGTATATAGAAGGTGCAGATAAACCCTGTCACCATATTCAAAAGACAATACACATATGAATTCCTTTAAAGCCTCACTCCTCCACCCCCCACAGGAATCTCGCTAGCAAAATCAGGAGGGAGGAAGTCCCCTATTGAGAGGCATGAACCATTCTCCCCAGATCAAGGACAGATGAAGAGCCTAGGAGGGGGAAGGATGGAGGGAAGATCTGAAAAAAAAAAGACCTTTGAACTGGATAAAAGGTCAGCTCTTGTCACACAGGGAAAAGAAGGACTCTGGGAGATCCTGACTGAGAGTCAGGGGTAGGAACTGCAGGTGCGTGGACTCTCCCAACCCAAGGCTGAAGGCTTCCTGGGCTAATCAGGGCTACTAAACTATGGAATGAGAAGCTAAAAGGTTAGGTAAGAATAATGCATATAGCCCTTCTTTGTTATTTTAATCCTTGTCTCTGACTAATGTATTCTTGTAGACTAATAAATGACACTGTTTTGAAAAGGCTGAACTGTTTCACTGCATACATTTGCTTGCTACAAGAGAGAAGCCCCCCACAGAGACCCCAGCCATATTGGCTCTGCTGAAGGAGCCATGGTGTGGAACAGGAGTGCTGAAGCTTAGGGACCCAATCTGAGAGTGGCAGAGTCAAGGGACTCCCCTGGGAGTGAAGTGAAAGCCCGGGGCCTATCATTAGGAAGGGTGCACTCTATGCTTTGTACTCTGAAGAGACTGCAGGAGAATACAAAGCATAGCATGCTCTGGGATCTGTTGCAGCTGCACAGAGGATTGGGCATATGATCAGGCCCTTGGTTATTTTGGGAATTTTTTTTGAGTAATTAAAGTCCTTAAAGGCTACACGCTGGAGTGAAAATCTCTTTGGCTAGGACGAGGAGGCTGAAAGGTGGTTTCTTTCAGGGTTATTCAGGAAAAATGCTCTATGTTCACCAGGTCCTCTACCTGTGTAGCACCTCCAGCCTCCTCCTGGCTATTTGTATTTAAAAATAAATCCTAACAACCACCAGTTCAAGGTAAGGAGTCAGAGCCTGCAGCATTTGTATTAAAGCACATTGAGCACAAACTAAAGAAATCATATAAGAGTTAACCCATATTTGTAAAACAAAGAAGAAAAAGCCTTGTGATTTGTGAACCTTCACCAGCAACAAAATTCCAAGTCCGAGGAGCACGAAAAACGGAGAGTATGAGAGCCAAAGGCTTTCACTTTAAATGTAGGGTTTGACAGGAGACCAACAGGGTAGGACCTCAGGGAATGACTAAGCAAATAGTTAGATAAGAGGTCTGTGAGGTAAGCAGGACTAAATTGGTGCATCGCTTTGAAGGTCAGCAATGCAATTTTATATGTAATACTAGATTTAATGGGCATCCATGGCAGAGACCAACCTACAAGAGCGATGTGCTGAGAAAACTTAATACCGATACAAGTAAGAGCTCTGGCTGCAGCACTATGCATTGAGAGGAATGGAAACAGAGATCTCTTTGAAAAACACCTAAGCAAAATTAGATTCAATTGCGGCAAGGTGCTTTAGGCAAATCTAGAAAGATAGTATGTTATCAGTCTTCAGGGTCCACCAGCATTTAAAAATGAGAGGAATTTTATCCCCTATTTTAAAAAGGTACTTGAATATAGAATTCTTTTTAGTAGTAGTTACCACAGCGAATGTTTTTTGTCCTCTCTGCTTTTAATTCCCAAGTACAAGAATGTGTTTATATTCACTTAAAGTATGCCAGGAGATTGCAGTTTGCAACATTCACCCCATTGTAATAAGTACATTCTTTCAAAAGGCTTTTTTATCTTAGAAACTAAAATGCTTGTAGAAACTGCCATTTTTTCCCCATTGACTGTGCATAAAAAGTATATCCCAGCTAACAAGACTGAAGCTTTGTTTTTCTGAAATCTGAATAACTGCAGTAATCATAACAAAATGAATATCTGTTCATATCCCAATGGATTTCTTTCCTGTGTCAGTTCTTCCTCTGATGAGATGATTTTGTGTCTATATATAAATAAATACATCTGCTTGAGATCCCATCTTTCCTGTCATTGACAGCACTGATAATAATGTATTTGTCCTTCAAACCCATGCAAATAGCATCCTCAGGCTCCAGATATTAAATATTGGCTACTCTGATTATTTGCTTTAAAACTTAAATTCAATTATTACCATCGTTCTCCATTTTCACATCCTTTACAAATTCCTAGCAGAAAAAAAAAGACAATAGATTAAGAGATACTTGAATTACTTTGCTACCTTGTAATTAGCACATGAGAAAAGAACTTATTGAAAACAATAATTCTTCCGGCATTTGTCTTTATTTTATTTTTGCTTTCAAGCCAACATATTTTCTCTGTGATTCCATTAGCAGCCATTTTGTAAATGAGCTTCTATCTTGTAAGAACCAACTTCAAGTATTGTAGCAAATTAAGATTTAACACATTTTGTATGACTCGGTAAAGCATCCTCTTTGCACCAACTCGTGACTCTGGGCCAGATTCCGTACAAGGGAGGGAAAGGGCACAAGAAGTCCCTTCCTCATTGCACCCCAACACAAGAGCTCCATATGGGAGCCCATATGTTCAGGGAAATTGAAGGCTTCACAGGGCTCACACCGCTGATAGAACCTGCCTCTGTAAAGTGGGGTGGGAAAGCATGGAAAGGAAAAGAGGCCATGACCACAGCATCTTCACACACACCAGAGCAGGAACTTCATGCTCTTCAAGGGTAGCACAACATCTGTGTTTCCAAGCACTCTTGTAGGAACTGAGGCTACCTATGAATAATGCTTCCTGAGATTCCTTGGGTACATAGCACCTAACATTTAGCTAGTTGTGGCTAAATGCTGTTATCCAGCTGTAACATTCTAAAGGTAGAGCACTTGGAGGCTCCCTGAGCTGCTGTCCCTCCCTTCCCCCCACGCCTCCCAGCCCCCGGACTCAGTGCGGGCAGAAAGCCACTCAGGGCATGATGTTTCCAACTAGGCAACCCTTCCCAGTGGGCCCACAGGGGTCAAGAGCCTGACCAATCATCTGTCTGGAGTAGGGCCAACTTTTGGGAATTGGATAAAATAAACAAGAGGTGTTATCATCTTGTTCCCCATTCCTATGCCTCCTTTCTCTGCCCTGTCTCCTCTTGTCTTGCAGTCTTTATTTAGGCCCTGATCCTGAAAAAGAGTTATGCACATGTGTAACTTTATGCACTGTGAGGAGTCTTACTGACTTCAGCGAAACTATTCACAATGCATCAAATTAAGCACGTGTGTAAGTCTTTGCAGGATCAGGGCCTTAGATTGCAGGTTGCTTGGTGAAACAACTGTGTCTTCTTACAGGTCTCCATACTGGCTAGGACATTTTGAGAACTACTGCAGTAAAAAGAAGAAGGCTCTACGAGTCCATTTTTTCCAAATTGTACCAGTGTGTCCAAGGGCAGAAAAGAGCTCTATTCTAGAGAAGGGATTAGAAAAGAGCTCAAGGTCAGATTTTCAAGTGCTCCACACCCATGCTTTTCAAAAGAGCTCAGCGTGTTGGATGCAGAGCTCCTTTGAAATTCTGCTTGTTTGCATCCAAGACAGCGTTTGTTTGCTGTCACTTGGCTACTGGAGAGAAATACTGTCAGTGTTGAGACACATCTTCTCCAACCTTGACATATCTGCACAAAGATTTTTTTTTTACATTTTATACAGAGTTCATATCTGCTAAGAAACGATTCTTTAGAATTGCAAAAAATGTCAGGTATTTTCTTCAGGCAGCCTTGTCACACAAGATCACAGGTAATGTGGTTGTACCCCTTATTTATTGTACATATATGAAATAGAAATAGAACAATGTTAAAAAATTGCAGTAAATACTTTGTCTAATGAATTTAGCTTCTTTTTATGTCATCTTTTGTCTGTAAAAAACGTATGATTTTCTCAAATATATTTGTTATCCATAATTTTCATATTGGAGATTTCATAATATATCCAATCATTGGGGGGGAAAGTTCTTGATCTGTAGGTAGTGGTGCCAAAATTGCATTGTCAGTATTCAATATTCAAGATACACTGTTTAGTTTTGGTTGGATGCCTAAGTTACGTGATGCATTTATTCCCCGATTGGTTGAGGATAGGCCTTGTAATCAGGTCTCTTATGGAAATACTTAAATTTATAAATTCAAAATTTGTGTTTTGCTGATATCCAATATTTGCTTAAAGTTTCCTGTTTCCACAAATCTTTCTGCCAGGAAACTCATGCTCTGGAAATTTTGGGGAAATCATACACAAAAGGGACATGAAAACAGTCAAAGCACATTCTTTTAAAAACTGAAACAAAAATGCATAGAAATACTTTTGCAGTATTCTCACTGATCAAAATCCAACAACTTCTATGTTTCACTGCCTATGTCTCTTTCTTGGCTGATTTGAATCAATGAGGAATTCTATAGAAAGGATTATCACAGACTCTGACCACACAGTTGTACCATCAGTATTTTAGCTTGTTACTTTGCTAGTTTAAAAATTCAGTGACATGAGCAACAAGCATTCAGATTATATTGATGTGTACATGGCTGACTGTGGGTGTAATGTAAGTGTGATCATCAATAAAATACATAATGAATGCTTGTTATTTTAAAACATATTTAAGTAAGAGAAAACAGTTGAGCATGATTGAAAAAATAATAATTGGTTCATTATCTGTAATTGACTTACAACTCCCAATCGTTAGAACCTTTAACAAACCAAGATGGAACTTCAGCAAGGCAGACTGGAAGAAGTACACTGATGCTTTAGGGGGAAAAAAACGTATCGTCTTCATACTATCACACATCATCCTGGTCCATGAAGCTTTCAGTTGATTACAAGGAGCCATCTTCAAAGCTGCCTGTGTAAACTGTAGGTATAGGTATTTGCTAGGTATGTCATAGGCGTAAGTTAAGGCAGTAAAGCAATGAGCCTACAGTCCTCAGGCCTGTAAGACAACAGCTTAACTAAACAAAGCATAAGGCCCAAATGCCTTAGCCTACACTAGGAGTAATCCCAGATCATAAGAGAATGCTGTAATGACTAAACTACTAATAGGTAACCACAGGATTCTAGTTGATACCAGCTTGGGATATTTTAAGTTAGGAACATCCACAGATGTCTGTCTGCAAGAGTGCCATGGTAACTAATTGACTAATAGAATCTGTTCTAATAAACTTGAGGTAATAGGCCCAGTAACCTATGAGAGAAGGGCACCCCAGCATTAGTAGAGTGAGGAAATACAACTAAGGAAAAGGGGAGAAACCCCTACTGAATATGTATGAGGCATAGTGGCATCAGCGTATCACACCATAAAAGTTGTTTTCCTGCCTTTGGGAGGGAAAGATGTAGCTCTTAAGCAATGCCAGGATGACGATCACTGGTGATGGTGTTGAGGAAGATAAGATAATGACTAACATTTCAGTTGTTCTGCAAAGTATATGAATGTTTAGATGTATACTCTGTATTATCTCTATCTACCTTGCTGGGTTAGAATGTTTGTCACTTTGCTAGCTGTATTAATACAACTATTACAAATACAGAAGGTTTTTCCTCAGTGTGATTGTTGCATCCATGCACATCGGGGTTCCGCACTGAACAGTCATTTTAATAATACTAGGCCTAATCTAGGGACAAGAACCTTTCAAACCTCACACTGTTAACTGGGAATTCTTAAGTAATAAATATGATTAATGGACAATAGATAGATCAGGCAACACCTGTGCACCCATACCATACGGCCACTGTCCAGTCTACATGCCATGTCTTGATCAGGGCTGGCCTTAGGGTTGGGCCACCCCGGATGACCACCCAGGGCACTGTTGTTGGGAGGGTGCCGTGTGGCAGAGTAGAAGTGTGCACTGCTGGTGTTGTGTCAGAAACTGCTCTCGGCTGGCAGGAGAGCGCCGCAAACTCATAGAGGCAATGCATGGGTTTTCCCTGCTTTCTCCCAGCAGAGGAACATGGAGGGCAGTGAGTGATGACACACAGGTACTGCTCGCCCCCCTCAACATTCCTCCGTGCCCCCCTAGCGGGCTGGAGGAGGGGAGGAGGCGAGGAGTAACATCAGGTGCTCCCTGCGGCCAGGTCACTTTCCCCATCTGGGCTGTGCTGTGAGGCAAGTATGAGGCGCTGCTGCTCCCCTGTCGTCCCCTTACGTGGCCCAGGTGGAAAAAGTGACCTGAATGCAGGGAGCGCCTAATGTTGCTCTTCTCTCCCACCCTCACAGACCCATAGGGGTGCGTGGAGGAGCAGCATTCTGGGGGGGAGAGGGGAGCAAGCACGCCAGAGTCATTAAAGCAACCCTCACAGTCAGGACAGTGTGGCCCAATGGCCAGAGTCAATAAAGTCTCATTCCTCTATGGGGTTGTGGGGCCTATTAGCCTGTTGGGGAAATGGGGCATCACTCGGGGGGGTGGCACCCCTGGTAGGGGGACTCAGGCCCTCCCTGCTCCTCCAAGCCCCAGCCCAGGGCCCTGCCAGTGGCGGGGTTACTCACCACTGAGTCAGCAAGGATCCTCCCAAAACACGCTGACAGGGTTCCCAGTTCACCCACAGGAGCAAAGTCTAAGTCCTCTGGGCTGCTTCCTACCCTGTCGTTGCTAGCGAGGGTCCTCAGCTCCCATGGGTCTCTGGGGTCCTCAGGTGGCATAGCTCCAGATGGTGCGGCTTCCTCTCTGGGTTTGCCCGGCAGTCTGGAATCTGTCTGGGGCCCTGCGTGCCTTGACTCTGGGGTTGGGGCCTGTAGCAGCTCCCTGGAGAGAACCTGCAATCTGCATCCTCTCCCTACAACAGCCTGCCTAGACTGAGCTTGGCTGCTTCCTTTTATACCTTACCTCCAGGCTGAGTATGCCCCACAGAGGTGAAGGGACATGTCTTCCTCAGCCTGCAGTGCACGGTTAACCCCTGCAGAACCAGGGTGAGGTAACGTAACCCCGTCACAAGGTCACATAACCAGCTTTTAAGCAAACTGGCCAGCACTTTGTGTGGAGCAAATGCTCAAACTCTCCAATCATACGGTTTATCCCTCTGTCACTCTACAGCAGAATATTGTGCTCCAGTCTGGTTCCATTTGTCTCACCTCAAATTGGTTGACACACAACTATATTCAACCATGCCCATCATAACTGGGATGATTCAACCCACACCAGTACCATGGCTCTCCATGTAAAGCCATATCACTCCCACACACATCTGTCTTGAAGTTGCTACAGCCAGAATGATTGAGAAGATCAGGGCAAATCTGAGTCTACCACTATACTCAGACTTCTTCAACCATCCAAGAAAGTGCTTGTTGTTGAGGCACCTGTTATAGGCTCACTTGCCCTGCCCAGGTTTCTCCTCAGTGTCACTGTAGCATGAGGAATGGGCTGCAACTGATACCAGAAACCAGTCTCCTATAACTGACCAGACCATGCATGACCCCAGCTTTGATTTGCCATGCTGCTCATGGGCTTTTCTGAACCGATTTGGAATTGGCCGCTGTTAATGTGCAGCCAGCCTTCACCCCTGGGGCCAATGAAAGGCTCCCACATGCAGCTGTAGCCAAAGACAGACAATGTCTCACATCACTGATGACTGCCCTTTGACCAGATGTGATGGTGATCTGAGAGCTCTGCACTTCTCTGATTAGGCTGCCACAAATTGGCTTGGCAAGCTCTCTGCATCTGATAAGAAGAAGGTTATCTGTAATCCTATCAGCCTGTTCACATTATTAGGGTCTAACTGGTAAAGGGACAGAAACAGTAAGAATATGTCACTGTATGCACAGATATGCAGGATGCAATTATATGTTCTGTATATCTGCACATGCGGTAACATTAATAAGGTGATAGTCACAATAGTACAGGGAGAGATGTTAATAGAGAAACAGAGGCTCAGACAGTTTAACGTGCTTGGGAATGGTGAATGAGTGATATACTCAACAGGTATATTTAAATAGAACTGCCTCAAAGTTGTGTGATCTGCAGCTGAGGACCTGAGACTAACACCATGAGTGACAACCCAGTTCTATAGAAAGAAATCACTGCACCATTTATGCTTTACTTTGGGTCACTTTTGAGTGAGGTAGGGTATGTTATTGGCACTTGTCTTTTCCATCCAAGGCAATGTAGCTAAGAGGTAATAGGAAGACTTTTATGGAACATTAACTGGCTTCACATTATATTTTTCAAAGTCTTATCTTTAAAGTTTTCATTCTATTTCCTAGAAAACTGATGAAAGGGATTATCTGACTGCAAGTAGCCTGGTTTGTACTGGCCTCAGCTCATGGTGACAAAATCCTGTCATTTGTCCAAAGTCATTTATCGATTGTATCTACTGTTTTATTTCAATGTATGGGAAAATATTTAAAATTGCAGCACCTTTTAAACTTGCTTAAAAGATAAATCAAATAAAGATAAATCCAACAACCAACTCACAGCCACAAGTCTGGGAGCCCTTCCCCCTTCTTCTCCTCTGACACACACATACCCCATAGGGGACTGCCCCATCATTGGAGTGAGTCCTTTTAAGAGGGTCCCCCTACTCCCAGCTCAGGAGTCGGAACAGGTTGGGAGCCACTGGGATATTGTGCTCCAGCCTCCTCCTTCCTCCTCACCAGCCAAGAGTGTGCCACCATGGGGAGGGTTGGGGGTGTGTGAGTTTCCCTGAGAGTGGCAGAACTTGGGGCAGGGTTGAGAGGTGTTGATTTTTGTTGTTGTTGCTGATGTCATGGGTTGAGGAGGGGACTGACTGGTGAGAGAAGATACTATGAAGATAAGGAATGTGGGTCTCTCAAGTTGTGAGGAAAGCCACATATTATTCTATTATTAATGCTCATTTATTTATTATTTGTATTATAGTAGCGCCCAAAGTTCCTAATCAGAATTGGGTGCCTGGATGTAGATGGTGCTGTTCTAGTTTAGAAGATGATATAGCTCCTGAGCTAAGGTAAAACTTTGAAACAATAGGTTTTTGAAAATGTGTGATCTTTACTAAACCCAGAATTTAAGCTATTTTTGAATATCACTTCTAGTTGCTTTTTAGGGTGATAATCAGAATGCTGTGTGACTGTCATGGTTATGGGGCTGCTTATACCTCTGTCCCCTCTCTGGTCTCTCTCAGGGCAACCTCTCAGGGGTTAGGCCTTGTGTTGTTTGCAGTGGTTCAACTCTTAGGCTGGGATCAGGGTGCAACACCCTATCTATTTCAAGATTTTATTACCGACAGGTCCAACTGGACACCTGCATTTCTTCTTGTCAGGTGCTATACACTGACAAATAGTCTTCTTAAAACAAGTAGGTTTATTTAGGAAATGGAACAAAACATAAGAGAAAATGATTTTAAAGCAACAAACAGCCTACTTACATGGTTACATTAATCTAATTTTAAGATTAACTACGAACTGCGTTAGATGAGCTTCCCTCTTGAGTTCCAGGAACAGAAGAAACCTCATAGTAGATGTACCCTTAGAGAAAAAACAAACATCAGAGCACCCCAGATTTGAACAGAACAACTGATAAAGACCAGCAGAAAGTCTTCAGAACGGCTGGACTACTAGCAAGCCCAGGGACTGTCGGGACCCAGCCTGGTCTCAAATTTGCTTTCCAGCGTTAGAGTACACCAGTGGAGTGTAATCTGCACCAGCCTGTCATGCATTTACATGGACCCTGCTGGAGCACACTAAAAGTTCCATAGTGCACTAACAGGGTCCACACAGGCCAGTTAGTATGCAACTCACTAGTGCAGACTAGAATTTTTACACCCTGCTGTAACAGATTAACACACCGTGCAGACAAGCCCCCAGTCTGTTTTTCCCCTCTCAGGGAAAATCCCTTTTTTTGTAAAACCCCACCCTTGCTGTGTGAACCTGAGCTCAGTTACTGTCTATCTCAGTGGCTTTTGCTACAGGGCCTATGTATGATTTTTTCCTTTTGCCTGAGACTCTTTTTTCTATTAGTTAGCATGGCCATGCAAGAGGATGCCCCAGTGATGGTTGCTCCATTGTTTGGCAATAAGAGGGTGCTGAAACTGTCTGCTTCTTCTGATGTTGAAACATACCGCCTCAGAAATCCAATGCATAAAACACATTTTGAAGCATAGATCAATGTTCATTAGCAAGCCCCCCTACATCCATCAGAGTGACACTCATGAAATTGTGTTTTTCTCTTGCCTCACTTACAATACCTCTTTGTATGTCAAGGTACAGGAGAAACTCTCTGTACGAGTGAAGACTATTCATATTACTCACTGTATCTCAAAGCTTCTTTTCATTCTGTTAGGTACTGGATTACATAAGTATTGGCATCCCACTTCTTTCTTTAGTAGTATTCCCATTACAGGGTCCAGCACTTCTGATGATTTTCTGCTGGTCTTGATCAGTTGTTCTGTTCAAATCTGGGCTGCTTTGATGTTTGTCTTTTCTGTACGGGTATGTCTACTCTGGGGTATGTCCCGGACTGGGTAGACAGATTGTGGTAAAAATATCAGTTGCAACACAGGTGACATCTCAGGCTAGACACCCAAATCCAAGGCCACCAGACTACCAGGGTCTGAACTCCAGTGCTTAGCCTGAACTGCAGCCTATACTGCAATGGCCATACAGCTATTTTTAGCATCATCAAGTGCAAGTCTCTCTACCCAGGCTGGGAAGCAAGCTCCCACCTGTTTTGTAGGCTTACCCCATATGTTTTGCCTTGTGTTTTCATTTTATCTCCTTACAGCACTCCAATCTTCTCTAGGTCTCTGTATGTTATTTCATTTTCATGATGTATAAAGAATATGATAGAAAATAATGTGATGTCTTTATATGAACTGATGGTCGACTCTGTGTTTGAGTACATTTTTTCATTTTTAGTCATCCTTTTTGAAAATAGACATGGTGGAAATAGAAGTGGTCCAGAGACTGGTGACAAAAAATGACCAGAGGCTTTGAAATACTCCCATGTGAAGAGAGACTGAAATGATGAGTTTAGCATAGAGAGGAAATGAATAAGAGAGGACATGATAGATGTTTACAACATAATGGGTGGTACTGTAAGATATTGAGAAGGTAAATTAGGCATTCCTATTTACCTTTCTCGTGTAAAATAAAGAAAAGAAAAGAAAAGAAAAGAAAAGAAAAGAAAAGAAAAGAAAAGAAAAGAAGTTCTGAAGAAGAATTCTGTGTAGCTTGAAAGTTTTTCTCTTTCACCAACAGAATTTGGTCCAATAAGAAATATTACTTCACCCACCTTGTCTCTCTAAATAGAAAGGAGATATTAAGTGAAAATGAATTGGTTCAATAAAAATATATTGGAGGAGGAAATTGTCCCCATGGATTGGTTACATAATTATCCATTATGGGGTTTCTTGGAATTTCCTCTGGAGCATCTGGTACTGGTCAATATTAGAAACAGGATACCGGGCTGCCAGTCTGACCTGGTGACTTTCTTGACCAGGTGAAAAAAAGGAACAAATCCGGATCACTGCCACTGTGTGATCATTAAATAGGAGCTGGGATATCACTAGGCTCCCAGATTGTGAATTTATGTGACAAATGGTGGCATGTGCATTTTGTATACATTTAGATCTAATTGCTGCCCAGCCATCCTTTCCATCATGTACTTTGAGGGATTTACAGTTTTAGTATCTGTTTCAGTTAAACACAGCCAGCTTCTCCAGTGATTCACTTTGAAGATAATTACTAAAGGTGATATTTTCTGGTTAGTCACATCAAACAATCACAGTTGCCTGGATGGTTTCGGGTCTGGTTTTTTGTTGGAGGAGGAGTGAGAGGGGAGTTGCGGGGAGGGATGTAGACTTAGTGGAGCCAGTACATCAGAACACCATGACTCCATGTTGACTCATTCTTTTTGTTCCTGGACGTTCCTTATGGGGGATTCTTACAGATCTCCTTTTGCAAAAAGTTTTGGTACAGGAATGGGCACTACACAGAAATGCTATATAAATTGTCTTTGTTAGGAGAAGAACAAAGCAGCTTGGGTTTTGTTGTAGGTTTTTGTTTTGTTTTCTCTTCCCCATTTAGGAATTTTTTTTTTTTACAGAACTTTAAACCAGCAATCACGACCGTAAGTTTAGAAAGATGCTAGAGACTTCATTTGCCCTAACATGAAAGAGTTCTGGGCCCAGCCCTTTGAAGCTGAATGGTAGAAGGGTGGGAGATTATATTCAGAGCTCTGTCTATGGGGAAGCCAGAGCTAAGCCTGGTCTACACCTAAAACGTAGGTCTACCTAGCTACGTTACTCGAGCTGTGAAAAAAATCATGCCCTAAGTACAGTAGTTACATCAGTGTAACCTCTGGTATAGACATGGCTTAGATTCTTCTGGAAGGATTCTTCCATCTATCTAGGTACCAAGTCTCAGAGAGGAGGATTAACTTAATTGACAGAAAACCCCATCATAGGAGGCTGCTACACTACAGTGCTACAGGAGCATAACTTCAGGGCTGCAGCCGTGCAGCTATAGCAGCTGTGGTGTAGACACATCCTTAGTGTGCTGAATTTCTAAAGTAAAGAATTGTGTTATTCCTTTAAGTTGGAGATTGCTGTGCTTTCTGCTGTTTGAGACTATTTAACTTTCAAAGTCACACTGAAGTTGAACAGTGTATAAGGAGACTTAGAGGCCACATTGTGACTTTTGTCAGAGAGAACGTCTGCACCTCTGGTCTGAGAACAGGATATAAAAGAAGGCATGCAACTTATCAGAAATGCCTGTCATTTGCAGAGCCATCTCCTTCCATTTGTTGCATTAGTGTGTCATTCTTCAAAGTCTTCGCTGAAGAAATGCATGCTATCTACTGACAAAAGTGCTGCTGAGACTTGTCACAATGTTAAACATTTATACCTTTTCTTTATTTTGCCCTGCAAAATGCTGTTTGTGAAAGACTATGGAAAAATGGGAATATAGCAGAGAACTGGAAACAGGCAGGCTTGGTACACACTTTGGAAAAGGGAAAAAATGAAAGCAATCTTGGCAATTCAGTAAATCTAACTTCTGTCCCTCATAAAGGAATGAAACAAACATTAAGCAAAAAAAAAAAAAAAAAGAAAAAAAAGAAAGAAAGAAAAGAAAGCAACTAGAGGATAATGGAATCAGCAATATGGGTCTATATATAACAGATTATGCCCATAAAGTTGATGATTTTTTTCTAATTAATTTACAGAAGATATAATAGATCTAAGATCTAGACAACTGCTTGTACCTCTTGAAATATTACTTGAATTGGATTGGATTGGCTATGATCATATGCCGTATGGACTGAAACTGGTTGAAAGATGGGCAAAGATAAAGTAAAAAGCAATGTATCACATTGGAATAAGTGTCCAAGGAGATGCTATAGGGATCAGTGTTAAACCCAGCTTGGTTTGATACTTTTGCAGCATATCAATGAATTTGCAGATGATACTAACTTGGGAAGTGTTTCAAACACTGCCGAGGATAAAGGAATAATAGAAAATGACTAAATCAATTGGAAATATGGACAGGAAGTAACAGCATGAGTGATTGCCTTGGAAAATGAAGGTTAATACACATATGGAAAATAGTCTATGACACAGATATTCAGTTAAAAAAAATCACTAAAGGTCCATTTAGGATTTCATAGGGGAGGAGGCAAGAAGCCTCCTTCACTTAACATCCAACACAGGGGTCAGTCACCATCACAGTCTCTGAACTAGGGGTTGCTCCATCCATGCAGCCCTGGGATTCATCACCCCAAACGAGGCAGGGAGGGAGATCGAAGCCATAGCTCTACCCCTTCCTCCATACTTGCATGGCTGCACACCCAAAGAAGCAAGCGGCACTGCCTGCTGGACTTCATTTTTCCAGGCTCTATTTTTTCCAGCCTATAGGATGATGCAACCTGAAGACTCCCCCTACACAATGGGGAACTTGAGAAGGGACAATGCTCCCCTGAAGGACAATCCCTACCCAAGCTCTGTTGGCACTGTATTGTTCTTCAGGTCTCCACAGAAAATAGTGTATGTTCAGTTTTAGATGGGAGCTTCCTCCTCAGTGTGAAAGTTACTCCTTTAGAATCCCTTATATATTACTTGAGCAGATTTAAGTAGATCTATGAGGTGTAAATGACTGTAAAGTCTAACTTAGGTCACCTTAAACATCCCTTCTGAATCTGCCCTTATGCCCTGAATGACTGTTATTAGCTGAGGAAGAATACTGTCTTACACACTTGTAGTTATGTAAATGGATGGGACCCCATCTGGTTTGTATGTCTTGAATGAGCTGTTGAAGTAGGTCTTTGCATTTTATATTTTGGCAAGTCTCTCTCAAACTATCATCAAGTGATTAAAGTGCATGTGCATACTGTGTACTTCAGATAATGTGGTCATCTCTTGATGTTCACTGCCAGGTAAACTCAACCTGATCAGATTAAAACAATAGGCAAGCAATGGATGGAAGTAATCTCAGAAAATATGTATGCTTTTGTTTAGAATATATTGCTATTGGTGTCTGTCACTAGGAAACCACATGTGAGACCCTGTGATGGGATTATTCAGACATTCCAGCTTTTTTTTAATGATCTCAGCTCCGATAGTGAAAAGCAAGAGGAATTCTTCCCCTGTCTAGTACACTCTCACTTATGCTGTCAATCCTTGACCCAGAGTGCATTCTGTATAAGCACAACCAAATCTTGGACAAACCAGAATGACAGGAAGGGCCTAATTTCAGGTTCTGGGTTTATGGGGGGAAACTGTATTTCTTCCTTGCCAACCCAACAGCTCTCCCATGTTTCTAGGTTCTGAGACCTGAGAAGTAGCTAGGGAAACCCTGGAGTTTCCATAGCAACTACTCTCAAGTCCCTATGCCAAGCATCTCCATGCCCTGTGGAGCTGGCAGGAGCAAGGAGCTATTCTGTAGATGGGAAAGAGAGAGGGCATAAGCCCCGGGCACAGACAGGAGATAGTGTAGGCCTGCTGTCCACTCCAAAATGATGATGGAGAGAAAAGCAGGCAACTGTTTTGAAAATGCCTATTTTGAAAATGCTAACCCAGATAAGGATGATGTGGGACTTACAAGGGTGAGAAGAAGGAAGTGTAGCTTTGGTACGTTGGGAAAGGCAAACTGGATTGTGTTGGGACAAAGGGTCATTGAACTTGATGGGACTCACAGTATAAGCATCTGAATTTTAAGATTGTTACGTGAACTAAATTTTAATGCCTTTATAAATTTTCTGTCCTGTGGGTTCTTATACACACTTTTAACTATGTTGGGGTCTTTTTACTGTGGGCCTCCTCTGCAAAAATGCATATAAGACAATGTAGTAATCTGGTAGTAGCACAGAAAAAAATACATAAAAAAGCGTATATCAAACCATCATGAACACAGGAAACAATACACATGCACACAATAAATGAGGACTAACATGGGGAAAATGCACATAGCTGGATCTTTTTCTCCTGCATAGTCATATGTGCATTTCTGCTAAGTTGAAGGTGATTTACTGTGTATACATGCTGCATCTATGACTATGCGTAGGTAGAGTTGGCCATGTTATTTACTGTGGATAATTTACCGAATAATTTTTGGCTTATTACTTTGAATAAATCTTAAATATATTTGACCAAATGAAATAGATGGCTGAGCATATCATTTATTCAATAGATATTGAGAAAAAATATTTAAGATGAATAGTCTTTCACTATTTGACCAGCCCTATAGATATGTACTTTTATTGCATGTATATTATTTTATGTGTATCTTTGCTGTAGTAGGGTGTTTTGTTTTATGCACCTATGCCCTTGCCATTGTGGACCCAAACCAAACAAACTTCCTCATTCTGGGACAGATGCTCAGTTGATGCAAGTTACTGTAGCTCCATTGATTTGGCACTACACCACTTTACACCATGTGGGGATCTGGCCCTATATCTGTAATTATTAACCAGGGGTAACTGTTTGCTTTAATTAATTTTTTTATGTGATAATTTATATAATGTTGAGATTGCAATTTCACTCAAAAGTGAAATACCTACCTCCCAAGGGAGGAATATAAAATCTTGCTTAATAATACAGGCCGTATAGTGCACAGAGTTTTTAACACAGATGGAAGAGATGAGACTATATCTCAAGGCAGCGGTTCTTAACCAGGGGTACGCATACCCCTGGGGGTACACAGAGGTCTTCCATGGGGTACATCAACTCATCTAGATATTTGCCTAGTTCTACAACAGGCTACATAAAAAGCATTAGCTAAGTCAGTACAGACTGAAATTTCATACAAACAGTGACTTGTTTATACTGCTCTATATACTATACATTGAAATGTAAGTATAATGTTTATATTACAATTGATTTATTTTATAATTATATGGTAAAAATAAGAAAAGTCAGCAATGTTTCGGTAATAGTGCGCTTTTGTATTTTTATGTCTGATTTTGTAAGCAAGTAGTTTTTAAGTGAGGTGAAACTTGGGGGTACGCAAAACAAATCAGACTCCTGAAAGGGGTACAGTAGTCTGGAAAGGTTGAGAGTCACTGTCTCAAGGTATCCTCCTTTTGTCCAGCATGCACTCCCTCAGCAGTTACAGTAGATTGAAACAGGAGGGAGAGCTCTCACCATATCAGCTAAGGAGGAGGAGGGACAAAAAAATCCATTATATTTTCTTGTTTTCATTAGAGAAGATACTACATGCAGAACAGTGGCATTTTTTAGAAAATTGGCTATGCCATGCTTGCCATGTCTCCTGCAGCATTAGGCTTCTATGCAGTGGGAAACAACTCTCCACGGACAATGTTCAGTTTGTGTTATTCTGCTTCCAGCAGTCACCTGTAAAAGCGTTCATATAAATCATAGTGCTATTTATTCTTTGGTGTATAATGTTTTATCCGTTTTTGCATTGTTTTGTACACAGTATAAATACAGCATGTGCCTAAATGCTGCAAAATTGGCATCCTGGAAAAAAAAAACCATAAAGAACTGCACAGCGTGCTGGAGAGAAAGTTTTACATTGTGGATTGTAGACATTTTAGTTCAGAATGCGGCAGGGCAGTGGTGGGAAGGACTCAGCTAGCAACAAATCTTCGGGGAGTCATTTTACAATCAGTGACATGTTGCTGTCCACCATGGAGCCACCTGCATTGGGGCCAAAACCACAGAGCTAGCCAACCTCGGTGCCAGTGTTTTAAAAAACAATTTCCCAGACCTTGCATTTACTTGTGTATTTATTTTAAAAAGAGCAGTTTGTCAAACATTTAGGGCTGACAGATGAGTCATGTTGTTGCAATTCAGGTAAACACTGCCATGAGTGACACCGACTGTGTCACTATGAGCAGCATTAGGCAGAGAATTTGAGAAGACAGGTTCATGAAAAAAATATGAATGTTGTCAGACAACCCTGCATTTTTCATTATTAAAATCTTGAGTGAATTTAGTGCTCATGAAAGTGAGGGGCTAAGATTCTCCACACATCTCTTTCAATACATCTCAGTTCTGACCTGCAGCTACTCTGCTATTCTAGTTATGGGCCTTGGGCAGACACTGCTCACCATGGCACATGGTGATAGTTTTGTGAAATAGATAATGGGAGTTTCACATGAGACCATCAAACTCATTTTCACTTGTGACCCAACAATGATTTAATCTCAGGTCCTCTGGTACTAACAGAGTATAATGAACTGACTAGCAGCATGTGTGCCCCTGTCCTCTTTCGGTTGGAATCAGAACTGTTCAGTTGTGTGCCACATATCCGACAGTGCTAGCACCTAAAAAATGCTAACTATTGTTATGTGAGAGTGTTGCTTCTGCCTATTAATACTTATGAGATGCGCCTCCTGAAGCCACTGTGCTTAAGGAATCTTCTGGCAACTGGTGTTTCGAGCCATACAAGCAGTCTCTCACAGCACTGCTTATTTGGAACAAAGGTAGGGCCATGTGACTCAAACTGGCCCCAAATGGCAGATGTGTGTGCTGACCTCCAAGTAGTAATCCTGCGGGTTTTCTATGTGGGAACCATGCCTGCAAGGTTATTGTTGCTGCCTTAACTCTGGAAGAGTGATCTCTAAGACTCTGAGGTACTGACACACTAGCTAATGTATTACATATCTTGATATAGAGTTTAATTCACTTAGGCAAGCAGAGTGGAAATATTATTCCCTTTACACTGAATGCCAAAGGCTACGAAAAGTCTTAGTGCTGAAGGTCCATTGAAATAAACACTCAAAGGCCTCCTGACATGTAGGGTATTGAGTACAGTTTCTCAAGAATGAGAATGGGGGAAGAGTTGGGAAGAGTTTATTTCACTCTTCTTCCAGATGTAACTGCAATTAAAAATGTTCACAGCATTCTCATCATTTTTTCCTTACCATTTGCAATTCTGCAGTCTGATAATGAGCTCCCAAAGTGCAGGGATACACTTGCTGACAAGCTTCTTGCTCCAATGGAACACCTCCCATAGCTATGGTGCCTCCCTGAGAAGTAGCACTCTAGGAAGTCACCTATCTAGCCTATCTCTGAAACCTTTCCAGCTGAGGGGAGAGTTCAGGGTTCATAGTCCTCTCCTTCCTTTCCACATCTCAGAGGAGGAGCTTTCAGGGACAGGGATTGCTTCAGGCTCATCTCTAGCAAAGCCCACAATATGGCTAGAAGATGAGAAGGAATAGATTAGCAACAGAGCATTTTAAAATTGTAATAAATATATACCAATAACTTTATTTTTGTTCTGCCTTGTACTACGTCTAAGGCAACAATATTATTTCAACTTTCAAACGTTGCTTATTTTTAATTGCTTTTTAACATACACAAAATAAAATTCTGCACAGAACATAAAGAAGATATTGCATCTCATTAATTTTCTGGCTGTTTTGAGAGAAGAAGTCTATGCTTTTAAGTGAAAGAAACCAATTGTCCTTGTAAGTCTCCCATTGCTTGGCTAGAGTCCACTATTTGCAGGAGGTGCTGGTCATAACACCTGATTTATTGTTAGTTTGAGTGGAGTTACACTGCTTAGCAATTCTGATAGCTCCATTAGAAAATTGTGAGGTGGCATTAAAATTTTAACGGGCAATGCCCTGTTTGCATTTTGTCCCACTTAGCATCAGATTGCCAGAGATCTGTAAGGAAAGCTTGTATTTTCATAAACCATTTTCACAAAAGCTAAAATTCCAAGGACTAAAGAACACACAAGAAAAATGAGAAAAATGATTAAATTAAAAAAATCAAACCCCATTCATTTTTTTATATTTATTATTATTTTTATTATATTGCTACATTCAGCATTTACCAAATTAAGGCTGTTTTTCTTTTCCTCAATGGTTGTTAAGGTTGACCCCTGTCAGCACAGAACACTAAAACTGTCCTAGTTCTAGTGAGATTTTGTGAGTGTAAATATAATCAAATTCTCAGAAACCATAAATTGTGTTTATACATCACTATTGAACATTCTTGTACTTCCAATACATTGTTTTCCAGTGTATCAAAATGTCTGGGGACAATTTGCCTTCTTTATTTGATTATTTTGGCTTTCAGCACACTGTTTAGTTTACATACCATAACGATATATGTTCTTTCTACATTGAGTTTGTGTGGGCAGATTTAATATCTGCATAATTTTAAAGTATCTTCTTACAAAATGACCATAAATGGATCTTTAACTCTGCCGAATCCCTGATAAAAATATCTCTCACTAACACCAATAGAGATAGAAGGTGTGTGTTGACTTTGAAATTTGCTTTTACAAGTGCAAGTCCTCAGGGCAAAATAAACAATATTATTCCAGATTAAAAAAAATATACACAGAGGTGATAAGAAAATTGTAATGTGAGAAGAAAGCTGTGCTTTAGCAAACTAGGTGTATGTTAGCATGTTTTTTTCTTATTTCTAAGTTTTGCAGTACCAAAATGCATGTTTAAATTATTGCATTTGACAAAGGAAAGACAAGGAAAAATGGTGCAGCATCTTTAATTTATCAGTTTACATGAGATGCAGGCAATTGCCTGTGGGTACCAGATTGTGATTTTTCTACTCAAGTACATTCTCATGTTTTACTGATGAGCTATACGCCAGGCCCTTGTGTTCTGTATAGTAAGAGTTTCAGGGAACATCCTCTTCAATTGCTCTATCTCTTGTTTTGTTTTGTCACTAAACTCACTTATACTACAGAGGCATTGAGTATAAAAGAAGCTACTTTAATTCAATAGCATATCAAGGAGCCAGATTCTCTGATGCTAGTAATACAGCGATTTATGTGTAATGTCTTCCTTTGCACCAAAAGTGGTTTGACCATTGAGATAATATTCTGTCATACTTCACAGGAGATACACAGTTTTCTGAATTAGTGCTATATTAATTATAAAACATACAGATGAATACATGTTATCTAGTTATATAAAAAAGAGATGTATGTATATGTGTGGTCATATACTTATAACTCTAGATATAGATATGAAATCATGTGTCCGTGTGTGTGTGTACAAAATTACCTGAGAAAAGATAAAGTTCTTCCCTTTTCCAAAGACATGAATGAAATGAGAATAAGAAAAGGCATAAAATAAAGTAAGTTGATCACCAAGAAAACTCCTGAAAATTCCTACCTGCTGTATCCTGAACCGCTGGAAGTGGGACTGGAGGTCTTGAATGAATCTAAAGTGGAAGGATTAAACGGTTTCCAAGTACAGGGAACATTATTTGGAAAATTAAAACAACATATTACATCCTCTGTCAGTTTATCAATCAAGCCATCCCTGGTTCCATTTGATAGTCTTGGTTATCAGAAATCTCTCTGAAATGAGTAGAGGGATTTAAGCTTGCAGTGTTAAATTCAAACTGCTATTTAATGGCCAAAGCCTGCTGAAAATGAATTTTGATGAACCATATGGAAACATAATGATAAATATTTGTTTAAGCCAAAAACTCTGTGTCTGCTGGACATGAGCTTTGTGATGCTCTCTGCCAATTTGACAGATCAGAAGCAGTGAGGAAAAATGGGGGCTTTAAAGAAGGACATGTATGATATTTGCCCTGCAAATAACAGTTCCATTCCCTACTTTATATTTCTGGCGCAAATAAATGCGGAAGCCTGAAAATCCCTTTTTTATGATTAGGATCTGATTTTTTTTATTCTAATTTCATCCACACTGGCACACACCCAGGAAAAAATTGCTGTTGGGAACAAAGAAACTAAGAACAGAGCCTGAAACCCTCTTTAGTTTCAGTGTCATTATCATTGGGAGGATTTTTTTTTTTTTAGAAATATGGTTTATCATTGTAGAAGAATTGCCATTGACAAGGCTGGTAATTAGCTGCATATTATTTTCAGCATAGTTCACATCCACACATCACAGGACAGAAAATGGGAGCCTTAGACAAACAGAATCCTTGTAGAAGATCATTAGGAATCCCACTGTGACATGCCACGTGCAAACTCGTTGATTCAAATTAGTCATCTGCATTGTTCTATATTTTAGACTGCAGGAGGTATTAACTTATTTCACAAAACCACAATGGTTACACATTTACGGTCAGAGAAACATTCTGAATTCTCAGATGATACCAAAGATGACATTTTAATATGTACTCATTACAGAGTCTTGTTTGCAACACTATTTAGGGTTTCATCAAAGTCTAGGTAAGAAAACTCTATTTTCTTAGGGCTTTGTAACTGAGCTGTAAACATGTACTCTCAGTGAAACACAACACTGCATACAAAATATTATCTAGGGCTCTGGATTTGTAAATAATAATTCAGACAAAATCATTTGTGATGATGGGATGTACCGGTGAAGTGAATATATCATATTCTTGATTTTTGTGTATATACATACAGTGCAGACCAAGTTGTGGTTTATGTAGTAAATTACAGGAGCAAACCTGTTTTGTTTGTCACAGTCACAATAGAGGTCAAATATGCACTTTAAAAACATATGTACAGATCTTTCAGATCAAAGAGTAAATGTTCCTTTTTTGATGGCCATTTGATTCCCTTCATGTCTTTATTCAAAGCTTGTTTTGTGTTTTGTTAATGTCATTGTTTCTGAAAACGAAGTAGGTCATTCTCCCCAGTACCAGTTGGCATATCTCAAGAATTCATGGCTCATATTCCCTGAGGATGTAAATTGGAGCAGATTCATTTATTTTAACGGAGCTGAGACAATTTACTCTAGCAGATAATTTAGCCCATTGTGTGAAATCTCACACTAGCTCCTGACAAATTAATCGGTAATCTGAGCAAATATTTGGGTCTGCACTATACGGACAGTATATGTACACAATCCAAAACAAAATTTGTCCTTGCCAGGGGATGGGAGTGAACCTCCAAAGAGCACAGGTTAAAAAGAATGTGATTAATTATTATTTTCTAGGAAGTTGTCAACGTTTTTAATGTTATTACAACATAGAGGCTCTTTATTTAACAGATTTTCATATATGTTGAGGAATTATTGTATTCTCATTCCTATGTGAACAAAAATTTGGAATCTGATATATTCACTTCAAGGGTACATAATACGACATCAGGGAAAAAAGAAATTTAAGGGTAGCGAATAGCTCAGGGGACTGGTAATGGCCTAGGTTGTTGGTTCAAATCTAATCCAGGTTGGTAGTAACTGCGATTATTGTCATCTAATGGCTTTTTGGTGATGTGTATGAAACGAGTTTTTGTTCTCAGTGTAGTTCCTTACAGACAGGTGCCCATATCATAGCTGGTGCCCATCACAACTGAGCTGGTGGCAGTCTCAGTAGCAAGACCAAGGTCTGACCAGGCCTGGAGATTGACCTGCTTTCCTGTACCAGGGCAGGACTGAGGCACTTTGGCAGGACACTCTAGGAAAATCTCTATTGCCTTTACCTGTCTTGTACCTGTACTGGGGAGAAAAAATATTTTATTCTTCAGGATAAACAGGAATCTTTCATGAGCATGTATTCTTTCTTATTTTCTAAACAACAAAGATGAGATACCTGTCTTAGCAATCATATGAAAAAGAAGTACAGGAATTCACAAGACAGTATGTAAGGAATACCTGCTTATGCATCTCATTTTATTGGTGATAAGTATGTATTTATTAGTTGCACTTAAATACATGAAAAGAGACTAATTCCCATAACAGTTTGCCAATCTTTCCTGCAAACTATGCTATGATGATGCAGCTTCTAATATACAAAAGGAGAGATTCACAATTCACTGATGGGGAATATCAGTTTTCCCTCTGTACTTGCCATTTGCAATAGAATTGGAGGGAAAGTCTGTCTAAATCAGCTAGGTCTGCTAGTCAGGTATTCCCCTTGAGCAGACTGTTGTTCATATCATGTATTACATTGCCATGCCCTCTGCCATATCATTTGAGTATGCTAGCTCAATATAAATGTGTAACTCAGTGGCCTCTTGGTGCTTAGACATGGTTTTGCCAGCTCAGAGATTGCACAATATTGAGGGACCTTCAGGAGTTCCTGTAGAGCTCTTGCTGCTGCAAAGGATTGCTAAACAACAGCTTATTTGGATTGCCACACTGTATGCCAAAATCTCCTCCAATTTAAATTCATGAGCAGAATCCTTTGGACAAACGCTACATTTTAATAAGAAAAAATCATACAAAGTCATGTACAAAACTACATTTTTATGTATGCTGCTCATCAATTTAGAAAAATGAGAGTTAAAAAATCATGTTATTTATGGACCCTCCAAGGGCAACCACACTATAAAGGGACTGGTGAGTCTATATAATAAACACAAATCTATGCGCTTAAGGCACTAACTGGCAATTATGTGTAGTTTTGATTATGGGCATTTACATTTCCAGAAAGGAAATATAATTACTAGGAAAGTTACATTTTTTAATGCTTGCCTTGTACTTTTTGACCTGGGTTTCAATTAAGCAGATATCCAGGAAATTTTGATCAGTGTAGATATGTTTATAAATGTTTGTCTTAAGTATCTGGCAGGCAACAGCACTTCTATAGAGGATTATCTGGATCTGAATTACACATGATACTAATTACTAAGTATTAAAGCCAGTAAAGGAAAAAGAAATCCAAAGAGAAAATCTACCATATTTTTTCTACTACAGGTGATAGATACTCTTTATATTATGATTATTTTACATTATTTATGGGACACTATAAATGTGATAGGTTTGTATAATATATATATGTAATATACTATATACTGTATAAATGTAGAGAGATAGAGAACATTTGGTTTTAATTCCTACATATTTTTATTGGGAAAAGTTAAATCACAAGAGAAATGAAACTAAAAAGAAAATAAATGGAAGGAAGAAAGGAAAGACTATTAGAAGCAATAATAGAAAAAAGAAAAGAGACTAATATTGTTAATAAATGAAGGATTAGGTGATTCACACAAAAGGAGACTTTAATATATGATAGAGAAAAAAGAAACTGAAGCATTTTTAAATGTAATAGACAGTTCATAAATTAGAGAATCTGTCATGTAGTATTAAAAATCACACTTAGCATTTCACTGAGTAATATATTATTAATGTATGTTATGATATGTGATGCACTATGGTGCTAATAATTGATATTTGTGTAGACTTCTAAGTCTAGATTCTAACATTAGTAGGCCTTATAGTTTTCTCAGGCGTTCCTGCCTCTAAGTTTCATCTAGTGATCAGATATTTTCCCTTGTATAAAATATCTTTTGAGGTCATGACTATATTGCTGGATTCACCGAATTATTACAGAGGAGTGTAATTTGTAGAACCTGAAGAACATTATAAAGTTCCCAGTACTTAAAGATAAAGCATTTTATCTTTATAATAGTTGTAGCTAAATTGTCAGACAACCCTTTAAAATGTAGGGACTAATGTTTGTAAAAAAGTTCTGTCAAGAAAAACACAACTTTTTCATGTGAAATTGCTTAGAACAGAGAAAAATAAGGCCCATCTGTCTGCTCCAAGGCCACTTTTATTTTCTCTTCTCCCATGCCCTTCTCTTTGCCTCTTCTGGGCTCTTCACCACAAACCCTCTGTCTTTATGTTTCCTTCTAACATACTCTTTCCTCTTATACCCCACCTATCCCTTTTACTACACCCACTTCAAGCATCTGTAGCCTACCCTGGATTTCACTATGAATAGCATGCTAGTCTGAATGAGCTCCCCTTCCTTCAGTCTGACTCACTGCATGGTGTGCTAGTTGTTCCACATACCCCTCCCTATCTACTAGTACTTATACAAACATCGGTTTGTATAGGTTGGTTAGAAAAATAGCTATCACGATTGATCCTGCCTCAGCATGGGGGCATGGACTAGATAACTGCCAGCCCTACATGTCTATGATTCTATGTACATTTACTAGGAATTGCTCCTAAAGTGGCACCATCATATCTCACATCCCCTCATATATACCCCCAGCTCCCAGTAGACCCAAGAAGGAGTAGCCTAAGGACTCTTCCAAACTCCCATTTCCTGCATGGTAGCACCATCAGAATGGCCAATTGTCAGGCCATTAGTGGATGGATTTTCAATTTGATACAATAATATAAGGTTCTGGTTTAAAGAGAAGCTGCTTTAACAGCCAAAGGCTGAACAACCAAAGTAGGATTAAATAGTGTACTGGGGCAGTCAACATTCTTCTGGTAATCAAAGAGAATGTGGTGCATAAGTGGCCCATGTATCTAAAGGGCAAAGAACAGATTATTCTAGAAAGACAGGTAACCGAATAGAACCATTATTTTGATTACCTATATTGTGACTGGATTGGGAGACTGACTACATGTACATTGTGCAGATTCCCATAATCAGAGCAGGCCAAGGGAACCCTGCCACCCCCACCACAGCCCAGCCTAAGACAGCAAGAGAGACAGTTCCACAGCTGCTTGTAAGGAACCTAGCCAAAAAAGAAACCATAGAGCCATCAAGAGATCCAGATGTCGCTGCTACTATTGGAAAGAGATATGCCAGAGTTTGTCATCTGAGTACTACAACTGCCAAACGTGACTGCCTTTGGGCACAGCTGTTGACTTTGTTGCTGGAAGACTAGAGAGCAGGGAGAAGAGTAAAAACAGCACCAGCACAGTGGGAGGCAGCTACCAAGTTAATGCGAAAGTAGTGTACAGACAGTTCTCAATTTGCTTTGTAATTGTTTTGCTCCGTTGGAAAATAGTTGTGCCAATAAAAATGTAATTTGTAGCTGTGTAACAGTAAGTGTGCACATCGAGTGTGGTAGATGTGCAGTTTGTAGATTTATGATGAGTGAGAAGTGGGTGTCTGTGGAAGACTCAACACAAGGAAAACAATAACTAGACTAATAAAGTTCTTTTGTCTGTTTTAAGGCATTGATTATACTCCATAACCACAGCCCACCCTTTTCACTGGATAACGTTAGAAGGAATAAGCAAATGACAAGAGAATGACACGTTGGGAGGACAAATGAAGTCCTTAAAAACCTCTGTTTTTTAAATCTTTTTTGAAAATATACAAAATAAGATATTTTTGAGCACAAGCAAAAATAGCAACATTTTACATCTCTGCCTCTTCTTACTGGGCCGGTATAGAAACATCATAAGACTTCTGCTATGTAGTCCCCAATGTCCCAAGTCTGAAAAAAAATCCATAAAAAAACTGCACTTCTCTAAAGTCCTTTTACCCCCATGTCTGCCTTTGACTATGTTGTAGCTCCCTTGTAGGGGCATGAGAACATCCTGCAGCATCTTTCTAAGTGGTAATCTCCCCAGGAGAGACTTGAACTCAGCAGTGCTGCTTCTCATTCTCTGACTCTACAATTTTTTTTGCTGCCTCCAGGCTTGTGTGTATGTCTTTCATTCTCTTTTCATACTTAACCTTTCTCTCCCTTAACCTGCCATCTCTTCACTCCAGCAGCCATCGCTGCTCACCATTCTTCCCATGGACTACTGCCAAACATCACTCAGATATTCAGTAGCATCACTCCTGGCCAACGTTACTAACAATGCTGCTTCTTGCTTCTGACATTCCTCCTCCTACACTTTCCTACCAGATCTGCTCACTCACTGTCTGCAGTTGCCCAAGGATGGGAAGTTAAATTGAGATTTGACTCCAGAGCATTCACTCTCTCACATGCCCTTCCCACCCTCAGCCTCAGAGGAACAGAATTAAACTGAATTCATGTCCCAAATGTTCATTTCTTTTGGGAAATTTCTAACCACCATGTTTGAGTTAGCCTGTTAGTCTCTCAAATGTAGTCCCACTCACCTGCTAAAGAACAAGGATGTGCATAGGATGATATTTAAAATATTATTTGATGTTGCTTAATGTAGATTTAATATAGATTATATAACAATATGCTGCATTTATACTCCTCCCTTCAACATCAAAGAAGCTTCCCGAGACCTCTAAGAGTAAGTATTGTCATTTCTGTTTTATAAATGAGGAAAGTGAGGTAGAGAGGTGAACAACGGTGCTGGAACATTTTTTATACTGGAGGTGCTGAAGGTGGAAACCATGTATTTGGGTTATTACTCAAGCCAGGGGGTGTGGCAACATCTCCAGCACCCCTAGTTCCAGCACCTATGGAGGTGAAGTGATTTACCCAAGTCCACATAAGGAGGCTGTGTCAAAGCCAGGATTAGATTCTGACTCCCAATTTTATGCCTAGGCTAGACGTCAAGGCAAACACAATATTACAGTGTAACTCTCTTAAATGTTCTTCAAGAGACTCTAATTGCTGGGCATAAAGATTTAGCACAAGTCAAACAAATGTTTACAGTGGGCCAGATTCACTTTGGCAGTCACAGATGGGTGCAAACTGCACCCACTTAAGCCCATGGCACAGCCATCCTGGTGGTGGTATTGGCTGTCAGAGGGAGAGCAGGGGGTTGAGTTCTGCATGCCTTTCCCCACGGTATTGTCAGGGGAAACTAAAATGTTATATCCAGGGCTTCATGGGCAGTTCACTGCTGGTGGTTCCCCAGGAGCTTCAATCTTGGCCAGCCTTACCTCCATCACTCTGTGGGCTGCCCTGTCCAGGTTTGGGCATCACGTTCAGCTATCAGAACCCAGTGCTGGCAGAAGGCATGAAGTGAATATGGTCCACTGCATATAATAGTGATGAAGTTAGGAGTGTCACTCAGGGCAGAATGGCTTTTTATCTTTCCAGTTCAATTTACTGAACAGCTATGTTAACCGGCTACTTTTCATATAGTAAAAGCCTTTTTGAAAAGCACATCCCATTTGCATTCACCAAATGTATTTCATTTATGGTTTATAATGTATTTCCATTCAGTAGCTCATATAAAAAATAAAAATTAACAATAGCTTAGAAAACTAATTCATCTGATGACACAAGTTCCCCAGGCCCAGTGATCAGGGCTGTGCTTACCCATATGCAAACTATGCAGCTGCGTAGGGCACCAGGAAATTTCAAGCACCAAATTGCCCCAAATTTTCTGGTGCCCTATGCAGCTGCGTGGTGCACCAGTAGCCTAATCCGCTGGCTGGCTGAGCTGGCCAGGAAAGCTGCCCCCACCACTGCTCCGCCTCTTCCCTAAAGCCTCCGCCCCTGCCATGCCTCTTCCCACCCCTGCTCCGCTCCAGCCCCGCCCCGCCCCCACTCCACCCCTTCCCCAAAGCCCCCATCCCTGCTCCACCCCCACTCCACCCCTTCCTCTGAGCTACATCCGGGGAGACTGCAGCAGGGGTCAGGCATGCCCTGAACTCACCGGGCGGTGGGAAGTGGAGCGACCTGGCCCCAGCCCACTCTGCTCCACTGGTGAGTGCTGGGGGGTGGTTTCCCCTCTGCCCCCCAAGCCTGATCCTGCCCCTCTGCAGATGTCTGGGCCCAGTCCCCCCCTCCCCGGAGGCCTGGGGCCAGCCCCCCCCCCCACGGGGGTGGGGATGTGTAGGGGACCAAAATGTCTAGGGACAGCCCTGCCAGTGATAGTTCATTTTGAACTGTAAGTTTGTTACATTGTGGGAATTTTAGCCTGTTCTTAAGCTTATCTTACTGGAACGTGTTGAAAAAAACCTTCAACAAAACCCAGTTGTGACTTCACAGATAATACCAGTGCAAACTGCCAGGGCATGGTGAAAGGAGCGGCATCTTGGAAATTGAGGTGGATTATTGGAAGAAGAAGAAGTAAGGGGGCGTTAGAGGGAAAAAAGGCTCCTGGTAACTGGAAGAGACTTTAAAAATGTGCATTGACATGCGTTATCTACCAGCTGTGCCAAAATCTGACTGGTAAATCAGGCCAATGTGCAGCCCACACCAATCGTGTATCATTTTTTTAGATGTGGTATCTCCTGATGTGATGTAACCTATACCAGTGATCCTCAATCATTTCTAAAGTGTGTCAAGTATCAGGGGGATAGCCGTGTTAGTCTGAATCTGTAAAAAGCAACAGAGGGTCCTGTGGCACCTTTAAGACTAACAGAAGTATTCACCCACGAAAGCTTATGCTCCAATACTTCTGTTAGTCTTAAAGGTGCCACAGGACCCTCTGTTGCTTTCTAAAGTGTGGACATTTTCATAGACAGATTTTCTCATGGACCAGCTCCCTCTACATTCATGACCACATGGACCACTTTCCTTCCTGCCACAGACCATCCCTGTGGCAACTGCAGCAGTTTCTGATGTGGAAAAGTAGTGCTAGGAAGCTATTTAATGTGGGTTATCACTGGAAAACAAGGAGGACATTTAGCACTATGTGACCAGCCATCTCTCCTTGGACCACTAGTGGTCCAGACACCACAGTTTGAGAACTTGCAAATAACTGTTTATTTGTATTATGGTAAGACATAAGGGGCCCACTCAGGCACTTGATACCCCATTGTGCTAGGCAATGTGGAAAACAAATTAAAAGATAATCTCTTCACAAAGACGTTACAATCTAGGTTAGAACAAAAATGCACCAAGTGGATGGATGGAACAAACAAGAAGAGTCAGGGAGAGGAGATAGATGAAGAAGGTGATAACAATAAAATAAACATATATTAGCAAAATGAACATTAGTCCCAGGTCACCACCTGCTTAGCCATTGGTAGCTGGCAGTAGGCATCATTGAAGAGGTGAGTTTTAAGGAGGAATTTGAAGGATAGGTGATGGCAAGGTGGTTTTTGTTAGAGTTTTTCCCTAGACAGGATGTTATGGACATGCTAAAAGGAAAAGGTGAATGATGGTGGTGAAGGCTTGGAACATTGGCAGAGGAAAGCCAGTGACTGATACCATGTTGAGTTAGTAGACCAGCCAGATATTAGGGGATTAAATCATAAAGGGCCATGAAGGCAAAAGGAAGAAGTGTATACTTGATCTTACTAATACCTAGTTCTTATATAGCACCTTTTATCAGTAGGTCTCAAAGCACTTTACAAATGAGGTCAGAATCATTATCCGAATTTTACAGATGGGGAAAACGGGGCACAGACAAGTGAAATGACTTGCCCAAGGTCACCCAGCGAGTACAGAAGGACAGCCGATGCATGGATGCAAAAAGGAGGGTGATATAGTCAAAGCAGTGAACTAGGGAAATTACTTAAGCCTCAGCATTTTGAATAGACTTGAGAGAAACAAGATTAGCGGTATTGAAACCAGGAAGTTACAGTGGTCAAGTTGTGAAGTGAGACATGGGCCTAGGCAAAAGTTTTGGTGGTCTGGATAGAGAGAAAAGGCCAGAACTTGGAGAAGACATGGCAAGATTTAGACATGGTCTACATGTGTAGGTTTAGGTAGAAGGATGTGTCAAAAATGACACTTGGGTTATGGGTCAAGCTGATATGGGGAAGGTGGTGTTGCTCCCAATGATACCAAAAGTGGGAAGAAGGTAACACATCAGGAGACATTCAAGAGTTTAGTTTTGGTCATTTTGAGTTTAAATTGTCTGCTGGACATCCACGAGTTGATGTTAGAAAAGTAGGATGAGATTTAGTTGAGCTACACCACTGTCATGTTTTATACTGAAATATAACATCAGTACATCTAAAGTGTAAGGTTTAAAATGTCTGACCCTTGGCCTCTAATAAAGCTATATAAATCTGGTTATGCATCAAAGTGAATGAGAATTTAGCTTTGTTTAAAATAAACAGAGTCTTTTGTAGCATAGAAATTAGTGCTAATCCTTACATGCAGTTGAGATACATACAGGACTATGCAAAGTTACCCAGAGGCCAACTGTAAATTAGAATTTTTTCTCTTCATTTTGGAATGAAAGAATAGAATACATGTATGTGACTGAGCTTTGTGTTTTCACAAATCCTGGCAACAGTATATAGGAATTCTGTGTCGCATCAATGCAGTTTCAGTTGTGAACTCTAATGCTTTGAAATATTAGAGTGGAGTGTATCTTTTTGTGCTTACATTGGGTGAAACCCTCATTATTTCTGCATTTGTTAAAATATGGCTCCCTGTTCAACATACAGACAAAGCAAGAGGCTTTGATAAAACCTGATCTACATTCAGAGACTGGCTATGATCTCAGGTTTTCTAAAATGGCACATTGCAAGAGACACAGGAATTATAAAAAGTACTAAAACCGGACACTTTTAACAGCTTCTCTTTACTTTTCCTTACCACACTGTTTTCATTTACATACCTGAATCATGCCATTATTGCTTTTGCTCTTGCTTTTTCTGGCACTTCAGTGATTTATTACCTCTTTTTTTATAAACAGTCTGCACTGTGCATCTATTGTGTTGATTTCCTGAATTAATATTCATGATCCTTCTTTTCAAGTTGCAGTTCCTCTGTTGATGTTTGCTTTACTATCGTTCTATCAAATATATTTTAAAAGAAATAAAAAGTCCTTATAGTTTCAGAAGACTTTTGGCTGGAATGTAGGCAGTTATCAGCCATATGATATGTAATATTATGCTGGTTTTATTATCTGGACAGATGTCGTTTTTTTGCTGACCTAACTTCTGCCGTCTGTGTCTTTAAAGAAACAGTGCATCCAGAATGCAGACTCCCCAGGTTAAAATGCACTTACGGTGAGCACCATTAAGACGCTTACATTTACTGCAATTCAGTATTTACTTTTACTATGGTTTTGCTGTATTTCCTATATTTAGAACAGGAAATCCCACAAGTACTATGGTAAATTTTAACTCCTTGAATTGTAAAAGTTCATATTTAAAAATAAAAAAAAAGGGTCCCAACTGAAAATTACTATCTGTAACTAAATCAAGTCCCTTCTTAAGACTTGACCACAAGAACTGAATTTCCCCTTCTCTCCACGAAAAATTACAGGCATGGTATATATGTATAAAACTTATTCCTTCCTCAGAAAATTCCACCTCTTTCATTTTTGTCTTTCAGACTGTAATCTGTTTAGCAGTGGCTGTCTTCATTTCTGGCTTGTGCCGCTCATATGACTTTGTTGGCATTTTAACAAATAATAATAATAATAATAATAATTAAATAACTGCTGTACATCTGCATTCCACAAATACTCTCTTCACCCAATCACAAATGTCTTTAGATTCACTACAAAATATCTGTTGCACCCCTTACAGTTGTTTCTGTGGCATCACAGTTAGGTCGTCCATTTGTCAAAGACAGCACCAAGATGGCATCTACAGAATGCCACGTGACCCCTACTTCCCTTCCATGCCTAGTACTATCACATTGAATTCATTTGCAAGGCTCTTGGCTTGTTTGCAGTTAAGTTCATCTTAGGATCCACTTCTTCCATATTGCTTCCATTGAAGCTAGATGTAATGTATAAAAAAGAAAGACTGTTTTTTTCCCCCTTGCCTATGTCTACTTGCCTGCCTGTCCTTAGACTGTGAGCTTCTTGGAACCAGAACTGGCCCTTCTTGAATGTTTGGAATGGGCCTAGCAGATTGCCTACCCTAAACAAATAAGACTAACGGAGAAGATGTAGCTTCTGGAAAATCAGTGATTGACAGAAAGGAGTTCATTGCTATGTTATTGCTATGTTCCACGTAAGAGAGGATAGGCTACCTCTACTCCCCACCTGGGTCCTCCCTCTACCACCTCCAATACATATTCCCATGTCATTACGCCTTGTATCCTAGCAAGATATTGCCCGTTTAAAGGAGCCATATCTGTCTGTATCTCTACCTCACTTCTGCCCATATGCAATTAGGCTGTCAGTCAGTTAGGGTAGATGGTGATTGAGCTCTGTCCTGGATTTATATGCGTGCAGCAGATAGACTCTGTGCATAGGCAGTGAAAGGTATTATATGGCAGGGAGCAATGTGAATTTGCAGTGTACTGCAGCCAACGCTATATTAAATGAGTACTATGTTAAATAAAATGAAGACACGCTTTGAATTTGTCCATGAGGAATTGTCCAGTAAACCCACTGTTATAATTTACCTAGTATGCTGACTTTCCAACTGCCCTCTTTGGTGGATTCATGCTTCATCCCAGTTATCAAAAGGATCATTTCTGGCATCCCCTTTACATAAGAGTCCTGTGAGGTCTCCTGAGCTGAAATCATGGAGTACATTGCATTGATTCCAAGGCTGGCTGGCAATGTCCACATATCCTCTCATGTACAAGCTAATGAGGGGGTTGTGGCAATTTTTAAAGTGGCAGAACACAAATATATATATTGTACTCAGAGATGATGCTAGCTAGAATTACCACTCCCTGTATGAGAGTCTAGTGGTTTGGGTAGCCATAGCCATAGGCCCAATTGACAAGACTCCCCAACTCCTAGGCCAGGATTCCAAATGGTTGGTGCCTGCCAGTATCTCTGGTGCTGTAATGTTATTCAGATAATGTCCAGGGAAAATATATTGTGTGTGTGTGTTTCTTGACTAAAAATTTGGAGAAAAAAAGCAAAATGGAGGCAGCTCTGCAAAGCATCCATTCTAGGTCTAGCAAAAGACCTTGGGCATGGTGCAAAGATAGGCACTGGTGCTAAAATCCTGTTGGTATCCTATATAGAGAGATTAGATTAGATTAGATTAGATTAGATTAGAGAGGGAAATATAATCCAAATAGGCAGTGATTTAAACTAACAAAATACAAGGGGTGTCAAAATGTGAATTCCTTTTAGCCTTTCTTACTTAATAATACAAGCTGAACTTGTAGAAAGACTCCCAGTGCTGGGCTTCTTGAAGAGGATTCAGTGACGGCAGTCCCAGCTTTGGGCTCTCCACAGATAGTTGCCATTTGGAGAACCCCAGTGACAGACTCTCAGTTAATAATCCAGTGGGGGTGCTACCTGAAATCCTGTCCAGGGCCCATCCCCGGCATCCTCAAGACATTTTGGACCTGATCCAATGCTCACTGAAGCCAATGGAAATACTCATATTATTTTCAAGGAGTGTTGTTTCAGATTCTTTGAGTCAAGTATATTTAGATATTTACGCAGGATGGACATTGAATAAAACTATGAGTCCGTTCCTTTAAAACAGAGCCTTAGCTCAAGAAGGGTGAATATCTTACCATCATCATACATGCATAGTCTTCTAAGGACCATTGCATCAATCAGCATGACCACAGTTGATGGCATCATAGTGGGCATTGCATAGTAAATTTGGGACAGTTCTCCAGAGCAGTACTTCTGGATGTTATGGATATATGTGTTATTCCCAGTAGGTAAGTGAAGGAATCAGTATCTGACTTTTCAGTGTGCCAATGGGTAAAGTACCTTCAGCCTCTCTCCTGTGCCCAGAACCAGAATGTCCGAATTTTCATGGGAGTACTCAAGAACTGCTAATAAGTTGAGTGAACACATTTCACTTATCAACAAGCAAAACAACAATTTCTGATCTGCTGCATTCCATAGTTTGGTTCCTCAGTCATTTCATAGAGACTTCTGGTAACAATTAATACTACCATAAAAAGAAAATAACAGGGAAAAACATGCACACAAATTGAAAGCAGATATCTGAATGTTGTTGTCCCACAAATTTAGATCAACTGCATGTCAGCCTGGAAACTTGTAACTTGCATTCATGAGTGATGTTATAAAACAAAGTGTGGTGGAGAAATGACAGTGGAGCCTGTTTGTACTTTCTGGAATTAATATATATGTGCAAATAATTAAAAGAACAATAAAAATTCACAGGATGAACATACATGGGGGAAGATTTAAACATCGTCCAAACACGTCATATGGTGTGAGCCTTAGGGAAATAAAGCCTTACAGGATACTGGCAGACGGTACTGCTGTGGGTACCAGAACTCAGCAGTTTCACTGCTTGAAAATAAATCCTTTTAGTTAATGTGGCTGTGTGGGTGGAATTACACACACCACTCCCTTTATTGTTAGACTGGAGAGCAGGACTAATTCTCATGAACTTTGCTGAAAATATAAGTTGGAATCTCTTCTACACGATGCTTTATTTATTAGGGCTTGTCTGCATGGTGTGGCAATGCGCACTACGGGGTGTGATTTCGAAAGCGCAGCAACATGTTGTGCACTAACTGGCTCATGTAGACCCTGTTAGCACTCACTAAAGTTCTCTAGTGTGTTTTAAAAGAGTACTGGGACATTTAGTGTGTGGGAGCAGGGTACACAGGCCAGCTAGTGCACAACATATTGCTGTGCTTTAGAAATAATAGCCCCATGGTGTGTATTGCCATGCCATGTAGACTTGCCTTTAGAAATGCTCTCTAGCATGCAATGGTGAAATCCTATCATTGTATCATCAGTTGTAGCTGACACTGGGTCGGAGGGTAGTTCTTGTACCTGCAACTCTTACAAGCATGACAGAGAATTAGACATGCATGTCAAGAGGAGAATATACCACATTGTGAATTCTTTCACCCCACAGTGTGCCAAAGGCAGCAAATTCTTAGTGGCCAAATGTTAACAGCTGGCACAGTGAAGAGTCCCCCCCAGACAGCCAGGGTTATTTAATGGGAATGCAGCAGCACTGTAAGCCTCGCCTACACCATCTGGCTCATTCTGGAATATGGAATATATATCACAATTACACGAGTAAGTGAAAAGATATGCAAGTAACTTAAATGTATGTGTTTCTCTACTTCACTGTACAATGAAACAGCCATCTGGGAAGCAGTACATCTCTCATTTCAAGCACAAATCAAAGCAAACAGCAATTCGCTGTGTAAAGTGTACTTTGTAGTGAACTGGCCTTCATTATCAAAGAGTTAATTGCTTTAGATTCATGCTTTTTGTTCCCGTTTTTTACAGGTTCTTTTTCTCTATGGATACAAAACAAACCTATGTGGAAACGCATGGAGAATATCCTTGTTAAAACTGTATTTGGAATGGAGGGTGATTTAAAAAAGAAAAAGAAAGAAAGCATATTGACCCTTACCATCTCTGCACAGATCCAAGTTCAGAGGGGTCCCTGGGAGGCAGGGTGAGGCACATATTCTTTCCCTCCCCCTCCATCCCAGGCACTATTACCTTTTCCATGGATTATTCCCACTTCACTCCCTAGAAGCAGTAGTGGTATCCTAAGCAACTGGTAACATGGCTCCTATGGAGCTTCACTGACCCTGAGATTTGAGGGCTACTGGGAGCCTGAACAGTGCTGAGGTACAGGTCCCCGACCTGCCATGATCTGAAGAGATCCACTATGTTTGAAGGCAGACCCCCCAATCTTTTCTGTGGGAAAGAATGCAAACCCCAGCAATGGAATGAAGTTGGGGGAATTTTCATGGAGTGTTGCTCTGACAGAGCCCCCTTCTGTGGGGGAATCCATGGGAGGGGATGATCACAGTCACTGGTTTTATGGTACACTCTTTCTCTGGCTGCACTTTGTGTGTTTGTGTTTCAGAGGAGACATCTGAAGGCACTGAACTTATTTAATAGACGAGGCATAATAGTTTTATGGCACAAGTAGCTATAGAACAATGGGTTACTGTACTCTCATTTCATATATGTCACTTTTAACATATCTGGAAAGAAAGAGCTGTCTCCTTTAAATGAAAAGCAAAAATATCACTGCTGAAACATTCTTACACATTTGTCTGATATCCAAGCTTCATTAATCTAGACTATAAGAGTTGACTAATTCCATGGGCTCTTAGCCAAGCTCATGAAAAATAAAATTAAAGAAAAAATATTGATGGTTGCATAGGAGCCTTCCTGTCCGTGCTCTTTTATGAGCCTCTTCTCAGCAAAAATGGTTTATGCAAGGCCATCTGAAAGAAAACACCTTTTCATGCCTGCCAAAAAGACTGGCAATCTGAATTCCTCTTTCACAAATTAAAACTAGCTCTCCAGCAGCTGCATACTGGGGTAGGTTTGTGTGCATTTACACAGCAACCTATATGTATGCAGGAGCACTTTACTGAGAAGAACAAACATGCATGTGCCGAGTATATAAATATGAGACCTTATTCTCTAACCTGTGACTAGTGTGGGGGTGTGGGACAGGTCTGGAGAGTTATAGCCGACTGACTATGTGCTGATGGCAAAAGCAAATCTGCAGCTTCCAGGTCTATAATATGGCCTCGATGCTACAAGGTGCTGGATACACCTCTGAGGTGCTGAGCACCCTCGGGGCCCACTGAAATCAATGACAAAACTCCCATGAACTTCAGTAGTTCACATAAGGCCTTAAACTATCAGTTCGTCAATGGAAGTTGATGATCCTCAGCTCCTAGAGGGATAGAGCTCTTAGCAGGCAGCAAAGGCAGACAAAAGGCAAGAACCAGAGCTCCACTGAACCCCTGTTGTGTGAATTCTCTTCATGAGCGTCAGAGAGAAAATCTGCTTCAAATATGTTTTCTCCACTTCTGTTGTTTGAAAAAAAAAATCAGGGTCAAAGAAGGGGCACTGTAAATTCTGAATATCTGATGATGTGGAGCTGATGTATATCCACTAAATGCTAACATAATTAAGCCATGACATCATTCTTCAAGCATTATGGGTGCTGTATCTTGTATTGTAAATCCTTATCAAGGTTATAATGACCTGCTAAGGATTTAGATATTTTTTTGTCTCTGCATCACAGATATGTGAGTTTTAAAAAATACAAACAATTGAGTCACAACCTAATAACTGTTCATGAACTTTATTTGTTGTTCCATTAATATTTCATAAATGCATTTATTCCTGCAATATGACATTGCAAGATGTGCAACTGAAAAATACTGCAGTAATCATTAACGTGTTAAAATAAGTTTTTAGTTATTTAATTGTATTGTTTAGGGTTACCATACGTCTGGATTTTCCCGGACATGTCCGGCTTTTGGGGGCTCAAATCCCCGTCCGGGGGGAAATCCCCAAAAGCCGGGCATGTCCGGGAAAATCGGGAGGGCTCGGCCGGGGCCTCTTTGTCTGGGGTCGCCGGTGCGGGGCCGGGCGCGCGGTGCCGGGCCGGGGGCCAGGCCGGGCCAGGGTCGCAGTGCCGGGCTGGGCGCGGGGCCGGGCGGGGAGCCGGGGACGCGGTGCCGGGCCGGGGTCCGGGGGTCCAGGCCGGGGCGGGGCCAGGGCCCCGGGGAGTGTCCTCGGGGCACAAAATATGGTAACCCTAGTATTGTTTATTAAGGTCTCGATCCTGTTTTCATTCAATTCAGTGGGAGATTTGCCATTTACTTCAGCGGGAGCAGGGCCCCATATTTTTTAGTTAGCTTTTCCATTCTAGTTATCTTTTAGATTCAATTAAAAGTTCCGTTAAATTCAGAATGGTGATGAAGGGAAAGAGGATAATGGGCCAGATTCTGGGGCCCATCTGCAAATCCTCACAGGAATCATTCAATTGAAATCACTGCATGGGGAAGGGTTTGCAAGACTGAGTCAGCCATGTTTAGCTACCATAGTAGAAGAACTAGGTTCAGAGTTCACTGAGCTCACATATGGCACAGCTGAGGACCCAGGGAGGGGGGCTCTAATCCACCTTGCTACTGTGCAATCTAGGGCTGCCAGGAGCTGACATGCCCCCAAGTGTAATGGCACAGCTCTAAGGGGCTGGAGTGGTCCTTTAGGGCATAATGCCCCAGCCTTGTCCCTCCCCTTCCTCCCCCCAGCAAGCCTTCCAGCATTGGGGAGTATACAAGTCGCATAGCCACCTTTATGCCATTTGAGGGCTCTTGTTTGCTGGGGGAATCCACAGCTGCTTGCCTGTGGCAGTTTTCAATGTCCTCTGTGTCACTTGAGCACTGAGGGCTGAGTATCAGGCCCCAAATCTGATATAACTCTTTTGTCTTTGAAGGAGTTATTGTGTATTTACAAGAAGTTTCCTGACAGTAGAATTTGGCCCAAAACATTTGGGTTTCATTTATCCCAGCTTGTGAAAGCAGGCAAAATTGCACCCCTCCTGCACTGTAGGTGCCATTGTATCTCAGGGAGGTTGTTTGCGTTGCTCTCCAGGGAACTCTTCTGAGGAGAGACAGCTTTAAGTTATGGATAGAAGCCTTGCTAGTGGTGAGTGCGTCCAGCATACACTAAGCCAGCTCCCCACCACTACCACCACCAATATCAGAGCAGGATTTGTGGACGCCTTGCAACCCTGCAACCTCACTTCAGCCGGATTTGTCACCATCCAGTGCCCTACGTTATGCAGTCACATGCCAGGGTTGAATCAAGCCCATTGGGGTAAGAACAGAATCATCACGTAGGGAGCAGCTGTGTAACAGAAGAGGCATGTTAACCTCCCAGTGCAACAGGCATTAAAAGGAGGGCAACAAAATTTTTCCATCACTAAAAGCCAATTCAAGCAGCATTAGCAATGAATAATTGAAGGGGTTAGGAAGCCTGCACTGTAGGACTTTTAAAAAAGTTAATCTTTCATAAAGTCTGTTCTACTTCTGTTAGACTCTACTCTTTGTCTTGCCAAAGGACAAGCACAGTGTGAATTCACATCATGCTTCCACATGTGGTTTACGTATTTTACATGTGGAGTCTGAGTGGTTCCTCTGACCTTAGTGTGAGGATCACACATTTTTCACATATGCTTTGTGTGATTCGCATCTGTTTGAAACATTGTTTCTGACAGCAGAAATCATGATAGTTTTACAGCAGGCTCTAATAATTTAATTCAAGAAGCAGAACTTGCGAAGACTCAGGGTGTTTTCAATTTTGGTTTATGGTTCGTGTTGAGTGCTATCCATTACAATTGCATACCAGGAGAAAGATTCACAGCTCAGGCCACAGGTCCCAATGGCCAAAAAAAATAAAATAATAATAATCTGCTGGGAGTGGTGTGTGTGGAGGTGGGGGAATGCAGCAACTCAAACTACCCACAAGTTTCTTGAGCTGGGATGGCATAGAGCTCTCTGGCAGAGCCCACAACATGGGTGAGGCAAGTGAGGGAGTGGGAGGAGCTAGGGCACCTAGGAGACAAGATGATTCAATGCATCTTCAAGGACAACATCCACCCCAGGCTTTGAATTTGCTCTGTCCTGGTGGTGAATCCCAACTCTATCAAATCTCTGTCTGCAGGCACAAAGGTGCAAGTTTCACACATACTCTGCACCCAAAGGGCTCACTCCAGCCACATGTCTCCTAGTGGACCCAGCTCACTTGCAACGTCAATGAAAGATGCTCTTAAACTCCTTGGATCCACATTAAGGCTCTATGAGTCATGCACTGTATGTTGTAACTACAATATAAATTGCAATCCAACCACAGAGCCAATTTTTGGTTATTTGTTTGTTATGTGCCAAAATATGCCATCTGCTCTGCTGGTGCACAAGTGGGGGGAGGGTGCACAGCACCAAAGGCACTCCCAGCTTGTGTCCGTGTGATGCAGCCAAGCTCAACTGCAGACCCTGCAGGACTATTCCCTCCATGTGCCCCATGTGGCTCAACTCACACCACCGGGGGTAAAGGGGAGGTAGGCCCATGGTGTGCAGCTGGGGAGGGCATGCTACACGCTCTAAGGGGCATGCTCCAGTTGCATGTCGAGAGCTCTGGGAGGAACTCCTCCTGGGTGGGGCTGTGCCTCAATGGCCCAACCGAGCCTTGCATTTATTATTTGTCTGTTATAGAACACTTCTCTGTGCTGTGAAATTATTAGCAATCAGTCATTCAGTATTTATATCCCTGTTTGCAGGCAGGGCAAATGAGACACAGAGAGGTGAAGTGATTTGCCCTAGGCGACCCAGTGAGCCAGCAGCTGAGCCAGGAGCAGAAGTCACATCCTTGGCAGAGCTGATCATTCTTCTAACGAAGTGTTCTTTACACGTCCTGTTACTGAAGTCCATTCCTTTAACTTACTGTGCCCTGCTAGTTTATTTTTTAACAAGCTATTTGTGTATCAGCTGTTCTTTTGAGTGAGAGCCCCCCCCTCAGAGTTATATGCGTATGTTTTCATTTTTCTTAAAGAGCACAAATCTGTCCCGCCCCCTGGGCACAAAAGGCCTTAAATGCAGTGGAATAACCATGACTCCACAATTCGGGGGGGTCAGGCAGGGGTGAGGTCATGCAGAGGACGCCATGTGCCCTTCTCAGTATGGACAATGCACTGTGTCATCTCTCTTCACAGCAGCATAGAGGGGTGGGCTTGGGGAGGTAGATGGGCATGGCCAGCAGACTACAAAGATCAACAGACTATATCACACTTTCCTTCTCTCCCACCGTAAGAGGCCACAGCTTCTTCGAACCCACATAAGCTGCAGTAGCAGCTTCAGAGTGCTGTGGTGAAGTTCCAGGCTTTGTGGGGAAGGACTCTGTACTCCTGACTTCAACACAAATCCCATGCACATGGCCTGTTTACTTAAGCTTTGCACAGGCATCTAGGATTTGGCTCAAAAAGAACAATCCTAAGCCAGAGACACAGCCCCTGAAAACAAAACATTAAGTCTGAATAGCTGTATTGTCTAGTCTCCTCTCCTTGATGTATACATGTAAAGCTCATTAATGGTAATGATAGTCTAGGAACAAATGAGCCATGTTGCACTGCAGCTACTTTATCCCATATGCAGAGGAGGAATGTGGCACCACTCACCGAACAAGTTACCTAACACAGAGTTGGCCTGATGTTAAAAGAGATTTGGAGCTGTAGGTAGTTAAATACATAGCCTGCCCCTTAGGACTGCCACCGTAAATAAGCATTTTTAAAAGAATCCCAGTCTTTAATGAAGAACAGAGGGAATTTTCGATCGTTAATCAGAAACAGCTCTGGAAATCAGGGATAGTGGAGAGGTATGCATATTTTGATTTGGTGCACAGAAAATGCATTGTTTCTGAGCTATTCCTATAAGTGGGTTCACTGTACTGTAAAAAGTTTAGTGGATCCTGTGGCGTTGGTGATTCTGTGAGTATTAAAAGGAATTAGAGACAGTCCTCTAAAGTAGGCAGAGGCACCATAGTGAGAAATGATTACCCACTTAAAAAGTAACCCTGTACAATTAAAAAAAAATTATTGAAAGAATGAGAGAATAGATGCACATAAAAAAGATTGGGGGCAAGGGAAAGGAAAAAAATATTTAAAACTTATAACTCTTAAAATCATTCCAAGCATATTGTGAGACTGCATGTGCTGAAGAAGAAGAAAAAAATACACTTATCTAATCGTCTGCAAATTACAGTAAGGAGTACATTAATGAGAGTTAAGGATATATCTCAGTTAATGAGTCATCAGGATTCTCAGGAGTAAGTGAAATTCCATGCTCATGTGGTAAAACATACTTAAGTCAGACCAGAAAGACATTACAAGTCTGAGAAGATATAAATACAAGAGTTGTTAATACTGAAAACTGTAATCAGTGAGGCCCCCTTTGTTGAAATGCCAAAACTTCCATCACATTTCAAATAAAATAGCTACAATCCTACACAATAAGATGTGGCGCAAAGGCATAACTGCTAGGAATGAGAAATACCTTTTGAATTAAAAAAATAAAGATGAGGTCCTGTAGGGAACTGAGATATGTAAATAAAGTGCTTTGAAATCTTTCAAGATTAAGTCTCTAACCCAAACAATCTGATTGGGTTGGCCTTGTTCCCCTTAGAGTGCCATTCTGCCAGCCTGTCCTGCTACCGCACCTGTCCCTCCTCTGGACTCACAAAATTTCTAGGAGTTGCAGTAGAGCCTGCAGGCTCAATACTCAATTACAAAACAAAGTATAAATCTACCGATATTACCTCTATCATTCCACCTTAAGTCTTCTGTCCAAGCCAACGCCAGTGGAATCCAGGGTGTGGTTTGACAGATGGCTGCCCGGGAAAAAATTTATTACAATTCTTATTAGTCATAGGGTTAGGTTTTATTCTACCATTCATGATTTCCGCTATTCTTCTCTAATTTCGCTTACTGCATGATGTCTGGCAACATTCAACCCTGGCACAATTCCATGGACGACAAAAGAACAAATAATTACAACTAAGTCACCAAATTATTTCTTTAAATTTGTCAACAATGTTGAGACATGATGAATGTTCCTTAGTGTCAGCTACAGCCCAAGTGACTGTCTTCTGACTGGCCTCCTTAGGCCATATCTGATTTCATATTGTTTCTGGGGAAGTTGTTCTGTTTCCCATCATTTTTTTAACCCACCTATCTCCTCCAGCCCCATTCTAGAATAAAGCCTAGAATCTCTTCATCTTTTAATGAACAGTTGATTTTAAGACAAAGAAAAGCTGGGTGTTACTGTTACAAAATAAATTTTAAAACCTGGGAGAAGAGGTCAGTTTATGTGCCATATGTTATGGGCACACGGTTAATTAGAACCACGGTTGGAAGGGGCTCTCAACAACAGAAATCCCATGTGATATGGCACCTGTTATGTTAACTAGTATATTTCCGTAAAAGCATACAATGTGGTTGTATAATCCCAATTATAAATTCATTAGTTCAAATTAAGGCTGCCAAGACACCTCATTGTTTTGCCAGTTTTTTAATTTGTCTGTGAGTCTGTACTTTTCCTGCTTAAAAAGGATATTCATCTGTTGTCTAGTCATTGATTTTGGGGGCTGCACTCTTCTTTGATTATTAATGAACTAGATAACCTGAGGCCACGGTTCCACCTGACTTTGCCCTTTGGGATTCTGCAGGAAGCAATGGCTACCTTCACCAAACATACATATTTTGACTGGTGCCAGCCTTTGTTTATTTCTATTAGTTCTGTCTGGTTCCCAAACACAACCAACAAAAATCTTTTAAAGGCCCAGCCTAATAGATGAAATAAAATCCAGTTATTTTGGATTACATTGCCCATTGAAAACCAGGATTAGAAAGACACAGTAGGTCTACACTAATATTATTTTGACCGTTTTATATATAATGCTCTGGAAATAGATTAACCTACTTTTCTCATTATTTATTATATTTCACTTGAGAACAGCAAGCACTTTGGTAAATGGATTGCAAGGTTGTTTAGTTTTACTGTTGTAGCTTCTTTAACGGTCGCGGCAGCAGTTAGCATTCTGTTAGTAAGTGTAAACAGGAATTATGTGCTGCAAAGTGTTAAATGGTTAACATTTAACAAACTAAGTTCTCCTTCCACTTTTTTCTCTCCTATTGTCTAATCTAATTGACATATTTAAAAACACTACAACTACATTACAAACAATATGTAAAAAGTGAAGCTATGCACAATCCTGGACAGTGCAGGTTCTAAAAGATAAATTGAGGACATTCAGGAGGTTAATGTAATCATCAACTTGTAGTAAATATAATAATAATAATTAATAAAAATAATTAATACCCAGTTTTGCAGAAATGTTTACAGGACATAGTGCTTACTCTTGTGACCAGTTTCCAGTGATGTCAATGACACTGCACCAGGGCTGGCCCCAGGCACCAGCAGAGGAGCGGCACATGCCAAGGGGTGGCATTCCGTCCATTCTTGGGGCAGCACAGTCCAGGCATCTTTTTTTTTTTGCTTTGTCAGTTCGGTGTTTTTTTGTTTTTTTTTTGCTTGGGGCAGCAAAAATGGTAGAGCCAGTCCTGCACTGCACACAGCACTAAGTGTCAATCATATTAAATATTTGTAGGTCTTTGTCTAGTGACTGGACCACAGAAAGAGATTTGAGTCTGCTACTGTCTCTAAGTTAACAGCCCTAGTCATTTAGCTTGAGCAATGGATGCACAAGTTTTTGGTTCTAGAGGTCCTAGGTTCAATCTCTGCAGATGGCCCAGCTAGACATATTGTCACCGGTGGTGGCTCATACAGGAAATATAACTGCTTGTAGTGGGGCGGCTGCCCCACTCCCTGAGATTATAGGCTGCGGCAGGCCAGTGGGCCTGCGCAGACGCACAGCCAATGAGAGAAGGGCTTACTGGGAGCCAATCAGGGCCCAGGTTGGAGACAGCCAATCAGGGCCAGGCTCAGCCCTATAAAAGGCTGCACAGGGAAAGTGCAGTCAGTCTGTCCCAGGCCTTTGAGAGGGGAAGGTCTATCTCCAAGCTGGGAGATTAGCACCGCCGACAGCGCAGTGCTGGACAGGCTCAGGGAGCAGAGGGGAGCTCTAGCCTAAGGCCTGCCAGGCTGCGGGCCCTGAGTGGAAGGGCCTAGTGGGTGCAAGGGGCCGTAGGGGAAGCAGCCCAGGGAAGCAGACAGATGAGGGGAGAGAAGGAGGACAGCGAGGCTGCCACCAAAGGGTCCCTGGGTCGGGACCCAGAGTAGAGGGTGGGCCTGGGTCCCCCCCTACCACCCTTTCAATACACCCAGCCAACGGTGGTGGGAACATAGAGACTGCTGATTGAGGGCCCCCCCCCCCCCCCCCCCGGAAGAGGGTGTGGAAGGACTGAGGGGCACTGCTGGAGGGCAGTGGTCCTGAAGAGGATGCCGCGAGATGGTGAGCGACATGGGCTCAGACACGCCAACTGAGGGCGAGATGATGGTTCGGACACCACCAGGAGGGGGCGCTCCACTGGACTGAGCTAATTCCAAAGACAACCAGTAGGAAGTGCCAGGTGGTGAGTGCCAACCCCATCACACTGCTATATATATCTCAGATGCTTTGCTAGGTGACAGGGGATAAGGAAACCCATGTTGGTAGACTCCAAAATAGTAACGAAACAATAATGCTTATGATGTTCTGTACTTTGTTCCTTTACCTCACTATAAAGTTCATAGTACAGGATAGAGCAGACCTACATCACATATGAAAATCAGTATAATAATTAAGGTTAAGATTTTGTCATGGTTATTTTTAGTAAACGTCAGGGACAGGTCATAGGCAATAAACAAAAATTCATGGAAGCCTGTGACCTGTCCCTGATGTTTACTAAAAATAACTGACAAAATGGGACTGACCAGGGGATGAGAAGCCAAGCTCTGCTGCAGAAAGGAATGGGGGGGTCCAGCACCTGCCACCACTGTGGCTGATAGCTCTGGTGACCCTCTGCCCATAGTGGCTGGGAGCTCCAGGGTCCCCCACCGCCTGCAACGGCTCAGAGCTGCGGGGGCCCCCACCATCCGTGGTGGCGTGAGTTCCAGGTCCCCCTGCCACACACTGGGCTCAAGCAGAAAATGTCATGGAGGTTTCTGGAAGTCATGGAATCCATTACTTCCATGACCTCCATAACATAATCTTAGCCTTAATCATAATCAATAAGGTCCTGGAATAAGATGTACATATTTGAAGAGGGGGAAGGCCCCCCACCCTGCTCACAACCTGGCACATTGGCCTGTCTTACTCCACCAAGACCCAGTGCTAACATAGCATGGAATGTTTCAAGTCAAAGGGAAGGTGCATTGGCAAAGATCAGGGGAGAATCTCATGCAGTATCAATTAGCATTCTTCCTGGCTCTTCTCAGTTTTATTAGCCCCCCTGCTTTAATAAACACCAGATTTAACCACAATATTTTTAAAATGAGAAAAAGAAAAGATTGAGACGAATGAATACAAACCATACTGAATAAATTGTACAGTGCACTCATGGCATTAATTTATTCATTACATAGTACACAGAGGCAGTTCAATGAATAAGGTTAATTTGTATATTTCTTGATTGTTATTAGTATTTTAAAGCCTTTAAAATCAGCGCTTTTACATTGTTAGTCCTTTACATTCTGATCACTTGTTAATATTTTGATTAGTTATGTTAATGGGAGCTCTGAGAGAGGATTTATGTGCAAAACAAAAGTCACCATAAATTGGAAGAATATTGTTTAATCAGTGTCCTTATTCAGTAAAATATTAAAATTCAAACTCTATCTCATTGAGTTAATAGCTCACTCTTCACCTGGTTTATTTCTGTAGCGTCACTGGCCTAACATCTCTGATCTTGTTATAGCTTTGCTTCCTTTTTAAGTTTTGCAGGGCACTAACACGAATTACTTGCTAGCAGATATCAATAACATGACTGCTTCCTTTGCAAATGCTTTCCCTTTTTCTTCATTTCTAAACAATTAATAGTGAGTGGCTGCACATGTCATGCTTTAAAAAAGGCCATTTTTGACAGTGTATAATGCATAATACTTGAAACAAGATGGGGAGAAAGTGAGAGAGATTGAAAAAGACATTCAGTTTGGAGACTCGACATGAATAGAATTGGGCAAATAATGCAAAAAAAGTATTAAAAAACTTTTGTTCAAATTAAATCCGCAAATTAGCTTTAACAGCATCTATGATCCCTTTTATTCACTTTTAGGGAACTCTCATATAAGTGAAATATTTTCATAGAAAGCGAAAGTATATTAACAGCAGTAGTTACATCAGAAATGTTCATGCACCATCTTGGAAAGTTACCATGGGTCCAGATAACCTTGCTTCAGTTTCCTTCCTCCCGCTTCATCAATCCAGGAAAACTATTGTGGTCTGCAGGCATAGTGGGAGAAGGGTGCATTTAGGTCTATGGCAGTAACTATTACATGGTATTCCACTGCTGTGCCCATGTATTTTCATTGAGAATGCACTGGAATTTAGCTGAGTTGCAGATCATTGTATTTGAACCATTTTCCTATTGACCAGCATAAGAAAATGAATGGCTGACAGGCACATGGGATGGGTATAAATGGAAGGCCACAACTTTATTAGTTATACATTGCCTGCCCCAGGTCTCATGTGCCAGGCATTTAATTGGTTACAGTTTGGTATACAGTGCTTGTACCATAAACCAACCAATAACTCGGGGAAGACCCTTTCTGGTCTACCACATGGACTCCGTTCAGTTGTGAAACTTCTGCCCTATCCTACCCCATTCCACATAAAGGGGCTGGAATGACTGCAACCACAAGTCTGGGAGGGGGAACGTCAGACCACAACATCTACAAGTTCCCTGCCACACGTGAGTTTAGACTTCTGTCATCCCTCTGCTGTCCAATCAAAGATCCTCCCCCGCTAAAGCTGGTAAGAGGGTATTTGCAAGGTTGGCTTCTCTTATCTGGTTGGAAAAGGTAGTAATTTAGCCAGTATGGGCTATGCTTTTTGTTTCCTGTGTCCACCTCTAAACCACCGATCTAATCTAGAGTGTGAACCATGATGTGTGTTGATCTGGAAATCACCTGTACTAGGCATGTGGTAGAGGAGAGGTTTGGGGATATTATGTCAGGTAATGTCCTTGCAGATATTTGTGTATTCTAATCCTATGATCATTAGGAACTTCATCACTATAACAATCAGCATCTTTATGAGCTCTTGTGGGAAAGCTTCACTATCTGGAGATCTGTTGATTAAACTGATTTCTATGTTTTTTTTTTCCGTTGAGTCACAGATGAAGTAGATATACTTGAAGGCTTCTGTTTTTACAGGGAAGCCTTTTCTGCATTTGATGCTGGACGGGAGCACAATGACTGCTTTTACTTCAATTTTGTGCATGTTGGGAGTATGGACTAATTTGGAGGGATCAGCCAAGCCAACAGCTGGCTTATGGTGTCATCTAACCATAATACAGTAGTGCAAACAAAGGTGGGGTCTCACTGTCAATGAGATAAGGAATGATAAATCATTGCTTGCTGACCACTGTTCTAGCACTGCACAGCATCAGTCTGAGGTCTGTGTTAATGGCTGTGACTGTTGTATTCTTATGAGGGTTTGCTGGAATGGTTATAGATTTGTGTTGATTTTCTTTCCAGATGAAGGTTGCTGTTTCTTCCTGTCTCTCCTGGGAAGGTAGAGGGAGGGTGGTGATGTAATTGCACCTGACTATGACATATTAACGTGCCATATTTCAAGGAAGCTGGTTAACTGCTCAACTCACTCTGCTGCCTGCGTTGAGAGGAAGGAGATGGGGGCACCAGTAGAGGGCTCTGGTAATTTAGAACCTAGTACTCTGCTAGCAAAATAATACCGATTTCCCTGAACAACTGGAACCGCTCTGCTACTGGTAGGAGTCCCCTGTGCGGGACTCTGGCCCTTTTGAACCTGGCTCCCCCTGTTGGCTGAAACAGCATATATCTTAATATGTGGAAGGGCCTTTGTTTCAGCCAGTTCCACCTACTTTCCACTCTGGAGCTGAACCAAAGTGGTGTAGGGTTTTTGTGCATTTGCAAGACAAAGAATAACATCCAACACAGTGAAAGCAAATAAAACCATCTTTCTGATCTTTAGTCTGCACACCCCATAGAAAGAATGTCTAGCAAACAGTGAGCAGCCTCCAAGAATTTGGTATTTTTCCAGTGAGTGAACTGCCCAGATGTATGATTATTTTTTTAAAGATGAAAATATATTTTAAACATTTGAAAAGAATAACTTGTATAAGGGCTTTAGAGGTTGATCCTGTTAAGCATGAAATGCTTCCTCTGAGTTGCTGAACACCCTCAACACCCATTGTATTCTGTGGAGATTGAGGGCAACCATTATCTCACAGAATCAGACCTAAGGAGTCATATAGAGTAGGTCTTAAATCAGTGGTTCTCAACCCGCGGGCCACTTGTGGCCAAATCAGCACACAGTTGCAGGCCATGAGACATCATATATATAGTATGGATGCGTCCCATATAACAAGCTGCATATGCGGCCCACAGTGGTAAATAGAGAACCTCTGTCCTAAATCAACATCTTAAAAACTTCAATCTACAATTGCTGGGGAGGATGTTGCCATAACAGGAGGGAAGAAGGAGGTCCTGGTTTTAGGCTTGGCTGGATCTTGCCCCTTCTATGTAATGTCTCTGTGGGCTTGGGAAGTGTTTACTGATTTTTGTGCCCCCAGATCCCCACTTAAACCTGTTTAGCAGCTAAGCACTGAGGCTGGTGAAGTGATGCAGAGTTTTACATGCATTCATTAGGGAGCAGCCCTGTGACTCATTTTAATGAGCAGAGAACTGTTTGGTTTGGTTGCTCTTCAGCTCAGGTCCTCATATCTTCCCTGGTGTTGAACAGCACACATATTGAACGCCTTAGTTCATGGAGAAATGGTAGTAGAACAGGCCAAACCTTACACCTTTTTCATGGACCTGATCATGTATAAACACCACAAGATCAGTGAATCAAACTTCCCATTTTCCTCCTGTCCATACCATTTTAGTACATCAGCCTTAATAGTTTTTACTGCAGTTTACGCTGAATAGTATCATTGTAATATCTCCAGTATATGATACTCTCAGAACTATAATTAATGTACATTGACACTGTGAATTTGTCGCTTAAATATCCATCAGTCTATGATTGTACAACATGACACTATACTGAATGTTGAAATAATCTGCAAATATTATCATATATTGTCAATGATCCACAAATATTAATGACTGGGAGTTATTCAGAGGCTATATCATAAGCAACCATTCCAAAAATCCCAGTTACTCCAAAGTGGTGACATATGACAGTGAGTTACTTGCCTCAAAGAAGCTCACTTGATAGAGATCAGTGATACACCATTTTGTATAAGTAAAGTATGATGTTTCAAAGTTATGTACATGATGTCTTTATAAACTACTTGTTATTGAGAGCAGTGCTGATGGAGAGCGCTAACATATTTAGATAAAGGGCCATTAGTGTTGGCTATATTGAGATAATATTAATAAATAACAGCTTAGCCAGAAAGTGCATTGACAACTGCTACAAATAAGTGTTTCAACAAGGGAGGATAAAGCAAGAAGGCAAGACTTAGCAATTTTCAAGAAATAATGATGTTTAATCAATCCCAACATGGTCAGCTGAAATGAAGTCACCAGTAGGAGAAAGTCTTTAATGTGGATACCAGAGGTGGGTCAGGTAGCTAGCAAAAGGAAGTCTGAGAGAGGAGGCATGCAAATTGGGGGGGAAATATAAGAGGAGAGCAAAGAAGAAAGCTGAATATTGGATGTAAGGTTTCTTCTCAAATGTCACCTTGTCCGAAAAAGAACTTAGCAGTACCCTTAATTTGTGGTGTGCAGTATTTCAATTTAATTTGATTTTCATTTATTCTCTATTTTTCATGTTAAATAAATTAGAGTTTATGTTAGTATAATTGATTCTAGTGTTACTCCTCCTGAGACATCTCCTGAGCATGTCGGAAGACATTGAGGGGGGCCTAAGCTTAAGCCCAGCTAAAATTCTCAGTCTAAGGTGCTATATGGTGCCATCCCATAAACATCAGTACTCTTGCTGTGATTGGAATAAAGCACAGGAAAGGCCTAAAGACCCATGATGAGAAGTTTGTTCTGATGGGCTAAGGTAATGTGACAATGCATTAGATGTTGAAGAGGGGGAAAATGAGAGGAGGAAAGAGACCAAAGGATAGATGAAGGCTGAAAGAAGATGAGAGGGCAAGAGGGACATAGGGAGAGACGTGATGGAGTGGAAGAAAGCCTAACAAAATAAGAGTAGAAAACAGATGTTGAATGGAAAGAGAACAAAAGGTTAAGGGACAGGGAAAGAAGGGCCATGTGGATGAGCTGGAGGACTCCTGGACTATTCATATTTTCCTGAACCCAGATATTTTTTTGATTGCCCCACATACTAACTAATTCACTGGTGTTCTCAGTGAGGCTCCATTTGCAACTTGTATTACCAGCTGCCTGGAAGTCTGATAATATTATGTAAGTTAAAGTATGCAGAAAGAGGAAATAAACTGTTGCTCACTGTGGTAGAGATAAACATGCAAGCATGGCATAGTACATCTGGCCTGTGGCTCAGCATAGAATCGAAAGCTACATTTAATGTCCATCCATAAAACTCTTCATCTGTATATTATGAAGAAAGGGAGAAAGGATTAAAAGTCAACAGTTACAAAATTACTACAATGGGATAGCTAAGATTTTGCAGTTAATTTTCATTTTGCATACTGGGAAGTAATGCAATATCACATATGCCATAGTATGGTAGCTATTAGTAAACTGACTTATTACTGAAGACCACTGTAAATGCAAAATATAATGTATATAAAATATAATATATCTGTGCAGTGTTAAAAAGGGGTAGAGTTCATTTGCTTGCAATTGTTGACCCTTGGCATTCACGTCCTTGTAATCCTAGGGAGAACTGATTGTCATTGTCTCCAGGGGAGACTCTGTGCTCAAGTACCTAATCCAGGGATCTAAGCAAGACTACACTGTATAGCAAAAGATCTCAGCTATTTTATAGAAGCTGGATAAGTTGAATTAATTTCAAAGATCAAAACATATTTTTAAATTGATGAGGGATCCAGGAAACTGGCTAATAAAGAGCCTTGAAAGAGTTTTTCTGTACTGTCTCTCTGCCTGTGACCAACTCTAAAGCAGTTAATATTTTCCACCAATATTCCCAGAACCAAAGTGATCAAATTAAGGACTATGTATTAGGGACCCAATAAAAATGTACTGAATTATAAGAACAGCTAATAGTGTAGAATTTATAGCGATAGTGAGACTTACATTTACAATAAAGGAAAGAATCTATCTTCAAAAGAAATACAGGTAATAATAATAAAAAAAATCATTGAGGGATTTGTTAAAGCCAGATCATGGGACTCAGCTTTTAGTGAATTTATTTTGAACCTTCTGAAGCAGACATTGCAAATTTTTACATTCTAATGAGTGAACTAAAAACATATATTTCAAAGAAAACAGCACTCATAAATTACATTTATGACACATGAGGTTGTGGACTGCTGTGCAGGGAGCACAGAGTAATGGTGCTAATATGCACTCTAGCTTGATTTTCTCAGTTCCCAACATGCTCTAATTCCATACTACAAATCTTTAAATGGCAGTTATATTTTAATTAATGTGATTATGTGCTGCCATTAGCAAACCCTCCCCCAGCACATTGCTCCTGCCAAACCCATGAATGCCAGTAAACCATTAACATAAAAGGGCTGTTTGCTTATTAAATTCATCTACACAAATAGGCAAGGGTTGCAATTGTTGATTTGCCATTGAAAGAACAGAACTTGAAGGAGTTGCACAGTAGCTGGCAGTTGCAATTATCTAGTGTAATTAAGTCTAATTTATAAGTCCCCCTCAAATGAGAAAGTAACAATTTTTGTTAATTAACAAGAGCATTTGTAAAGCTCGTTAACTCCATCATTCACCGTCTGCCTGGATAGATGGAAGCATGTGGTTATTGGTGGGACATGTTGCATATGTGTGTTTGTGCAATAATCTGTTTGGAAGGTCTAATGATTGAAATGGGAGATAGAAATGGATGTTATATTACAGTGAAAAGAAGATCTACTGTTTTCATTTATCTTTACAGCAATGTAAGTGCTTTGTCATTATCTTGCACATACGGTTTCATTATTCTGATACAGCACTCTGTTACATTGCCTCATACCATCATCCCTATAAGCCTGCAGGGTACAAGAGCACTTATCTTTCCTGATGACTGTTGAATCATTTAAAACAAGTTATTAGTGAAACAATTAAAATGATATTGGTTCACAATTGTATTTATAGCTGGCAGGCATAATGAAACATTCTGAATAGCAGTTGGGGGTTCTCTGAATGGATAGAAAATGCTGTTAATCAGAGACAAGAGAAACCTCTAAAGAAAAACTAAATTGCAAGAACACATTAATTGTATTGGAACATTTCATTTAATTGAGAACAAAGGGAAGGTAAAAATCATATTATCAATGTTTCATGAACATGAAGGAATAGGAAAATTACTATGTCATTTGTCACATATCTTCTGTCGGAAATGAAAATTAAAAAGGCAATATTTAATGTTAACAGGAGCAGGCCAAATACATCACGTTATTACACATTTTGTTTTTCACTGGGATTGCAAAAAATGAAGGGAATAAGGATTTTTTTCTTGTAAAAAGTGAGTGAATAAGCAATAATCAGAGTTACACTTTGCTAGTCATCCATGTAAGAGAGCAGAAGATCTGTGCTGTCCTGTCCATTCATTGAAGTCTTAAGAAATTGCCACTATAAAATCAGATGTGAACAATGTGTAAATGACACAGCACATGCTATTTTTCCTTTTTCTTATTTTTTAGGGAGAAGGTGATGGTTAATGTAGTGGAATTTTAATGCTTATGAAAAGGAGGCACTAATAGTACTGGTTAATAACATGCATATTTTGCCTGATCCAATGACCACTGAAGTGAAACTCAGACTGGGCCTGATTCTCATTGATACTAAGGGCCTTAAAGTGGTTATAAATGTATGTAATTTACACACACTTTAAGGCTCTTTATCCTGCCAGAGTGGTGTAAAGGGATTTACTATAAACGAGAATCAGGCTCATTGACTTCAATGACCATTGGATAAATACATCTTAATTCTATCCCCCATCATCAGAGCTCCTCTAGTCCTGGGCCTCATCTGAATGGAGAATTGTCAAGTGTATCTAATCATATGGTGGTTTTATGACTGTCCACTGGGACTGTACTGAGATCACCATATTTATTTTGCCTGTAACTTTGTCTAAACCAGAATCTGCATATGAAAGACTGAGCACTTTAAACCGCTAGATCAAAATTTGAGTTTAGTACTATTTTTACATGGCATGTTTCATAACATATTTCTAAAATAAATGTTTACAAGAAGAGTTAAAGTAATTAAAAAATTGCTTTATGGAATTTGATATTCAGCTAAGAAGACAAATGATGTAAAGAGATGGTCTAGAGTAAAGAAAAGAGAGCTGTAATTTAATGTATTTATAATGTGGATAATTATTCTTGCACCCTATTTATAGCGGTGGGGAGTGGCATATCACAAGAATGATTACTGGAGTAGGTCAAAAGTGGATAGGGTTTACTGTTACCTTATTTGTCACAGCCTATAATATTTATTTGAGATGGGATTTCAAAAGAGGGAGTTTGGAGGAAGGAACAGACTTCTAGATAGGATTGCCAACTCTTTAATCACACAAAACTGAACACCCCTGCCCGCCTCCTACCCCTCCCCTTTTCCGAGTTCCCATCAATGCCACACCCCTTCTCCGAGGCCCCGCCCCCACTCGCTCCTTCCTGCCCCCCCCCCGTCGCTTGCTCTTCCCTGCTCTCACTCACTTTCACCAGTGGGGGGCCAGGGATGAGGGGTTTTGGGTGCAGGAGGGGACTCCAGGCTGGGCCGGGGGTTGGGGTGTGTGGGGGTGAGGGCTCTGGCTGGGGTTGGGGATGAGGGGTTTGGAGTGCAGGAGGGGACTCTAGGCTGGGCCCGGGGGTTGGGATGCAGGAAGGCATTTGGGGTGTGGGGTCCCGTCAGCGCTTACTGTGGCTCCGAGGAAATGACCGCTAGGTCCCTGCAGCCTCTAGGTGCATGGGTGGCTAGGTGACTGCGCAGTCACACTGCCTTCGTGCCTGCAGAAACTGCCCCCCGCGTCTCCCATTGGTCTCAGTTCGCAGCCAATGGGAGCTGCAGAAACAGCACTTGTGGCAGAGGCAGCACGTGGAGCCTCCCAGCCCCAGACCTCCCCAGCATGTAGGGGCCTCAGAGACCTGATGGCAGTTTCCAGGAGCCACACGGAGCTAGGGTAGGTAGAGAGCCTGACATAGCCCCAGCCCCCCACTGCGCCACCGACCGGACTTTTAATGGCCGGCCTGACCATTGAAAACCAGACACCTGGCAACTTCTAGATCAGTGGAGTAGCAGATGTGAAAGTAGCATCTGATTGAAACATAGTGAGGAGAGTGCAGAAAGGAGAGGGGGAAGCAGAATAGAATAATATGAAATCAAAAAGGAAGGGAGGCAAGTAGGTCCGTGAAGTGTCCTGAAAACTATAGGGCAGTTATGAACTGGATTAAAAGCGGATGGGAAGCCAATGAAGGTGATGGAAGATTTGGGGGTGGTTAGGATGAATGAAATGAGACATTAAAGTAGCTGCAGCATTCTGTGTTCTCTAAAGTTCAGAAAATATACATTTAGAAGCATTCTGGAATGAAATAATTTCAGTAGCCAAGAAGGGAAGAGATAAAGGCATGTGCAAGGTATTTTCAATAGAGCTGAGATATAAAGGAAATTCTGGCAATATTCTTGAATAGTTAGTTAGTAATTTTCTTTGACTGAAAATTTAAAAGATGAATCCAAAATTTCAAGCCTTGATTGAAAACTTGAGGTCTGAGTCAATGAAAGTGATCAAGGAGATAAAAAGGAACATTAATTGATAGGAAGCTATAGGAGTGTTGCTGAGGATGGTGGAATAAGTGTTCTATAATAGGTGCCAAGTGCCACCATTACTCTTGGAGATGGCTGGTCAGAAATTCTAGGTCTTTGTCCTCTAAAGAGGCTCATCAGACAGTGAGCTTGGATTTTCTACAGTTCCTAATAAACTGCAAGTTTTAAGGAATGCCACAAATTCTGTAGGTGCCAGAAGGTCAGTTTGAGTACATGGGTGTGATTCTTGCATCATAGAAAGCAGTTGGTACAGGAGGAATAAAAAGATACAGGACTAGATACATTTGTTTTAGTTTTCTTCAGATTTAAAAGATCTCAGATTAGATGTAGTCATACTAATGTTGAGCACATTTTTATCAGCTTTGGCCTGTCATAGGCTCACACATGAATGCCTTGTTTGCATGGATAAAAAGTCCCTAAACCCATGAAAATAAACAAACAAAAATCATGGATATTCACAGAAAAGTGAAAGAGCATAAGCACAATCTAGTCTTGGATTTAGCAAAAATATTCATAGAAATATTATTTTATTAATTCCCCAGCTTCTATCTCTGATTATTTATCTACTAGGCAAGGATGTCCGTTTTAAGAAAAACAAATGTTAAATGTGAAGACTACTTATTCCTGTTACAAAAATATCAGGCAAAATGCCAGAAATTTCCTTCAACAAGCAAAAATGATGGGAAGTATAAATTCACTAATATTTGGGCTGAATGTAAATTTTTTTGCATAGATCTAGTCAGAAGCCCACCTTTCATTTTAGCCACCATTTTCTCATTTTAAGTCCAGTTATAGTAAATATCATAGTGAAATCTACCAGCACATCTCTCCCTTTTCCTTCACCCAGTGGTAGGGTTGCCAGGTGTCCGGTTTTCAACTGGAACATCCGGTCGAAAAGGGATCCTGGTGGCTTAGTCAGCTCCCTGCCTGCCACAGCTCCCCACAGCTCCTGGAAGCAGCGACATATTTCCCCTTCAGCTCAAGGTGTAGGAGCAGTCAGGGGGCTCCGTGTGCTACCCCCACCCCAAGCGCCAGCTCTGCAGCTCCCCTTGGCCAGGAACCCCGGCCAAGGGGAGCTGCAGGAGCAGTGCTTGCGGACGGGGCAGAGCACAGAGCCGCCTGGCCATGCCTCCACGTAGGAGTCGGGGGGGACATGCCGCTGCTTCTGGGAGCTGCCTGTGGTACACGCTGCCTGGTGCCTGCACCTCTCCCATGCCCCAACCTCCTGCCCCAGCCCTGATCCCCCTCCCACACTCCGAAACCCTCAGTCAGAGCCCCCTCCTACACCCCAAACCCTGCGTCCCTGCCCCACCCCAGAGTCTGCACCCCCAGCTGGAGCTGTCACCCTCTCCTGCATCCCAACCCACTGCCTCAGCCTGGAGCCCCCTCCCGCACCCTGAATCCCTTATTTCTGGCCCCACCCCAGAGCCTGCACCTGCAGCCAGAGACCTCACCCCCTACCACACCCTACTCCCCTAAGACAGCCCAGTGAAAATGAGGGAGGGAGGATGGAGTGAGTGGGGGGGCAGGGCCTCGGAGAATGGATAGGGCCTAGGAGGAGGGCGGGGCAGGGGGTGGGGCAAGTGTTCGGTTTTGTGCAAGTAGAAAGTTGGCAACCCAACCCAGTGGTCTTGTAAAGGCAAGGTCTGGGGGCCTGATTCCTCCCTGCACTGGTGCTGATCTAGGCACAGGACCTAGGGGAGAGGAAATACGCCACGCTGGTTCTGGGTCAGTTTTTAACCAGTTCAGTCTCCAACACAGGAAAGAGCAGCACTGAAGGCTGCCCTAATGCATGCCCCAGCCCCCATGATCCTATAGACCATGCTGGTAGTTTGGGATAGCCATTGCATAGAAATGGCCTGGCCACACTCCAACTTTGACATGCCCAGAGTTGTCCAGTGCAGGATGGTGCAGAGTTGGTTGTATCAGCTTTGCATCTTCCAGAAGGGCTACTTGAGCCAGGGTGTTCTCTCCAGGGAGATCTTAGAACTGCTTTACAGCCATTTTGTGCAGCACTCCAGGTGGTGGCGCAAACTAACCTTCTGCAAAATACACAAGAGTACTCCACAGCAATCTCTGATACATAACGGCACACTAGGCCACAAGTATTTCCAATCTCACTGGCCCAAAACACAAGAAATCTAAGTTTATTCCTGAATCCCTTCCTTTTAAGAGGAGGATGTTTGTAGTACCAGCTGTCATCAGGTCAAGCAACCTCGGATACAAATGTCTGTTGTTTACTTAGGAAAGACTCTGATGTTTACAGGAAACCTTCTGTGTCCTGAGAATTTTGTAACAATAGACAAGTCCTATAAACATCACTATGTTTCAAAAATCATATTTTAAAACAGAAATAATAAAAATACTACCAATGGATTATACTTTCATTGCTGTTTACCACAATATTCTATTACCCTAGCACCTATTTGGAATATTTCTAAGGCAGATGTATAAAAAGAAACTGCCTCTGTATGTTTACACTGTAACAGAATAGCTCAGGACATGTTTAAATGTATCTGACCCTGAAGTTTGACTGAGAGGAGGAAGCCTCTTACGTTTCAAAACCATTCTGGATGTTTCATATTACCCCCCGTTAGAATATTGTGCCGCAATCCATCAGTGCAATTGGAAAGAAATCTTGTGCTTCAACACTGCTCAGCAATGTTAAGAAGGTGCACCCCTAGTCTCATCTATTGTCTGCTTAAGTAACTAGGTTGGTGGGAGCCTAAATCCTGGCATGCCACAGCTGGACTTTGTTCAGTTGGAAAAAGCTAACCTATAATAACCTATAATAATTGATAGGTTTTACTTATACAGGAAGTACTCCTGGCCACTGCTTTGACTCCAGTGACCTTACTGTCCCACACTTAAGACTAGGAAGGAACTTGGCTAGTCAGAGCCAACAGTTTTCTGAATTTTGGTTGGCAAGGTGTGAGCTACTGAGAGTACATGAATCCTGGGGCAGGAGGCCAGCTGTGATTGCAGAGGCACATTTCAGCTGCTTGGTAAATATCAGACTTTATACGACATGTGTGCTTTGTCAGAAAATTTCTCCTGATAACTACACCTGATCACAAACACTTCCCTTTGTTTCTCTGCCTGATAACATTCTGTGATGTGATGAGAGTGTTTAGTGTTGCTTATGCCTCAATTAGAAGTGCACGATCTCAGAGCTTAACAAAGCCATTGCTAACATCTTGGCTGAATCCAACCTTTTCTTTTGGAACTCCCATCCACTGACAGGTAAGTTCAGAAGATTAAAAGGCAGGTGCCTGTTTTCAGCAGTCAGAGCGTGTCTTCAAAGCAACTCTTTCTGCATGTGGATCTGTTACACATATGCCCTGCTAACCCTGTTTTAAAAGAGCATTTCTCAACCTTTGACAGGGATTTTGAGGACAACAATCGCCTCTGCTGTTTTGATAGACTGGCCTTGTTCAAGTGACTTTTTGGAACGTGCATTCCATATAAAACGTTTAGTCTTATTTGTTTAATTCACATTGTATTTAAGTCAACCTGGCTAGCATATTCTGCGTCCATTTGTACAATGATATGCCCTATTTTAGATAGTACATGGTATGTCCAAGATTTCCCCCAAAATAATTTGCATTTGTCCCATTCTGGATATGGGAACATCATGCTGTCTAACCAACTACTAATATAACTCACACAGAAAGCAGATATTCAGTTATAAAGCAAGATAATAAAATATTTTCATTCTTAGGACCAATATACTGCAGTAGACTTTGTCCTTCTCCAACCAATATTAACTATATGATGCTTTCACAGACATCCATCTTGTTTACATTATAATTTCTACTCACATAGGGGAAAATATGATTCCCAAAACACAATATAGCAATAATCACTGGTAAGCAAAAAAAAAAAAAAAAAAAAAGACTGACCTGGCCTTGCCTGTGTGTAAATCCTATGTGGATGTGGATGATTTGATTTACTTTCCATATCAAAAGCAATATCTTTCCTAAGGCAATATTAGAATAGTTTTTAATGATAACAGACTGTGCAGTGATGACTTTTTTATATATAAATTTAATGATTTTACCGTAGGCCTTGCTATTTGAAAACCTATATGAAATCAAATGAATGCCTGCTAAATACCCCCCACTATAGGTGAACGTGGATTTTAAAGAGATAGTGTCTTAATTGCACAGATTGCATCTACTGAATAGAGTGATGACAAGTTTAAGAAAGAATAACATTTCAGGATTAATGCCTTAAATTAACAATCCACAACCTTGTAGGCTCAATTGCAGTTTATCTTGTTAAAGATAGTCAAAGTTAGTATTCCGTGATCCTTCTTACATTTTCCAGGGTCTCTTGGCCTTATTAATTCAAATCTTACTTTCAATGTATGCATGTAGCCAAGATAATTATTAGAAGGAGAGATCAAAGCAAGCATATTATAGTCCTATTCCATTTTCTGCTGATGTGAGTGATCTGCCTCTTCTTTGATGTTGTATGCTTCTACAGTGAAAGTACAGAGGATAAAAATACTACACCATGTAATCTGGCATTTATCCCATGAGAGCAGAATTCCAAATTGTGACACATGTCAAGAAGTTAAAAAAAAAAAAACTTGAAAGAGCCCTATGCTTTATAAAGCGACATACTCTGCATTTAAACACCATCAAACATCATTTTCCATTACAAATTTAGTCCCCAATATAAAATTCAAAGAATTTCTGTAACTTTAGTCAAAGAAAATGACAGCAATACTTTATAAAATAGCTACCATATTTACTATTAGTTACACTAAGACTGCAGCTTAGCTTTATTCAAACCAAATTCTTTAAAATCAAAGAGGGGTTAGAAAACACAAAAATAATGCCTTTGTACAAGCACAGATGCATCTCATGTATAACCTTCATCCAGTCATTGCCAGCGTGTTCTAGTTCAAGTTGGTGCTTTTGAACCTGGTGTCGGCTTCCGCAATAAGGCTGTGTGATTCCGAACACTGAACCCAGAACCACTGCAAAGCAAAAACAACAATCCAATTAGACTACTTGTGTGAGTAAGGGGAGAAGGATTTGACTCTCAGCTACTGTATATTTAAAAATCCATTGCCCCACATTACTTTGACAAAGGTCTGTTATAGTACCAGCATTACTGAAAGCTGAAATAGCCATATTTCTGCTACTGCAGTGTAACAGTTGATTATTTCAGTTTATGAAGAACACAGAGAATGTCTGCTGCTTTAGCATAACATTTGGCCTTCTTGGCTTTAGTGGAAAATGTCAGAAGTCTTTGGACAGTTGGAGACTGTATCCTGCACCATTGAAATCAGTGGGAGTTTTGGCATTAACTTCAATGGGTTCAGGATCAAGACCTGTGATTTTAATGTCTACAATATTGTACCTAGATATGAGTGAACTAGTTCAGATAAAATAAGAACTTTGCCAGACCTTCACCCCAAATTATAACTGACTCCAAACAGAACCCTTTTTGAGATTTGAAAAGTGTGCTTAATTTATTTTTGCACACCTGTGCACTTCTGAGTTCCATAGGGAGCAGAAGCAGAAATGTTTTTTAAAAAAGTCTGCTCTGCTGTTGTTGAAGTTTTCCTGGCCTTACTGGGAGCAAGAAGTAGCAGAATTCTCCCTAGATGACCTATTTCAATAGGATTTCTATTTTATTTTTGCAGTCTCAAGAGGTTTACATAATTTGGGAAAACTACAAACTTTGAAAAAGCAGCTGAACTTCTGAGAACTCATTCAAACTGAACTCCAAACTGATTGAATTTCACCTTTTACTAGTAACATCTTACGTATCAGAAACTGGTGTCCATTTCTCTGACCCCATTATTTGAGAGAAGTATGCTCCATGTCTATTGCTTTCCAGCTTCTCAGATATTTTCAGACTTCTGGCTCTTTATAGTTCTTTCCCTTGTGAGCTAGGAGGGTTGGGAATGTTTGTATGATTTTATTCCTTAGCTTTTCTTGGTACTTTGCTATAGACTGAGGGCCATATCCTTAGCCCTGAGGGGCAGCCAAGGATTCCTCTGGCACAGCCCTGTCGATAGAAGGTGACTGCCATCAAATTTGTAACCTTAGAATCCTCTTCAACTCAATATTATATTTGAATATCTAAGTAGTCTGAGGGGCAAGAAACACCCACTTCCAATCTATGTTTGGCCAGGAGAGTGCATTTCTTTCAGACTCTAAACTGGCCACAGTGATCCATGCTTTTGTAACCTCTAAGGTTGATTACTGCAATTCTCTGTATCTGAGAATGCGGCAGCCTGCCAGCTGACAACACAGGTCACCAAAAACATATCACCCTCTGCATTGGTACCCCATTGAATACAAAGTCCAGCTCAAGGCTGTTGTTTTGTTGAGCTAGTCAGGAATTTTCCATCTGAATGGTTTTTCAATGGAAAATTCACTTTCTGCAAAATCAAAATTTTCTGTAGTGAAATTTAAATTTTGCCAGAAAATTAGTTTTCTGTCAGAAAATCATTCCCAGCTCCACAGCAACCCAGTTCCTCATCAGCCCACCTGGCAGATTGCTCTGGTGCCAGGGCTTCTGGGATCCCAGCCTCATTGAGCTGCCCAGGTCCAAGGCTCTGAGTCGCCTGGTTCCCCCACCAGGCAGGCTTCCGGGGCTCTGGGCAGCTCAGGGAGCATCATAAACGTTTTTAAAAGATCAGATGAAATGTCATTTTGATTGTTTTGAAAATAAATCCCATTTAGCAATAAATTTCAGTTTTTCATTACATTTTGGAACTTTTTTTTTAATTGCAGAATTTCCCATGGAATGGGAATGCCAATTTCCAGCCAGCTGTACTGTTTTGATTTTCAAATCCCTGAACAGAAGCTAAGCCCTGAGAGGTTGTTGCTCCCTCTGCTCCCCAACTGCTCACAATGACTACCTTCCACTAGAACCATGAAACAAATATACTGCAAGAAAGAGACCTTTCATGGGGGCTGGCCCAAGCCTATGAAAATCACAGTCAGGTTACAAAGGAATGACTGCTATTTTTGATCACATTCAGAACTAAAGGTAAATCCCACGTATTCAGCAATGCTTAACAAAACACTCCATTCATAGACTTTTATTTTCTCTCCTACTCTCTCTCTCTTTTACACACACACACATCATCATCTGCCCCCTGCTGGCAGGGGAGGAAAAGAGAGAGCGAATTGCTGTCATTCTTTTAATTTTTACTCTCAGGAGGTATTAGATACTCCATTAATAGACTAGAAACTGAATAGATAAATAGCACTTTGCTGATCAAATTCTGTGTGCAATGGCAGCAGAGTAAGACTATGGATAATTTGAGTCACAAGCATTAACCGCTCAGTTCTTTCACTCAGGCACAGCATGATATTAGGGAGATGTAGACTGTCACAGACCCAGTGTGTGAAGAATTCTTGGACTCACTGGCATGTAAGGGGAATACATCCACTTCCACATGTCTTCAGGTTGGGCTGAATTCTCCCTGACAGCATGCCTGGACAACTCTCTGGCCAACCTTTCTCTGAATCTTTGGGGTGCCTTATGCCTCAGGACTGTATAGAGTGAATGGTCCCTGGGTTCCTTTGAGTGTACAGACTGCAGTTGTTGTGTAAGGCTCTTGTACCTTCCTTACTATGATACAGACAAACTTAATATGGTCCTAAATGATTTATCTAAAACCACACAGTTAGCAGGTGGTAGATCAGGATTTAGAGCTCAAGAGTTCTTGGCTCCAATTCCAATACCAATTTAAATAAGGTAGTGTTATATTGTAGTTTTTCTTTAATGTTATGAAAAATGCATGCATGTGCTTCCTCAATCCATGAATACACCACAACATGCATTGCTGCACAAGGGAAGGCCTTCTCTGAAGAGTGGACAGAATTCAGAAAGAAGGGGTGAAGCAGATGCAGATATTTCTTTCCCATCACATTCCCTTCTGGGCCTACACAGGTGAATGTGTGTTATTCAAAAATTAGGATGGGGAAAATTGCCATTTTTGCCTGCAGGACTGACCATGTAATGAGAGCTAGAACATGTCTTAGCCACATAGCGGTGCATTCTCAGAACAGCAAAAAGATGATTTCACTAGTCAAACAACTGAAGCTTTAAATGCAAGTTATTTGTATCCTGCTGAGAAGAATAAGACTCATGAGAAAATGCAGCTGTATTAGACTTTTTACCTCAGATTCCGGAGAGTAAGGATGAGCATGTAGTTAGAGCACTGAACTGTTTTAGGTAATTTGGCTTCAGTTTCCAGTTCTGCCATACACTTTTTGTGTGACCTTGGCAAATCACCTCATTATCTAAAGCCTCATTTCTCCACCTTTCCCTACTGCAGAAGGCTGTTGTGAGGATATATTTGTTCATGTTTGCAAGGTGCTCAGATACTATGATGTTGGAGGAACCTTATAAATAGCTGTATTAAAAACTTTGTAAATCTGTTATACAGTTTTTGACTTGCCTTTGATAAAGATTTAATCTAAGTTGTCCAATGGAGGGAAGCCATTCCCCAAATTCCAGCCTTCTGGGGTAGTATCTATACAGGCAATGACATCACATCTATTGCCACCTGCTTATTTGCCGGCAGCCAAATTCTGTCCTTATATTGAGGCATGCAGCTCCCAGTTAAGTGAAGTGCAGTTGCACACATTCCTCTCATGGCAGAAATTAGACAATAGCGCTTATACGCACAGGATTTCACTTTATAAAATATAGGGTATTTATTACTAGTTATAATTACATATAAAGTACTGAACAATTCTGGGGCTCTTAATCTGCATCCCATATCTGTAATTGAGAGTTACTGCAATAGTGGGGAAGACAGAGGCGCATAGGAACACACTTAACTATAAAAATATTTATTCCTTACTTTTTCTGAGTAAACTCCTCAGATACCTACATAAATGGTGCATAAAGCTTTCATGAATCAGGCCTAAGGCTACACATTTAAGTGGTCCCCACTGTATTCACATATAAACAGTTGCACAGTATATTAAGAACTGCAATAATAGCAAAATAGCTATAAAATTAGCATGATTTTATTTTTCTTTTATGGCTTCTTGACTACTGATTTTTAGGAAATAACTAAAATGTCAGTTAAACATTATACGAGGTTGGTGGTGGGGTGGGGGTGGGAGGAGGGATATTGTATAGCTTTTACTTCCATTTTCTATACTGAAAGAAAGCTTCAGAGATAATGTCTGCGTCCTGGTTATACTGAATATATTCCACATATAGTCCTCCTACTTATCAATTAATTCAACTTACTTCCTCATCAATTCTCTTCCTAACCCCCCCCCCTCCAGTCCTGATGGTTTTATGACCTAGACCCAGGCGATACCCTTAGGCAGTCCATCTGATAATTGACACATTTTCTAACACAGTATAGTGATGCCCAAGTCGGTGCTTTCAGGCCGTGTCTTCAGCTTATTGGAGTCTGCAGCAGGGACTCCTTTTATCCCTCATACATCAGAATACACTGACAGCTCTCCCAAGCAGGGACGAAGCAGATCTCTCCCTCAGGAAAATGTATGCAAACACCTCTGGAACATTGTACTCGTTGCTAGGCATCACGATGGTGACATCTTTATGATAAACATGGTATGCAGAAGAAGGTCTAATAAAAGAATAACAAATTATTACATCCAGAGGGCAATTTTACAAGATTAACTGGTGTAATAAATTACTGCTGTAGTCAGAATACTGTGTTACCTTTTAAGGTATTTCACAGCACAGCCTAAATGAACTAGCCTATAAAAAACACAGAATGTATAGCAGAAAATAATAAAGCCGCACTTACATTTTTTTTAAACTAGTCATGATACCAGTGTGTGGTATTTGGCTTTTTGCATGGTAGCTTCAGCAAGTGCTTGCTGTAAAATAGGGGTATGTGTGCAATTCATGCCAAGATGATTATGGTTAGCATTATTTTGTATACTGCTGCTGGACGTTCAGTACCATTGCAATCTACATAATATCAATTTGAACAAAAGCCTGTAGCATTTTATTTCTAAAACTATTTTCATACATAAAACATTACAAAGAAAATGCCAGAAGCCAAATATCTTTCATACTAATTATCAAATATTTTGATTCTTTTTCTCTCTGTGTGCTTTATTTTTACACACATATATATATATAGGTGACTTTTCTTCATTTATATATAAAAAGAAGAAAAGTCACCTATTTCTCTCCCCATCTCTCAATAGTTTTCTGAATATTAAAAATTTGTTCAATTCCAGATTTTACCTTTTAATATTGAAGGATATATTATTTTTAAACAATAACTGATGCTTTTTATTTTAACCCATGCCTTGCATTTTAGTTCAGATAGATTTTTTTTTCCAGCTATCTTCCTGAATCAGAGGGAATATCTAATGTGCTATGCTGTGCTATTTTTACAGTAAGACATCCATGAACGTTCAGATTTGCATTTCATTTGTAAATGAACGAGACTCATGTTTTTCTGTGGTTATTCTAGTCAGAATCCCAAGATTTCCCACAACCCATAAAAGACAGAGCCCACATCTGCAGTTCAAAGGCCGGGGCTGTATTACAATTTACCATAAAGTCTCATATGTTACTCTAACATAATACATTAACAGGATAACATTGCTTCACATTTGTAAGCTGTAACCCATTTGTAGCTGATTAGAAGGTCATATTCTTCCAGCTTCACCAATCTGATATAAAAAGCTTTCTTAACTAAAATCGCCCAATCCCTTCATGTATAAAAATACAGACACTAAATTGGACACTTCTTAGTGGTTTTAGACAAAAGTCCATTTGAAAGTTGTTCTGTACAAGCCCTCTCCTACCCTCTGATGGTATATGTTGCCTGTCTCTCCCTGGTATAAAGGGTACAGTGTGCTGAACCATGGTCTTCCATAACTCACTGACTCCTACGGGGACTACATAGGACAACTAGTGCACTGGCCCCAAAGAACTATCCTTTCACAATGCTGCCCCTATGGGAGGAGGGGAAATTCAGTGTTGCGAATCTCAACAGTAGCACGTTCCAATAGGGCGACAGACCTGTCTGGTTTTAAGATTAAGCTAGATTAGTTTATGGAGGGAATGGTTTAATGGGATAACGTGAGTTTCGTCAAAGGAACAGCGTGCCATCGCTGGTAAATAGTATAATGGCCAATGAGGGTCTGGCTGGAGAATCTTGCCTACATGCTCAGGGTTCTACTGATCGCCATATTTGGGGTCGGGAAGGAATTTTCCTCCAGGGTAGATTGGCAGAGGCCCTGGAGGTTTTTCGCCTTCCTCCGCAGCATGGGGAAGGGATCGCTAGCTGGAGGACTCTCTGCTAATTGAAGTCTCTAAACCACAGGATTTGGGGACTTCAACAGCAGAGTCAAGGGAAAGGGTTGGGACGGCTTTGTGGCCTGCATCATGCGGGAGGTCAGACTAGATGATCATAATGGTCCCTTCTGACCTTAAAGTCTATGAGTCTATTAGTCAGGTAATTTTATAATAATTACATAAAGCCTTAATCCACAACTGGATGGATTGTTTTGTCAGCTTTATTGTAACTGGACCTGCATATACTTTGTTCACGTATGGTAGTGCCCACAATCTACTAGCTGCTTTCCAGACATTCTAGAAGGGTAAGTCCCTTCCCTTAGAGAAGCTCAGAATCTAAAGACAAGGAGGTAGATGTTAGGGGAAGAGGGTTTTTAATGTACATGTAAACCTGATTTGTTGTAGTCAGCAGATAGTCTTAAATATGGACAAAGTATTGAGTTTGCAAATGAGCTCAAAGAGGTTGCACCATGCATAGGGGGAGTATGGAAGAAGGCACAGAAATGTTTGTCTGAAAAGCTGCCAGAAGGGTAGATCTAGTTAAGTGCTTATGGCCCCCATGACTATATGGTCCAAGAGCCACAAAAACATTAATGTGTGTGTTTTCACAGCACCCTGTGTGTTAAAGAAGAATTACCATCTCCATTTTGTCAATGGGAAAGGGAGGCCTAAAGAGGGTGATTGACTTGTCCAAGGTCACACTAGAAGGAAGTCTGTGGCAGTGCTGGAAGTTGAACCTAAAATACAGGCCAATGTTTTGACCACAAACAATACCAGATTTACCATGGCACCAATGGCTCCATAGCGCCAGGCCCAAGCTCAGAAGGGGCCCATAACACTCACTTCCTCCCCTCTCGCAGTGCTGTAGAAGCGGAGGCTCTGAGAGTGAGCCTTGGAGCAGCAGGGATCCAGCATGGGAGCTGAGAACCCACTGGCCCTGGGAATTGTAGTTCCTTGGCCAGCTCCCTGCCTATAGAGCCAGCCCTGGAGCAGGGAAGGAACTACATTTCCCAGCATTCCCTTGTCAGTTATCAACAGGAGAGGGAGTGGGGAAGCTGTGAGACCCCATGCACCGCAGCTTGCTGTGAATGGAGAGCTGGCTGCTAGAAGGGGTGGCACTGTGAATGGGGAACAAGTATGACCAAGGAGTAGAATGCTTTGGCCCAGATATCACCTCAGAAGACTTCCCCAGACTGGATTAGGGATGCTGGTGTGACCTCGCCTGGCAGCCCCCAAAGAAGGAATTGGGTGGACTAAATGGACAGTGCCCCTCTCTATCTGAAGCCTAGCAAGGGAGGTACGTGGATTCCACCAGAAGTTAAAATAGGTAAGGGAGGGAAGGCTCTACTAGAGGACCTGGGTCGCTTTAGATAAAATACAGGAGGATTTCTACTTCTGCGCCATGGAAGCAGAAATTGGCTTTTCCTTTCCAGATAGGGTGACCAGATGTCCCGATTTCATAGGGACAGTCCCAATATTTGGGGCTTTTTTTATATGGGCTCCTATTACTCCCTCACCGCCGTCACTATTTTTCACACTTGCTATCTGGTCACCCTATTTCCAGATTTATCTAATATTCAGAAAGGGAATCTAGCACCTGCCTTCCAGATTTGAACACCTTCAAAATTCAGGAGTGCTCAAGCTCAATTTAGGCTGCTGTTACTTCATTTCTCCCAAATCAAATATACTGATCCACTCTAATATGCTGTAGAAAAAGTAGGATAAAATTGAGCAACAAATGCTGGCATCGTCCCAGTGCTAACTAGGGCTGGAATTGCTATTTTCAACAGCCATTACCATTTTTTTTAGTTTTGTTTGTTTTAAAAGAAGATAGTAATATTGCATTGGCAAATTCCCCACAGAAACGAAGAGTGGAACAAAAGAATAACAAAGACACCTCAACTTTTCCTCATTTATGTAGGACAGTCTTATATTATGGATCCAGATATCCTCCACTTTACTGAAAATCGTTCCACTTTACTGCAGTTTTGTAAGCATGTGGGAACCAATCCTGTCTGTGTTCTGTGCACATCCAAAATTCCTACTGAATTCAGAAGTGCCTTGCTTTTGTAACCATACTACCTGATATTTTCAGCCCCTGTAAGCGAAGCAGGTTTACATTAAGTAATTGGGTAGTAAGCCTCTCAGAAAAAGTTAGGTGCTGTAGGAGGTGTTGCTTATTCACCTTCCTGTGAAACCTTCCTGTTACAATAGTCAACCAGTGCAGCATAGAATGCACTTTGCTCTTAGAGTCTAGAAAGGGGTCCTTTGCTTCTATACATAGCCCATTAAAGACAATGAAAAGACTCCCACTCACTTCAACAGGCTTTGGACAGAACTGGTTATACATGGGGTAACTCCACTGGCTTCATAGGGTCCTGGTCCTACAGCGGAGGGGGGCCATGTGAGCCTTTTGCAGAGCTGCTGCTCAGGGATGGATCTCCAGCCTCCAAAATCCTTCAGGATGCTTTCTGCTTGACTATGTGCTAGCTGAGAGGTGCGTGGGAATTGGTGGCCTCTGCTGCAGGTGATGGACATCTCAGATACTTACAGCCATGGCCTAGAGGAGGGAAGTGCCTAACTGCAGAGTCTGCAGCTGCCTAGGGCCAGCACTGAGGATTTAGTATCCATAGTGCCGCCGTTGCAAGGGTCAAGCATGCTCAGCCTTGGAATTGCCACCCCTCCTTAGACTAGTAGCTACAGCTATCTAAGGCTGGCCTCTGGCAATTGGCCCCATAGCTGTAGCCAGAGAAGCTGCAGGTGGCTCTGTGACTACTGGGGGTCATAAAGCTAGGAGCAGATAAAGAAACTGGAGTTAACCTCAAAGAACAGAGGTCACCCGTAGGAAAGGAATGTCCAGGGAAGCAGGGAAAGAGGAAGAGGTCAGGCTTGCAGGGGAGAATAGCGTCCAAGGCATGGGGAGAGGTGGTGGTGACCAGGTAGTAGACTAGCATGTAGATGGGAGCAGAGGGGGAAAAGCTGGTAACTTCAGGTTCCCAGGGGCTAAGTCCTCACTTTGGGGAAATGGTGTTTGCAAGTGGCTTGCTCAAATAGCAGGATGGGTGCTGAGAGAGGCATTTGTTAGAATTGATCAGGTATTTGCTGGCTGTGGAACTTTATTGAGCTGAGACCAGAACCACATACAGTGACTGGTGACATAGGGTGGTACTGGAGACATGGCTATAGAAGGTCTGAATGAGGAAGGAGATAAATCTGTGGGGAGTTTTCCCTGATCACTATGAAAGTTCTGCTCACTGTGGACACTGGTAAACCCACATGGGTGTACAGCTCAATGAGAAAAACTGGGGGCTGTGGGAACTGTGTATGGCAGTGCATCTAGTCATGCAGAGGTGTGTGATCAAAATGAAAAATGTCACTGAGATTCAGTACCGGATATACTATGGCACCAATGGCACTGCAACACCAGGCCCACACTCAGAGCGCACAATGACTACATGGGAGCCCACAAATATGTTTGGCACTGGGGCCCACAAAAGGTTAATCCGGCCCTGACCACAAGACTAGGAGCAATGGCTGAGCAGAGGGGATGGGGGTGCTGCAAAGTGAGATGAAGTAGATAGAGGCAAAGCTATATAGATCTTTCAAGGAGGTGACAAAACTTTAAAATTTGATGCAGTAGCAGATGGTGAGCCAGTGGAAGGATTCAAAGTCTGAAAAGACAAGATCAGAATCACAGGCAAGGAAGGTGATATTTTGAATTAACTGAATGGGGGCTATGTGGTTATTTAGAAGGCCGGAGGGGAGGAGGTTACAGTTACTGAGGTGGGCTTTAAAGGCCTGGATGAGATATTTAGTTGTTGAAATGGATGTGTCATCGAGATGCTGAGAAGGAAAACATGGCAGAATTCAGAAAGGGCTTGTATGTGTGGGGCAAGGGAGAGGGAGCTGCTGGAAACCCTGTACTCCTTAGCCTGTACTCCTTCATGCTTAGTGCAGGGGGAAGTACTTGATTACTCATTCTAGTTCCTAGCTCATATCAATAGACAAAATTTGATGCATCTATTTGAATACATGAATATTAGCCAAAAATGTTCTGCAGCATTCAGATAGTTGAAAAGCCAGTCAGGAAGTTTTTGACTTTTTTTTTTAAGATGCGTATTTGTCAAAATCAAAATTGTTCACGGGAAAGGGATAGGCTGGACAAATTTCCCATTTCAAATTTTTTTGAAAAAAATAAGGTTTGAAATTATCAAAACATTCCATTTTGACATTGTCTAAATAAAATGTTCAGTTTTGGGGGTTAAAATTACTTTTTGTTTCAAAATGTAAGTTAATGAATAGTAAAATAAAAACAAAAAAGTCAAAATCAAAACAAAAGATTTTAAAATTATCAAAACAAAATGTTTCAGTTGACGCATTCTACACTTTTATTTATTTATTTAAATTTTGGGGGGGAGGGCTTTTTGGGTCCTGATTTTTTCCAGATTTCAACTTGAAACATTTTTTTTTTGAAAACACAAAAATTCTCACAAGATAGCCCAGCTCTAGCACCCATATTTGTGATTTCCAAGAAATGTAATATTCAGTTCACTCCTCTCGGGTTTCTTCTTTTCAAACAAAACAGGAATTTTACTAATAACTGAAATATTCCTACACTAAAAAGCTTACACACCCCAGAACCTTCTAATGCCATATTAGCTTCACAGAGGAAAGCCCACACATCCATATGACCTAATGCTGAAATATTCCACACCAAAAATTCCACAGACCATTGTGCTCTCATGCCAAAATATCCCTATATGAAAAAACCCAAGTGCCAAAAACCTTTTTAGTAGAGATATTAAAGATCATATGATTTATAAAGAAATCTATAATTTAAGAAGTAATAGGTGCTTGGCTGCAATTATGTTATCTATATGCTTATGAAACTGATTGCATGACCATACTGGTTGTGAGTCCTATTTTTAGGAAAATGATAAAAACAATATTTAGGATCTATGGATTTTACTTATTCACAGAGAAAACTTGCTGCATAAGTAAGTTATTTACACAAAGAGGAATGTGGCTGGAGAAGGCAGCAAAATGTGTTTTGCATGTAAAACAAGTGTGTGCATAAGGCAAATGGACCTTTTTACTCAATACATAGTGCTTGGAACATAGATCTGAGGAGATATTTGCACAGGATCTTTATCTCAAAGATACAAAGGGGAGGAAATTCCTCACAATCAACAGCCATTCAAAGGAAAATTACTTCCAGGAAGAAAACATAGCTCATCAGCAGATCTCTTATCAACTCCACAGGCAATTTCTTGAACACAGAAGCTACTGTCATAGTGAAGCCAGCAGAGGTTTGGGAGGAAGCCAGTCACCAACCTACTGTAGAAGCTTGTAGTGGAAAAACACATACTGGAGACATTAATCTGTACCCTGGAATAGTCAAATGTGCCCTGAAATTGAACACATCAAACAAGTCAGAAGGATGCACAAGCAATTTCACCTGAAACAGGAAACAGCACTACGTCGGCGAGGCTATTCAAAGTATGCAGAATTTGGTGCAAGTAGTGATTCACCAATGACAGTCACAACAAAAAAGAGTTATTCAACGAAGTCTGAACTTCTGAAACAAGTATGGAGTTTTTCAGTCTCTAAATCTGCACAGAGCAAGGACAAGAATAACCTAGAAATCTTGAGGTTGTACAGCAGAGGAGAAGAGTGTTGCATGGAGTAGTGCAAGGTAGACTGTAGAGCCTGAATTCAGTGAAAAGGTGATGTAGAGTGGATTTTTGTCAACACATTAATGATACTGCAGTCTAAAACATCTCATAAACTTATGTGGTGGCTTCAGATAAACAATGAAAACCTGGGGCCGGTTTTCTTCAACATCTTTATTAATGATCTGGATGATGGGATAGATTGCACCCTCAGCAAGTTCGCATATGACACTAAGCTGGGGGAGAGGTAGATACACTGGAGAATAGGGATAGGGTACAGAGTGATCTAGACAAATTGGAGGTTTGGGCCAAAAGAAATCTGATGAGGTTCAACAAGGACAAGTGCAGAGTCCTGTACTTAGGACGGAAGAATCCCATGCACCGCTACAGGCTGGGGACTGACTGGCTAAGCAGCAGTTTTGCAGAAAAGGACCTGGGGATTACAATGGATGAGAAGCTGGATATGAGTCAGCAGTGTGCCCTTGTTGCCAAGAAGACTAACGGCATGTTGGGCTGCATTAGTAGGAGCATTGCCAGCAGATTGAGGGAAGTGATTATTCCCCTCTATTCTGCACTGGTGAGGCCACATCAGGAGTGTTGTTTGGGCCCCCCACTACAGAAAGGATGTGGACAAATTGGAGAGAGTCCAGCGGAGGGCAACAAAAATGATCAGGGGGCTGGGGCACATGACTTATAAGGAGAGGCTGGGGGAACTGGGCTTGTTTAGTTTGCAGAAGAGAAGAGTGATGGCGAATTTGATAGCAGTCTTCCACTACCTGAAGGGGGCTTCCAAAGAGGATGGAGCTAGGGCTGTTCTCAGTGGTGGCAGATGACAGAACAAGGAGCAATGATCACAAGTTGCAGAGGGTGAGGTTTAGGTTGGATATTAGGAAACACTATTTCACTAGGAGGGTGGTGAAGCACTGGAATGGGTTACCTATGGAGGTGGTGGAATCTCCATCCTTAGAGGTTTTTAAGGCCCAGCTTGACAAAGCCCTGGCTGGGATGATTTAGTTGGTGTCAGTCCTGCTTTGAGCAGGGGATTGGACTAGATGACCTCCTGAGGTCTCTTCCAACCCTAATCTTCTATGATTCTATGTATGGTAGTTGGTGACTGTGGCACCCTGGATATCATAGGTGTTCAGCTACTGCCCAGAACTTCCTTCTGGGACATTTCACAACGGAGAAGAGAAAACTCAGTCAAAAGCCACTTCATCCTCTCCCACAAGCTCATGCAGACATGTCTGCAATTCCTCCCACATAAGTGATCAAGGTAGCCCCAAGTCTGATTAGTCTTATCTGAGATATAAATCAAAAGTCATTTTCTTGCAGTGAAAACACTACTTTCTGTAACCATGCTGGACAATCCAAGTTAATCAACTGCTCATAGCTTGGAATAGTGCCAGTAGTTTAAGTTTTGCAGATTCTATAACTGAGGAGAAGAATCTTCTATCACTAACACTCCAGCCATCTCTCCTGCCAATTTACCTCTTGTAGGTCACCTATGTACCATGTTGATCTTTCAGGCTGATTGGGAGGGAGGGAGCACAAGTCCAGGTGCCATTTTGTCAGAGTGGCTAAACAATAAATTTCTCCAGATTTTTCTGGAATCTCTTAGGTTCTGTTCAGTCTCTGAGAATAGGCCATCATAGTAGGTTCATTCATCTGACGGGAATGAGGAGAAGCTCTGGAGCAGTTGATGATCTGAGCCAGACTGAGGAATATTTGAACAATCACTTTCTGCAATCTCAGATATAGAATATGTCCAGAGTTGAGTCATAAACTACCTGGGTTATTCCCATAATTGCCATGGAGACCAACAGATCCCATACAAATGGCAAAAAAGCATTGCTCAGTTCCAGGCATTTTCGCCACTCCAATACCAGGCCTAATAAGAAGGAAAGTCAGCAAATAGAAAAAACCTTCCTGAATTCTCCTTGTCCTGAGAATCACATAGTAGGTATATCACACAAATGAATTCTTCCTTGGGATCAGGTTTCTCTCCACCTGAAATCAGATGCAAAAGGTACAGCCACACTCCCACCCTCACCCTTGGCTCAGGCTGGACTGAGTGCCCAGGCAAGACAAAGCTGAATCCGAATAAGGCCAGCAGAATCATTCAGCCTGGATTCAGTAATAAGTGCAAGGTCAGATGACTCATCTGTTGTTCCAGTTATATAAACACTAGATTTCTCCAGTTTCACACCAGCACGATGTCATTGATTTCAATGGCCCATATGTATAGGCGGCCCTTTCTTTTCCACATTTATAACTATTTTATTTTCTCCTGTTTTCTTTTCTTTTTAACAAATCAGGGTATCCCTTATTTTGAAATTACTTTATTCACTCTTACACATTCTTTTGTGCTGAACTGTTTATAACTTTTTATAAGACTTAGGTTTTTGCATAGCCTCACATTTAATGTTATCTGTATGATCCTCCTATTCAATACTTCTCCAATAAACATCTGGTTTTATGCATGCCAAGTACTTGTAGTTCTGTAAAATCTCTATGGCAAATGATTTCCAGGGCTTTCCTTTAAGGTTAGCCATTTGCAAATGGTACTTCAAAACTTGATTAAAACATTCTATTTTCCAATTGGCTTGAGGGAAGTGAAAGGTAGAGAATCTATGCTTAATACCTCTTTCTTCCAGAAATCCTACAGATTCCACAGATGTGAAATGAGGTCTATTGTCGGAGTCTAGTTTTCAGATTTCCTTCATAACTGAAAACTGTTAAAAAGAACTAGGTTACTGGTGTCAAAGTAACTTGGTAAGTAAAGGCTACTTCCAGCCATTTGCTGAACTAATTAGCTGCTGTAAAAACATAGCTGCCTGCTAGAGCTGTTTCACCAGGCTCAACTATGCCAAGGAGTCTATTACAATTGTGCCAAATTGTCGCACATGTTTTGTCATGCATCTGGCAAGTACCACAGAACTTTACAGAACTTTCACATTATGAATACATCTCTGGTCAGTAGAAATCTCAAAGCCTCATTTGGTTATGACAACTTGCAATCTCCCAGAGTCCTCCTCAACAGCTTTGGTTTAAGCTTCTAGGGTTTGTTGTTATGGGACAGCCAGCCAGGTGGACTGCCCCAGTGCTGAAGAGCCTATGACTTCTTGGGCCTGTGGCTCCAGGTCAGCCTGGGCCCCATGGTTTCAAGGATCTGTGATTCCAAGGCAGTTTGCCAATAGGACTGCTTCTGACCCAGGGACGCCAGGGCTTCCAAGATATAAAGCCCTGGGGCAGCTTTTTCAGGCAGACTGCCCTGATTCAGGAAAAAAAAAAATCCCCAAACTCTGAAATTTTCCCACTGAGCTCTACCACAAATTCACCAAATTCTACCAAATTCATGGTCCATTTTCATCTATTTGGTCCTATGATTTTAAAAATCGTAAATTCCATGATTTCAGATATTTTAATCTGAAATTTCATGGTGTTGTAATTGTAGGGGATTCTGACCCAAAAAGGGGTTGGGTGGGGGGGTTGCGGTAACGCTGACTTCTGTGCTGCTGCTGCTGGTGGCAGTGCCTTCAGAGCTAGGCAGCTGAAGAGCAGCAGCTGCTGGCCAGGACCCCAGCTCTGAAGGCAGAGACACTGCCAGCAGCAGTACAGAAGTAAGGGTGGCATGGTATGGTATTGTCACCCTTACTTCTGCACTGCTGCTAGCGGAGCACCGCCTTCAAGAGCTGGGCGCTGGGCCAACAGCTGCCGCTCTCCAGTCACCCAGCTCTGAAGGCAGTGCAGAAGTAAAGGTGGCAATACTGCAACCCCCTTAAAATAACCTTGTGACCCCCCTGCCCCTGCAACTCCCTTTTGAGTAAGGACTCCCAATGTGAGAAACACTGGTCTCTCCCATGAAATCGAGGTAAAAGCACTCAAAAGACCAGATTTCACATGGGGAGACCAGATTACACAATCCATAACACATTTTTCATGGCCGTGAATTTGGTAGGGTCCTAGTCATCAGACTGTAAGGTATATTCAAATCACCAAAGATAAACACCAGATACCATTCTTCAGCTGGTAAAATAGATCAAACAATAGAATATTTTTGTTTACTCTTTGTAAGTGTGCTTGATGCAAAAAGTCTCTTCTTTCATAAGAACGGCCCTACTGGGTCAGACCAAAGGTCCATCTAGCCCAGTATCCTGTCTTCTGACAGTGGCCAATGCTAGGTGCCCCATAGGGAATGAACAGAACAGGTAATCATCAAGTGATCCATCCCTTTGCCCATTCCCAGCTTCTGGCAAACAGAGGTTAGGGACACCATCCTTGCTCATCCTGGCTAATAGCCGTTGATTGACCAATCCTCCATGAATTCATCTAGTTCTTTTTTGAACCCTGTTATAGTCTTGGCCTTCACAACATCCTTTAGCAAGGAGTTCCACAGGTTGACTGTGCATTGTGTGAAAAATACTTCCTTTTGTTTGTTTTAAACCTGCTGCCTATTAATTTCATTTGGTGTACCCTAGTTCTTGTGTTATGAAAAGGAGTAAATAACACATCCTTATTTACTTTCTCCACACCAGTCATGATTTTATAGACCTCTATCATATCCCCCTTTAGTTGTCTCTTTTCCAAGCTGAAAAATCCCAGTCTTATTAATCTCTCCTCATACAGCAGTTGTTCCATACCCCTAATAATTTTTGTTGCCCTTTTCTGAACCTTTTCCAAGTCCAATATATCTTTTTTGAGATGGGGGACCACATCTGCATGCAATATTCAAGATGCAGGCGTACCATGGATTTATATAGAGGCAATATGATATTTTCTGTCTTATTATCTATCCCTTTCTTAATGATTCCCAACATTCTGTTTGCTTTTTTGAACTATCCACAATGACTCCAAGATCTCGTTCTTGAGTGGTAACAGCTAATTTAGACACCATCATTTTATAATTATAGTTGGGATTATGTTTTCCAATGTGCATTACTTTGCATTTATCAACACTGAATTTCATCGGCCATTTTGTTGCCCAGTCATCCAGTTTTGAGAGAATCACAGGGGTTCTCAATCTTATAAAAACTCCATGCCACACCTGTGCCACAACAGCTGTTTTTCTACCTATAAAAGCCAGGGCCAGTGTTAGGGGATATCAAACAGTGCAATTGCCCGGTCCCCATGCCACAGGGGGCCCCATGAAGCTAAATTGATCAGGTTTTGGCTTCAGCCCCAGGTGGCAGGGCTCAGGGCCCTGGGCTTCAGCCCCATGCGGTGAGTCTTTGGCTTTCTGCCCTGAGCACCAGCAAATCTAATGCCGGCTCTGTTTGGCAGCCCCCCGAAACCTGCTCATGGATCCCCGGGGGCCCCATACCTCTAGTTGAGAACCACTGATCTATTGGAATCTTAGTGAATACTGCACACATTCTATAGACTGAAGCGTGTGTTAAATTAGACAAAGTACTATAGACTAAAAGCTCTTCAAGGAAGGAAATGTTCTTAATTGTCTCATATAGTTCTGAGCACAATGCTTGCACTTATTAACAAATAAAATACATAGGTTTTTTTAGAAATTTGATATTTAGTTGCTTCAGAACTAGACTTAGTAGCTTTTGACCGGGAGCAACTGGAGATTGTATGTTATAATGTCAACAGGGATTTCATAAGTGTTATGTAATTTTCAATTAACTTGACCGCATGGGGAAAGTGCCAGAGAAGAACATAGTAGTCACAACTTGTTGTGAGGGTGACCATATGGCTGCTAGAAAGGGATCAGAGTTTCTGTCTCTGTCTGAGATCACATCTCCTCAAAAGAAAGTTTAATCTGTTTAAATTGCCACATGGAAAAATTCTGTTTCAACCCAAAGTAGGGTTGCCATCGTTGCCAGAACGCCCAATTGAAAAGGAAAAATTCTGGTCGGCAGCAGAGCAGGTCTAAGGGAGGCTCCCTGCCTGCCCAGGCTCCACGTGGCTCCCAGAAGCGGCTGGCATGTCCAGCTCCTAAGGGCAGGGACAGACGTGGGGCCTCCGTGCGCTGCCTCACCCTGAATGCCGACTCGACAGCTCTCATTGGCCAGCAACCGCGGTCAATAGGAACTATGGGGGCAGTGCCTGTGGAAGCGGGCAGCGCACAGAGCACCCCGGGTCCTCTGCCTAGGAGCTAGAGTGGGGACATGCGCCACTTCCGGGAGCTGCGTAGAGCCAGGGCAGGCAGGGAGCCTGCCTTACTCCCGCTGTGCTGTGGACCAGGAGTCATCTGAGGTAACCGCCCTGCCGGAACCCACACCCTGAACCCCCTCCTGCACCCCAACCCCCTGCCCCAGATCAGAACCCCCTCCCACACCCTAACTCCCCCCCCAGAACCCACACCTTAACCCCCTGCCCCATCCCTGAACCCCCTCCCACATCCAAACTCCCTCCCACAGCCCTCACCCTGCAATCCCTCCTGCTCTTCAAACCCCTCATCCCTGTCCCCACCCCAGAGTCCAAACCCCCAGCCGGAGCCCACATCCCATCCTGCAACCTAACTCTCTCCCCCAGTCCTGAGCACACTTCCGCACTCCAAACCCCATGGCCCTAGCCTAGAGCCCCTTCCTGCACCCCAAACCTCTCATCTCCAGCCTCATCCTGAAGCCCACACTCCCAGCCAGAGCCCTCACACCTTCCTGCACCCTTACCTTCTGCCCCAGCCCAGTGAAAGTGAGTGAGGGTGGGGGACAGCAAGCGACGGAAAAAGGGGGGATGGAGTGAGCGGGGAGGTGGGGCCTTGGAGAAGGGTTGTGGTAGGACTGGGACCTCGGAGAGGGGTGTGGGGCAAGGGTGTTTGGTTTTGTGCGATTAGAAAGTTGGCAACCCTAATTCAAGCGAGGATCTCAGATTTTCTTCATGCTTTCTTCATTTCTATAAAATTCTCCAGTAACAATGGACCCTAGAATAGCCTTGCAAAATCAGAGACTTCCTCCTTTGGACAGCACTACATGAAGATACAAATCCATAGGCATATAGGAACACTATCGAAGTCCCTCTGACTTCCTGCAGGAGAGTTCTATAAAACACATTGCCCTAAAATATCATTGAATGCAAGAACTTAACAGATTTCATAAAAGGAATGGACATTTATAAGGATTATGAGAACATTCAGAGTTACATAGTAAAGAGTTTTAAAAAATGAATAAATCCCCATGCTTCAGGCATAAACCAACCTCTAACTGCTCTATGAGCAGATTATTTCACAACTGCCTTATTTCTTGCTCCTTCATCTGATGCGTCTAGTATTCTCTACTTTCAGAGATATAACATTGGACTGGATTGACCATTGGTCTGATTAGAAGTGGGAATTTCTGTTTTCCTGTGTATCAGTCCCCAATGATATGGACCCTACAATTCTAAAGTAGCAAATATTTTATGCCCTTAAACTGCAAGAATGCTTCTTCTGTGTGTGGGAATACATGTCTTATTAGTCTTGAATAGTTCAGACACACGAAAACCACCTGTCTTTTTTTCTTGGTAACAAGAATCTGAAACACCTATTCTGAGGAGCCAGTTCATTCTATGATGCCATTCTTTTCTAGCTTTTGTAGCTCCTAGGACACAGCTTCTTTCACAGACAAAGTCAAACATGAGAGTTTCTGTGTATGAGAACCACATCCTTTCTGGGTTTTGCTTGATGCACAAGTGTAGTTGCACCGCCCAGTGTCGGGCTCTGTGCAGCCTGCCACAATGGAGACAGAGGTTAAACAAGTAGGTTTAGTCAGTTCTGTTGGGGAAGAAACACATCCATTAACAACTTGAAGGATTAAAGCAGTAAAAAGTCCCATTTCAAGAATAAGAGTGTCAGTTTTCACAACATTGAACTCTGCAGGTGCACTAAAAGAGTCATGTGTCACTAGTGCATTAAGATAGCCAAGCACAGGGGTCGCTTCCTTCAAGTCTCCAAAAGTAGTTTGGGTTCTATGCCTTTTGAAAACATTGCAGATGTAGGCAGAATTGACACAGCTGAACCAGTGTCGCACAGTCTAGTAGCAGTTCAGTAGAGTGAGGCTATCCCCCAGGGAACAAATGTCCCAGGGTGTAAGTGCCATTGTAGAAAGGCATTTCATGAACAAATGAGCTGAACTGCATTTATCTACACTCAGGACTAGAGCTAGGTGAATAGCCCTGCACGTCAATCACAAACATTTTAACAAATCAGAAACTGAATTTCAATTTATCAGGTTCAGACAACCACTCATGGCACATGAATACCAGGCCTCTTGCCAAAATCTGTTTCAGGGTTAAATTAAATTCATTTCAAACAGACTTGGAAGCAGTGTGACTACCTTAGAATTTCTTCTGTGATGTTTGTTTGAGTGAAGGAATAGGCAGCATAGACAAAAGAGAGAAAATTGGAGAGAGAATGGGGAAAGAGAGAGGGGAGAGATGGAGGAGGAGAATGAAGAAGTCCAGAAGAGAAAAGGAGGAAGGAAAAGGAGGAATGATGAGGAAGCGGAGAGACAGGTCTGGGACAGGGAAGATCCAAGCCCCATGAGTGCCATTTATCTAAATATTGTTAGTGACCTATGCTGGCATCATATGGCAAGCATGGTGTGTGTGTGTGTGTGTGTGTGTGTGTGTATGTGTATATACTCTGCTTATCATGCTAGAAGTAAGTTACAGGCAAGTTTAGAAATAGCACACATTAGTTAGTATTCATGTATAGCTAATGCTATTGTTTTCTATGTCCTACAGAAAAAAAATACCAGTACCTATCTGTACTGTAGTTTGATGCATTGTGTCCTAATTATGCTGGGGATTACTCTGATATTTCAAATAGTAATCAACAAATATCCAAAGATTTAAAGGTTCAGTATATTTCATTATGGATAATGAACCACATATAATTATCAAAATCTTATCTGAACAATTTTGAAACTATTCCTTCAGTGCCAACCCTTCTCTTCTTGATGGGCACATCCTCCCTACCCCAATCTCCTAGTTCTATCCCTCCCAGTGATTTCCTATCCTCTCATTTCTATCTTCTATAGTAATATCTCCTTCCCTTTTTCAAAGATCCTTGAATATATCACTGACTCTTCAATCCTCCTAGTTTCCCTGCTCTACTTCCCTCCCTCTCTGGTACCGTCATACACAAATACACAACTCCTGGAACAGCTTTCCCCTACATTATTATCAAATCAGATCACAGCATATGCATGAAATGATAATGGTTTGGATAGTTAACAATTTTTAAAAGCATACTGAAGTGCATTTCCTGCAAATGAAAAGCACCATACTGACAGCATGAGAGACTCAAATTATCCAGGGCATGATCAGCCCACCAATTGTATATATTCATCTCCAATTGACTTCACTATGAGTTGAGCATATGCAACTGTCAGATACCCCCATTTAGCTAGTTACTTGAATATGTGTGTGACTTGTGTCAATGGGACAACTCCCATAAGAACGTAAGAATGACCAAATCAATGATCCATTTAGCCTGATATCCTGTCTTCCCACACAGGCTGGTGCCACATGCTTCAGAGGGAGTGAACAGAGCAGCACAGTTATTGAGTGGTCCATCCCCTCTTGTCCACCCTTAGCTTCTTAGGAACTTAGGAACACCCAGAGCATGGGGTTGCATCCCTGATCATCTTGGCTAATAGCCACTGTTGGACCAGATTTTCAAAAGTGCTCATTTCCCTCAGTTGGGGTCAGACATTTGGGAGCATTCAGTTACTATTTGGGTACCAAAATGAAGTAGCCAGATTGTCAATGGGAGCAGCTGGGTGCTGAGCACATCAACATTTGGCCACTTCAGTTAGGTTCATAAATCAGAATTGCTGAGCTCTTTTGAAAAATACTGTTTCTTGAATTATTTTTGATCATGTTGTCAGTGAACAGCACTGTTATCACTCTGCTCAGACCAGAACATTTCCACATTTTCTACATTTTGATTAGAATACATTTGGCCTAATTAGAAATGTGAAATCAGGATGGATGATGGCAACCCTATAACCTCACTTCAAACAACGTTACAGGCATTTCAGCAAGAGGTCAAAGAAATAAACTACAACTCATTAGCCTGAGGCTATGAATGATCTACCAACCATACAGAAAATTGGCAGCCTTTCTGCCTTTCGTCCTCAAGGAGCCTGTGTATTAAACTAATTGTTAAATATAGCAAACCAACTGGCGGGGAACTTGGAGACTATTTTTGCATGTGTAAAATAATGGGGTCTATATGGATTTAATGGAAATACTATCCTTATATGTTTTCCAAATGTGCAAGCATTTACATGCTTCATGAAAAATCTTCCGTTTTTACATAACTTGAGGTTGAAAAAAAGAGTTGTAGAGTAAGCTTCCTAATTGCCGTGTATGTGTGTGTGTGTGTGTGTGTGTGTGTGTATATATATATATATATATAATTTCTTCATGGGGAAGAATGTGGTATAAAGAGTCCATTTAAGGATTTTCACATTGTTTTGCTGGTTTATACTGAATGACACTGGCATTGTTTGTTACATGACATTCTAACACATTGCAAAGCAACATGCTTATATGTTAGAAAGCTGAACAAGGTGAGGTTTTTTCGGTGCTTTTTTTCAAAGCTATTTTTCTTTTCTTTTTTTCTTAATAACATTGTTCTCTTTTTCTGAGTGGCATTTTTTTGAAGTTAAAAGCTTTGTGGTGGTCAGAAATTGATGGGTGGGACTTGTTCATTGTGATTTGATATTATTTCTGTCCTTGCAGTTCTCATTAAAAATGGTGACCCAGCACAATGACTTACTCTATGACAAGGGAAATAATCTCATTCAATTTCAGGTTTTTAAATTTTGGGGATTACACCAGTCCAAATTTCTCAAAATTCACTGCCTGTATTCTTTTAAGATGTAAGTGTACATATATACAGAATATTATTATAAAACCAAATTGAAAAAACTCAGAAATAATGTATGAATTATTATTTTATTTATTTGTCTGTGCGTTTATTTGGAAGCATATTTATGTGTGCTATTTTTCAAAAATATAAGAATTAAAGTCCCTATCCCATAGAACTTGCAAGTTTAGGTCTTGATCCTCTGATTGGATACACATAGGCAAATCTCAAAGTGTGTACAGAGCCACATTAAGTTAATGGGTTTTTGCTTGGGCTTGTGGAGTGCGGGATCCAGTTGCAAGATTGGAGCCTAAATGAGATATAGTAGAGACAGTGATGACAACAGGGAGTGGGGTAGAAGGGCGGGAGACCTTACTGGCACTCCTCTTATAAACAGAATTATTCAACTACTTAAATATGTGCAGCGGGGAGGCCAATATTTGTGTGAGTTTTTTTTGTTTGCATGTCATCAGATCCAATTTTATGTATTTTCTTCTTCTTTCTTTTTTTCTCTTTCTTTTTATTAAATATAAGAAAATAAAATCAGATGGAAATAGATGGTACACTGGAGGCCAGTAGTGGAAATTTAAATGGAAGAAGTGAGTTTTACAGAAGGATTTGAAGGGCATTTACAGCAAACTACATGTAATATAAAAAAGTGACAAGTCAGAGAATGTGAAATTAAGGATCAAATACTGCAAAGAGTTACACATGTGAGTATCTTTACTCATGAGACTAGTCCCATTAGACTCTATGATGCTACTTACATACTTAAAATTGTCAATGTGCAAGATTTTTAGGATTGGGCCTAATGGCTTTTTAAAGGCATCTTTGAGGCTTTATTATTATTATTATTATTAATGTATATGATCATTAGAAGTCATGAACTGTTTCTGAACCTACCACTTTACTGTGACATAGGTTTATTACCAGGGGTGCTGGAATAATTTTTATAGTGTGGGTGCTGAGAGCCATTAAACCGAACTGTAAACCCTGTATATAATGGAAACTACTTTAAGCCAGGGGGTGTGGCAGCATCCCTAGTTCCAGCACCTATGCTTATTACTCAAGTTCCCCCTTCTTTGGCCTTCACTGTATATTGACTGTTCTAAGCAACTGTCTCAATATGCTCAATATGCAATGTGCTCAATATGCTACCATAGGTACAGTAACCTGCAGGCTAAGTCAATTTACCAAGTAAAAGTTAAAGGGGTGAAAATAGGGCCTCATAAATGGAGCTGGGTGATTGTTGTTGTTGTTGTTGAATAGTAAATTTGCCAAAAACTGTTCATGAATATTGGTCAAATTCAGTAGATGGTTTCCAACAAAAATAAAAGGACTGAAAACAAAAATTTTGGAAATGTCAAAACAGTTTTTTTATGATATTTCAAACATTTAAAATGAAAATGTTAATTTGAATAGATATTCAAAAAGTTTTGTTTGACCTGAATACTTTTTTTTCCAGTTTTTCATTTTAGCACAAAAAAGGAGGGGAAAAAAATCAGTTTTGGTTGGAAATGAACAGAATGTTTTTTACAATTTTAGTTCAGCCACCAAACCAAAATATGAATTATTCACTCATCTTTCCTTATATTGGAAGCTGGTTGCAACCTTAACTATAGAGTTTACCGCCTCTCAGTAAAATATAAGTGGCTCTGTTGATCAGGGGAAAGCAGTGGATGTGTTATTCCTTGGCTTTAGCAAAGCTTTTGATATGGTCTCCCATAGTATTCTTGCCAGCAAGTTAAAGAAGTATGGGCTGGATGAATGGACTATAAGGTGGATAGAAACCTGGCTAGATAGTCGGGCTCAACAGGTAGTGATCAATGGCTCCATGTCTAGTTCGCAGCAGGTATCAAGCGGAGTGCCCCAAGGGTCGGTCCTGGGGCCGGTTTTGTTCAATATCTTTATTAATGACCTGGAGGATGGCATGGACTGCACCCTCAGCAAGTTTGAAGTGACACTAAACTGGGAGGAGTGGTAGATATGCTGAGGGTAGGGATAGCATACAGAGGGACCTAGACAAATTAGAGGATTGGGCCAAAATAAATCTGATGAGGTTCAACAAGGACAAGTGCCGAGTCCTGCACTTAGGACAGAAGAATCCCATGCACTGCTACAGACTAGGGACCGAATGGCTAGGCAACAGTTCTGCAGAAAAGGACCTAGAGGTTACAGTGGACGAGAAACTGGATATGAGTTGACAGTGTGCCCTTGTTGCCAAGAAGGCTAATGGCATTATGGGCCGTATAAGTACGGGCATTGCCAGAAGATCGAGGGATGTGATCATTCCCCTCTATTCGACATTGGTGAGGCCTCATCTGGAGTACTGTGTCCAGTTTTGGGCCCCACACAACAAGAAGGATGTGAAAAAATTGGAAAGAGTCCAGCGGAGGGCAACAAAAATGATTAGGTGGCTAGAGCACATTACTTATGAGGAGAGGCTGAGGGAACTGGGATTGTTTAGTCTACAGAAGAGAAAAATGAGGGGGGATTTGATAGCTGTTTTCAACTACCTGAAAGGGGGTTCCAAAGAGGATGCCTCTAGACGTTCTCAGTGGTAGCAGATGACAGAACAAGGAGTAATGGTCTCAAGTTGCAGTGGGGGAGGTTTAGGTTGGATATTAGAAAAAACTTTTTCACAAGGAGGGTGATGAAGCACTGGAATGGGTTACCTAGGGAGGTGGTGGAATCTCCTTCCTTAGAAGTTTTTAAGGTCAGGCTTGACAAAGCCCTGCTAGGATGACTTAGTTGGGAATTGGTCCTGCTTTGAGCAGGGGGTTGGACTAGATGACCTCCTGAGGTCCCTTCCAACCCTGATATTCTATGATTCTATGATAATATTACTGTACTCTCTCGCCTCCCCATCACACCCAAACTAGTTCTATCTGTATATGTATACACAGAGTACAGAGTAAATTGGATCTAGCTATAATGGCCTAAATTTTATTCTCTGCTGCAACCACCTCTCATGCTGACATGAATTCAAACACATACGTTTATGTGAATTTGTGTAAGCAGTGGTATACCATATAAATTGGAGTTGGGGTACTCACTGAGGGGTTCCATTTTCTATAGTTACATAGTGTTGGACTTTATGAAGTAAACAGATTGTCTCCTGAATGAAAGCAACTTCATAATGTATAAACATATACAGTTATTCTTGCTATTACTACTGTAATGTTGTGCTAGCAATCAAAGTCCTGTTGGACTGGGCATTTTCATGGAATTATGAAGTTGAAAAAAACACCTACTGTGTTAGGAGCATCCTCTTGACAGTGCAGGATTGTTCCCTTATTTTCCAGTGTTTTGTCTACTTTAGTGTTAAATATCACCAAAATAGGGCTTCCTTTGGAAGACTATTCCATGGGACTGCATCATTACAAAGATTGTCTTTATTGTCCTGCTAAATTTCCCTTCCTATGTTTCAATCTGGTATTCTGCTTCTGTTACAATATATTATTCTAACTCCTATCCATTTTCATGCTTGCAGACAGTGGACTTGCCTATTCCATAGTTGTTGGCGTAGGGCCAAATTTTGCTCTTAATTTTCTAAACACAATCCTGTTGATGCCAGTTGAGTCACACATGTGTAACTGAGAACAGAATTTTGGTCCATGATATTATTTCTTCAAAAGTCCTCCTAATCCATTTATTTTTGTTGGTCCTTAAATTCCATCCAGTTTATTAACATATTTCTAATGTTGAAATGGAGAATTGAAAACAGTAGGCCAGATTCTCAAACCTACTCCAACCCCTATGTCTTGCTTCCAATAGAAAGCTCTTGTGGATTGACATTGAACAAGGGGCTGTAACAGGATTGTCTGCCCCGTTAAGGGCCAGGGGTGCCAGGCAACAAACAGCTCTGTTCTGGATGAAAGCTGAGCAGAGAGGTTCTGGGAATCAGCCGATGCAGCTGGACAGCAGCTAATGATTGGGTCTGATCCCTAGCTGGAGGATATAAATGAGGACTCCAGCTCAACAAGCGCACTCACCTGTGGCTGCAGCACAAGGTTGCAAGAGGGTAAACAGGCCCCATAGTCTAAGCCTTTAGATACTGGAGGCCAGAGAGCCCCACAATCCCAATCAAGAGCAGAACTGTTGCTGTTGCTATTGTTTTACAATTCTGTTTGTTTTGGTGTTTGACAATAAACAGAGCCCTAGGGAAAGAACTACAAATGGAACTGGACGGGCTTATTGCTTGTTCCAGCCTGGTGATCAGTTCTACCGCTGATGGGGGATCCTAAACCAACTCTACACCACCCTCTACTAATCCCCTCCCCCTTCCCCCCAGCACAATGGCAGGAAAGACATGGCCAGAACATCCTGTACTCCAACAGTCTTCACCACACCTGAAGCTACTGTACTTTAAATCCATTTTTGCCTCTCCCCACCTACTTCCCTGATCAGAGCACTGGCTACTTCGGGATCTGGGCTAGAATTTCCAGTTCAGAATAATTGTTCAAGATTCATACAGAGATGAGACTATAACCAACCTGTTTTTTGATGTGATGATGTCACATGTGCAGCCTAAAATTATATAGACCTTTTTAGCTGCCATTTCACTTGGCAAACTCTTACCTACTATGCCGTTCATGACCCCTCTGTCTCTGTCTATATCACTGCTTTTCAAGAATTCACCACCCACAAAATAGCTGTTTTGGATTACTTTTCTCAAATGTATTAGCTAGCATTTGGCATTGTTGAATTTTTTTATTTATTATTTTTATTATGTTAGTACATAGGGTGTGTTGACACTGCAGTCAGGACAGTATGTGAAGGCATACCCAAGCTAGTTTTGATCAAGCTTGGTAAAAATAGCAGTGTAGATATGGTGGCACAGGCTAACTGCCTGAGTATATAGCTAAGGTCCCAGACAGGATTGTATTCAGGTGGCAAGTACATGCTACCAACCATGCCATGGCAGCTATACTGCTATTTTTAGCGAGCCTTCTCTATCAAAGGTAGCTCAGGTATGCCTATATGTGCTGCAATCATGCCTCCTGATTGCCATGTAGACATACCCTTAAAGAAGCCATCTGAGATCTGGACCTCATTGTGCTAGGTGCTGTGCACAAGCAGAGTGAGTGCCAGTCTGCTCTGAAGAGTTTACAATGTAAATAGACAGGACAGACAAGGAGGACCAGAGGCAAAGAGGTAAAGTGACTTGTTCAAGGTCACACTTTCATGCCCAAATTTCTAACTTCTCTGGGTCCCTTTGAATCATTTCCTGTCTTCAGTGAAGTTTGCAATACCTACCTTAATATTCATTGTATTATATGCCTTTTTTCAGATGCTTATACATTTTCTAAAGAAATTATCCTTTGAGCTGAAATTTCCATGCTTTTTTTCAGTCCAAATGGTCTTTTTTAGAAAATTTGGTAAAAGTCCATGTGGCTGGTTTTGATTTATTCAATCATAGGAAAACCGTTTTTACAGACTTAAGAACACAAATTGGAAACAGTATCTAGCTGCTCTTATGGTTACAGCATAGATCATCAGGATTACAGGATTTAATACTTTTGTGATGTTTTGGTTCATACGTAGGGCTGGGTAGGGCTTAAATCATAGGAGTTGACTTCAGTGTGTAGCCTTTATTTTTTTTTTTTTTTTGGTAATCAGTAATTCTGTGTTAAACCACAGTGTCCGTTGTGAGCGAGTCTGTCTCCTGTGCTGCTACAGGCTTAGAATTAGTAGTGTGAGAGTTACCCTAATTTCCTTAGGTCTGGAGTCTCTAGGAGAACACAACAAACAAATACAGTGACCACAAACACAATTACAAGTAATATAGACATTATATTATTATGTTTATATTATATGTTTCACTAAGCAGATAATCCGTGCTACAATCACAAACAAGTACACAAATACCCAGCACTGTATTCATACGCACCCCACCAAAGATGTCATAGAGTCAGGTGGTTCTCTCCATAAGTTGCCACTGATGGGGATCTCCTGAATGGGTCATTCCTCCCTATCCATATCAGGGAACCCATTTTATCCTGTGTTATGACCACGCCTACCACCTTTATACCACAGGATAACCCTCATAAATATGTTGTCTACCTTATGCATATTCATGAGGTTTCCAACCCTTTATTTCTTATCTATACATCTATACACCATAAACTTTGGGGTGCTCTGCTTTTCATAGGTTGTCCTCTTAGTTCCATTTATTCTCATTAGCAGTCTCATTATCATCTATGTAAACACACACCCCTGGTAACCTGCGGTGACAGCAGAATTTCCCACAATGTTACAATCAAGTGTCTTGCAGTCTAGACAAGTACATTGTGCCATATTTTCCCGAACATCAGCCACTGGCACATTCTTTACCATAATCTTGTAACTTTACTGCTAGAGAATTATTCCTGGGTCATCAACTTATGTCAGCCTTAGGCCTAGTATGACTAAGCTGAAATCTTACAGGCCTCAGCCTGTAGGCTTTGCATTACAGCCTTACTTTTATTGTATACCTAATACACACCCATCACTCATGAATGCTTGTCAATCTTACACTCCTATGGACCTATGCTTCTCAAACCTATTCATCACACAATAATTAATTATACTTAACTACAACAATAAATCCTTTATTATAAGTAGGGGCATTGCCAGCAGCTTGAGGGACGTGATCATTCCCCTTTATTCAACATTGGTGAGGCCTCATCTGGAGTACTATGTCCATTTCTGGGCCCCACACAACAAGAAGGATGTGGAAAAATTGGAAAGAGTCCAAAAGGGGGGGAGGGATAGCTCAGTGGTTTGAGCATTGGCCTGCTAAACCCAGGGTTGTGAGTTCAATCCTTGAGGGGGCCATCTGAGGCAAAATCAGTACTTGGTCCTGCTAGTGAAGGCTTGGGGCTGGACTCAATGACCTTTCAAGGTCCCTTCCAGTTCTAGGAGATAGGATATCTCCATATATTATTATTATTAGTCCAGCAGAGGGCAACAAAAATGATTAGGTGGCTAGAGCACATTACTTATGAGGAGAGGCTGAGGGAACTGGGATTGTTTATTCTGCAGAAGAGAAAAATGAAGGGGGATTTGATAGCTGTTTTCAACTATCTGAAATGGGGTTCCAAAGAGGATGGATCTAGACTGTTCTCAGTGGTACCAGATGACAGAACAAGGAGTAATGGTCTCAAGTTGCAGTGGGAGAGGTTTAGGTTGGATATTAGGGAAAACTTTTTCACTAGGAGGGTGTTAAAGCACTGGAATGGGTTACCTAGGGAGGTGGTGGAATCTCCTTCCTTAGAGGTTTTTTAAGGTCAGGCTTGACAAAGCCCTGGCTGGGATGATTTAGTTGGGGATTGGTCCTGCTTTGAGCCGGTGGTTGGACTAGATGATCTCCTGAGGTCCCTTCCAACCCTGATATTCTATGATTGTATGAAATAATTAAATGAACTAATTGGCTACAAGTGGGACTACTCCTGTGCTGAAAGCTAAGTATTTTGCTGAACCAGGACAGAGTGATCAGCTCCTTCCAGGATCGAGTCCTTCCAGGACTTCCCCTCTAGCCAGACAAAGGCCTCTTCTGTGGCTGATACCAAGAGCTGTAATGGAATTGGTTCTCTTTGCATGGGAATGCTTGTTGCTTCGGTATAAACCATGAACATGAACACAGATACACTGGTGATAGGTCCCAAAGAACTGTTTGTATTCATAACAGCCAAATCCTGGTCCGATCAAAATCAGTGGCAAAATCAGTGACTTCAATAACAACAGAATTTAATGCTAAATAAGTCAGCTGACAGTGAGAAGGGAGGGAAGTATAGATTGCTCTCATGTTTCCATTTCCCTAAGTCACTCATGATTTAAGTTTATTTTTAATGTGTTTTCCGTTGTCTTTTTGGTGGAAAAATTGCAGTCGTGTAGTTTAGCTGATGAGATGCAGTTGTGGTTTACCTTGTGAATAATATAATTCAAGTTGTGAATTACCTTCATTTGATTCTTTCCATGATTATGATGTGAACTGGATTATTCCTTCAAAGGTCACAATTCCTTTTAATTACTCCTACAGTTTTCATAACAAAAGGCTTATTTTTTTTTCAGTATTACTCAGCCCCAAACTGTAGTTGATGTTATTATTACGAGAGATCAAATGATAACGCAGTCATGCATTGGTATCTCCAATATTTCAATGTGCTTCACTGTTTTTCGTAATTTACTGCATGACCAGGTGTTATGAGATCATAGGTAGAGCAGCTGGTTAAGGAAAAAATATAAACCCTAATGTGGCTTAGCATTTTCAAAATTCAAATGCTTGTTATACAAGTTAATAAAGCTAAAACACGATTTAATACCACGTGGATCTGAAATCACTTTATATGTTAATTAACCTATTACCAGCACTTAACTAAACGGACAATCCATTCAATAATAAAAGGAATAGGAAAAATATTTTTGAAGGGAAAATAGAAAATGCTTCTAGCTTCCAAGTTGAATTTAATTTTTTCTTTATGCTACTGTAATATGGACAAATTCTGCATTCTGTTTTGTTTTACAGAAGGACTAGTGTAGGCACCAATTCAGCAAGGTAAATTACTTTGCTGAAATGGGACCACAAAAAGGAAAAGAGAACTTTCCCTTTTATGATGGCTAAATCCGAGATTTCTAGGAGGTCTTGTGTGGTAACATTTGGCAATATAGACTGTGTTTAGCCAGTGTAAGAGAATGCATGTTTCCATCTGTGTTCAAGGACATCAACGGTATACTTTATACTTTATAGTCATTATAATTGCTCCTGTCTCTCAGGTATACGCCACCAGTAAGGTTCCACTGGGAGGGTGAGAGAAAGCTTTTGGGTTAGCTGTGTAAGGCAGTGCACAGGTTCCCAGATTATGGGCCTTGGGAAGACATTTACCTCTGTACAGAATACCTATACAAGGTCTTAGAACCACTTAAGCCCCATAATAGAGGTGTAAAGTGTGGTTCTACTCTATTACATTTCTAAATTGAGCGTTATCTCTCAGTGATCTATATCTCAAGGACCTGATTCTTCCCTCCATCACTCAAGTTTTAAACTGTTATTCTATTGGCTTCAGTGGAGTTTACATCAGCTTTACTCCAGTGATACTCCAGTAGAGAACCAGTCACCAAATGTGTTTAGTTTACAAACAGATGATTTTTCTTAATGCATGCCTGAAAACTTACCATAGGTTCTGGGAGTCAAGCTGGGTTCTTTCCTTCTCATGTTTTATCACCAGTAATAGAGATTGTGCAAGCCAAATTTTGCATTCATTGCACATTTGTTGTCTTCAATGGGGTTGGTGTAACTCATTGGAACTTCATAGAAAATTCTAGTGATGCACAAGAAGATTAGAAACAGCTCTGTGAGTCTCTCTCTCTCTCTCTCTCTCTCTATCTCTCAGTGGTATTAACTCTGCAGAGCTAACAAACAAAAACAGTATAAACTTATTTTTGTTACTAAAGCAAGCATTCAAATGGTATGTCTACAGTGCAAAAAAAGACCCATAGCAGTGGGTCTCAGACCCTGAGTCAATTGACTTGTCTGGGCTACTGGGCTAAAAATAGCAGTGTAAACATTTGGGCTTGGTCTGGAGTCCGTACTCTGAGACCCCACCCCTTCACTGGGTTTCAAAGCCATGACTCCAGCCCCAGCCTGAATGTCTATACTGCTATTTTTAGTCCTGAAGCGCAAGCCCAAAGTCAGGTGACCCAGACTCTAAGACTTACTGCCATGGGTCTGTTTTTGCAGTGTAGAAATACCTACAGACTGAATACACAAAAAATCTGAGCAAGAAGGTACCATTTTACTGTCACATTTCAGAATACAAAGGCCATTTAAGTGGGATTTAATGATACAAAGGGTACTTTTTCATTCTGATGAATTCTTACAAGATGATAGTCTAAAATGCAGTGACCATGTTCTGATCTCAGTTACACAAGTGTAACTAACTGCATGAAAGACAATTGACTGAACAGTGTGACTGAAAGCAGAATCAGGTCCCTTCTTTTTATAAAGCCTGAAAACTAAACCCACTGTAACCTCCCAAAAATTGAATACTTTTTTTTAGTATCAGTGCAAATAGCTGAAGAAAAGGTTTTATAAACCCTAATGCTATTAAGTAGTTTGCTTCTCATTTTATCCACCTCCTTCGCTCAGAGCACAATAACAGACAATTAACCGGATTTTGATAAACTGCTTGAAAAATCACCAGCTGTTTTTTTCCTCCTCAGTCACTTAGACCTTTTATTTCTGACCTAGATTTAGCAAGCAAGACATAGAAACTAAGCAAGATTTGCCACAGAAAAATTGAACCTGTGGTATGTTTATAGTATAGACAACCCAAGTATATGTTGAAAGCTGGTTCAAAGTGGTCAACTGTTTCCCCCAATTTTTTATTTTAAAACATGATCATGAATTTAATGATCATGAAAGTGAAAAACTAATAGTGTTGATTTGAGCAAGATGAGCACTGGGCACGCTTCTTGCACAGCTCTGCCAATTCATGTCAGCCCTGACCTAGATCATTTCTGTTATTCCAGACCTGGGTTTCTTGTCAACAGAGAGTGACAGCGTTTTTAATTTGTGTGATTTTTGGTTGATGTGTATGAGCCTAGAACAGGGATCGGCAACCTTTCAGAACCTTTCATTTATTCACTCTAATTTAAGGTTTCGCATGCCAAAAATACATTTGAACGTTTTTAGAAGGTCTCTTTCTATAAGTCTATAATATATAATTAAACAATTGTATGTAAAGTAAATAAGGTTTTTAAAATGTTTAAGAAGCTTCATTTTAAATTAAATTAAAATGCAGAGCCCCCCGGACCGGTGGGCAGGACCCGGGCAGTGTGAGTGCCACTGAAAATCAGCTTGTGGGCCGCCTTCGGCACGCATGCCATAGGTTGCCTACCCCTGGCCTAGAACCTCAGACAAGGCACATTTTACAAATTAAAGCCTATAATAGTCATCAATACTCTATCAGATGGGTGGTGATTTTGTAATGGACATGAATGGCGGTGGGGATAAAATCACCAATTTTCATCTTTATAATCAGGATTTGCATTCTAGAGATGAGAGCCAATGCATAAACCCGCTTCACCTGCCACAATTCCTGTCCCTCATCTTGACAATATATTATTTCAAGTCTCATCTATATTTAAGGACAGGTGTTTTATCATATTATTTTACATACTTATGAAATAAATACATAATATACATGTTTATATAACTATATAATGCACATTCTCTATTAGTGTAACATTAAGAATGAAATGTTGAACCCACAAAAGCTATGAAATTAAAAACTAAGGTTTTGAGGTAACTTTAGCTCTCATCATTTCCTTATGAAATATAAGGGCTTTCATTACATGATTTCATAACAACTGGTAAAGTTACATCCAGTATAATTTAGCAGATAATGATGAATACACTCTGTGGGCTATAGCTAGGGTGCCATGTGAAATATAACTGAAATTCCTGGCTCTTATAGGTATTAAATCCATATCTCAAAATAGCATGAACATATTATACGGACCTGTAAACCCACAGGTATGTATAAAAAGGTGATCTGAACTAGATATTGGAGAGAAGGGAAAATAGAAAATTACAACAGAGTTATATGAGCAACAAGAGGGATAACAGTAGAGGAATCTGCTCAACGTCTTAGATATCTGTACACAAATGCAAGGAGTACGGGGAATGAACTGGACCTATTAGTACAGAGGTGGGCAAACTACGGCCCGCTCAGCCCTTGAGCTCCCGGCCCGGGAGGCTAACCTCCGGCCCCTCCCCCGGTGTCCCCTCTCCCCTGAAGCCATGCTGCCACGCGGGCAGTGCTCTGGGCAGCAGAGCGGCACACTCCTGCCGAGCAGAGAGGCAGCGTGTCTAGCTCTGGCCAGGCGGCGCGGCTGCCAAACATGCTGCTCTGAGCGGCATGGTAAGGGGCGTGGGGCCGGGGGGTTGGATAAGGGGCGGGGGGTCCCAGGGGGCAGTCAGGGGACAGGGAGCAGGGGGTGATTGGATGGGGCGGAGGTTCTGGGGGGGCAGTCAGGGGATGGGGAACAAGGGGGGTTGGATAAGCATGGGAGTCCCGGGGGGCTGTCAGGGGTCAGGGGTGTGGATAGGAATCTGGAGACTGGGAATGGGGGGGTAGGCGTGGAGGTTCCGGGGGGGCCTGTCAGTAGGCGGGGGTGTGGATAGGGGTCGGGGCAGTCAGGGGACAGGTTCCAGGAGGGTTGGATAGGGAGTGGGGTCCCGGGAGGGGGCGGTCAGGGGACAAGGAGCTGCGTGGGTTGGATGGGTCGGCAATTCTGAGGGGGGAAGTCAGGGGGCGGGAAGTGAGAGGGGGCGGATATGGGGTGGGGGCCAGGCTGTTTGGGGAGGCACAGCCTTCCCTACTCGGCCCTCCATACAGTTTTGCAACACCAATGTGGCCCTTGGGCCAAAAAGTTTGCCCACCCCTGTATTAGTACATAAGCTAAATTATCACTTTAATAGCATCACAGAGACTTGGGATAAACCTCATGACTGGAATATTGGTTTAGAGGATATACCTTGTTCCAGAAGGACTGGCAGGGAAAAAAGGGAGGAGGTATTGCATTGTACATCAAGAGTGTATACATTTGTTCTGAGGTCCAGAGGCAGACCCATTGAAAGTCTTTGGGTGAATATACCAGGGAAAAAACCAGGAGTGACATCATGGTAGGAAGTCTACTATGGACTACCAAATCAGGAGGAGGAGGTGGATGAGGCATTTCTAAAATAAATAACAGAAATATCCAAAACATAAATCTTGGCTGTACTGGGAGACTTTACCAAGATATCAGTTGGAAAAGAAATATGGCAAAACACAAAATGTTCAATAAATTCTTGGAATTCATTGGAAACAACTTCTTGTTTCAGAAAGTGGAGGAGGTAACCAGGGGGGCAGCCATTTTAGACTAGGGAGGAATTGGTTGATAATCTGAAGGTGGAGGCAATTTGGGCGAAAGTGATCATGAAATGATAGATTTCATGATTCTAAGGAAAGAGTGAGAGCAACCCGGTGAGCACAAGGGAATTCAAAACAAACTCAGATAACTGGTCTGATGAAGTGGGCATTCACCCACAAAAGCTTATGCTCCAATACTTCTGTTAGTCTTAAAGGTGCCACAGGACCCTCTGTTGATTTTGGTAGGGAAGAGAATCTAAAGGAAAATGGATTTTGGGAGACCTGGCAGTTTCTCAAAGAGACAGTATTAAAGGCACAACAGCAAACTATCCCAATGTGGGCATATGGACAAAGGATTCTGTTTAGACTTGGAAGAGTTAAAGCACATGAGGCTCAGAAAGATGGGCCCCAAACACAACAGCGTGAGGAGTGTGCAGCCAAAGATGAAGATCTACTAGGTTTCTGTGTGTGTCTGACAGCACCCATCTCTGTAGTATCTGAGCATCTTTACAGCTGCCATCAGTACTTCAAATATCTTACCTGCCTTAAAGCAAAATACAAATCCACTTGTATTTCATCTGTTCGTGCATCTTTACTTGAGGTATGTCCCATACTCATCATTGTACTATCTACACTTGTTTCTATTCTCTGGCTGGCTTTAGTGACACTAAAATGTTTACATAAGACGCAGAAAAAATATAGTTTGTTTTTCTGTAAGATACATTGAACCAGAAACAATAAGGATAGCAAAAACATGTTTTTACTAGTAAACTGTGCAAACATACCATGGAAATCATAGAGGGAGTATGCATAGTGCATGTAATGCCAACATATCTTTTTCTTACAAAGTATATTATATCACCAGAGGGACACTTGAAAATGAAACCTTTCAAAGTTTTCAGATATTTCAGTGGCATACACATTTATAGCTAGCAATTAAACATAGAAATTATGGCTAGAATGCAATTGGAAGTGAAAATCTAAAAAGTCTGCACTGATCTAAGAAGACAGGCTGATGCAAAGCATCATCTCCCAAAGGGCCTTCTGTCTACGTAGTTTTGAAACATACACTAAACCAGCTGCCAAACCTGGCTTTCAGATGGAGGCTACAAAAAAAGGTGTTCTGCATTTTTAGTGCATGGCACTTTACAAAGGAAAGCAGTACTGTCTGGTTGCCATGTAGTTAGGCAAAAGGGAGCCAGCTTGCAAATGATTAGAATAATGAAACTGGAAAGGATTAGCCACATTATCCAAACATGAAGCAATAGGCTAGTCAAACTAATCCCCCAGGAATAGTTTAAGGAAACAAATGACATGATAGACAGGAGTTTCTTCTCAGTGAGATAGCATTAGAGCATGTGGTTCTTGCACTCATGTTCTGCTTGCATATTTTCTAAAAGCATATGAAAGCAGGGAGAAGGTAAGCTGACATGCCTGTGAGACAATATTGAGAGAGTTTTATTTAAGATTCGGCACTTCTTATCTGACTTTTTTAAAATAATAAAATATTATCATGCTAACTAATGTCAGTCACTGTCCTAAGTAGCCCGTGATTACAGGAAAAGAAGGCAGTGATCTAGGTTTATTACTGTGTCTTTTGTGACCCATTGGGTGTATTCATTAAAGGAGAGTGAGAATTTTTTTTTCATTATTTAATTTTGAATTGTAAGAAATCTTTATAGTGCTGATTACCAAAATCTACTTTTAAAATGAAATGTCAGCCCCAAATGTTTATTTCTTTTCTAGAAAGTCATCTCATATGTGATGATTACCTGATTCAATATTCATATGATGCCAGTTTTCTGTCCATCAAGATATTTTTTTATTTTTAAATAGCTATAAACAGCTATTTGTTTAAATTCAAAAGCAGAGAAAAAACAAACAGCAATTTCCAGGTAGTCACAGAAGGCTTGATTCAAAGTCTGTTGCAGTCAGTGGAAGTCCTTCCATTTACTTGAATAGGCTTTAGTTCTGGCCCATGTCATACTCTGGAATTTTGCTCATGTAAGGTCCGAGGCTCCATCATGTTCCAATTGATGCCAATGACCAATATCACAATGACTTCAAATGGGAGCAGGATCATAGCCTGAGTAAAAATAGTAAAAAAGGAAAAATACCTCCACCCCTTATCCCTTTGGTGACTCCAGGTTCCTGTTTCTAATGTACAGTATATTGCATTTGCTCCTACATATAACTAATCTCAAAGGTATAAGGAGCTTTTCAGTAACAGAGGAAATGACATACCAGATCCCAGTTGGGGTCCATCTAGTACAGTACACTGTCTCTGACACTCGTCAGCATCAGGTGCTTCAGAGGAAGATGCAAGAGATACCATAATAGACAATTATGAAATAATCTGCCCATAAAGGGAGTTTCTTCTTAATAACCATCAGTTAGTTTCTTCCTAATAAGCATCAGTTAATTATTGGCTTATGTCCTGAAGCATGAGAGTACATAGCCCTATTAATTTTTTATCCTATTTAAGTTAACATTGAATATTCTCATTATCTATATAAATAACTCATCCTTGTTTTGAATTCTACTAATATCTTGGCCTCAATATCATCCTGTCACAATGAGTTCCCCAGGTTCATTATGCAAGCTGTATAAAAAGTGTTTCCTTTTTCCTTTTTATTAGTTGCTTGGTAAAAGGTAATTTGTAAGCCTGTGAGAGCAGCTAAATTTGGGAAGAGTTTATCAGCTTTTGAAGGAGTGTAATCATCCATTCCTTACCAAGTGATATATTAGATCATTTATTTGTGGCAAGACAGACATTTCAATAGTGCTTATTGTTACCCATAATGAAAGGTTTAAATCTTCCGTTAGGTTCCTCTAAAATTTAATTTTTGTTGATGGAGACAAACCAGTTTCTGCAAGATTTTCTTGATGTCAAGGCTTCAGAAATCCCAAACTATTAATTATTTTTTCCACTTTATAACTGTGTTATAAAAAAAAAGGGGGGGGGGATCTAACGGGGGGGGGGGGGGAGAAATCTAGTACAATAGAAGCTTTCACACACCTCGCTTTTAAAAACAATACATTCCTTCCTTTAGCAAGATTATTTATTGAGCAGCTATTTAGTCACTGAAAAGGAATTTTGTCATACAGTCTATATCACTCGTGAAAATTGCATCCCATTGTATTTTTGCATTTGCATTTGGCAGAAGTGCACAATACAAATGACAAATCTATCTTCCTGACCAACTTAACCCCCAAAATGCCCTTTACAGAGGAAACCTATGGTCTCCATGAGTAGTTTGTTGCAAGCCTAGATGATTGTTTTTCTATTAATTCCCTTTTACATATTTTCTTAGCATGTATCTTTTTTAAGGTAACATTAATTATTAGTATAATATTTTCAAAATATAATAATCAATTTATACCATAATCATATTTTTATAAGACTTTATCCTGCAGTCCTTGCTTAGGTAATACTCCTATTTCCAGTCTGTCATACTTGTATCTCCATTCTTTTTTGCTTCTATTCAGTTTTTTGGTCAAAGAAAATCTGTGCTTTTTATTCTGGTGTGTAGTGCATTCTGGGGTCATGGGCATTGGCTTAAGCAAATAATTCTCTAGGAAGATCCATAGTGATTTATTATATTTGACTTAAAATGTTGTGTCATAAAAAGCAATAGATAACGAATCAAGCTTCCAGTCCACCATTTTATAATCCTGGGTATTCTGTGGTACATTGAACCTTAATTCTGTGGCTAGGCTGACTCATTGTTCAGGTACACCAGTGCTAAATTCAGCACCAAGCTGGAAATTGCACAGAGTGTGTTATATATAGGAACCTATTCAGAAAATGATCTTCGGAATATTCAGAAACTGATCTTCATTTCAGGCCAAATTGTGTCTGATCCATGAATAAGTGCAAAACTAGGGGAGCGTGCAAGATACTCTCTTCTCCTTGTGTTGCCTTTAGCAGGGTCGGGCACCATCTCAGTCCCTGCAGAATCCTGAGCGCCAAAAAAACTAGCTAGCAACCCCAGTATATTAGTGACTCCAAAAGGGATTCAGAAGAGGTGAGGCCATTGTCTTCATGCCTGCAGAGCTGGTCATTCCCAGAGGTGGAGCACACACTCTTGGACTTGGAGGTACAGTCTTTCCAGAGAATTCCCATGGACTGTTGCATCTTCACACTATTCCCAACTCAGCCCTGTGTCTTAAAGCTGGAGAGGGAATGCTAACCCCCTTCTTCAGCTCATGATTTCTTAAAGCTCCAGCTGCTGGAATCAAGATATTTCATAAGAATCTTAGCTTTCATTAGAGTAAATTTTCTCACTCTCTTGATTACAGAGAAAACCTTGAAAACATGAAGCAAGCCAGAAGGCAAAGAAAAGAATCCCAAATATTTTTATTTAAATCTCAAGATTTTGGGGGCATGACTATGATATATTTATCATTTGAGGTTGGCAGTCCTGGTGTTGGTAGAGGTGGGTGTGAAGGACATGGGGGAAGTGGGTTTGAAGACGGGATGCTTGTGGGAGGAGAGCGCAGAGGATGATAAGCAAGGGGAATAGACACTTGGGAATGGAAGTTCAGAAAGGCTGCAGGTAGCAAATTCCAGTTTCTTTACTTGAGGGAGATGGGTGAGAACTGCTGAACCACATTCTGGTCAGAGAAGGGTTCCTGGATAGTTCCTCCACACTGCCTTCACTAGGAAATCTTCTTGTGTTTAATGTAGGTGCTGCTACAACACAAGGTTGGAGAGGAATGGGGAGGTGAAGTCATTTTGACACAAAAGATTGAGGGAGCTGAAAGCCTGCTAAGGGTACTATGTCTTAAATTTAAACCATAGAAGTTTGTTTGTCCGTGTATATGTGTGTGGATATGGATGACTGAGCCTGTGAGCCCATGGGTATATGTAGTATCCTATGTCAAACCAGTTCCACCCCGTGCTTTACATTCTGTCCAGTGTCCTCTGTACCCCTATGTATCCCCACATGCTCTCACTTCCTTCCCACCCTATGTGTCCATTCTTTTCAACAGGAGGTGTCTGACCCCTTCCCAGTTGTAACGTTCTCTCCCCATTGGAAAGGGATGGTTGCAGGTTGCTATAACTCTTCCCACATCTTCCAGGAGGACAATGGAGAGGACACATGGCTGCAATCATCGGAGGGAGGGAGGGGGAAGTTGGAGTGTTCTTTCTGGCTCTCTCTTCTGGCTGAATATGGTACTGCCTCTGTCTTTCAGGTGGTGAGGAGTCTCCACTCATTAGCTGTTAGATGGTCCCACTGGCAGGAGTAGTGGTACTATTGAGCTTTATAGGTCTGGATTTGGCATCTCTACCCACCCCTTTGCCACAGGCTCAAATATGGGTTAGGGACATTGTTGTGTCCCCCAGCCTGAAAGTATGTGCAGGAGTGGTTGTGTGTGTGGTGTTCAGATATGAATGTGAAGAGTTCAGTCAGCTGGCATGATGCTGACTATGAGCCTTTGGGCAGTGTAAACAAGAACATGTCTTGTTTAGGTTCATGTCGGCTATTCATGTTAACCAGTCAGTCACAGTCGGCATCATGCCATCTGACTCAGCTGGGCACAATCAGTTTTAAACAATATGATTTCAGGGTGAAAACAAAGTCCAGTGGGGTTGATGTTGTGCACAGAAAACATTCATGGGCAAGGAAGAGCCAGGCAAGGAGAAACAGGGATCTGTAACTCTTTCAAATGTATGTGCTCCACCTAGGTGCTAAATGAAAAGTTGGAAATCAATATTCCAAGGAAAACAGTTATTGTACCTGGGAGGAGGATTTCTAAGGCAGCTAAAAGATGCAATTGACTCCACAGCCAGCCATGCATAGGGCCATGTCATTAACATTCACATTCTTAGCAACATTTCTCGCATATATAGCACACTTTCTGTTTATGAATTCATTCATATAATTACAATAATTATCATCATGTCCTTGTCTCTACTGTTCCGTGTGCATTTTTTATTCCTATTTCTCAGGCCAGACAAAGCCATAAATATAACTAGGCAGAAGAAGGCGGAGAGTTGGGAAGGAATAATTTGGTCATTTTTACATTAGATATGAAAGATATGCAAGGGTCATGAGCTACCTTTAAATAATGTATTAATTCACCTCACTGACTGTAAGAACAGACATCTTACAAGTATTTTGTATACTGTGCTAATGTAATATATTAAAACATGCATGAAGATGCACATGCCACTTCTGCTCAGAGAGCAAGGCTGGCTTTCTAAAAGGTAAATGGCTGGGGAATTTGTGGGGATATATCACCACTGATAGTGCTTCCCTGATGAATTATATCATTATAACCACATTCACTTATTTATGTCACAAGTCAGGTTAATACTAATCATTACCGAAAGTCTCCTGAAGGGCTCTAGTCTGTATTCTGCTTGTCACTTACAAGCTATTTCAGACTCAAGTTAGACATCAGAGACTGCTTCACAGTTCTTGGAAAAAGTGATGTGTTTTAACATTTGCAACCTTTTTCTTATGCAGTCTTTAATATATGATACAATTATGATCTTTTATTATAGGCAATGCTGGTAATGATGCCTGTAGTTAAGGTTGCCTAATATGTTTCCATTATAAGACCCCGTATTACTTTGTTAGACTTAAACTGTTTGGAGTGAAATTTCCCATGCCAAATATTTGCCTCAGGTCCAATATTTTTATAAAGTTTCAGCTACAAAAAGGATTTGGCTATTTTCAGGGGAAAATGTGTTGTTTTGTCCATGTTAGAAATTATTAATATCTTTCCACTGAGAATCTCTAATGCCTCCATGTTTTATATCAGGAACTTGACATTTGACATGGTACATGCCCAAGTGTCAGGATATGTTTTTTGCTTTCTCTGTGAAAATCCATCCCAAATGGACCAAAAGTTATAAGCTTTTAAAAATCACAATTGGCACATGCTCAGTAGAAGTTTGATAAAGGCTGATGGCTAAAATTATCCAAAGATTCTGTCTGCTCTGAGCATGCTTCATCCCAGCACAGTTCCTACCCACTGATAGTATGGGTGCCACCACTCACAGAGCAAATGAGCACACTATATCCTAGGCTCCATAGCCGAGTAGAACATTCCCTGCAATTTCTCCTTCTACTGCTGTGGGCTGGTGTGTTGCCAGACAGTAGCACTAAGAGCAAGGCAACTCCATCTCCTGGGCTATCTATACTCTCCCTACTGCAGCCTAGGCAGCATGGAGAAGAAGAAAGCATCTTGACTTGTTTGAATGCAAAGGGAAAGAAGCAGAAAAGGGGAGAAGGACAGGATCTGGGGAGTGGATAGGAACAGAGAGGGACAGGAGTTGATGGCGAAGATAGTAGCAGAGGCATAAGGACAATAGCTTGGGGTGGGGGGAGATTAGGAGCAAATGGATACAGGGACAGGAGTCAAGAGACAGTGGCAATGGGAGCTGAGTAGGACAAGGACAGGAATTGGGGAGGCAGAGACAGGAGACAGGGTTAGAGGGGAGATAGGAACAGAGGAGCATAGGGGCAGTAGGAACTGGGGGTTGGGGAATAGGTAAGAGCAGAGGAGGATAGGGTGACCAGATAGCAAGTGTAAAAATCAGGACAGGGAGTGGGGGGTAATAGGTGCCTATATAAGAAAAAGCCCCCAAAATCGGGACTGTCCCTATACAATTGGTCATCCTAGAGGAGGATAGGGACAGGAGCTGGTGCGGGGAGATAGGTACTAATGGTCACAAGGTCAGGAGCCAGTGTTGGAGGGAGGAGCAGAGGGGTTCAGGGACAGGAAGAGCTGGGTGGTCAGGGCAAAGATATAAACCGAGGAAGACAGGGCTTGGGGCAGAAGATTCCAGAGTCTCCATGTTCCTCTGCTGTTAGTGAACAGCTGTGAAACCCACTGGCAAAATGTGTCTCTTTTCCCCCTTTAGGGTAGGCCCCACAGGGAACTTCTGCCTCACTTGTTGCAAGATGTGAGGTGAATGAGGCAGGGGAGTTCCAGAAGAGAATAGTATGGTCATATGGCTAAGAATGCCCTCTTGGAGAATTGGTTTCTATCCCATGTCTCTGCCAGAGTTCCTGTGTGATACAGGGCAAGTAATTTAAACAAAGCTTTTTACAGTTGGCCACTAACTGTTTGTTCCTCATTTTCTGTGTCCCCAACTTGGGACACCTACGCCTGATTTGTAGAAATGTTGAGCTTTCAGAACTGCAACTGAAGTTGTGGGAGCTGTGCTTTGAATATATAAAGTGCTATAAAAAGGTTAAGTACTTTAAAAAAACAGACCCTAGGCATCTTATGTTGGGCACCCAAAATTAGTGGACACTTGACATTTGACATTTTGGCCTTAATGTCTGTGATTCTGTTCTCTATCTTTAAAATGGGTATAATAATACAAGTTATTCTCACTGGTGTTTGTAAAGATAAATTCACTGAAGTTTGTGATGCACTCAGATACCCTGGTGATGAGTGTCATAGAAAAACCCATGAGGAAATTGTTAATTCTGTATTCAAGGCAGGTTTTAAGTGGTATGCAGTAAATAGGGTCCCAGGGCCACACATTAAGTCCATCCTGTCCATCCTGTGCACTGAATGAATTGCTGATCTGATTCCCATGGAGAGTTGAAGAGCCAAGATAGCCTGAGTGAGTGGGGCACCTCCAACTGTACACCTTACATGTAATAAGTTGACCAGCAGATTCCTGCTATCAAGATGGCTCTGTTTCTTAGATAACTCCGCTGCACTTCTGTGCTGGTTTTAGTCTTACCATCATATTTACCACACATTTGGTGTGCCAGTCTCCAAGCACTGGTCCTGAAGTATAGTAAAGATACAGTATTTGAACTGTACAGGTACTTAAAATTGCCACCTTCTGAAGCCCTGATTCAGCAAATAATTTAATTAAGACCAGGCTTAATTTTAAGCACACAAATAATCCCATGCTTATTCACCAAAGCAAGTTAAGTGTGTCCTTAAGTGCTTTGCAGAATTGGGGCCACAGGGACTGTGGGGACCGGCATGACGCAGGGTTATGAGGGATGTCAAAATGGCTTCCTTATTGTTGCTTGCAAATCTGGATAATGTTTTGTTTGTTTTTTCCTTTCCTATCACTTAGCTTCACCCTTGGGAGCTCACACTGTTTTTTAATACCTCATGACTGGTTCATTGTTTATTTAGCTAGACTATTGTGTAAGCTATACCGTATATTGAAATTGTCCTCAGAGGCAGGGTGACACCCATAATGCATGTATCCTCATTATAGCTAGAGGCACAGCACAAAAACACAACTAATTTATTACAGCATAATCTGTTGTCAGTGAAGAGACAATGCTAGGCCAATATTGAGGCCAATATTACCTTGACCAAAGACATAACCAAGTGGAATATGACTAATCTGTAAATAGATAGCTTTATCTATCTTTATATATATAAATGGTATGTACAGAGAATATACATGCAGATATAAAAGTTATAGGTATAAATGGATGAAGTACCTTTACATGGTGGATTAGTTTTGATGGTCTTGTAAAAATGTGATTTTTTTTGAGGAGGAGGAGGAGGAAGGATGGGAAACTGTTGTATTCATGGGGTCAGCACGGATGAAGGTGGCTGTGAAGAGGAGAGTGGGCAAAGGAGATTAAGAGAATGGTTAAGAGGGAGCAAGGTGAATGAGAGGGCAAACCTTCAAAACTATAAAAATGAAAAAATTTGCTTGCCTGGCAGTCAGGAGCTGGGATCACGCGTGACCATAGGGGGAATCTTGGCCCCATTGATGTCAATGGGAGTTTTGCCATTGCTGTCTCCGAGGCCAGGATTTCACTCCACAGGCTCAATGTCAGGAAGCTGAGCCTTGAAGCATAGCTGTAGCTGGACCAATTAGTTATCATGCTGGCAGTTTCAAATCCAGTCCATGCGCATAGCCATGGTGGAATGCTGTAATCATATCTCAAATCTTGTCTAGAGGGAGGGAAGTATAGGAACTAAAATGATGAGAATCCTTACAAGGTTGGCATTAATCAGACCAGGAACTGGCATTAATCACTTCCATGGCAAAATAAATTTCTATACTTGCTACATTTCTAGCCATATAAAACTGTAGGTATGAAGGACAGAGAGAACCCCAAGAAGGTAGGCAGCTACCACCCCAGCTAACTACACATGAAGACAGGGCTAAGTCTCCTTCAACTGACTGCTTTTTCAGAAGTGTCATCTCCATGGATGCAGTAGTTCTGAAGAGCAGGCAAAAGGTCTGGCGAGCTGATAGATAAGAGGGCTGGAATCTGCAGGTGTCGCAAACACATCTCTGGTTATAAATGTTGAAGAAAAATGTTACACATTACTGCAGAACCATTTTAGTGTCCTATTAAAAAAAAGTCCTAAAAGAATTAGATTTCCAGAGGGGGAGGGTTGGCAGCTTTCACGTTAAAGAGTCCATGACATATGAAGAGAGTTAACCAAAGTTTTATGCACTGAGCGTGAAATAGGAAATGCTGTGCTCACAGTCACCGGTTAAGATCCTCTTATCTCACTATAGAAAGAAACTGAACTTTATGTGTTACTGCTGTTGGCAAGGCAGCCTACTTTGGTTATCAGAAATGAGGAGGAAAGTCTAGTTAGAGAGATTTTTTTTTTCCTTTGGCTTCTATGCAACAACAGTAGCCGATTAATCCAAGTCAACAGAAAACTCAGCCAGTAGCATATGGGTAAATGAGAAGTTTTCTTCCTTGTGTCTCTCTCTCTGCCCTGTTTTTAAAGTCCTGGTATTGCAGAGATGTGGAATAGTGATACTTCCTGCTTTTTATTGTGGTTGTACATCACAGAGCTGTGCAACAGTGGCTGCTATAAAGCTAAGTATGCTATTTTGCAGAAATAAAAATTTCTTAAATCAATCTAGTATTCTGAAGGACTGGTAACACTTTTAAGATGATAGGAAACTTCATCCTTTGTAAACAATATAATCAAGATTGACTCACTTAAAATTGGGGCAGGTTAAAGGAGCAAATGGATCACAATATCAAAATGTCCTTTGTTTTAGGCTTCTTGGAAAGCTCTGGTAAAATTGCTCTCTTCCCTGTGGCAAGGTCACGACAAACTTGTTTCTCTCTCTTCCAGAAAGCTTGTTTCAAACTTATTTTTATCTTTGCTTTAAGCTTGTAATCCTCTTCTCCCTTCTCATCTTGAGTCAGATGTAAGTCCTCAGATACAGTGGAACCAAACTTTAAATGTTTGAGCGACCCTCTGCAATCCTTTACAAAGGGTTTGTCTTTACAATTAAAGTCAGACAAGTGAGAAAGCAGCAGATCGGGTTTAACTCCAGATTTTGGTCTTTTAACAAGTGATTGAATGATATGAACCTTTTCCAATAATCCTCTCAATACAATTCCTAAAACACCTTTTGCTGTTCCGTACTGCAGACCTCAGGTAAATTCAAATAGGGGAACAAATAAGCTGGTATTTAGTCATACAGTGGCCATTGCTAATTTAGGAAGCTTTTTGACCTCTTAGTTCAAAGTGCTACTGCTGTGCAGTATCTTTTACAATGGAAAAGAGCAAATGTTAAAGTGAAGAGGGAAGAGTGGCTTTTAATATGATTTAATACACCTGGGATCCAGAGCCAGCTGTAACAGTTCTAACAGTGAGAGCAATAAAAAGGGAATGAAATGGTTAGCTTTTATGGTAAATGTGGATGCCAAGAATTGCATTTGAAGATGTTAAGGTTGTGACACAGACCAGCAAACAAAAGAACCAGGGTAGCCAAAGCTACCATAATGCTGACACTCTGGGACCAATCCTGCAATGCTCTGAGTGACTCTTGGTAGCTGCTGAGCATATCAACTCCTACTGAAGTCAATGGGAGTTGAAGGCATTCAGCACCTTGCAGGATCAGGCTCTAAATCCTTAACTAATGTCTTTATGAAGTCCTGGCCAAAGGTCACATGGAGTCCCTGCGAACAATGATATGGGATATTTGATGGGAATGGAAATTACACGTAGTTTGAGCTCTCAGTTGTAGGTGCCATATGGGGGAAACGATAAAACTAAGTATGATGAAAGGCAGAATGTAAACTGGTATTTGGAATTTACTGGCCGTTGCTGGTATGTGTCACAGTATTAACATTTATAAGTGTAATACTTTAATTTTCTTTCCTTCTTTATGAAAGAAACGGAATAATTTTTAAAATCTTTATATAGGGCTTGATTGTCACAAGCTCTGTGCAGGGGCACAAGGGAGTAATAGGGCATCAGGTACCCCCTTACTCTCTTGTGCATGCTGCACGTACCATAAATTGCAGTGGGTGGGGGAAAATAGGCTCCACAGAGCCACTACTTCACCCCTTGTGTAGGTGGATATGAGGGATTAGGGTAGAGAAGGGACTGAACAAAGTCTTGGCTGCACCCCCAGCATAGATACATGGATGCACCAAGTGATACATGGAGCAACTATTTGCTGCCACTTACTCGGGGTATATTGTAAAGTAACAATCTAAGTCCATAGGTAGCAAGGTTTATAAAAGGTTATATTATTCACTTGATTAACACAACAGTAAGCACCACTAACTTTTGTGGAAGTTACCCAGATTGTATTAGTCATCTATATAGATGAGAAAAGGCACCATGTATATGAGAGAAATTTTACAGATTTTTTTGAAGCAGAATAGTATCTATATCTCAAGAGTACACAATATACACATTGTGATTTTGACTTTGGACATTGAGGGTCACATTCACACACACACACACAAAAAGTGTGTGCACAATTATTGCACCTAGGTAGCTATTTGTATGCACATTCACACAATCTAAGGGTATATTGTGTATTAAAGTATTGTTTTCTTTTTTTAATTTACTCTGATTGTACAGTTGTATTCTGATATCACAGTAATATGTATTTAAATCACCCACAAAACATGGTATGAGATCATCAGTTATTGCTAGATCTCATGTAGATAAATAAATTATTAATATATTAATTATTAGGATATGATATTTTCATGTAAGATGTACTGGGAAAGTAAATTATTTTTCACCATTTTAAATATCTTAAAACAAATATTATAGTCTTTAGTGGTTTCATGCTTCACAGTGCACTGAAGAAGTATATTAGTGGCCAGTAATATGTATACTGTTATCTCTGTTATATATTTCAATAAGAAATACAAAATATCTAGAAATCCCAGTGTGCGATTGTTGAGGGCAAAAAGTTCTCCTTTCATGGACTAACGAGAGACATTGTTTGCTTGTTGTTTATGCTGACTGTGGAGCTTTGTGAATTATATTTATTTAATTGATTTCTCCATTGTTATCTGATTTCATAGAGAGTCGAGCATCTGGATTTGCTGCTCTTTTATAGCTGTGGATTTTTATTGTCAGCCTCCCCCCCGACCACCTCCCTTTTGTTTTGTTTTGTTTTAAAGTTGAAAATCAGCACCAAATAGTGTTAACAAAGAAAACACATATGGGGATAGTATTTTCACATGACTACTTTGTATTCAGTCGGTGTCTGAGACTCCTTCCCTCTGTAACATAAATACACTTTTATTTTTAAAACAAAAAATGGTATATAAGAGAGTTCAATTAAGGACCACTTTAGTCTATAGGGGAAATACATTTTTAGGACATGTGTTCTGCATGTTAAATATGCATATTGAATGTCACCCTGCAGCACAGCTATGTGGGTGATCTGAGATCAGAAACTGGCCTAACAAAGGGTCAGATTTTGCCTAGCTGCTACATGAGAGCTTGATCAATAGTTCATTGAACTCAGTGGAAAAGATTCCCATTGACTTCAATGGGATTTGGATCAGGTCATAGATTCCGAAAGGGTGGATAGGGTGCAAGAAACTATATAGTTACAGTCCTTGCACTCTACAGAGCAAAGGGGCTGCTCCCTCATTGGACCCTTATGGTATAAGAAAACCCCAAAAGGATTGCAGTAGATTGTACTGGATGCAGAATTTCTCCCAGAGCTGCCACTGAAGCAATGCAGCTCCAACAACCCACAATGTGGGCTGTGCCTAAAAGGCATGAATTGAACCTAATCATAGGATAACTTGGCTCCACACCTCAGTTCAGAGCTTCCATGTATGGATATATGAAATCGAGATTGGGGTATTGAATTAAGCTTAATTATATCTCGGTTTAACTTGATCATTTAAACAGCGGAACCTTTTGTGAGACAGTTTAATTCAGACACATCACAATGCTCTATATCTTTTTGATTTGCATACAAGCTGTATTGTTTGCTCTACAAAAGTAGTAAGAATTAGTCAATTTCTAATTGTATCCATGCAAAAAGGTACTAACATTTTAATAAATGAGCAAGCTAAACAGAATTTTAACTCAGCATTGCAAACTTATGAAACAATCTTTACAAATTAGGATACAGAATCTTTGATTAGCCCTGGGAAGGGTAGAAATACTATCTTGCTTACCAGTGGACTCCCATATTTTTTCCATTAAATGATAGAAGATGAGCATACCCATTCTGAGTGTTTTAAGCTGGAGGGCAGATGGCCTCTTCTCTCCTCTAGCCTGGCCACGTTTGCCAGGCATCTCTACTCACTTTGCTAGCAATATGAATGTGATCTGTATTCCTCAACTTCTGATGCTCACATCTTATCACCTGTGTATCAGAGATAGACTTGGCTCTGCCACAGACTTCTTGGAAAAGTCATTTGACCTTTCTCCCTCAGTTTCTCCATTTATAAAATAGGAATAATAATACATATCTACCTGACCAAATTTGGTGACATTAAATTCATTGATGTTCATAAATAGCTTTGTGATGACCATCTTCCTGGTATTACCAGTGTGAAGAAGCCACAGCAATCCTGGCAAATCAGACAACCATTGCCACTGAATATGAGCAAGTGGTGTCATTTCTCACACTCACAGGACTCCTGGCATTGTTGTGCATATTTTGAAGCAACCAGTTACAATATGCACAGACAGTGAAGTATAATTGAAAGATGTTGCATTGCCCTTATGTTGGTGACTGTGATGGGAAGTTCAACCCACACTAGCTCAGGAAGGGTTAACGTGGCCCAGAAGGGGATAAGTAACCTGATAGGCCAAACCTGGGGGAGAATTAGGCTTGATTGGCAAGCACTGATTAGAGATAGAGCCCAGCTGAGTAGGAGCAAGTGGGGCTAATATAAAGCCAGGAAATGTGCAGCAGAAAGGGGGCTGCAATGTGGAAGCCTATAGTCATTCTCTAGGCTTAAAAAGGGAAAGGAGGAAACCTAGCAGGAGAGCAGAAGGCCTGGGATCCTGGGTCTGAAGGAAGGGTTTACCCAGAGGGGCATAGAGTGGAAGCCGGACAGAGGTGGAATAGGAAAGGGCTCAGGGCAGCAAGGTTTGGGAAGATGCAGACTTTGGCTGCTGATTTGAGGGTCGCTGAGCTGGAACTCGGAGTAGCGGGTGGTCTAGGGTTCCCCTACCAGACACTGCAGAAGTGACATTGCTTTGAATTGGAAGACTGCTGGGAATGACATCCAGTCAGCCAGTCCAGTGACATCCAGTCATACTCTGGAAGGGGGAAAACACATAGGGTATGTCCACATTGCAATAAGACATCTGTGGCTGGCTCATGTCAGCTGACTCAGGCTTATGAGGCTTGGGCTCCTCCCTTGCAGGATCCCAGAGGCCGGCCTCCATCCCAAGCCTGGGCATCAACACTACAATTTTATAGCCACACAATACGTGAGCCTGAGTCAGCAGCCATGGGCCAGTTACAGGTGTTTTATTGCAGCGTAGACATATCCTTAGTGACCTGACTGGAGGACCAAGCCACGAAGAGGGAGCATCCTGACTCACAAAGAGGAAGCACTGCAATTCATGGAGCATGAGAGGGGCTGCAGCATGAGTGAAAGACAGAACGGGGCATCAGAATGGGCGGAGCAACTAAACATGTTCCATCACCTCACAGCTCCTAATTCTGACTGGACTGGATATGCATGATCTCTATAGATACTGACCACATTCCATCCTCCTGGCAACTGAACATGCTGCAGCCCAGGGCTTCGGGGACTCAGAAGGACTTTTCTAGTAATTGTTGCTCCCCTCTCCTCCAGGGCCAGGCACAGGATCTGGCCTGACTCCTTTCTGGCACCCAGGTAGCATGAAAGAGGAAGGTGCCTGATTTGAATGCAGAGGGAACAAAAGCCAGACCTGGGGGAGGGAAAGGAGTAGACTGGGGCAAGGATTCTGGTGAGACTGGGACTCAGAGAGGGGAGAGAAACTGTGATTGGGTGTTGGGGGAGCACTGGCAAGGAGATCGGGACTGGAAGATGAGGGGAGCATACTGGGAATGAATGGGCAAGGAGACTGGGAGCTGAGGGTAGGGTAGGGTAGACTGGGACTGATTGGGGCAGGGAGGGGGGCTGGAACTGGTTGCGCAAAAGACTGGGGCTTGGTGTGGGGCAATGGGGCAATGACTAGGAGCTGGTGTGGGAAAGGTTGGGACTCAGACATTGAGTCAAGAGAGGGAGACTAGAACTGGTTGCAAAAGAGGACTTGGCATGAGAAGACTGAGGAGTGGAGCATGAGACTCAGTAGATGAGGAGAATGGGACTGAGACAAGGATCCAAGATGGAGAAGAAATAGGCCTGGGATAGGGACAGGTTGAAGGGGATAGGAGAAAAGGAGTCAAACTTAGGGAAAATGGACAGACAATCAGTGCCCACTAGTGAAAATTCCCCTCCAGAAACTGGAACTGAACCCAAAATTTCTGTCTCACCATTCATAGAATCATGAATCATAGAAGATTAGGATTGGAAGAGACCTCTGGAGGTCACCTAGTCAAATCCACTGCTCAAAGCAGGACCAACCCCAACTAAATCATCCCAGCCAGGACTTTGTCAAGCTGGGCCTTAAAAACCTCTAAGGATGGAGATTCCACCACTTCCCTAGGTAACCTGTTCCAGTGCTTCACCACCCTCCTAGTGAAATGTTTTTTCCTAATATCCAACCTAAACCTCGCCCACTTCAACTTGAGACCATTGCTCCTTGTTCTGTCATCTGCCACCACTGAGAACAGCCTAGCTCCATCCTCTTTGGAAGACCCCTTCAGGTAGTTGAAAGCTGCTATCAAATCCCCCCCTCGTTCTTCTCTTCTGCAGACTAAACAATCCCAGTTACCTCAGCCTCTCCTCATAAGTCATGTGCCCCAGCCCCCTGATCATTTTTGTTGCCCTCTGCTGGACACTCTCCAATTTGTTCACATCCTTTCTGTAGTGGGGGGCCCAAAACTGGATGCAACACTCCAGATGTGGCCTCACCAGTGCCGAACAGAGGGGAATAATCACTTCCCTCAATCTGCTGGCAGTGCTCCTACTAATGCAGCCCAATATGCTGTTAGCCTTCTTGACATCTAGGGCACACTGTTGACTCATATCCAGCTTCTCATACATTGTAATCCCAAGGTCCTTTTCTGCAGAACTGTTGCTTAGCCAGTTGATCCCCAGCCTGTAGAAGTGCATGGGATTCTTCCATCTGAAGTGCAGGACTCTGCACTTGTCCTTGTAGAACCTCATCAGATTTCTTTTGGCCCAATCCTCCAATTTGTCCAGTTCCTCTGCAGTTAACAAATACCTGTGAAATCCTATGGCAAAGTGTATTTCTTATCCCCCGCTAGTGTTGGTCTACACACAGAATGACAACCTACTATTGCTATCAGTTATTCCATTAGCTCAAGTGACAGAGGTCTGTGTAGTGGACCTAAGGGTTCCAATCCTCCTGATGACCCATGTGGGTGTCAGAATGATGCCACATAATGCAATTTCTGTGGGGGTTTTTTTCAGTTTGCTTTTTTAAAAACCTAGGTAATCACACACAAAAAATTACATTAAAATAACATTATCATTGCAAATTCAAGCACTCCAAATTCCGTAAATGCCAGAATTAACTTGCCAATGTAACCTTAATTGTCCCCCCTTATATGTATGTATTCAGTCTTTAATTACATAAATACATATTACTGCCATTGCCTCATTCAGTGAACAGGAGGGACCTGCTCTGGGGGTGAATCAAGGCTGTGTCATAAAAGAGGCTAGTGTTTGTAGTGAATGAGGAAGGGAATTCCAGGAAGAATGTAGAGGGTCCCCTGGTTAAGGCAGTTGAATGCTGTCCTGGAGAATTAGACTCTATCCCTATCTCTGCCACAGTGAAGCTATGCAAGTTGCTTAAACCAAACTGTTCACAGGTGGTCACTATTTGTGTGTTCCGCATTTTCTGGGAGCCTGACTTGAGATCCTGGGGCCTGCTTTGCAGAAGTGCTGAGAACTCACAAATGCATCTCTAGTCAATGGGAGCTGTGCATTAATATATAAAGGGCTATTCAGTGCTAAGTGCTCTGAAAAATCAGGTCTTAGGCATTTCAAATTGGTCACTCAAAGTTAGCACACACTTCTGATCTTAATCTCTCTGTGCTTCAGAGCCCCATCTCTAAAATGGGGATAATATCACCGATTCACCTCCCAGAGGCTTTGTGAAGGTAGATTAATTAATGTTTATGAAGCACTCGGATACTATAGTGATGAGTGCTACAGAAAAATATATGAGGACATTAATAATTCTGTCTTCATAGCATAGTTAGAATAGTGTGCACTAAATAAGGCTTAGGTGCTCAATAATTGAACACCATCCTTCCTGTGCACTGAATAAGGTGAGGTCCTGTGGAACAAATGGTTTGTGATCATGTATCAAAGACTGGATCCTAAGGCATACACACAAGGGAGTTGAATTAAGGTTGCACATGTAACCTTAATATTGACATTTCCTAACTTTTGAGTGGTTGACTTTGCAGCCTTAATACTGTACTTTTAATGTATTTTTGTATGTAATATTGAGTAGATTCATCCTAATGATTATGCTATTTTACTTGGCACAATTATATCTACCAATCTGTGAATGCACACTGATAATTACAAATTAGAACCAGATATTAAGTCTTAAAATACCCATTAACTGCATATTGCTGTGGACACATTTTCAATATTACCAATGTAAGGTAATATCTTTGGAAGTGTTACAACTAGATATCATGTTCCAGAGCTTCTAAATCATGTTTTATGGCTCCAAAGCATTGTCCTCATGAGTCAGTACCTCTGGGAATGATGCTATGGATTTGCAAAGCCCACAACGTCACTCTCAAATATTAAATATAATCCCTCAGGAACTTGGTGTTGTTCAATAAAATTCACCCTACCAGATAGGTGGAATTTTAAAGCTGCCTGCCTGAAGTATTGTGGGATGAAAAATACCTGGCCCACCCACAAACTAACAGTTACTAATTCAATTTGGTGACAAGTTCTTTGTGGATCTATCCATGGCATTTTGAATAAAAACGTTTGACTGAGGGACAAATTAACATCTCCCCCTGAGTGCACAGAGGGGTTCAGTGCCAGGGCATGGGGCTTTAACACTGCCTCCAGTACCCACCCTCCTAGCTGCTGCTTCAGCCTACAGGCTCGAATAATGGCTACTACCTCTCTGCACCACTAGCAGAGGAGAGAGTTGGTCTATTGGCTCACCTCCAGACCCTCCCCGTTGCCATACAGTGCACCGGCCCATGTGCACTACAGCATACAGTGGGGCCTAAGCCTCTCTGTATGGCTGGGTTACTAGTGGCTCCCCCTGCAGCACTATCATGACATTTAAGGGATGTAGAAGTTCTCGCCATGGCTCCTGTATATCATTAATTACATGAGATTATTGCTAGAAAATCTAAGGTGCAGGAGAAAGTCATAGTTATAAGATTTGACTGCCCCCCAAATATAAAACCTCGAAGACAGAGAGGCACCTGAATACAACTCATTGGGGCAAAGACAAACTTGCTTTTTTACTTCAACAATATTTTTTGAGGGGAAAGGGACTTTTTGTCTTCAGAGCAAATTCTGTAACCTTCATTTAACCAGTAAAAAATGACTGAGGTGGGCAAGATTATGCAGGTGAAGTTCTGACTGATATTCTGCCATCCCTGCTAGGACAAAGGTTATGCTCTCCCTTTTTGTGTTTCCTGCCATTTTCTTCCAGATAGCTGAACCATTTCTTCTGAAAGGTCTCTTTGGTCTGGGGCCCCTAAAAGCTCACAAAGTCTTTAGCTGGTTTATATTTTTTTCCTACAAAAACCCATTCTCAGCTTTTTTAAAGGCGTCAGGTGCATAAGCTTATAAAATTGCAGCAGCAGCAACAGCCTTGAAGAGGATACAATAAGTACCGTACATCTGCTACAATGTTCTTAAGTATTTACGGCATGCTGCCTTAAGCCTGTCAGTTTCTGTAAGGGCTACCTGTTACAATGCACCTAATTAGCTTACTGGCTATTTGGAGACAGCTCTACTGGTTTTTCTATCATCCAGTCTTTATTAAGTGAGCTGTTGCTGAGACGAATAGGTTCTTTATAATGATGAGGTCCTTTTTACGCTTATTAGTCCTTAAAGCAAGCCTCTTCTTATAGAACAAAGTTGCCTTTTTTTTAAAGACTTACAGTAGGAACAAGTAAAGCGGCTTTTTTTTGTGCTGAAGTATTTTATTAAAAGTTTTAGTGGCTGCACTAAAAGCAAGGTGCCTGTGCCTTTAATCATTTTCATCTTTAAAACAGAACCTTATATTTTCACATCTTCGGCTGTCCCAGAGGGCAGCTAGGCCATCTTTAACAACATTAATTTCTCTTTATGACAGGACTAGTGCTGCCCCAGGTCTTCAGAACTGCCTAAAATGTCTGGAAAAGTAGATAATGAAGAGGATATTAGAATTGTAAACAAGAACAATTTGGTAATAAAAACCATATATTTTCTCCATAGGACTTTGGGCTTAATACTGCAGCAGCAAAAGTGTCATGAGTCATAATTTGTTGATGGCCACTGAACATTAGTTACTGTAGGAACATGTGCATAAAGGGCAAGTACTATTGGCATTGCATTAAAGAAGATCTAAGATGGGTAATTCTAATTTAGTTGTTTTGATTCATCTTTTTTGTTTGTTTTTATCACTGTATAACCCTATAAAAAGATCTTATGTGGTGTTGTGACTTCTAGAGCTGCTTAGCATAGACTGCTTTCCATATCTTTTCCATATCTATATCCATATCTTTCACTGCACTGAAATCTCAACAGATCAGTTTACCTGACAAAACTGGAAGGCCCTTCCTTACCCAGGGGTGAGACAGGTATTGGACTAACTTTCAATATGTTTTAGAGCAATACAGATACCTGAATACAAGTGGAAGAGACAATGAAAAGCAGGTATCTTTTGTGGTATTATAATGCATTTTACTTGCTGTACATCCTTGCCTCTCTCTATCCATATATCCTTTTTTGCTGACAGGGTTTATGAGTGTACTATGATGGCGTAAGAACAGTAAATCCCCACCCCCCCAAGAAACAAAGCACGGCTCTTTGTCTGCAGAGAGGGAGGGAAATATAAAATGGTAAGCATTGCAGTCAGTGGATGTCATAAACATGGCTATTTTATCCTAACGTGCACAGCAGTCAAGAAAGTTCATTATTCTATCATGCTATACTTAACCTTTTGCCCTCTGCTGATGTTTTGTTGCTCTGCATCACAGTGATGAAATCTGAAAACATAATCCTTACAATACAAAGTAATTTTCAATAAGATAGTTTTTCTTTGTAGTTTGCATCTGTAGTTGTTAGCATATCTCAGGGCCCATCTTCCACAATCTAGCCACCAGACTTCAGATTTACTGGATAAAAAATGATCAGACCTTATTGGAATATTAAATTTTAGATAACTGGAAACATGTTTGATGTCATGTCATCAAGTAACACCCTCAGTCACTTGATTTATTTACTCAAGATATACAGTATTTCAATATTAATTGTTTCAAACTAATTGGTCCAATAGAAAAGCATCACATCATATTTTATTGACTAAAATAAATTTGCTGAGTTCCTTTTAAAATACATGCATTTCTCTCCCCAGTCAAGATAACATCTTTTCTGTCATTAAATAAAACATCAAATTGTTTCCTTGATTAATCAGTTCTTAAGCTAATGAGCAGTCTATGTGTGCCTTTTTGCTTCATTGTTTTTAGTAGAGTGGGAGATGAGGGCATATCACTTTAAGGCTTGGTGGTGCTGGTATCATTCCCAAGACAGAGCTCACTCAGCCTTGATACAAACTGAAAGGCTAAAATGAGCACTCTTCTATTATTTAGGCACCTGTCCAGAGGTTGGAAGAAATCCTACTTGTGCGGATTTAGCTAAAGAAAGCAGAGATAACCACCTTGCCTTCTGTGTCTAATAAGATGTGAAAGGGGAGAAATAATGAGTATTACACTGTATTTTTCATGTAAAAGGCTGAGAAACAATGCTCTCTGAATGCTGGCAGTGATTCCAGTCATTTTCAAATGAAAAGGACTATTTGTTTCCAAATTACACCAGCTACTGGAATGCATACGTATATGGCTCAGAAATCCTCATTTTGTGAAGTAAAATTACCTTTCAGTAATTTAGTCACTGCAGGCTTTCCCCTGCTGACTGGTCAGAAGCTATCAGATAGCTTGCAGCTGCAGGCTGAAACTGGACCATTTTTTTTCAGGACAGGCAGTTAGTTAGTAGAGCCATCAGTGTGGCATCTGTCATCCCGCTAGGCCCAAATTGTTTTCTATGATGGATGTCACAGTCTGTATGATCAAAATAGGAGCCCTGCTGCTTTTAATTGCAAAATCGGAGTACTTGCACATTTGTTATTATGCTGAGGTTATTACCTCACACAAAATGAATTAACAGGTGAAAATAATTGATGAGAGGAGTCTTGGGATTTTTAGCTTCTTCAAAGAGACTTTGTAATTATGGCATAATGAATGTTCTGAGACATATCTGTGGGGGGCAGCATGAGACCACCAAAGATCTCTTTAGATTGATGATAAATTCACTGAATTCTACTGTAATACTGCTTAAATTTACTTAGCAATTAGTTTAATAGGCCTACATGATTCATAATAACATAGTGAGAATTTTTAAATAAGTTTGTTCCATCCATCTATAAATTAAGCCGCTTACCTCAGCTTTCTTCCCAAGGTGATGGAATATGTTAACTAATCAGACTTTTTGAAACAAGGATGATGTTGGGCAGGGATTTTGGTTACTGGAATACATTTTTATTTAAATGCCTTGACGCTATCATCTTAAACAATGTGAATCATTTTTTTCTTCAACAACTCCATAAAAGAATCTCAACAAATTTTGTCCAAATATAGTATTGATAGGCCTCCAGCACATGGACACTATGCAGTTGTCTTGTGAAGTAAATCGTTCAAGTATTTTGTAATCTGAAGTAATTGTTCCTGGCTTTCTGACCACTATTCCATTCAAACTTGGTCATGTTTCAGATTCATTCAGCCCTTGAGTACAGTCAGACTGATGCAATCCAGTCCACCTTCTTTCTTCTTTCTGACAGTCTTCAGTTGCATAGGGTGTCTATATTGTGGGGAATTCATTTTTATTTTACTTTATAATCCCTATATTAAAAATGTGGGTTTTGTACATTGAGAAACAGATTTGCATGTTACATCCAGTCAATTAAACCCATACACAGATTTTAAATATCAGATTTTACAAGAACCAAAAAGTAAAATTTGCCTGATTAATTACATAATTGGTAAATAACACACCATATAAAACTTGTGGTACAAAGACTCCACATAGCATACAAGCAAAATTCACTCTTTTCTGTTATACATTAGGTTATTGACATACGAGATACATTCAGACATCTCACAGTTACTTTTAGATTTCAACTCTTGCAGATTAAACTTAATTCTGCTTACGACTGACAGTCTGAAGATTCAACAATAGAGTTCATAGCAGATCTCCCTTCAATTCATACTGTGGGAGAAGGGAAATATGAGAGAGAGAAGTTATTGCTAATTAAAAAATAAAATAAAAAATCTTTGGGACATAGCTAATAGTTCACATGGAGCTTTATCACTAATTTACATTTATTTTACAAGTCTCTCCACAAAAATGAATTATTTAATATCTTTCCAAATCCAAGGGATACAAAGATTATATCAGATTAGAAATAGAGGAACATACACACAATTTTCTTTCCTCAAAAGACCATGACACTTTTTGTGAGAATTCCATTTATTCTTCAGAGAATGTCTAAAAGTAGATTTGAATGATGTTCTAAATAATATGTACATCACCCTATTGAGCTACAATGACATGTATCATTGGGATACGCAGCTGATGTTCAGTTAATTCCTTTAAAATTCCAATTCCCTTCCCTCATGCATGCACCATTTAAACAAATATCTTTGTGGTTTCCCCTGTATTTTTTCCTAGCTACTAGTTTTGTCTCTTTTCTAGTTTTCTGTACATCACCCATTCTTTTCAGATGTTTGGTATTTAAAAGTATATAATATCAAAGGGTCTCAGGAAGAGAAAGAGAAAATACATGGCCAGAAAATATAATAAATGCAAGGCAAGTAGTGGATTGCCCCACATGTGAAGCGGACTGTGGTAACTCATATCAGGCTTCCTGTCACTTGCTGAGATATTTTTCATAAACCCTCACTCGCCTGCATTTATCTTCAGTATAAACCCGAAGATGAATTCTCCAAAGACATTAACAATAGATAAATGCTTATTAAACAAAACAGTCCATTTAAGAATAAGTATAGTATCTATATTAGAGGCAGTAAGATGTTTACAAAATTGAATTTAAATTGTGTCTTTTTGGATGGCTGCTGTATACTGTTCTATGATAATGCTTCATCATTTGGTTAGAATTTTAATAAACATGAAATGAAAGACCACCAAAAGTCCTAGTTTAAATGCTATCACCTTTGGTGCCGATTTGATTCATAATACCTACGCGGATTCTTCTGGGTAACTTATAAAATACTGTGACTGAAAATGCAGAAAAACACCAGGTGTGTTTGGCATGAAGCGGAAGAATGCTTTGGGTATATTTCATGTTAATGGACATTGCAATAGTGTTATGAAAATCCTATTGTTAAAAAGCATTTCAGAATCCAGCTCATAACTTAAATCAAAGTACAGTAGAATACACAATTGGAATCTCTGGGGGATTCTGAAAAAAAATATGTCTCACGCATAATAAAAAAAACCCAGAGGAATTATATATGCTTTATGATAGCTTTAAGACAAAGGACATGCGCAAAGTGTGCTACACAATTGACTGCAAAAGCAAATACCAGTTGCCTCTTGCTTCTGTAAGCACCATGTAAGTGCAAATGTTTATATGGTACCCAGTGACTACAAACAAAGAGGATCAGATGCAGTATTGTTGTTTTTGTTGTTGTTTTTCCTGAACCCTTTTTTATAGCTACAGTTGATGTGCTCTGTAACTATCATGGAATGTGAGGTAGACAGAATAAAAATAAGATATCTGCATTATTCATGGGTCATTGTAAAATATTGGGGGAGATAATGGTTTGTGAATCACTGACATCAGCAGACAAATCCAAATTCTGCAATTACCATAGGAAGTTGCAAAGGCTGTATATAATGAGCATGCAAATTAATCTTCCACATGATGTAAGAACGCGAGCATTACGTATCACCTTACTATTGATATGACTTTTCATTCTGTAATTAAACTGTATCAGATTCTGGATCTGTTTTCCTTAGATGGCCCCTGTTCCTGAGTAATACCCCATAGGAGCCCCACACTCTGATGTATTACATTAATACATCATCAGAACCAGTTGTCATTCCAATGATATATTAGTGTAATACATGAGAATGAGGCTCACTGATGATGTATTTAGTCCTCACACGATGGCAATGTCCAGGGAAGAAAGGGTCCAATAAGAGATTCATTATAATTACAAGATAAAATGAGCTAACACACTGCACGCTGGAAGATGCATTTCTGGCATTTTCGTGCTGAATCTGCTTTCCTGCCATTGTTTTTGGTGCAATAAAATACCAGATTTATGATCCCAGTTTAAAATATTTCCAGCAATGGAAGTGCTCGTCTTCAAGACCTTTACCCTTTGCAGATTTAAATCTCTTTTAAAGACCCACTTCTGCCATGCTCCTTACAGTTAATGGTGGCTTGCCTATTGTTTCTTTTTTCCCTAATCTTTGTTTACTTCTCTGTCCTGATATTGTGAGCTTCTTGGAGCAGTACCTGGCCTTCCTTGAGTGTTTGGAAAGAACCGAGCACACTGTGGGCACTACCAGAAGCAAATACTAAACAATAACAATAGTGGAGTCCAAAATGGTTGTTCGGGCCTAAAATATACTGTTGCACTGATGGTCTATCATTATGACTTTCAAAGCCATAATGTTGCTCTCTGAAGCAATCCTTCCTCTAGTAAAGGGGAAACATTCTTGGGACCATTGGGACTCAGTGATAGTGCTGAAATAATGACCATCTGCCACTTTCTACAAAAGTGCAAGGTGCTGATGGATGTCTCAGCATGCCACCAGGAGTTGGCCTTGCTGCCAGCACTGCCAAGAGAGGGAGATTTAAAGTAAAATATTTTATTTAGGGATGACTAATATATACTTTCTGCTAATAGAGCCTGCAAAACATACTATAAATGTAGATGAATTAGAGACATACATTCAGGTCGCTCTGTTTACCCCCTGCTGCTTTCTTTCTGAAAGAGTTGAAAAGAAAATAAGACTTTATAACATAGGGCTAAAAAAAGGTTTATTTATGCAATGGAAAAGCAGTTACTGCTCCCTTTCCTACGGCAGCTGATTGTGTTGTAAATAAAACAGTAGTGCAAGTCATCCCAGATGAACAAAGTATTGAGATATTAGCTGGAAGGCCAGCTGAGAAGTTAGAGTTATGATGCCAGGCCCCTAGGCTGGTGAAACCCGGACACAGAATGAAGTGATATGCTCAATCACTGAAGGGGGGAAGAAAAGATGTGTACCAGTTTTGATTCCGGTCAATGTGTTCTACAGCAGCTGTGTCTGTTTCATAAACGCTCCTTGTCCTATACAACCAAGCCAGCTAGGGTTGGAGCAAAAGGGACAAAATGGAATGAAACATGGTATTGCAGTAAAAGAATAGCCTCATGAACTTCAGTGGCAAATGTCTAAATCCTCCAACTAAGGCAGCATGATTCCACTGCAACACAGAGCCAGGGTAAGAAGGTACCATGCACTGCTCCTTCACATCCCTGCTTGATGCAGACCAAAGTTCCAGGATGTCCTTTGCAGCAGATTGGTGGAGATGAGATGTAGAAATGAGTCAAGAGGAAATTCAGGGCACAGCCATAACTAAACAGATCCATTGGCATAAGTCTACACATCAAGGCTATGTAGTGGACCATAGGCAACCACTGCTGCATAGGGCTTATGCGAGTGCTCAAGTTTTGCTACCAGGTGTCGGCTTTGGGATTTCCCCCAATGTAGTTCTCCTCCTCGCAGCCCATTTAGTTAGGCCTGGTGCATGGATCAGAATTTGTCCCCGTAAATATATAAAATCACTTTATTTGCACTTACAGCACTTTTCAGCAGAGGATCTCAAAGGAGTTTGAAAATCCCAAGGCCCAGATTTTGCATCACCCTGCAAGTGGGGAGAAAGTTCAAGGAGGCTTTGGCCCTGGGGGTAGCCAGGCACAATTGCAGTCTCTGTGCTCATGAGTGCAAAGAATAGGCAAGCTTAGTGCCCACAGTAATGCTAGCCACTCCAAAGGAGATGAGAAGGAATAGCGTCCTTGCCCTGTCCGCACCTCCAGAAGAGCTGGCAGAAGCTGATGAAGCACACGGTGAACCTGACAAGAGTTTGCCATGCTCTCCCCAGAACCCTGAGAAGAACAGTACCTGTCTGAGACCCAATACTTCCCAGAAATCCTGTGGAGCTTCCCAATACAGGACTCTGCCTTAAATGCACAATTAATTTTAACTCACAGCATCCATGTGTATGCGTGATTGTACCTCTCTTACAGATAGGTAAACTGAGGCATAAGGCGCTTAAGTGACTTGCTCATGATCACCCAGTAAGTCAGTAGCAAAGGCAGAAATAGGTTACCGCCAGCCTACTGATGTCTTTTACTCCTTATATTAACATATCTATAATAGATTTATATTACTACATCTACAGAATTTTTTTATAATTAATACAACATTCTATTTAACATGTACATGTTTGTTTAAATCTGCCTTTCTTACACAATTCCTGTGAATAGTTCCCTGAGAATGCTTTAGCACACACTCTTTTCATTATAAGGGCTGATTCTGCAACCTGATAGAAAGAATGCATTAAATCTATTTTAATTTGTTCTTACAGTATCTTTCTCAAAAGCCTGATGAGTTCCCTATGTCATGTACATTTATTAAGATTGATCATGATTGCATATAAATGTCCAGTTTAGTAAGTCATTATACTCAGTGTCCTTGAGTTTTCCAAAATATTATCCTCATTTTAAGAAGCATTTTTGCCAGAACTACTGTTAAGTAAGCAGTCTAATTCTTATCTACATAGGCCTCTTACATAAACATGAAATATTAGAATCAGCTAACCTATTCTTTCGCTGGAAAAGTCTATAACTATGCATGTATGGCTTAGCATGTATGGCTAAGCCAGTTTTTAAAAAAAGTATATTTTTATGTATCATAAAACAGCAGAGGAAATCCAAATTATAATTAGTATTTAATGCTACAATACAGAGGGCCAATTAGAGTTTTAATATTAAATTAAATGTGGTTTTCAAATTAGATCCAAATAGAGTGTAGCTTTGCACAGCTATTACATAAAGTTCTTGTTTTTGCCTCAAACTTGTTTGCATATAAACAGATTTAATTAATTGTCTAGAGAATTAAATAGTCTTTATATAGGAAATGTGCAGTGCCAATTAAATACAATTTTGATTACACATTTCTGAATTATTACAATGTTTATACTAAATTAAGCAACAATACCAATAATACCTAAGGTAAAGTTTCCTTAAAGGAATGCTTTATCTCCTTATTTACTGGTAACTTTGCACATGTGGAACCTAATCCTGATGAAATCTACATGGCCTTTTTTCAACAAAGAATACAAAAAGAAGAAAGGTTAAGCGGGCGGTAGGGGGTGGGGGAAGAGGAATAAGAAGGTACAATGTCACCTCCATGCTGTGACAGCCATGAATCAATTATTCACGTAGCAATTGGTAATATTTCTAAAATGCTGCACAGTGGCAGGAAAATGTAAAAAGCATTTTCCTGAAGACTTAGTGATTTTTTCCAAATAAAAACCATAAACAAAACTGAATGGCGTGAAGAGGGAGGAATATACTGAAGAAATCAACAATAGTAGAAGGATACATTATTATGGAAAATATATTCAGAAAGCTGGTGATGGAAAGAGAAAGAATATACAGGATGAAAGGGGGAAAATGCTGAGCTCAGCTAGTTATGGTGAGATAGATGTGATTTAAAAAAAAAACCACATTACAATATCTAACAATACCAACATGTATTGATTTCAAATTTATTTCCTGTACCAACACTAGTAACATAACACACAGAGGCAGAGAGAGAGAGAGAGAGAGAGAGAGAGAGATCTGCAAAAATGCTTAACATTATGGTAAATGGAAGGAGAGAGTCACAAAAGGAAAATGAATTCTGACCATCACGCTAGCTTTCTCTACAGCAGTCGTTGCTGCGGGTAAGATTTCAGTTTCAGCATAGCGTGGGCCTTACAGTAATCATATTTTCTTAATAGAGACAAAAACTGTGATATTCAGTATCACCCAATAACATTGCATATGATGGAGTTAAAAGTGTTGAATCCTGACCTTACAATAGAACTTTTACATCCACCAGTAGCCATTATTTAGCTTTAAATACTTAAATTGCATCACACGGAATATTTTTTTCTTAAAGCCTATGCAAAATCACAGCTTACATATAATATATGATTTTTGTATTCAATTAGAAAATAATAATCAACATCTAATGACTGGTGTCAGTTGGAGGGAAAGGGGATCCCATGTGGCATGTTTACTGTACTTAATGTGCAATCACCTGATTGCAAGGTGAAAGGCCCACTCGTAGATATGTGGGCAAAATTTTAGCCAAAGTAGTCACTGTCCACATGAGTGTAGAGGGGCCTGATCTTACTGCCACAAGGTTATAAATCACTTATACAGGCTTTAAATAGTAGTTACTCGTATCCTTCAGAGGGAGAACAGGGCCCCAGAACTTTTTATTTTAACTACTTATCCCTCTGACTTTTCCTCTAATTTTCTGTACTCTTTAACACTTTTGTGAAAGTCTCCAGTTTGTCATGCATTCCAAGCCACAGGATGTCAGCTTAGTGATATTCATTAGTTTGTCTGCAAGCCGCTCTGCTTCTAGGGTCCCAATTTTCTTTCCCTCTCTCATTTCAGATTTTCTCTTCTTTCTACAGAGAAAATGCTCCCTTTTCATCCAATGGGAATTCAGCACATCTCTTTTCTCCATCTTTTCAGGCTGTCCAGCCTCTCCTTTCTGAAGGTGACTGTTTCTTTTCCTTTCTTTACCCTTGGAGTTATTTCCTCCTACCCTCACTCTGCCATTAGAAGCCTTCACCTTCACAGATATAAAAACCTAATTGCACACTGTGGTACAAATGAAATCCCCAAATTATCAACTGCAAAATTAGCATTAAAAATCATAAGACAACAAACAATAGGGCTTTTTATGTGATTTTTGTAATTGCATGAAACTAGTTACTTTGCGAATAATTGTTTGTGCCTCATTAGCATGCAAAATGGTTTTATAGTCTAACCCGCACACAAAAGAAACCATTTGTGATGAGAACTGTGCTTTGTTTAATGTTAGACACCATTGTATTTGCTTTCCTAATATAACAGTTCTAATTAGTACCTAGCACTCATCCTGAGTTTTTCAGCTTGAACACGCTGAAGGTGACAATTGAGTCACAATTCCATGGCACTCTTTGTCAGTACCTGTCAAAATATAGATAAGTCTTTAGGAGTTGTGATCTAAATACTAAAAAAAAGTTAATAGTCCAGAAAGAATCTGTCTCTAGGTAATTTAAAAAATGAAATAAAATTCCACATTAGCTTCTGGTTAAAAGCATAACATCATTAATGCTACACCATTAAATGTGGTCTTGGCAGCTCTGGTTTGTCCTAATAACTTCTTTGCATTGTTTTTATCATCTGACTTTTAGCTGTGCTCTTGATTCTTTAAATTGAAATGCCTCCCTGGAACAGCATGGGTGAACTAGATACAACACTTGAAATCAATTAATCAGTACATGCAAACTTTCACAGGGTGATAACTTGCTTGTCTTTGAAGTGCGGGACTATTTTTTTTTCAAGCTTATCACATGCAACAAAGATGGACTGATCCTGACTCCATTCAACTCGTATTTTCTGACTCTAACATAATTCCTCCCTACAGTAGCTAGGATGTAGTGGTAGGGAAACATGAAGGCTCCTGCTGAGGCGCTGTCTCCAGCTCCGTGTCTGTGTACCAAGGAAGAGCCAGGCCAGTGAGACTGTGCCAGCATTGCTTCCTGATTATCACAGTAGGAGCTAATAATTTTATGTGCTTTCTTTTCAATAAATATATATGTATAAAGAACTTTAGCTCTTATGGCTTGGCCTGTGTTTTGGCTCATAAACACCAGACTATAATTTTTCCTGGCTATGCTTAGGCCCATTAAGATGCTGATCATTTTAGGCTGAGTTGAGTGGTTCAGTCTTCAAAATTCCAAAAGGGGTTCTCAACTAGCCTTCATTTTAGAATGTTTCCTAGGAATATACGCCTTTCGCATAGTTACCTTAGGTCTGATTCTAAGCTGCCTTGCATTGTTGTGTAGTGTATAAAGTACAAGGAGGCCTGAGCTCTGGTCTCAGTTCTGCCGCTGGCTCTCCGCATTAGCTAGGTCGGGGCCACTTAAGATATGTCTACACTGGAATAAAAGCCCCATGGCATGGCCGTGACTGGCCTGGGTCAGCTGACTCAGGCTCACGGGGCTCGGGCTGTGGGGCTAAAAATTGCTGAGTAAATGATGTTCAGGCTTGGGCTCAAGCTCCAGCCCAAGCTCAAATGTCTACACTGCAATAAACAGCCCCTTAGTCTGAGCCCTGCAAGCCCAAGTCACTGGACACAGGGCAGCTACAGGTGTCTAATTGCAGTGTAGCCAAACCCTCAGGGCCTGATCAAAAGTCCATTGAAGTCAATGGTAACATACCCATGGACTTCAGTGAGCATTGGATCAAATCCTTCATTTCTCTGTGCCTTAGTATCTCATCTATATAATAGAGAATGCTGATGTTTATCTACCTTTGTGAAGCACTTTGAGTATAGGTCAGTTATGCCAGTGTGACCCAAAGCAGACAGGGAGAGGGTTACACTCATGTGGGTGGCTTCTGTATTACGAATTAAATCCTTGAAGAGTTTTCCCTGGGTTGGAAGACTTGCCTATGTGATAAGGAGGGTGGTAGCAAAAGGAAGAGCTGGCATCCTGGCCCATGATCCTGTGGCGTCCCCCACCACAGTTCTCCTTTTGTCACCTCCTAGGAAAGAAGTTATCTAGTCCTAGAACAGTAATTTACTGAAAGGAATGTTACCAATGTATGAATTCTGCATCTGTGTAGCCAGAAACAAATTCATTTGAGTAGATTTGAATTTGGATTTGTGTGTACACCTCTACCTCGATATAACGCTGTCCTCAGGACCCAAAAAATCTTACCGCATTGTCAGGGCCTGCTCCAGGCACCAGCCTACCAAGCACGTGCTTGGGGCGGCACCTGGAGAGGGGTGGCGCTCCGGCCGGCCAGGGAGAGCGGGGCCGCGGCCGGGCTCTCCGCCCTCCTCCCGGCGCTCCGGCCGGTCAGGGAGAGCGGGGCCCCAGCCGGGCTCTCTGCCCTCCTCCTGGCGCTCCGGCCAGTCGGGGAGAGCGGGGCCATGGCCGGGCTCGCCACCCTCCCCTGCTGCACTCCCCGCCGGGGGCGGTGGGAGGCTTTTTTGCCTAGGGCGGCAAAAAAGCCAGAGCCGGCCCTGCGCATTGTAGGTGAAACCAAGTTATATCGAACTTGCTTTGATCCACCGGAGTGCACAGCCCCGCCCCCCCCGGAGCACTGCTTTACCGTGTTATATCCAAATTTGTGTTATATCGGGTTGCGTTATATTGGGGTAGAGGTGTATTTTTAATACCTCAAAAATGACAATTTCCTTTCCCTGCTAAGGCCTTGATCCAGCAAACCATTTAAGCATGTGTTTATCCTTAAGCACATGAGCAGGTCTATTGACTTCAAAAGTCGATGAGACCACGCGCAAGTTTGCTGGATTGGGGCTACCAATTCTAATTCTTCGCACAATTTGATTTATTTTAACATTTTATTTATGTTGGGATGACATTGCATCTCAAAAAACATCGAAGCCAATTGCAACATGGTTACATGATGGATAATTACATATAGAGATGCCTGCTACAGTGCTAGTTTATTTTATAATGGGTAGGTCAGGTACCCATACATTACCTTTATCAAGACCGACACAATTCAAAGAGTGAAAGCAGATGCAAGGAAGAAGAAGAGATAAAGATAAACAGTCTCTGTTATTAAAAAAACAGAAAACAAAACTAAATTCTCTGAGCTAGTGGGGCCTTGACTAGAGCAGGATACAGGATGTCTGGAAATATGGTTTTTTTCCTGCCCCTGCCACTGACTGACTGTCAACTTGGACAAGTTACTGAGCCTTTATGAGCCTCGGTTTACCTGAATAGACAATGAGTTTAATAATACAGTACATACCTGCACTGCAGGGGTGTGTGAGATTGAATTAATGTTTATAGAATTTTTTGAAATTCTTGCATGAAACCTGCTAGATAAGTGAAAAGTATTAATAAATATGATTATATTAAAATGAAGTGTGTTTTTAGTCATGTTTTATAAGACCACAGTTCTAGCAATGAATGACACTCTGTATGCGGGATCAAACATCTTGCCTTCCATTGTAAGCCATTCCAATAAAAACAGCAGAATCTCTCATAAATATTGTAGTTCAATGGAATTCTTAAAGACTAAGTGTTCATTTCCAAATAGCAAGCAATAATGCTGAATCTCTCTCTACCAGACAGAGTTTTAGCATGTCTTTCATGTTTAATGTTATCAATAACCATTTTTAAAGCTTAAAACATACATTTAAACCAACATAATTTGTATCTTACAGTCATACATCAAGTGCAGCATTTCAGCTTTAATCTAAACATGAATGAGTAAACAATGTCCCATTGTTCACAATTTTTCTTCTGAAAATAGAGCTACATGGAGTCCTTTAGCCAAACTAGAGCTCGTGCAATATTCTTTCCATAAACTCCCTTTCTGAAATCAAGCAAAGCTGTAATAGGGTGAATCTCTGTGTAAGAATGAGGTTGTTCTAAACTACAGCAGCAAGTTATCCAGTGCCCATTCCCCTGCCAGGGAGCAAGGACCCGGTGCTTCAGAGGAGGGCGAGCTCAGGCAATCCTTTTGCCCTAATAATGGTTTCTCCTCTCGGTCTTTGGCCTAGCATTTTGATAACCTTCTCATCGGCAGTATACAGGGTCTTATGTCTCTTGTGCCAGCAGCAAGCACTGTAGCTTGCAAAGGGTAAGCCAAGATTTCTGACTGAGCCTTCAATTCACCTCAAAACTTCCTACCTGATGCACCCAAACTTCAAGGGTTACTTCTTCTCTAAATCATATGGGGCAGACACTATATATACAACACATTACATCCTGTAACTCATGAAGGCACAAATCTTGATCACCTTGCTTATGCTAATAGATCCTTTTACATCAATGGGCCACATTCCTGACTGTTCAGTTCCATTAACTTTTCAACCCGCTTCTATCTTTTCTTAACCTACAGATCTATAACCAGTTCCTTGGTTAGCCACACTGCATACTTCTTGCCTCTTGCATTCTTCTTTTTCAGAGGAATTGTAATGTGCTATGCCTTAATTATGGTGTTTTTTTAGGATTCCCCAGCCTTGTGGGTTTTAACAATTCTTTCCAACATACTTCAGTCATTCATCCCCTATCCACCCACACAAAAAATGGTCTTCCTGAAATCTAATACTATTACACTGCAAAGTTCTAGGAATTCACTGTTGAATATAACTAGCTCATAATCACTTCTTCAAGCTTCCTTATTGTTCATACATTCTAATATGGTTTCTCTGTGTTGGTGAGAAGCAACTGTAAGATGGCTTCTCCTGTTATTGAATTCTCTACTTTTTAGACCATGACATTTTCTTCTACATAATTTAGAACCCTTTTTAGGATGCCCATTTAATTGTGTTTGGAAACACAACAGGAATCTGTGAATGTAAAACAAGGTTAATGAGTGGACAGGATTGGGAGGATGAGAAGTCCTCACTCATTGAAAAAAATTGCAATAAAAATGTACTTTCCTTAATTTTAGACTATTTTAAGACATTTCAAAACAAATACATTATGTAATAAAAGTCTGTCTTTTTATGGGTAAAATTCTCCTGTGGGACAGATGCCCAATGCAAGTTGCTCATACTATTAAGCCTTGCATACTCCCTATTCACTCTCTACACAGCAGAGTCAATCTTTGCGTCTGTCCTCCATAGGCCCCAATTGAGTAAAGCACTGAAGTATGTGCTTAACCTTAAGAGCCAATGGGACTATTTAACTTGCTTAACATGATTAATTTTTGGAGCCATGGGTCTGAAGCATGCACTTAAAGTTCCATATGTATTTAAGTGCCTTGCTAAATTGGGATGGATTTAAGAATTTGCTCTCTTGAATCAGGGACATCGTGCTGTGTAGAATGCCTCGTTCTGGACAGGTCAGGGAAAGGGCTACTGATTCATGTTTAGGTAGATCCAACAGCCCCACTACATGATGCAACATAGGCTGGAATAGTGCCTGTGACGTGGTTGCATGAGCTCTGACCTGAGGTTGGGCATTGCATCAGTTTTCCTCTCTAACTGATGCATAATTCTTCTCCAGGGAGCCCAAATATTATGGCTATATCAGGGTGGAGTGGATTTCATTTACAAGAACAACTTATTAAATTCTTGGGATGAACCTGCTGGTTATTACTTGGCACAATGTTATTTCCCCCCACCCCAAGTTCAATGCTCAGCTAGTAAAGGGCTCCATAAAGTACAGGAAAAGAGTAATAGTATCCTGAGGTTGAAGATGACCTTGCTCAGGAGGGAGCCAGAGGCTGTGTTCTAGAAAGAACTGCAGACTGGGAGGTGGCCGCAAGAAGGAATGCTGGACAACAGGCAGCCTAGGGTCTGGAACTAGAAGTGTGATAGCCAAGCAGGGCTCACCCTGTTGTTGACAGGGGCCAGCAACAGCCACAGCAGGATACAGAACAACAGGCAGGAGGATGGTGAGGAAGGGGTTGTGTGACTCTTACCTCTGTTGGTGAAATTTATGTCAGTCGGGGGTGTGGTTTTTTTCACACTCCTGACTGACAGATGTTTTACCGACAAAAGTGCTAGTGTAGACAAAGCCTAAGACTCATTCAGTGAATGCCAAGTGGAAAATCTACTGAAATACCCTTTGGGTATTATGTTTCTTTAAATCCCCAAGTATTTTACACTAGGGACATTTTTAGGGAAATTTACTAGGAAAACATCATTACAAATATTTCACACAAAAACTTCCCTGAAAAGTTCATCATTGTCAATTGAAGCAGAGGCATTATTTTCCACAATAAATTTTATTTTTTGAAGGTGGCTGTAAAATGCTGTGATTAATTGAGGATTCCTTTTTTTAATTTCTGGTTTGCCTGACTGACACGAGTAACCTGTGTTAATTTCCCCAGATGCCTGATGCAGCAGTGACCAAGAGCACAAAACGATGTATTATTTACTGTGGCATTCAACGGTCATTTTCATCCTACAGTAGAGTAACAGTTTAATGAGATCATATTAACATGCTGCCCAACAATCCTGACATGTGGAGTGTTGATCAAAATCTGATTAAATTCTCTTAGATTAAGCACATTTGCTCAGATTCATGTTCAGGTACTTTTGACTCACCCCATCTAATGGTGTTTTACCATGCATAACACATCTCCTATTACAAGCGGCTTAAAAAAATCAAATAAAACAAAGTATTTTATGTCAAAAAGTAAGAAACACTCACCAAATACATCGTTAGTCCCTAACTATGTGCTGTTTAAGGTATTAAAACAATTTAGCAATGTCAAGTTTAAAATTTAATGGGCTTGAAGGATTTTTTGTTTTAAGCATTGGCTTAGAGATTATTATATTTTATAAAAAGCAACAGAGGGTCCTGTGGCACCGTTAAGACTAACAGAAGTATTGGGAGCATAAGCTTTCATGGGTAAGAACCTCACTTCTTCATCTGAAGTGAGGTTCTTACCCACGAAAGCTTATGCTCCCAATAGTTCTGTTAGTCTTAACGGTGCCACAGGACCCTCTGTTGCTTTTTACAGATTCAGACTAACACGGCTACCCCTCTGATACTATATTTTACAGTCTTTTCTTATATACTCTAGCGATTTAAAACTCAAAATCCCAAGAAAATTGTGTACCAGATTGTCAGCTATCTTTTACTAAATGTGATAGCACTTACTGAAATTTATTTTGATCAATGCTCAATAAATTATGATTTTCACCTCAGTCCATGGCATAAACCCAAGAGTCCTCACACCATTCCATTGAAATCTCCCCAGGCACTGAGCACTAAGAAATAGCCCTAATTTTCCATTAGGATTTTACTAATAAAACAGGAAATAGTTATCATTTTACAAATCTAACTGGAAAAGCTTTATTAAATTAGAAAGTCTGATTTATGTTATAAATAAGACAAAATATAGGGAGTGGATATTTCCTTTATTGCAAAATGTAAAATTCTATGTAGATAAGTCACTGTCTTTTTGGGCCTGCCATTGCCACTCCTATGTAAACAAGAAGCTTCCAGATGAGGCTACTTCAACATACCTCTTTCCAGCTCTCCTGTAAACAGATCAGGAGAGTTCTGTTTCAAGTCCCAGCTGCAGTAATATGCAACATGTGCAGCCATCAGAATGGCAATCAGTTTATTTACCCCTTGGAGGCTGTGAATCCATATCTCCTCCTAAATATTTATTTGAGTGGAAGTTTCAAAGATATATACATATGTGTATATAATTTTAATTTGTGTGTGAAATGGAAAGTGCCGGATTGGATTGACAGCTGTAGAAACTCAGCTCAGGTTTCCACTGAGCTGTTCACAATAACATTCAAGTCTTTTTTTCCTGAGTTTTTACAGTTAATTTAGAAACCAACAATGTGTACAAACTGGTCTCAAATATTTATTCTGTCATTTATGTTCAGTGCACTGCTTGTTAATGTTCGTGTTTTTAATGCTTCTTTGTGCACATCACACCTTGGAGTGGGTATTTACTTTAAAACACACTTGCTTCTGAACTAGCTACTGTAAGAGTAGCACTTGCAGAAATTGCTTTTAACCATCTGAAAAACCAAGAAAGGAATTAGGAATTAAATATTGTTTTTCCCCCCAGATCAACCAAAAAAACAAACACTGTTTGTCCATCATCTGAGTGCCTTTGATGTGAAGAAAGGAGTGAAGTTCCAGGGCAAATTGCTTCTGAACTAGACAATGGGCTGTAGTCATTCAGCTCCAGGTTCAAATCCAGCCAGTTGATACCATGTGAAAGCTTTATGTTGCCCTGTGTGGTCTCAATCTAGTTTCTGGGGACAGGTATTATAGAATATCAGGGTTGGAAGGGACCTCAGGAGGTCATCTATTCCAACCCCCTGTTCAAAGCAGGACCAATCCCCAACTAAATCATCCCAGCCAGGGCTTCATCAAGCCTGACCTTAAAAACCTCTAAGGAAGGAGATTCCACCACCTCCCTAGGTAACCTCCTTGTGAAAAAGTTTTTCCTAATATCCAACCTAAATCTCCCACACTGCAACCTGAGACCATTACTCCTTGTTCTGTCATCTGCTACCACTGAGAACTGTCAAGAAGCATCCTCTTTGGAACCCCCTTTCAGGTAGTTGAAAACAGCTATCAAATCCCCCCTCATTTTTCTCTTCTGTAGGCTAAACAATCCCAGTTCCCTCAGCCTCTCCTCATAAGTCATGTGCTCCAGCCCCCTAATCATTTTTGTTGCCCTCCGCTGGACTCTTTCCAATTTTTCCACATCCTTCTTGTTGTGTGGGGCCCAAAACTGGACACAGTACTCCAGATGAGGCCTCACCAATGTCGAATAGAGGGGAATGATCACATCCCTCGATCTGCTGGCAATGCCCGTACTTATACGGCCCAAAATGCCATTAGCCTTCTTGGCAACAAGGGCACACTGTCGACTCATATCCAGTTTCTCGTCCACTGTAACCTCTAGGTCCTTTTCTGCAGAACTGTTGCCTAGCCATTCGGTCTCTAGTCTGTAGCAGTGCATGGGATTCTTCCGTCCTAAGTGCAGGACTCGGCACTTGTCCTTGTTGAACCTCATCAGATTTCTTTTGGCCCAATCCTCCAATTTGTCTAGGTCCCTCTGTATCCTATCCCTACCCTCCAGCGTATCTGGGATACGATACAGAGGGACCCTCTGGGATGACACTCCTCCCAGTTTAGTGTCATCTGTAAACTTGCTGAGGGTGAAGTCCACGCCATCCTCCAGATCATTAATGAAGATATTGAAGAAAACCAGCCCCAGGACCGACCATTGGGGCATGCCGCTTGATACCGGCTGCCAACTAGACATGGAGCTATTGATCACTACCCATTGAGCCTGCCAATCTAACCAGCTTTCTATCCACCTTATAGTCCATTCATCCAGCCCATACTTCTTTAACTTGCTAGCAAGAATACTGTGGAAGACCATATCAAAAACTTTGCTAAAGTCAAGGAATATCACATCCACTGCTTTCCCCTCATCCACAGAGCTAGTTATCTCGTCATAGAAGGCAATTAGATTAGTCAGGCATGACTTGACCTTGGTGAATCCATGCTGACTGTTCCTGATCACTTTCCTCTCCTCTAAGTGGTTCAGGACCTGCTCCATGATTTTTCCAGTGACTGAGGTGAGGCTGACTGGCCTGTAGTTTCCTGGATTCTCCTTCTTCCCTTTTTGGGCACTACATTAGCCTTTTTCCAGTCATCCAGTACCTCCCCGGATCGCCATGAGTTTTGAAAGATAATGGCCAATGGCTCTACAATCACATCCGCCAACTCCTCTAGCACCCTCGGATGCAGCGCATCCGGCCCCATGGACTTGTGCTCATCCAATTTTTCTAAATTGTCCTGAACCACTTCTTTCTCCACAGAGGGCTGGTCACCTCCTCCCCATACTGTGCTGCCCAGTGCAGTAGTCTGGGAGCTGACCTTGTTCATGAAGACAGAGGCAAAAAAAACATGGAGTACATTAGCTTTTTCCACATCCTCTGTCACTAGGTTGCCTCCCTCATTCAGTAAGGGGCCCACACTTTCCTTGACCTTCTTCTTGTTGCTAACATACCTGAAGAAACCCTTCTTGTTACTCTTAACATCCCTTGCTAGCTGCAACTCCAAGTGTGATTTGGCCTTCCTGATTTCACTCCTGCATGCCTGAGCAATATTTTTTATACTCCTCCCTGGTCATTTGTCCAAGCTTCCACTTCTTGTAAACTTCTTTTTTGTGTTTAAGATCAGCAAGGATTTCACTGTTAAGCCAAGCTGATCACCTGCCATATTTACTATTCTTTCTACACGTCGGGATGGTTTGTTCCTGCAACCTCAATAAGGATTATTTAAAATACAGCCAGCTCTCCTGGACTCCTTTCCCCCTCATGTTATTCTCATAGGCGATCCTGCCCATTAGTTCCCTGAGGGAGTCAAAGTCTGCTTTTCTGAAGTCCAGGGTCCGTATTCTGCTGCTGTCCTTTCTTCCTTGTGTCAGGATCCTGAACTCGACCATCTCATGGTCACTGCCTCCCAGGTTCCCATCCACTTTTGCTTCCCCTACTAATTCTTCCCGGTTTGTAAGCAGTAGGTCAAGAAGAGCTCTGCCCCTAGTTGGTTCCTCCAGGACTTGCACCAGGAAATTGTCCCCCTACACTTTCCAAAATCTTCCTAGATCTTCTGTGCACTGCTGTATTGCTCTCCCAGCAGATATCAGGGTGGTTGAAGTCTCTCATGAGGACCAGGGCCTGTGATCTAGTAACTTCTGTTAGTTTCCAGAAGAAAGCCTCGCCCACCTCATCCCCCTGGTCTGGTGGTCTATAGCAGACTCCCACCATGACAACACCCTTGTTGCTCACACTTCTAAATTTAATCCAGAAACTCTCAGGTTTTTCTGCAGTTTCATACCAGAGCTCTGAGAAGTCATACTGCTCTCTTACATACAATGCAACTCCCCCACCTTTTCTGCCCTGCCTGTCCTTCCTGAACAGTTTATATCCATCCATGACAGTACTCCAGTCATGTGAGTTATCTCACCAAATCTCTGTTATTCCAATCCCATCATAGTTCCTTGACTGTGCCAGGACTTCAGGTTCTCCCTGCTTGTTTCCGAGGCTTCTTGCATTTGTGTATACGCACTTAAGATAACTCACTGATCATCCCGCTTTCTCTGGATGAGACAGGAGTCCTCCCCTCTTGCGCTCTCCTGCTCGTGCTTCCTCCCGGTATCCCATTTCCCCACTTACCTCGGGGCTTTGGGTTCCTTCCCCCGGTGAACCTAGTTTAAAGCCCCCTCACTAGGTTAGCCAGTCTGCTTGTGAAGATGCTCTTCCCTCTCTTCCTTAGGTGGAGCCCGTCTCTGCCTAGCACTCCTCCTTCTTGGAACACCATCCCATGGTCAAAGAATCCAAAGTCTTCTCTCTGACACCACCTGCGTAGCCATTTGTTTACTTCCACAATTTGACGGTCTCTACCTGGGCCTTTTCCTTCTACAGGGAGGATGGATGAGAACACCACTTGTGCCTCAAACTCCTTTATCCTTCTTCCCAGAGCCACGTAGTCTGCAGTGATCCGCTCAAGGTCATTCTTGGCAGTATCATTGGTGCCCACGTGGAGAAGCAGGAAGGGGTAGTGATCTGAGGGCTTGATGAGTCTCGGCAGTCTCTCCGTCACAATGCCCTCCACACTAATGGCACTAATTGGCTAACTTCCTGGTGGCCTTAGTAAGGATAAGATTTGGTAGACTTCGGTGAGTGAACGCACCTTTCACCCCTGCAGGAGGTGTCCCCAGAACAGAGTAATGAAATTGTGGGAAATCTTGTGCTACTCTTGCACTGATAATCATGTAGATGTTTTTGACACGATGAGCCAGACTCTCAGCCCTACCTTGCTCCTTTTGCATTGGTTGTATGATTCAAAGGGAAAAGAAAAGAGTCTTATATCCCCACTGACACTCCCCTGGAATGAGAGGATACCTAATGGGTAGAGACCTGGCTTTGCTAGCTCCTATGTCACCTTCCTTCCCCACTGCCAATCCTGGCAGGACAGATTGAGAATCTGGCCCAGTGCATTATAATCAAGTAAATTGCTTTTGAAAAAAAATTGCTACAAAATAATAATAACAAAAAAAAATCACCGTTAACTGTAGGTGAAGGATTTAGTGCACTGTTTTAGAAAGTGGAGGCTTCTGTGAATTTCAGTTTTTTTTTTTTTAACTATAGAAGATATATTTAGCAAATAAACCACTAAGGACAAACAAATGTTTTAAGTGAGGTTTCCTTCCAGAATTCCACCAAGAGCCATCATAGCAGTGACAATTATTTTGTGGTTATGCAAAACATCTGACTCTTATGTGGGAAGACAGAGGGCCATCTGATCGAAAAATGCATAAAGTCTTTGGCTCGTTTTCTTCGGTTTCACACACTGTTTATACAGAAAATGGGGGAGATGCAGTTTCCTGTGGTACGTCTGTGTAAATTATGCTTGTTTGCATAGTGTAGCTTTAGGATTGAGACGATATATTCAAAGTCTAATGACTAATGTACCATTGACAATTCCATATATAACTATAATAGGTCAGTTGAGATGCAGTAAATATCCCCAACAGCGCCTCTTTTTTTATGAGGTGCCAGAATTTCTATCACAGACCTCTTGACATAATCCAGTGGACTGTTGCAGCACTCCTCTCCATGGTGATATGAATCCATTCTATGCTCTCTTTCTTCAGACGGTTCTCAGCTCCCCCATTAATGCAATGATATTATTTACCACATTAGTCTGAGGAATCTGAAGTCAAGCATAGACTCTAAATTTATTTTCTGCAGCTATATTCTGATTAATTTCATTGATACTCCACAGTTATATGGGATGTACAGCATTACGATATCCTACACAGTAATTCTTATACCAAGATTGTCTCATGCACATATAAGGTCAGAATAAGCTTTATGGCAGTCATATATAAGATCAGAAGCTTTCTGATCTTTTTCTCACTGGAACACTTAATTTGTTTTTCATATTTAGCAGAGTCCATTACAAGATGAAGAATTACAGTAACGTAACGATCCTTGTTACCCATCAACCAAACACTATGTGAGTGAAGGCAGCACAGGCTTATGTCCACTTTTTTTGTATTTAAGGAGACACCTCTGAGGAAGGGAAACTCACTTGGTCTAGGAATTTTAAGAATTCCACTACCCACTTGCTGCTGGCTCTCAGGCTGCAAGCGGGCCTGGCCATCAAGCCTCCTCTCTCCACCATACTCAGACATACATGCTCTTCCTTACATGCCCTGACTCCTTATAGTAGTATACTTAGTATTGGAACTGTGATTGAGTATCACATAGAACCCAAACTCCTATACATTTAACAAAGACATTAGATGAATTTAAATGTATTTTAACATATTCCTTTACAAGACCACCCTTCACATCTGGTCTTGTTAAAATATGAGCCCAGCAATCAGGATAACAAGGGTATATTCCCAGCTTTAGTAAGTAGCTTCACCTCTCTGTGTTTCTCCTTAGTTAACAAGGAACTAATGCCCATCCTCATGGAGATTTTGTAAATCTTCATTCATCAATGTGGCTAAGGAATTTTGATATCCATGAAGGGAAAATCTTGTAGCTTGACAGGAAATTATAAAAACATTTTCCTTGCATATTTGCTCACATAAGAAATTCCCTGTCAAAGTCAACACAATTAGAGAAAATATCACGTAAGTTCCTCAAAAGGAAAGTCGATCTTTTTCATGTGTTTGCTTCTTCAACAGAATTTTACGTTTTGTCAGGGTTTCTCTGGGCTAAGATAACACTGTCACTCTCAACAATAGTTTGCAAAAGTGTCAAAAAATGAAGCAAAACTTGGAGGGAGCATGACTACTTTCATATTATAAATTATTTGTAAAATGGATGTAAAATGGCTTTCATAATGATATATATTATAGTGTCTTAACAGTCTAAATTGTATTGTACAATACTTTGTCTGCATGGAATTGCACTAACTGAACCTGCTGTGCCTTTGTAGAGCCCTATTCAGCTCTCCTTTTTTTACTCCCTCCTTGGGCAAAATCCTTTCTGAAGCCAGTGTGATATATTCCTCAGTAAGGAGTGCTGAATAAGGACCCTTAAATGATAAACTCCTTGGAAGAGGAATCTGCTATTTGTCTTGCACACTTTACCTACTGTACAATACAATTTATACTGAGGATGTTAATATAATAAAGTAATAATAATAACTAATAATAAATTAAGCATCTATATCAAGCAAACAATGACAGAACTCAAGAAAAAATGTCACTTATTTCCAGTGTTACATAGCAAAAGGAGGATTCCAATATATCATTATTACTGTTTTTCTGTATTATGGTTATTGGCTTCTTAGAGGTACTGGACTTGTATACTAGAAAGTGAAAAAATAATATATTTTTTCAGAAAAGAATTATAAGCTTGCCAGATTTATTAATGTTTGGCACATTTCCAGCATAAGGCTCTATCTAAGCCTGAGGCCTAAATTTTGTATCCGTAGATCACATATAACTGTTTCTCTTTGAAGGATAATCTAGGTTTTTCAAACTGTTAAGATCCACATAGTCTTTGTTTGTTCAAATATTCAAGTATTGTTGGGTTTCCAGTATTGTACTTCTGAGCTTTGATAAACTATCTATGCCAAAAAAACAAAAAAACAACTAGCCAATTTTACGTTAGAAAAAGAAGACTTTAAACAATTTGACTAAATGCCTTTACAGCTTTGGTTTTAATTAGACGTTTTGCTTTTTCAGCTTACTCAAAAGAGTTAGATAGCTTCAAACCATGTCAGTCTATAAAACAGCAGGTATCAGCTTTAACTGCCTCTGAAAATATTAAATGTATTCAATTAATAGAATCCCTGGGAGAATGATACTTTTAATGTTCATTTGTCTTATGCAAGGTTTGCAACATGTTTTCTTTCTTCTATACTGTGCTTTTGGAGATTTTGTGACCCAATAATGTCTGAGATTTTCTAATGTCACAGTACATTCAATTAGTGCATTCTTCCTAATATAATTCATCACAACAAACTGGGTTGCGCCACAGGTGTCATTTGAAAAGGAAAGTCCGCTCTCTTCAGGATCAAACCAAAATAGTCTGTTCACCAAATAATAAGTGGTTATCTGAGCAATCATAGTTGGCAAAGTCATTACCTATTTCTTTTGAAACAAAGTGATTCTGGGGCTAATTTTCAGTGAAAAACCATCTATGTACTATTCCATCCTTTTTCATTAGTATATTAGAAATCCGCATGGCATACCTAGAGCAGCATTGCTATGGCAAAGGTGATACAGAAACAAAATGACATTCAAGTCACTGTCCAACACAACACCTGGGAAATATACCTATCTCATAGAACTGGAAGGGACCCTAAGAAGTCATTGAGTCCAGCTCCCTGTCTTCACTAGCAGGACCAAGTACTGATTTTTGCCCAAGATCCCTAAGTGGCCCCCATAAGGCTTGAACTCCCTACCCAGGGTTTAGCAGGCCAATGCTCAAACCACTGAGCTATCCCTCCCCTTCAAGGTGAAGATCCCCTTGAGAAAACTCTCAGTGTTCTGACGGACCATTTTCCCTGAAAAAGAATGTGGCATATGAAACTTTATTTCTTCATGAAAACAGAACAAGAGTGAGGTGAGACATTGACCAATTTCTATTCCAGATTAGAGATGCTAACATTCATTCTTAATTTCCTGACTTGGAGCATAAAACCAAAATGCAAATTGTGCGGCATTGTTCACTGACCAAGCTCCAAGAAGAACTCTTAGTGAGCCAGAGCCTATGGTGGACAGACATTTAAACTTTCGTTGTTTCATGGAAGTGGCCAAGTGACATGCCTTAGCAAAGGAAAATCAAGCACAATTTGGATATATGCTAAAGGTACTCCCATCTGAAGTCTGAGCAGGTTAAGTCTTACAAAGTATGAGTCTCTGAACTCTTGTAGAAAGTGTAATCAGTTTTATCTCCCCCCTGTAGCCTTCTAAGCTTGCAAAGCATTTCTTAAAAGAGTGCCATATATAATGAAAGGGAAAAATATCAGGGCACAATGTCTATCCCAGATAATAGAATTCAAATTCAACATGGGGGAGGGGAGAAATCTATCTGCAATAGACAGGAATGATGCACAGACAAGATGCAAGAACCCCAGATTGATTAAGCAATGACTACAGGAAATAATGTTACAAATTCAGAGGAAGCTAATCATATCTGCCTTGGAAGATATCTCATGGCTTGTCAAAACTGCAGTACTCCAAAAAAGCAGAACTGGAAGAGAGAGAAACTCTCTCAAATTATCCCATCAGCACTACATGGAATGTGTGGTGTGATAGCAGAATGCAAAACTAGTTATGCTGTGAAGGAGAAATTGGAAGACAATGTGAAGAAACTGGAAGAAACTGCAACAAAGAAGAATCAAGACTTTAAGCAGTTGCAGACTGAAAAAGAATCGTTTGAAAAAGAACTCGAAGGCAAGAAAAAAACTGATGGATTTACAAAAGAGAAGAATAAAAAAAGCGTTTAAAACATGCAGCGACTCAGACTGCAAGTGATGATCTAGTGGCAAACAGACAAAGAACAAAATAAAACAGCTTTGGAAGAACTCTGAATGTGCAGTGGCATTACAACAGAAAAAAGGCAGAACTAGGAAGACAAATCGATCTTGCCTTCCATTCAGGGTCATGCAGAGACACCTGAAAAGGCAACAAGCAAGTTCTTTATGGAAGAAAAAGTTTAATGAAACCACCAAAAATCCAGGAAGACTGTTATCATGTGACAATGGTAAAGAATCACAGAAAATGTCACATTCTCCTAATACTGAAAGAGAAACTGTATTAAAATAAGGGAAATTCTATTATTCCAAAAGCTACTCGGTCTCTCTCTGCTTCACTATAGAATTTCTTCTTAGAACATTCCCAACCTCTGCTTGGCTCCCCTTTAAAGAAAGGGTGCATATACTCTCACATTTCCCCCCCTTTTTCCTGTTGAAAATATGATGTTGGCAGACCAGGTGCCAGCTCTTGCCAAAGCTTTAGGCCCCAGCTGAGCACTGACAAATTCATTGCTGGAAACCTGTCTATTTCACCTCTGTGTTAGTATGACTGTGATGGGGTGAGTTTGCTCCGCACTGGTACAGCAGGGGTTAACTCCACCCTTTAGGCTGAGGAGGCCACGCCCCCGTGGCCCTGCTGGGCATGCTCTGGCTGCAGACCAGGTATAAAAGGGAGCAGCCCAGCTCATTCAGTGCTGACTGCTGAGGAGGGAGGATGTATGCTAGCCCTAGCCCTAGCCCTAGCCCTAGCCCTAGCCCTAGCCCTAGCCCTAGCCCTAGCCCTAGCCCTAGCCCTAGCCCTAGCCCTAGCCCTAGCCCAGGAACTGCTCAGGCCCCAGGCAGCAGAAGCCAGAGGTGCTGAGACCCAGGTGGACACCCAAGCATCTGCGGACACCCAAGGATTGTTGGAACTGCTGACAGCTGCATAGGCCAAGAAGCCCAGAGACCCTGGAGATGCCTGGACCACTTCACCAGGGACAGTGTAGGAAGTAGCCCAGGGGGACTAGTCATTGTGCTGGGTGGTGTCAGTGTGTTTCAGTTGGATCCCCACTGACTCAGTGGTGAGCACACTTGCCACTGTCAGAGTCCTGGTCTGGGACCTGGTGGAGCATGGAGGCTCCAGGTCCCCCTACCCTGGCCACCCCCCACCCCTGGCGGTGGCCCATAACCTGACTGGCCACTAGGCCACACTGCCCTGCTGAAGAGGGCAGTCACATTGACTCTGTCCAGTGGGGGACACAGCCCTCAGGGAGAGGGCAGCCATATTGACTTTTGCCCTTAGGCCACAGTACCCTGAGACAAAGGGTGGTCACACGGACTTAGCTCTGGGAATACTCTCACCCCACCCCAAAAGGGGATGCAGTGTGCTTGCCCTGCAACAATGATTAAGATGGGTATTGGACTTATAACAATGTGTTTAGTGTTTAGACTTTCTGAAATTTTTGTGAGTTGCTAAATGCATTTATGTCACTTATCTTTATCACATGCTATAAGGTAATATTTAAGTTTTTGTTTTACAACTGTAAAAATGTTTGCTCTGAAACTGTGAACTTGGTCATGAGTGATCATCTCCTGCCCATCAAGAAGGCCTATCAAAACTAAATGGGTCATTGTGGGACATCACAATACAAAGATTTTGTTAATTGCCCCTAACATCCACGAAGATGCTATGTGCAAAAAAGCTTGTCCCATCAGCTTGATTTCTGGAAGGAGGAAATAAAAATAACTAACAAGAATATATTTTGTCTTTCTGTTTGGACTTTCACAAGGCCAGAGCTATGAAACAGAAGCAGAGATTCCCAGGGTCAACCTGAGTTAGCCCTAAAAGGCATTCAGAGCTGACAGATTACTACAGCTCTGTCACCATTTGAAACTATACACTATAACTCATTTGTGTATATATGTTTGCCTGTTTTAATCTTGTAATAATGCTCTCATTTATTTTCTTAGTTAATAAAGCCTTAGATAGTTTACTATATGATTGGCTACAAGCGTTGTCTTTGGTGTGAGATCTAAGGTACAAATACACCTGGGGTAAGTGACTGTTCTCTTAAACTGGAAGCAACCTGAATATTTTGTGATCTTTGGTGTATAGCAACCAACTATTACTAAGTCCACTTGGGTTGAAAGTTAGACTGGAATGCCTAAGGGGACTGTCAGTGACTCCATGGCAAGACTGTTGTAGTGCTTTAGGAATTCACACTTGTTACTGTATTGGTGAAATCCAATTATAGAGCATAAAACCAGTTTGGGGCCTCTGACCTTCTTCGTGACAGTCTGCCCTGAGGTTGGCACTCATGGTCATGAGCCACTCCATACGGTGTGACTGACAGTCCTTAACAGTGATTAATATTTGACAACATATGGCTCCAGATGAATCAATGATTTCACCATTTGTCCAGATCCAATCAATTTCTGGCTTTGAAGAATCACTTGGATTATCAAATCCCAAAGAATTAGATTCAGTGAGCCTGATTCTGATTTATTCCAATGTTTCTTTATACTGCCAAAGCGGTGTTATGGAGGGCTATTCCACATGAACAGTTAGGTTGCAGCAAGCTCTGGGTAAATGTACCCTGAACTAGCCTGCCTTGGACTAACTGTCCATGTGAAACCTGCTGACATGCATTAACAGTTGATAAATGCACTTTGGTTAGTCCCATTTCAAAGAAGACTAGATCAAAGTACATTAACAAACTGTTAATGTGGGTCGGCAGGGTCCACGTGAACAAATAGTCCACCGCAGGCTAGTAGTGCACAATGTATTCACACCCCAGCTTGCAGCAAACTAAACTTAAGAGTAAATGAGAATCAGGACCAATAGGTTTAGGACTCTTCTGAGATGGATGAAGGTTGTGGTGTGGGAGTATCATTGCTACTGGATTAGCACACAGCAGTTTTTTCATACATTTGACAGAGTCATAAAACTAGCCTGGTGAATGAAGGCCCTGGTTCAATGTGACTACCTATAAGCATGTGAGTAGCCCCAAATGAGGAAGTGAAAAGATGAAAGATGTTAAATTTAAAATAATGGTAAAGCAACTGGAATGGAATATATCTATATATAATCTGATATCTATATAGCATACACTAGTATTTTTATTTAACAAACAATTTATCCTTGAAATTTAGATTCACAAACAGTTTTGGAAACAATGGTATCTTGCTAGCCAGCTCAGTTGCTCAGTTTTATTCAACACCTCTGTCTGTTTTTTGGGGGAATGGGAATGAAGAAGGAAAACATTTAAAAAAGGGTAATTAAGTAAATATTGCATCTTAACTACAGAGAATTTAAATGATTACTTATCTGCTCCACACAAACAATAATGATATTAACACCACGAGCAAAATTAGAAAGAGACTCCCAGATCACACATAAGGAAAGGAAAAGCACATTTGTAGACAAAATAGAATCTGACTTGTAATTGAACTGTTGCAGTCCCTTTGTAGTTTTCACTCCGGACCTACCATACACACAGCTACTATCTGTAGGATACGTTATAACCTAAATACTTCATCAGTATTTGCATGTATTGGCTGTGAAGCATTGTGTGTGTGTGTGTGTGTGTGAAAAAGTCTATAAGCTGTCTTGTACAGTGCAGCAGTCACGTTTACCTTACAAGGAACGTGAGCAAGACATTGTCTGACTGTTTAGACTTAGGGGGACAATCAGACACAGGGAGGACTCAATACCATGAAATATTCAAAGTGTCTCAGATGGAATTTGTGTTTAGCAACACAAAACAATGTACAAAACATTACCAGCTGAAAGCTGCTGGGTTTTTTTCTGTGTTCTTTGAAATGTCCCTGCAGGGAAAAAGTGAAGATTAGTAGTAGAATCTCAGAATGCCTATCTGTCTTCTATCTCTCCAGGGACTTGACTTTTCAACACTCTCTCCATTCTAGTTGTATTTTTTACTGCTATTTATTTCAGTTGTATTGGATACTAGATATTGGTCCAGGGAGAAAGACCTCATCATGCTTCCAGCAGCTTGATCAGCTGCAATGGCTCCCAATGCAGTTGGTGAGAATTATTCAAAATGCACATTTTTCCTTCGTATTGGGTCTTTTAGGCCTCACGCTTGATGTTGAAGTTTCTGAAGCTATCTCCTGCCCTTGTGTGTGTCAGAGATTGGGTTGAGGGGACACAGCTGGCCCAGATGTGGCTGAGTTGGTCCTGATTAGGTGGTCTTTAGTTTATTGGCATAGAAGAAAACAGCATGACTTTGCTGGTTCTGGTTGGACTTGATCTTAGCTCCTCTAGGTGTCCCACGCAAGGATTTTATATCCTATACTTTAATCTTGGGAAGGGATTATTAATTAATTAATTATTGGTGTAAGGGCAATCTAAAAATGCCAAGGATTTTTTCTTTGAGGTAGGTTAGCTTTTCTCTTCATTGCTCTTTCTGAATCCTAGGCTTCCAATAGGCTCCAGCACTAGATAGTGCAAAGGGAATTACCTAGACAAATCTCCTATGTATTATGATGGGAACATGGCATTTAATGAGGACTGTGAAACCAAAAATGGTTATTTTTCTGTAATTAAATGAAAACTTTCAGATGGGAAGAAGGTTTCTTGTTTTTTGTTTGTTTGTTTGTTTGTTTTTTGTAATAGCAAACCAAATTTTGAAAAATCTTCAAATCCATTGAGTTACTGCTCGTGTTTGAAACGATTTGGTCACCACAGTCAAAACAACCTGTAGTTGAAATGACTGATCTGCAAAAAACCAACTCTTGAATTTTGGACTCTGCAGGGGCCTGAAGCCTACTTCAAACAATCCTGAACTGAAATGAATACATACATAAAAATATGAAAAAATAATTCTGAAATGGGGGGCAGGTTGTTTTAAAAAAGATGCTTTTAAAAATACAAACTAAAAAGAAGAATGTATCTGGTGCCTTGCATTACAAACAGCAGTTGTCTGGTATAAACTTCTTCTAGGCCTTCAGCCACAGAACACATGCAAGATGTTGCCAAAGCTCTCTGTGTATTGTTGTCACCCATGAAAAAATAAAACCATGCTGTACAAAATAAGTCTAAAATAGTGCAATGGAGATTAATGTGAGCTCTTTGTATCAAGCTCCTAATGCACTTCATATCTCTTTGTCATAACTCTTTATCTGCTGAAGTGTATTAGGTTTATACATCAAATATCACAACTTCTGTTTCTATTTCTGGTTTTAAATGGCTGTGGTTTTGTATGTGTATATGTGTATGTATTTGTATATTTATTTATTTATTTATATGTATTTTCACAAGATACTGACCCAAATTATGCTAAACTCGCTAACTTATCAACTGCAATGAAGATTGGCATTCAGGCACTATGTGGCTTTCATCCTGGCAATGATCTTTCAGGCATGACTTTTGCACTTTGACAAATTCATGAGAAATGTCGTAAGCAGATATAAGACCAATATGTAGATTTTGTTGATCTTACTATGTGTTGTATCCACCAAGCAAAGTATTAACAACGTCAACAGAACTTTATTTACAGTGGAAGTCTCTTCTCCAAGCTGTAGCTGCACACTCTGTAACTCTCCCAGCCTCCTCAACTCCTCCCCCCTCCTTCCTGTTTCCTGTCCTTTCAGACTCCCAACTGCCAGTGCTCCCAGTTCTAATCATCACATGCAGCATCTAAACACCACATTCCCTCCTCTCTTAAGAAACTTTCCAAATTAAAATAAGCATTGTTGTTCTAACCACAGGAACAAATAGGAAACAAGACACTATACTCTTGGCAGGAATATTACACTGAAAACACTGTAGATACTACATAATATAGTCTTTAGTCCAGGCAGGTGGTCAGCTGAGTCTGACAGGCCGTCTCTCAAGCCCCAGTTCCAGTGCAATGTCTTGTTGTGTTGGTTCTACAGTGAAGTCTTCCAATGCAGACTGGGTGTTGGCATAATCTCCTCTTGGTGCATAGGCAGATGCAAGATAAGAAGCATTCCATACCCGCCCATCAGAAAGTTGATGGGTGACACTTGCATCTGAAGAAGTGAGGTTCTTACCCACGAAAACTTATGCTCCCAATACTTCTGTTAGTCTTAAAGGTGCCACAGGACCCTCTGTTGCTTTTTACAGATTCAGACTAACATGGCTACCCCTCTGATACTTGATAGGTGTAAGGTCCCTTCTTCTCTATGATTTTAAGAGGAGCTGTGAATTTATGGTCCCCTTTGTGTAAGATTCCAGGTTTTCGTATTCTAACAAAGGAACCACACTCAAACTTTGGTTCCTTAGCACCCCGCCGTTTGTCTGTGAAAGCCTTAGACTTTGCTTGGTTCTGTTCAACTGTCTTTCTCACATCATCCTTGTGTGGGGCATCAGTTCGTGCCTGTAACAATCCAGCAATGTTCAGTTTAGTAGTCATCTGTTTCCCATGAAGTAACTCTACGGGTGATCTTTGCATTGTGACATGTCGTGTAGCCCGGTATGCTTGCAAGAAATCAGTAGTGAAGGGTATCCACAATCGCCCTTCCAGTTTCGTTGTTTGCAAACTCTCTTTCAAACTTCCATTAAACCGTTCGATTTCCCCATTGGCTTGAGGGTAATATAGGGAGGACCTCCTGTGTAAAATGTTCCTAGAAAAGTTTCAAACTCCAGGGAAGTAAATTGACTACCATTATCTGAAACCAGTTCTTTGGGGTTACCTTCCCGGCTAAAAACTGAAGAGAGGAACTTAATTACTGTAGCAGAAGAAATTTGCAATGTAAATGCCACCTCAGGCCATTTGCTGAAATGGTCTATTAAAGTGATAGCATAACGACAGTCAAGTGGAGCAGTATCAAAGGGTCCTACAATGTCAATCGCCACTTTTTCCCATGCAGATTCAGGAAGAGGAGCAGGCTGTAATGGAGGCGTACATGTCACTGCTATCTTATCATGCATTTGGCAAGTGACACAGGATTTTGAGTGCTTCAGTTTGAGAGTCCATCCCTGGCCACCACCAATACAGATCCCATAGTCATTGTTTGGTTCTGACAATTCCTTGATGAGTATCGTGTGCCAGGTGTATGAGTTTTGACTGTAATTCTTCTGGCACAAGTAGACGGTGTGTACCTCGTAGCACACAGCCATCGAACAAAGAAAGTTCATCCCGCACTCTAAAATAAGGCAGCAAAACTGGGTCAAGGTTTTTAGGGTTACTGGGCCATCTCTTTGTCAGAAATTCCCATAATTTTTGTTGAATTGGACATGCTGAACAAGCAGTTTGAAATTGTTCTCTTGTAACAGCAGTAAGAGTGCTTGTAATAAGCGCAACTACTACATCCTCATCCTCCGGTGGACCATCTGGTGAAGGCAAAGGCAGGCGAGAAAGGCAATCAGCTACCACATTTTTGTTTCCAGGCTTATATTCCAGTTCATAATTGAAAGAAAGTAGTCTTGCAGACCATCTAGCAATACAATATCCTGCTCTTCCCAGTCCTTTTGTGATGAGCAACCTTGTCAAAGGGCTTTGGTCTGTGCACAACTTGAACGTGCGGCCCCACAGGTAAGTTCTCCATTTTTCTGTAGCCCAGACACAAGCAAGTGCTTCTTTTTCAACTGTAGAATATTTTCTCTCAGCATTACTCAGTGTCCTTGAAGCAAATGCAACAGTCCTCTCTGTGTTGTCCTCATGAAGTTGTATGAGGACAGCCCCAAGTCCATAATCAGAAGCATCAGTAGTTACAATTGTGGGCAATGCGGGACTGAATAATGCAAGTACTGGACTATGTACAATCAAGTCTTTCACCCTTTCGAAACTAACTTGTGAATCCGTTGTCCACACTAAGGTTGAACTTCTCCGTAGTAATTCTCGTAACAGTTCAATGACAGAAGCATAATTGGGAATGAATTTTGCATACAAGGAGGTAAGACCCAAGAAGGAACGTAAGGTTTGCAAATCTGTTGGAGGAGGAGCATTTGAAATTGCCAGGATATGATCTGGATCAGGTTTTAGTCCAGCCTGTGAAATTGTATGCCCCAGAAAGGAGAGTTCAGTTTGTCTAAATTTGCATTTGGACCTATTGAGCTTGAGGCTTGCTTTGCTGATGCAGTTTAGTACAGACTGCAGGTTATTGTCATGCTCCTCAGTAGTATTTCCAAACACAATAATATCATCCAAATAGCACTGAACTCCATGTTGATTCTTCAGAATCAATGACATCATTTTTGAAAGGCACTTGGGACTGATGCGAGACCGTATGGAATGCGTTTAAAATGAAATAGTCCCTCATGTGTAATAAATGCTGTGAGGTCTCTGCTATCTTCATGCAACATAACCTGGTGGTATGCGCTCTGCAAATCAAGAGTAGAAAACATCTTTGCTCCATGGAGTTCTGCAAATACTTCCTCTATGTGAGGAAGAGGATGGCTGTCAATCACAATAGCTTTATTTGGCTCCCTTAAGTCCACACAAAGGCGAATGTCTCCACCCTTCTTCTGCGTCACTACTATAGGTGAAACCCATGCTGAGGAGTTAATCTCTTCAATAATGTCCTTTTGAACAAGTTTTCTAAGTTCCTCTGAAACAGCTTCCATGACTGAAAATGGTAAGCGCTGTAATTTCTGTTGTACAGGCAACACATTATTCCGCATTTTAACTTTATACAGAAACCCATAAGCATAGCCGAGTTTCTCCTCAACCTGGAGTTGGGTCCCAGCTGAAACTGGTGAGTGTACCGCAAGAGTGCTTTGCTGCGGAAGATCAATTCGTCCATTAACTACCCTGAGATTTAAAGCAGCTAATAAATCTCTGCCAAGGATAGGAGTGCCTTTGTGGACAATGTAGAATTCCGCAGTTACACAGCGATCACCAAAAGTAACTATTGCTGGCAGGCAGCCATGTACTGGAATATGGTTTTTCAAATAGCATACCAAGGGAAGTTTGGGTTCAGTAAGAGGCACATCTTTAAAGTAATGCAAATAGATGGAATCAGGTAGTATAGATACTGCTGAGCCAGTGTCCAACATTAGCTGAATAGAGTGTGATTTGCCTGAGGGTATGGCAGAAACATTTACAGTGCACTTTATCTGTTCAGGAATATGTGCAGTAGTGATTTTGTCTACACTCAGCACAGTAACATCTGGTATTGTAACTGCATGCACCTGTTGATTGAACTAGCTACTGCGACATACTTTAGCAAAATGCCCAATCTTTTTGCAATGATTGCACTGAGCTACTTTTGCTGGACATCCTGTGTAGCTTGCAAGATGTTGTGGGGATCCACAGCGAAAGCATGCTTTTACTGTATTTTGCATTTGTTGATTCAATGGCTTTTCATTAGTTTTCCTTTTGCAATTGTTTGTCTGCAGTGATAGTGAACTTTTCTGCAAAGGAGTCACAGCCTGGACTGGGCCTCCTGTATCCTGGCTCATTATTTTGGCTTCAGCTGTAGCTGACTCAATCTGAGTAGCAATGGTTATTGCTTTTTCTAGTGTAAGTTGTGGTTCTAGAAGTAAGCGTTCTCTTACACGAAGCATTGTTGTTTTCTCAATGAGCTGGTCTCTAATCATCTCATCTGCCATATTCCCAAAGTCACAAGTTACAACCAGACTCCTCAGGGAAGCCATATACTGCATTATAGTCTCCCCTGGTTTCTGCTCACGCTGGCGAAATCTGTAGCGATTAGCTACTACATTCACTTTTGGCACAAAAAAGTTCTTTAATGCAGTGAGTGCATTCTCATATTTATCATCTGCAAGGGGAAAAGTGTAAAATATATGCTGCCCTTCTGCTCCAAGGCAGTGGATTAGCAGAGCACTCTTTCTTACTTCAGAAATCTCTGTAGCACTGATTGCAAGCAGATAAGTCTCAAACATACGGATCCAGGCAGTAAAAGCAATTGGAGGCTCACCTGGGCTTTGCAGAAAGGGTGCAGGTGGGTTCAGAGGCAGAAGATCCATCCTCGTCGCCAAAATGTTGTATCCACCAAGCAAAGTATTAACAACTTCAACAGAACTTTATTTACAGTGGAAGTCTCTTCTCCAAGATGTAGCTGCACACTCTGTAACTCTCCCAGCCTCCTCAACTCCTCCCCACTCCTTCCTGTTTCCTGTCCTTTCAGACTCCCAACAGCCAGTGCTCCCAGTTCTAATAATCACATGCAGCATCTAAACACTACACTATGGCCTTTGACTCTATAAATCAAGATGGTCTGTGGACAGTCCTCCACAAGTTCGGCTGCCTCAATAAGTTTGTCAACATTATTAAATCTTTTCATGTAGGAATACAGGTTCGTGTCATTGACCAAGGCTGTTTCTCTGCTCCCTTTGTTGTCACCCATGGAATAAAGCAAGACTGTGTTCTCTCTCTGACATTATTTAGCATCATGTTTACAGCTGTGCTAATAGATGCATTCAGCGATATTGATTGTGGCATTTATATGCTGTAGCATATGGATGGAGGTGTCTTGTATCTACATTGCCTGTGTGCAGAGACAAAAGATATGAAGATAATTATTTGCAAATTACTGTTTGCTGATGATTGTGCTTTATTGGCCCCTACTCTCAGGGACATTCAGTTGCTCACTGACTGCTTTGCACATGCAGCAGAACGTTTTAGCTTTATGATCAGCCTAAAGAAGACAGAGATCATGGTCCAACCTCAACCGTTGTGTCCATCAACAGTGTACCACTCAAGGTCATTGACAAATTTTGGTACCTAGGGTAGTGTCATTTTATGAGATGCATTGATTGATGATGACATTATGAAATGCATTGGTGCAGCCAATGATGCCTTTGGAAAACTTCAGTGTAGTCTCTGGAATGAACACAGTGTCAGACTGCAAACAAAAATTGATGTTTACTGCACCATCATCATCACCACAGTCCTCTGCATCTACAGTATGCATCTACAGCATCTACTTATCAATGCCACATAAAACGCTTGGACCAGTTCCACCTATGATGTCTACGATGGGTTTTGTTCCTAACACCAAGGTCCCTGAGTGCTGTAACATCACAGGCATTGAAGCCTTTATAGTGAGAGCACAGCTGAGATTCTGCAGCCATGTGGCCCGTATGTCTGACAGTAAAATCCTTAAGGCCATCTTTTACACAGAAATGCAGACTGGAACTCATTTTAGGGGCAGACCAAGAAAACATTACAAAGACACACCAAGGCCAACCTCCAGTCGTTCAATGTTGACCTCAGCACCTGGAGCTCTTAACCCATGACAAGATCTGATGGCGGCAGCTCTGCCACCTCGGACTGAAAGATTTTCAGAGCTTGTGGATTGCTGCAATCAAAGAGAGACGTGTGAGGAGTAAAAGTAAAAGCAGCGCACATCCATCTACAATTGTTTTTACGTCTGGCATTTGTGGATGGGTCTGCAGGGCTGAAATTGGTCTTTGGTCTCATTTCAGGACTTGCAATAAGTGACTGTAGCTCATCCGTCGAACTCGACGGGAGACTCCATCATTTTCACAAGTTATTGATGACCGTATAGCTCACAATTGGCATAACCTATAGTGATCATGAAAGGTCATTAATTAGAAACAGAACTAGGTAATATTTTCAGACAGCCCATTAAATGTTTCTCCAAATCCTTTGTGCATTACTCACATAAGTAGACCCAGTGACTACAGTGAGACTACTCGCAAGAGAGAGGCAAACAGGATTTGACCATGGTGTTTAGGTGGATGCACCTCTCTCTGTCTTCCAGAAATATTGATTTCAGTTGTTTTGTTTGGTTTTGGAATTTGGCTGTCAGCTCAGTTCCACTTGCCATCAGGACAGTTATACACCTTTAAAGTAAAAAAAATCAACCCTTACTGGAGCACTAGCTGGCTCTGATTTAGCCCTCTTGTGGAATTTTATGTGCCCCAACTGTAACAGAAGCACCTCTCAATGCAATAGTTTTAGTAGGATGCAGAGAATAAAATATACTACTATTCAGAATGGGCCATATGGGGTCTTTAAAGCACAGTCAGAGGAAAGTACAGCTATCTGCACACTGCCACTCTGCACTAGGTGTCCTGGAGTGTGGGGAAAGCACAGCTGAAGCCACCCATTTGCATTGGGTACATCCACTGGCCTGCACATTGGGCAGGGGGTGGGCAGCCCAAGGCACCCTGCTCGCCCATTTTGGAGAGGCTAACCTGGAGCAACCCTTTCTTGGGGGAGAGGAAAGACTGCATTTGTGCCTAACCCCTATGTGGGGCCATAAGGGAGGGGGAAGGCTCGTTATCCCTCTTTCCTCTTCCTTTTGGATGGTTACTGCTACTGCTCCAGCAGGTGCTTCTCTTGCTTGGATCCCATGAAGTTGTGGTGTGTGGCCAGCAGGGGGCCAGAGAGCTGAGCCTAGCAGGAACAACAGCTGTTGAGGGAGTTGCAAGCCAGCTCAGCAGGATTCCAGGACTCTCTCCAGCTCTGGGCAAGGAAGCTGCTGCAGGCCTGCAGCAAGACCTGTCCTTTCTGCATCATCTGCTCAGGCAGCGCAGAAGGGGCAGGTCAGTGGGGAGCAGGGGGGAGGGGGCTTATTAGTCTGCTGTCCTTTGTGTGGAAAAGGTGAGTTTGGGGTTCTGTGGTTAAAGTGCACATTGCTTGTATAGGCTAACAACACTTGAATGCCTACTGTAAAGATTGCTTATCAGAGGCTGATTGTTAGTGCAGCAAACATTCGTTTTCATAAGTCTTAAAATATTTTAAAATTAAGGAAACTGCATCTTTTATTTCAAATTTCTTTGCCCTTTCCACCCTTCAGGTTAGTTTCTCTTTGTCCTCCATCATTTTTTTCCCATGTGTTTGCATGACTGGTAATAAGACCTATCAAGTTATGCATGCGCTTAGCTCCAGGAAAAATTGACATGTCTGGAGTTGCTATGGGTATGGGAACACAATTTTTCTTTGGGGAGATAAGGTTAGTTGTCTTGGAGCAAGCTTTTTTTTCTAAAAAAAAAAACCCCAACAAACCTCACCTCTGGGGCAATTTAGTTCCTTGATTTAATCTATGTATTTCTAATTCATCTAGCACTGTGGGACCTGGGTGCAGTGTACAAAGTAATGAAAACATACATGAGCCACAAAAGACATCTAGGCTCTGCTCCTGCAAGCAGCTCAATGCAGGGAAGCCCTCCATTGCAGTCAACAGGGTATGCGTGAGCATAAGGAGCCACCTGCATGAATGCAGTTACAGGAATGTATGTATGGTATATGCCCTTGGAGGCTTTGTCTGGTGCCTTCTTATTAATTAAAAAACAAACATCAGAATACTTTTTAAAGATTCTTTGCTGATTTGACCTTTGAATCATCATAAATACCGTAGCTTCGCCACCTACCTTGTGTGCTAAAAATGCAAGTAAATATCTGTCTGAAACCATAAAGAGTAATTTACAATAAAGATGAATTTTGGAAATGGGGTATATATTTTTAAATCCGTGTACTTGGGGCTACTCCAGGGAAATAGCCATCAGTGTCCCTGTCAAGTACATATATACACACAAAGACCTGTGGAGTTTCTCTGAGTTCAGACAGGTTAGCTCACAAATCTGTGCAAAGCTCTGGTGAATAATTTATACCAGGCTTAGGGTGACAAGTTAAACACGCCCATTTTGTCTAAAATGCTATGAAGGCATCAAGATGGAGCCAAGTTGCAGGGTGAGTGGAGCTCTGCTGATGGGAATGTGAGCATAGCGAGAAGAGGGGATGCTGCTGTAAAGAAAATGAAATGTAATGAGATACTCTTTCATGCATAATTCATGGATGAAAACATGACTGCATAAAAAGCCACAGATTTTAACAAGGCAAGGCTGCAATCATACACATTATCTTCCCAGAGGAACTTTATATAATATTGGTCAAAAAGAGATGATTCTGAATACCAGTACAAAATAAAGCTGACGTGTTTTCAAATGCAGTAGAATTTACATTAATATATAATGGGCTTAAAGAAAAGAATTTATATTTACACCTTCAAATGCTGCTTAGCAAAAATGTACTTTAAAACATTTGCTTGCATCTCTTAACATAAAAAAATAGAAGAGGAAAATACTTCATATTGATAAAATAAAATCTGTATTTTGTTGAGGGTGCTGTTAGGTTAAACTGTGCTTTGCAATCTTTTACAAGCATTTTCAGAAGCAAAACTTTTGACAGAATGGCTGGGAACAGCCTTTTAAAAAAAAGATAAAATGTTAGCTATTGTCACCATAAAATTTAATTTAGTTGCATTTGGAAAAGTAAATACTGTAATTCAACAGTCAAGCAGTTTAGTGGCTAGAACATGACGGTTTGAAATAGTGTTTAACGCTTGGGGTATTTAGTTGAAGGGATTAAAAATGGAATGTTGATTAAATCTTGGGACAACTTAAATATATCACTACAAAATCCTAATGATAGTCTTAGCTAGAAGGAACAGGGATGGCTCATTTGACTGTTCAAGAGTAGGGACATATAGTATATAGAAAAGGCAACAGAACAGGTCATAGAGAGCCTCAAAAACACACAAGCTGAAGGAACCTATTAAGTTATTTGTTTAGTTTATACTGCACAATCTCAATATTTGTAAGGAAAGCAAAATAGCCATATTGCATCCAGTTACAGGGTTATAGCCCTGACAGTTGGCTGAAGAATGCATTAAGGGTTCAAAATGATTGATGTTTCAAAGTGTTCACCTTCCATGGAATTTTTTCTAAGCTGTACAGTATAAGAGGCAGAGAAACACTAGAGAGAGCAGCAGGTTGAGTTGGTATAGTTGCTAAACATTCTGATCCATTTAAATCAAATGATGTTATTAACCCCTATTCACAGGAACTCCAAATTCCTTCAAGTTTTGACAGCATAGAACATAAATATGGGTCTCTTTGAGATAGACAATAATTTAATAGCTGATTATACAATTGTATAATTTCATAGTTTTTGTGGCAATTCAGGCAAAGGAACATATATCCTGTCTTTGCTCTGTAACACTAGAAGGTGTAAGAGTGTTTTCGTCTCTGATCTCTAACTGTGCCCTTTCACAAAAGGCTTTCCTTCTTAAGTTGTCTATTGTCTGCATTTTTAATTTTTCTTAATGTCGCCTCAATGTAAAACACTGCTTCTCTGCAGCCTTTGCAGGCATTGCTTAGCCTTTGAAGACCAAGACAATGATTTGTTTCACCGTTTGCCTCAGTGAAATTTGATTATCTCTTGTTTTAATCCAGGGCTGGCTTGTCGCACTTGCTCATCCCCCATGTAGAAGACTTTTAGAACCTGAGCTCATCCTAGGCTTTGAATAGCTAATTTTTTGTAATGGTTTCCCTGGTTTTCATAATGCCAAGTTCTTACAGGCAGGGAGGAAGAAGGAGACAATATGAGAATCCTTCCAATTGAGATGGTCTCCCAGCTCAATCTGTAGCACGTGAAAGGCAATTATTTTCATCTGCTCCCCTGTACCTTTTAGATGATGTGATATCATTCATATTCTCCCACTGGTTAAGTATTCTGCTGATTATTTAGCCTCAGTGAAAGATCCATTTCCAAGCATGGAAAGGATTTGTTTGCTTATACACCTGTGCTCCAAGGGAAGTTCTCCTGTCATCCAAGCCAGCTGAATGACTTGCTGAATTCTTTAACATACATAAAAATGCAAAGTGTCTGAAAGGGGAATCAAATGATAACATTATTAAAATCCCCTCTAGGGGTCATGTGATGTAAGCTGCTGCAGTTAGGAGGAGGTGGCTGAGCTAAACTCACACAGTCAGGGTTTGTTTTCTGTTTATTTTTTTCTTAGCATTGAAAACACTCCCTTGATGTTTGCATGATAGGTTTCTATGATGTATTTTAATTGAGTGCCTAGGTGGCTAGTATATCAGTGCACTATGCTTTCATCCATCAAGACTTGAGTCCATGTCTTGGGTTATAAGTTAAAATTAGTTTTTTGATCTTGATTCCTTCACATCACTAAAGCCATCCCCTAAATTATTATGATTGGCAGCCTTTTTGGAAATAAGACCCTTGACTAGAACAGTGTGACTCATGCTAGTATGGTGTGAGACACTAGTAGAGAGGTATGAGAAAGTTAACATAACACTTGTCTGAAAGCACATGTCTTTTGCCACTGTTGTTGCTTCGTTATTACCTCAACGAAGGAAATTTGTTCTAACATTATATCTTTAAAGAAAAAAGTGGATTGGGTTGACTCAGGGATGTTGTACTATCAAAGAAGGAAACGTAAGAAGTCTCGTAAATTGAGAAGCAACGTGGTGGCCTTGGAGGCAGAAGGTTGGAGGCAGACTAAAGAGAACTGAGATTCTTGCAATCCAAATTGTGACGAAGGTTAGTAATCTATACTGTTTCACTTTTTAAAAGTGAAAAGGAGGAAGTACATGCAGCAATGCCTTAATCTACTAAGCAAATTTCTGCCTCTAGCAGTAAAACAACAGAAATGAAGGAAAAGGTTCAATGCATTTTCCTGTCAAGTTGCACTAATGAAATTAAGCAATACAGATACACCAGGCCATGAACCAGGGTATATTTAATCATGCTTAATGTGTTATATGTACAAGATCATAGGTGACGTGCCATCAGTGTTAAGGATGAAGTACAAATAGGTATATAAAATCAAATTGCATGCCCTATGTATTACTAAGAAGTCAGATATTCATAGTAATCTACTCTCCTTGGCCTCCTACAAACTTTTCTGAGGTTCCCAGCTTCTTTTCCCTTCCTTGTTACTACTCATAGTCTTGCAGCAATCTTCCACCCCCAGTATCCTTCCTTTAGACATTCAGGACCTACTGTATTGCCACACATGGTTTCTGAAGTCTCTTTTACTTTTAATAATTCCATGTGAAGGAAAAGGAATATTCTGTCTGGAAGTGTGTCTGCAGCTTGATAGTGAGTGGCCCGGGTACCACCCTATCAATTTGTCAGCTTCTAGACCAGGGGGTCGGCAACTTCTGGTATGTGGCTCGCCAGGGTAAGCACTCTGGCAGGCCAGGCCAGTTTGTTTACCTGCCGCGTCGGCAGGTTTGGCCGATCGCGGCTCCCACTGGCCGTGATTCGCTGCTCCAGGCCAATGGAGGTGGCAGGAAGCCGCGGCCAGCACATCCCTCGGCCCGCGCCGCCAGGGTGCTTTCCCTGGCTAGCCGCGTGCCAGAGGTGCCAACCTCTGGTCTAGATGGTAATAGGATGATAAATAATAGCCAACATAGATTTATCAAGAACAGATCATGCCAAACTAACATGACTTCCTTCTTTGACAGAGTTATTGGCACAGTGGATGGGGTGAAGAAGTATCTTGATTTTTAGTAAGGCTTTTGACACAGTCCCACATGACATTCTCACAAGCAAATTAGGGAAATGTGGTCTAGATAAAATTACTATAAGGTGAGTGCACAACTGGCTGAAAAAAAATTACCAAAGCGTAATTATCAAAGGTTATCTGTCAAACTGGGAGGATGTAGCTAGTGGGGTCCCACAGTGGTCTGTCCTGGGTCCAGAACTATTCAATATTTCTATTAATGGCTTGGATAATGGAGTGAAGACTATGCTTATAAAATTTGCAGATGACAGATTGGGAGGGGTTGCAAGCACTTTGGAAAACAGGATTAGAATTCAAAACAACTTTGATAAATTGGAGAATTTCAAGACAATGAAATAAGTAAAGTTAAGTGCAAAGTACTACACATAGCAAGGAAAAATCAAATGTACAACTACAAAATGAGGAATAACTGGCTAGGCAATAGAACTATAGAAAAAAATCTGGGGGTTGTAGTGGATCACAAAGTGAACATAAACCAACAGTGTGATACAGTGGCGAAACAAGACTGATATAATTCTGGGCTGTACTAACAGAAGTGCTGTATGTAAGACACAGGAGATAATTGTTCCACTTAACTTGGCACTGGTGAGGCCTCTGCTGTGTCCAGTTTTTGTGTGCCACGCTTTAAGACAGATGTGAGCAAACTGGAGGCAGTTCAGAGGAGAGGAACAAAAATGAAAGGTTAGAAAACCTGACCTATGAGGAAATCCTGGTCATGTTAAGCTTGAGAAAAGAAGACTAAGATGGAAACCTGGTAACAGTCTTCAAATATGTTAAGGGCTGTTATAAAGAGGATGATGATCTATGGTTCTCCATATCCACTGAAGATACTACAAGAAGTAGTCAGCTTAATCTGCCACAAGGGAGATTTAGGTTAGTTATTAGGGAAAATGATCTAACAATAAGGATTGTTAAATTCTAGAATAGATAATCAAGGGAGGTTGGGAGTCCCCATCACTGGAGGTTTTCAAGAACAGGCTGGACAAACACCTGTCAGGGATGATCTAGGTATTCTTGGTCCTGCCTCAGTCTGGATGAAGTAGATAACCTCTCAAGGTCCCTTCCAGCCCTACATATATATGATTCTATTCTAATCGTGTACACTCTGAGGCTTCTCTTCTGAGAAGTGTCTTAGAGTACATCGAGTACCACATGTGCAACAGCTGAACTGTTTGAAATCAGGGTGTACTGTAGGCACAGCATTAGAGATAAGAACTGTACCTACTCACTTGAGATCATCAATATTCTTTGCCCTATTGGGGAAAGCTTTTTTGTCATCAACACTATTTATTGTAGAGGACTGATTTAAGTTACTAGAGTTATGTTTGCAGTTCATCTAACTATTTTCATTATTTGTTTGGTGACCAGGAGCACTTTGTTTTGGGTGCTGTACGAACACAGAAAAAAACAACATAAACAGCATATTTATGGATCTAAAAGCAGATGATGCCTGGGATTATTTTAAATTAAAGTTGCAGGAGCTGTCGGAGGCCTGTATCCTGAGAAAGGGAAAACGGTTAGTAGGCAAGAGATTTAGACCGAGCTGGATGAGCGAGCGTCTCAAAGGGGCGATTAAGAAAAAACAGAAAGCGTACAAAGAGTGGAAGAGGGGAGAGATCAGTAAGGAAACTTACCTTATTGAGGTCAGAGCATGTGGAGATGGAGTGAGAAAGGCCAAAAGCCGTGTAGAGTTGGACCTTGTGAGGGGAATTAAAACCAATAGTAAGAGGTTTTATAGCCATATAAATAGGAAGAAAACAAAGAAAGAAGAAGTGGGACCGCTGAAGAATGTAGCTGGAGTGGAGATTAAGGATAATCTAGGCATGGCACAATATCTAAACGAATATTTTGCATCGGTCTTTAATGAGGCAAATGAAGGGTTTAGGAATAGTGGCAGCGTGACAGAGGGGAATAAAGGAGGGGGGATTACCATATCCAAGGTATAAGCCAAACTTGAACACCTTAACGGGACTAAGTCGGGCGGACCGGATGATCTTCATCCAAGAATATTGAAGGAACTGGCGCGAGAAATAGCAGGCCCCTTGGCGATAATTTTTAATGAATCTGTAAACTCGGGGGTTGTTCCGTTGGACTGGAGAATAGCTAATGTGGTTCCTATTTTCAAGAAAGGGAAAAAAAGTGACCCGGGTAACTACAGGCCTGTCAGTTTAACATCTGTAGTATGCAAGGTCCTGGAGAAAATTTTGAAGGAGAAAGTAGTTAAGGACCTTGAGGTCAATGGCAATTGCGACAAATTACAACATGGTTTTACCAAAGGCAGATCGTGCCAAACCAATCTGATCTCCTTCTTTGAGAAAGTAACAGACTTATTAGATAAGGGAAATGCGGTGGACCTAATATACCTCGATTTCAGTAAAGCATTTGATACGGTACTGCATGAGGAATTATTGGTTAAATTGGAAAAGATGGGGATCGATATGAAAATCCAGAGCTGGATAAGGAACTGGTTAATGGGGAGACTGCAGCGAGTCATACTGAAAGGTGAACTGTCAGGTTGGAGGGATGTCACCAGTGGAGTTCCTCAAGGTTCGGTTTTGGGTTCCATTTTATTTAATCTATTTATTACTGACCTCGGAACCAAATGTAGGAGTGAGCTGATAAAGTTTGCGGATGACACAAAGCTGGGAGGTGTTGCCAATACGGAGGAGGATCGGGATATTCTGCAGGGAGACTTGAATGACCTTGTAAATTGGAGTAACAGAAATAGGATGAAATTTAATAGTGAAAAGTGTAAGGTGATGCATTTAGGGATGACTAACAAGAATTTTAGTTACAAACTGGGGACGCATCAGTTGGAAGTAACGGAGGAGGAGAAAGACCTTGGAGTCCTGGTAGACCGCAGGATGACTATGAGTCGGCAATGTGATGTAGCAGTGAAAAAAAACAATGCGGTCTTGGGATGCATTAGGCGAGGTATATCTAGTAGGGATAAGGAGGTGCTGCTTCTGTTGTACAAGGCACTGGTGAGACCTCATTTGGAGTACTGTGTGCAGTTCTGGTCTCCCATGTTTAAAAAGGATGAACTGAAACTGGAACAGGTACAGAGAAGGGCCACTAGGATGATCAGAGGAATGGAAAACCTGTCATATGAAAGGAGACTCGAGGAGCTCGGTTTGTTTAGCCTAACCAAAAGAAGGCTGAGGGGGGATATGATTGCTCTCTTTAAATATATCAGAGGGATAAATACCAGGGAGGGAGAGGAATTATTTCAGCTCAGTACTAATGTGGACACTAGAACGAATGGATATAAACTGGCCATGGGGAAGTTTAGGCTTGAAATTAGACGAAGGTTTCTAACCATCAGAGGGGTGAAATATTGGAACAGCCTTCCGAGGGAAACAGTGGGGGCGAAGGACCTGTCTGGCTTTAAGATTAAGCTAGATAAGTTTATGGAGGTAATGGTTTAATGGGATAACGTGATTTTAGTCAAATCAACAGCGTGCCATCGCTGGTAAATAGTATCAATGGCCAATGAGGGTCTGGCTGGAGAATCTTGCCTACATGCTCGGGGTTCTACTGATCGCCATATTTGGGGTCGGGAAGGAATTTTCCTCCAGGGTAGATTGGCAGAGGCCCTGGAGGTTTTTCGCCTTCCTCCGCAGCATGGGGCGGGGGTTGCTAGCTATAGGATTCTCTGCGACTTGAAGTCTTTAAATCACAGAATTTGGGGACTTCAACAACAGAGTCAAGGGAAAGGGGTTGGGTCAGCTTTTGTGGTCTGCATCATGCGGGAGGTCAGACTAGATGATCATAATGGTCCCTTCTGACCTTAAAGTCTATGAGTCTATGAACAGTCCCTGCCCCAAAGAACTTACAATCTAAGTATAAGACAAGGGACATCAGTTGGTTACAGACAGACAGCCTGGGAAACTCAAAGAAACAATGAAGCAGGTGGCTTATCAGATTTCTGAGTCTCCTTGGACCCACATAATCTAAACTATTAGTTGTAATCACATTAAACCTAAAGCAAACAGTTGAGCAGGGTTGTGATCTTTTGTGAATCAGCTCTTCTGAAAATGGGCCTAAAAACAAAGCCAAAACATTCCCTAATAAATAATATTTATATTCCAATTATAAGGATACGTCAACAAATGAATTTTCACAAAACTCTGTGCAGTAGGCAAGTCAAGATTAATTTCCTCATTTGACAGAGCTTGAAGCCGAGAGATGCAATACCTTGCTGAAGTCCACAGAAGTATTCAGCTTCAGAACCAGGATTAGAATTGAAGAGTTCCTGTCTCCCAGCTTTGTGCTCAGACCCCAGCTCTGTCTAAGTTACTAGAATATTTAAACTGCTCCAAGTGCAGGAGTCATTGGGATGGATGAAATGAACTATGTTATGATTGAAATCTCTGAAATGTGATATTTTTCTGACTATGGTGCTGTGAGCAATATGTATTTTAAAGAGGATGTGTTCAGCAGCAGTCCAGCAAAAGTGATGGGAAGAGGAACACGATCAGGGGTTAAATACCTCAAGCCAGAACTTTATCTATTGCTTTCTTTTTCAGAGCCCATCACAAAGACTTAGGGAAAGAGGGAAGGAACTATGAATTGAATGATTAAATTTCCATTTAAATAAAAATCCACATATACACACACTATATGTCAATACAGTAATGGAATGTTTTGAATTCTTTAACTTCATGAACCCCTGGAATAACACTTTTTACTACTTACTCTTTTCTCTATTGTTTTTACTCATGCACACCCATGGTATTGTTTAATTTGGAAGAATGTGACAAAAACAGAGCTTATTTAGCAGGTAGATGGCTTTTTCTAAATTCTACCCCATCTAATCCAGACACTGATCATATGGGAAAACATTATTTTCACATCAAGATAAATGGCTCACAGACTGTATGTCTCCAGGTAGGCTAACACCAGGATACCCATTTAAATGTACTGAAGTTCCCCAAACTACAGTATGTTGCCATTGTTGTAGTTCCCCAAACTACAATAGGCCAGGTGATTTCATCTTCATTTACATCTCATGAGCATGGTGATATTGTTTCATAAGCATCTCTGAGCATGTCACATGCATGATGAACTACACAGGCAGAGTATATTGGTGTGCAGGGTTGACTTTAACTGTGTCATGTCTAATCACTGAGATAGATCCTCTTGTGAGATGGGTCCTCGTATTGGGATCTTTTATATGTGGAGAAGATTTCACCCAATATGTTGGGATTTCTGATTTGAACACAGAGTTGAGTGTTACAATTGTCAGTTAAAGCTGCACTTTGTTCTTGAATACAGCCATCAGAAGGCAAAGTGTATATACTTATAAATAAATTAAACAAGGATACAGCATCCTGAGATTGTGTCAGTAGTAATAAAGATATAATTCACTCTGGAATTCAAACTTTTCCTGACCACTTTCCTGACTATACCATATAGTTTAAAAATAACATTACAGACCCATACCATCAGTTCTGAGAATATACAATGTAGTTCATCATAGTCATAGTCATAATTATTAGATAGGTCCTTCTTTTGTAAAGACCAATTTCACATTTTAACTTATCCACCAGGGGCCATATTGTGCCCTCAAGCTGCTAACAGAAATACAAGTGATGCTGCTGGCAATTGTTTCATACATATCAAAGGCCGAGATTTAGGTGGAGGATTTAGCTCTCTGACTGAAAGTTGTCCAGTCAAAAATGATCAGTCTGGACCAAACAGAGTTGTGGTTTTAGGTAAGGCATTCGAATGTCAAAGTGAACAGGCAATGGAAAGATAAAATGCATTATTAAATGAGTACTGGATGCTGAGTTTAAAATACAAAGCACATTCTGCCCAATATGGGACACTAGACAGTGTTACTTCTTCTCTGATGATGGCCGGAGGTGTTTGTGATCTGGTGGCCAGCTATTATTGGAGAAGGCAAATCCATTAGTGGAGTCCCCTATGATGACTTTTTTCTATGTCTGTGCCCTGCATATTATCTCAGCAATCAGCGAAGAATTAAAAGATGGTAGCATAATTAATAAATGGAAAATAAATCTTGTCAAACAAACTTGATATTCTTTTTTTTTTTAAGATCAACAAGTTTGGTTGGTAAAAGTAACAGTCACAACATATTCTTAGACTTCTGTAAGGCATTTAATGTAATTCTGCATGACATTGAGAGTAAAAAGTCAGCACTATACAAAATTTAATGCTGCTGTTATTAAATGGATTAAAAACTGGTTATCTGCCAGATCACACAAATAATTGTAGATGGGGAATCATCATCTAATGAGGTGTTTCTAGTGGTCTCATGTAGTGATCTGTTCTGGGGCCAGTGCTATTTATTATCATTATCAATTATCTGGAAGAAAATACAAAATTGTTACTGGTCAGATTTGCAGATAATTCAAAAATTGGTTGAGTAGTAAATGACGATGGAGACAGGTCAGTTGGCACACTTTCTGCACACAGGCGCTCTGTCTCTTATCTCTTCATGGACATGACATCTCATGGCCCAGGTGACCTAGGCCCCTAGGACTTACACTGACTCCCCTGATTCCCTATTAGCTTAAGCTCCAACCTTTTGAGCACTCTGGGTTTACAGTTAACCTCTCCAGGGACACATGATAGTGCAAGCAAACAGACACACTGGCTTTGTAAGGGTGCCAAAACCCACTTACTCTGTACTTTAGCTAGCACAAGAATTACACGGATCAAGACAAAACCGATGCACCTATGCACTTTTCCCTGCCAGAGTTTTCCTCACCTCTCTTGAGCATCCTTTGGGATTAGGTCAGAGTTATGTAAGGAGTCCAGAATCTCCCCACCCCCTTCCCGGCTTCTCTCCAAATCATGGAGTCTCTCTACCTCCTCTGCAGCCAGTTTCCTTCTTTCTCTGATGGTACCTCAGTTCAGAATGCCCTCTCTGCTATGAAAGCATGCTTCTCTATTGCTCATACCTGCCCAAGCCGATTGTGTCTCTGTGAATACCTCTTAGTTCCCCCATACCCAAGTCTCTCAGGCTCTGTGGATTTAAAAACCAGCGTGCATATCTGAGCTCTTTGCACTGATTCTGGGGAAATTCCACTGCTCTAAAGCCTTGCCCAAACAAACTTGATTGGGTTGGTTTCCCTAGACTTCCACATACATTATGCTAAAGGGCTCTCATTTGAATGTGAGACCTCAAGATTTAACAACCCTTGTTGTCCCTTGTCTGGGAGATACTGGATGCAGCCCTGACGCATATGGCTCACTCCAATTACACTGAGGCATTCAATGATACAACAGTTTTAAAAGATAATCAGATTCATAAGTTGTACATGGAGTCCCCAAATCATCACATATACTGACCTGGATTGCCTAGTAAGGGCTCATTTGAACCACATGCCCTTTAACATAGCCAAATGCAAAGTCCTACTTCTAGAACGAAGAGTGTAGGTCACACTTACAAGAAGGGGGGCTGCATCTTGGGACTGCAATGACACTGAAAAGGATTTAGGGGTAATAGTAGATAACCAATTAAACATGCACTTTTAGTATGAGAATACAATCCTTGGATGCATAAGCAGGTGAATATCAAGTAGGATTAGGGAGGTGGTATTACTTTGTATATAGCATTAGCAAAACTATTACTGGAATGCTGGACATCCCTGAAATGTCCATTTATGGTGTCCACATTTCAAAAAGGATGTTGACAAATTGGAAAAGGGTCAGAAAAAAGCTACAAGAATGATTGGAAAAGATGCCTTTATAGTGTGAGACTAAAGATTTTGAATCCATTTAGATTATTCAAGAGAAGGTTAACAGGTGATTTAATCATGGTCTCCATGTATCTACATGGGGAAGACACTTCTGAAAGTATACAGTGCTTTAATCTAGCAGGAAAAGGCATAATGAGATGTAGTGCTTGGAAGCTGAAGCTAGACAAATTGCGACTAGAAATAAGGTGAAAATTTTTAACAGTGAGAGTAATGAACCATTGGAACAACTTACTATGGATGTGGTCATTATCCATCACTTGAAGTCTTTAAATCAAAACTGGATATCTGTCTAAAAGATATGCTGTAGTTCAAACAGAACTTATGGGCTTGATTTAGAAATTATTGGGTGAGGTTCTTTGCCCTGTGTTATGTATGAGGTCAGATTAGATGATCTAGCCTTAAAAGCTATGAATCTCTGTTGTGTCTTAATTTAATGAACAGCACAGCAGAAAACACACTATGCAATTCATCACACCACCCTGAGCCCTCACTATTACATCATTTCCTATTTCTGAAACTCAAACCACTTAAAGATACAGCTGTCCAAATGACAATTGACAATGTGTTATAACAATTATAATTGTTATAATTATATAGATAATTATCTGTCTATGGGAAGCTTTCTAACTAAACTCCAAGCTTTAGGACTGACTTCCAACATGCTGTAGTTTGGCAGAAACAGAGCAGAGCAGCACACAGGCTTTCATCCAGGGTACCTTAACCTTGTGGGTTGTGGGACGGTTGAAAGATTATTGTAGGGCGGGTTGCGGTATTGCTACTCTTACTTCCGCACTGGTGCTGGCGGTGGTGCTGCCTTCAGAGCTGGGCAGCTGGAGACCGGCAGCTGCACACCGGGAGCCCAGCTCTGAAGGCAAAGCCACTGCCAGCAGCAGCACAGAAGTAAGGATGGCATAGTATGGCATTGCCACCCTTACTTCTGTGCTGCTGCTGGCAGGGTGCCCCTTTCAGAGCTGAGGGCCGGGCCAACAGCCACCGCTCTCCGGCCACCAGCCGCAGCTCTCTGGCCACCCAGCTCGGAAGGCAGCACAGAAGTAAGGGTAGCAATACCCCCTAAAATAACCTTGCAACCTCCCTCCCCCCCCCGCAATTCCCTTTTGGGTCAGGACCCCCAATTTGAGAAACGCTGGTCTCCCCCCATGAAACCTGTGTAGTATAGGGTTAAAGCACACAAAAGACCAGATTTCACCGTCTGTGACGCATTTTTCATGGCCGTGAATTTGGTAGGGCCCTAGTTATTGGCTTTCGTAATGTAAATGATGCGTGAAGCCAAGACTCAGATGTGCAAGTGATGGTCTAATGTGTCCCTCAGTTTGTTACTTCAGTATTGTTTATGAATTTGTCTTCACTGCAACTGTTAGCTTGACAGAGTGAGCTCAAGTTATTCCATTTGAACTAGCCTAGCTCACATGAGAGAGACTGCCATGTGAAACACAACACTCCAGCTGCATGGCATGGTTTGACTAACAGCATCATCATAGGATTAGCATCTGGTGAGTTGTAACTTGGGCTGCTGCATCTCCACTCTACTTAGCTTAAGCAGCAGCAGCAGCAAGAGATTCAGTCCATCCCCTTTTATGTGTGGTCAGGAGACAGGTTAGAGACAAAACTCGAGCAGTAGCTGGAGCAACAATGCCGTGAAGACAAGCCCTAAGAGAGTTATGCCTCTGTGCCTTCCACAAGTTACACCACAGCAGCAACCACCAACATCTGCCAGTATGTTTGCTCAATAAAGCACCTTCCCTGTATTTTTAGAGACACCCTCCTTCCTTAGAACAAATAAAGAGAACAAGCATGTAAATGACAGGCATCTAGTAATGTTTTAGTGAACTTATTTAAAAACTTAAACTGGCAGTAACCTAAGGACTTCTTTAAAAATCTTGGCTTTTAATTCAATTCATCTAACATCACACATTATATATATACATAAACAATAATAAAGATGCTGAATGAAAAAAGGAGAAAAATGCTGTAGCTCAGTCTCCTATGGAACAGTGCTATCTAGTCTTCTTTTGACCGAACATAGATCTTAACTTAAAATGTGTCTAGTAATTGCCATTATATTCCAGTTGATGGTTGACTGAAAGCTATGCATGTTTACCCATCTTTAGAGATCCAGCAAAGAATGAATTAGGTAGTGTCCGCCTGTCCATGATGCAGGTGACCACAGTTATCATAGCTCAGGTTTCAGATGCACCGACACATTGCCAGCCTCCTGGCAAAGGGATCACCTGTTTAGAAGTGGGCATTTTAATTTGTTCCAGGCACGGAGTAGTGAAAACATGGACAATTCAGAATTCAGTTATGACATTACAAGCTGGTGAGGAAGCCAACCCTCCACCCCCCCCCCCCAGCATATTCTGTTTAGAAAATGTGTGGTTTCTATAGTCTTCACCACCTGGCTAAGATATTGATATCTACAAATGGAAGGATTACATGCTAACGCAAAAGAGATTTTTTTTCTTAATCATTTCTTGGGCTTAAGGTCTACAGTACCAACCACACAGGGAAATTAGAATAAGCTATTAGAGAATGAAGATTTTAATTCATACATAAAGACTGAACACATCATTTTCAGGGTATTCTTGCATATTTGTCTTTAATCCACAGAGTGCACTTTCCCTCCTTTTGTATAGTATTTGGATATTTTATGCAATTCATTATCCCCCTTCTCCCCTGAGTTCAAGTAGTCTTTTCTCTCCGACCCAGATAACGAAAATCAAAATCCCAAACATGGGGTGATACCTAGAAAATGAGAAAGGGCACAGCTACTTCTGATGTATTAAATAGCCATAGTCTCATAAAATAAAACAGAACTGTGGAGAAAATATTCCCTCAAATGGAATGAGGATATATCATTTCTATGGGGTTTTACACAGCTATTTTACAGTCAGTTAATTAAAACACTTTTTAAAATTAAATTAATGTAGTGCTGGAAAAGTGCTGGATTGACAGCCCTGGAGGATGAAAGCTGTGCACAGGACAGAGAGAGGTAGGTAACAGCAAGTCAGCCTTCTCACGTGTTTTCCTGAAAAAGTGTTATAGCCATTTTTTGGAGAGACCAGGTGATTAGGTGCCTAGGTGCTGTTGAACATCTCTCTCCTCCCTTCCCCCACCCACCAGTGCCTATCTGCATAATTAGGAGCCTAAAATATAGCCTACGTAACTTTAAAAATCGAGCCCCAAGTCCGGAGTCCCATAGGTGAGTTTAGGGGCTAGAGTAGCTGCAGTGTGGTTTTATGCCTATGCCCATTCAACACTTGGAACTCTTTGGTGAGTGTTGGTAAACCCTAATAACGGTGATTATGATTGGTTTATGAGGTGGATACATTTCACATAAGCCATGAAATAAATATCAAATGCAAAAGGCATTCAGTCACCTACGGACCAGGCCATCTTTGAATAGGTGACCTAATATGAGATATCCCATATTGTTATATTAAAAGTAAAAAGGGCTTACTATTATTAATAAGTATATGATTTAATCTATTTTATAAGCACCTATTTCAAGGTATCTGTGTGCTACAAGCCCAATGCAGCGTTAAACATCTGTAGGGCAAAATACAGCTAGGGGCTAATAAATGACACACCTATCAACAAAAAGATCCATTCCCAACAAGTAAGAGGAATGGGGAAAACAAGACAGGTAACAGATACAAAATAGAGGAGGAAACACAAATATGGTCAAAGATTGGCCAAGTGAAATAAAGGGAACTTCTGTTATACCTTGACGGTAGCTAGCAAAAGTTGCCATGAGAGGAAGAGAGGGCAGTGTAGGAACAAATATCCTGGCCCTATGCTGTTCCTGCATTGGGAACATTTCCCGAGGGGCTGCTGCCACTTCTATTTGGCATTGGAGTGGCATAAGAGAGCTACAGAGGGTACTGGAAGCCGGTCCATTATAACCCAACTCTCATTTGGCGTTCTGACCTGATGGTTTCTAGTGGTCTGTGAAAGTTACCTGTTTTTAGAAGTTAACCCTTTCATGAATGTCTAATACCCCCACAAGTTCCTACTAAGTCCTCTGAGCCCCCTTCTAGACCCCTAAAAAGTTGAAGTTCTATATAGTTAAATCACATTGTTATTAATGTATTGTAGAGTACAAGCAGAAATAAACTTAACAAGCAAAATCTGATTTTTACTGTGGTTGGTAAACCAGTTGAATAGGAGTGTGTGTGTGTGTGTCCAGGGACTTAGAGTCAGGAGACTTGGGTTCTAGCCTTAATTTTGCAGTTGTCTTGATGTATGACCTTGGGCAAGTCACTTATGTAAAAAGTTTCAAGTGTCCACTCATTCTGAGTACTTCAGTTTTTGGAAGTCCAACTTGAGATACATTGAGGCAATCAAAATTAGTAAGTGCTTTTGAAAAGGTCAGTTTTGATGGCTCTGTGCCTCAGTTTCCCCATCTATAAAATGGGAATAATATCCACCTTTGCAAAGTGCTCTGACATCTTCACATGAAAAAATCTATATAAGTAGTGTTAATGATTTCATTACTATAAACAGCCAGTGTGTATGAAATGGCATCTGATCCAAAACTAATGCAAACTGAACAATTTTTAAAGTTAAAAAAAGTTTTTTTTTCCATTTCTTTCATGAGTTTTCACTTCTTGGTCACAGGCAGGATTGAAAGCAAAATTATGAAAGGCACAAGAAAGGCTAATTTACAATACCAATCATTTTTAGAATGCCTTTTATCTGAGGATCCCAAAACTCTGAACAAATTAATGAATTAAACCTCACGGACCTCTGTGTTGTCGGTAACTATTCTCCTCATTGTACAGATGGAGGAAATAAAACTGTGTATATCTATATGTTACTATAAGCGAATTACTCTAGGTCACAAAGGAAGTCTGTAACAGAACTGAGAATATAACTCACCTCATTGAACTCTCAGCCCTCTGGTATAAACCATACAAGTGGCATGAAGCAGGAAGTACATGAAGGGCTCTCTTGTTAGATTTACAATCCAATGTCTGGACCAAAAAGGTATTTATATGGCTTGGATAAGCATCTAAACTTTGAATCAAACTGATGAACCTTCTGAGATTCACCCATCACTAACTTCTATATAAAGCTTATTCATCCAGGCTAGGGCTTCCTCACCGGCTTGATGGAGCGTTGTTTGACTGCTTGGGCAGGCTCAAAGTAGGCAGGAACTAACAACATGATTAGTGGGCTGATGGATATTAGCACAGTTCCACACCTCAGCAGCAGCTTGTTCCTGGCAGAACTTGAATGACTCATTACAACCGTGAGAGACAAGGTGGGTGAGGTAATATCTTTTATTGGACCAACTTCTGTTGGTGAGGGAGACCCACTTTAGAGCATACACAGAGCTTTTCTTCCAGTCAAGCTTACACAGAGCTCTGTGCAAACTCAAAAGCTCGTCTCTCTCACCAACAGAAGTTAGTCAAATAAAAGATATTACTTCACCCACCTCGTCTCTCTAATATCCTGGGACTGACACTGCTACAACAACACTCATTGCAACCATGTCCACTTATGGAACAGTTCAAGGGAACTGATTCTTGCTGTGGGAGATGTCAGCCTGGCATGCAGCTGGGTAGTGACTTGCTCTGCAATCTTGTTTGCAGTTGCACTTATAGTATATTCCTCACATCAAGGTAGAGTTACCATATTTCAGGTTCCCAAAAAGAGGACATGATTGGAGGGGGGTGAGCTGGGGGGAGCGGGGAAGCTGGAAAGGGTATTCAGGGGGTGCCAGCGGAGGGGTGTGTGTACTGGGAGGGGATATTTGGGGGATGCTGGAGGGGGTATTTGGGGGAGGTGCCAGAGGGGTCTGTGTGTGTACTGTGAGGAGGTATATGGGGGTAGTGCAGGGGTGTATGTGTACTTGGAGAGGGTATTTGGCTGGAGGGGTGTTGGAGGGTGTGTGTGTACTGGGAGAGGGTTTTGGGGGGTGCCGGAGGGGTGTGTGTGTACTGTGAAGGGGTATATGGGGTGCTGCAGGGATGTTTGTGTACAGGGAGGGGGTATTTGGCGGAGTGCTGGAAGGGTGTGTGTGCACTGGAACAGGGTATTAGGGGGATGCTGGAGGGGTCTGTATGTACTGGGAGAGGGTATTTGGCGGAGTGCTGCAGTGGATTTGATTGAAGTTGTAAGTGAATGTTTAGGTGTTGCTTTGTAATGGCTTGTGTGTATGTGAATCACTGCCCTCAGTTGGATGGCATTCCATTCATTTTATTCTATAGGGGTTCTTATACCACCTTCATCAGAAGTATCTATGCACCTTCCAGGAGTGCGTTAAGCAACATGACTAACAACTGTCACGTGTGGTTTGTTCTTTTCTCTCATTCTCTCCCGCAGGGAAGAATTGTATTCGCAATGCAGTGTTTTGTTTTGGTAGGGTTTTGTTTCGGGGGATTTTTTTAAACGGAGCAGCTGCTATATGTTTCAGTTAGAGAAGGTTAAGTCAAAAAACGCATCTTGCATTTGGTGGTGAAGATGGTGAGGTTTGGGATGGTCCTTAGTTCCTGTGGGAGTTCGTTCCACAGCCTTGACCAGCCCCCAAAGAAAGCTGTGTTTCCCGAATGAACAGACAAACTTTACCTTTAGTGTAGAAAGTCTGATTGTGCCTGAGAAGCAGAGTTGTTGACTACGCTTCTCATCCTGGAGCCTTAAGCGGTCTTTTAGATAACCTGGGCCCAGGCCATTGAGCACCTTGGAGGACTGAGACCCTGAATTTGACTCCATATTCTGTGGGAATCCAGTGCAGAGAGTGGAGGACAGGTTTGGTGTGCTTGCAGTAGCTTATGTTGCTGAGGAGGTGCACTGCAGAATTCTGTAGTAGTTGGAGTTTCCAAAGAGTTGATGGCTTCATGACCAGGTATATTGCATTACTGCAGTCCAAATGGGAGATGACAAAGGTGTGAATAACTGAGGCCAGGCCACTGTCTACCAGACTGGGATGTTATCTCCTAGCCGGAGTGAGATGGTAGAAAGTTTTCCTGGTGTCGGCATATCTGAACATATAAAACATAATATTGTTTTCTGAAAGGAGAGTCTTCTTTATTATCTCATTGGCTAGAAGCCTGGGCTTTTGAAGCAGAAGAAAAGAGTTCTTATCTATGACTGTGAAGTCCCATATATTCATGTTACAGCCTGTTTTTTTTTGCAAATGGCTTCATCTGTCCTTAACCAGATTTTATTTCTCTGTCACTAGGAATTCATTTTGTCCTTTAAAATTAAAACAAAAACATCCTGAACTGACTTTGAAGAGAGAGATACAATAGAAATCTTTAGACTTTTTTTTAACTTGTGCGATGATCCAGTTTTACTGAAATTAATTTTGCTTACAATAAAAGAGAAGGCAGAGGTGCTTAATATTTGTGTTCAATATAACTTCCTATCTCAGAATCTCAGATTTCCCACAATACTAAGTGTTGTAAAGTGCTTTGACTAATATAATTGTTAGATATTCCCTGACTAGCTAATGACTACATATTCGTATTGATATTATGGGATGGTCCCTTAGGGGGAAGCCTCATATTGTTTCCTGTCAGAGTGAGTCAGCTTGCCTGCTGAAATTAAGTGCTACAGGCAATTCGGAATGTTCAAGAATAAAGCCTGATTAGTTGAAGCTGGGGCGTACATGGCAAATAGAACACTAAATGTGAGCTAATAATCCAAGAGGTTTCATAGAAATAAACATCAAGATACCACTCAGTCATTTTCCATAAATAAAAATTAAGTGGGTGAATGTCTTTCAAACCTCCATGTTTGGTCCTATATTCTGCCTTGCTGTAACTCTTCTCCCCCTCTAATTGTGAAAGTCTGGCCATAATGCTGTTCTTTGTGCATGTGTAAAAGGAGAATGGTAAATAGAGTGTGGTGTGGAGAATGAAGGATGGAGAAAAGCTTGTTTCAGTCCAGCCTCAAATGCAGAGGATAGTTCCCTAGAAGTCAAAATTCTGTTATATTCATCTCCTATATGTGTTAACAGACAATGCTCATGTACAAAACTCCAGATAGGGAAAGCTTCAAAGGAGAGCTGATAGAAATGCTGACTGACATCATATTGGGGTCCCCAAAGCTCATGGTCTTGGAAAACTTCAGCATCCACACACAGTGACGCAAAACCTCCTGTCTACCACAGGTCTTAAACAAGCAATCTCTGGACTGATTCACACAACTGATGATACCCCAAACCAGTTCCTTGGTCTAGAAGTGGACATAGGAAATGTAAGCAGCACACCCCTGTCCTGGTCAGTCCACTGCCTCCTGCAAGCAGACATTGGACCCCAAATTCAGAAGCAGGAAAAAGGCTGAACCTTCTTCGCCTGTCCTCACAAGTACATGGCACTAGTCAAATTTCACTACCAGCAGAACAACTACAAACCTCCATTCCTTCAGAATAAAATGCAGAACCCACTTTTTGACTTTGTTGTTTTTGATGGATGAAAAAACAATAATGAAAGGGAAGGGAGAAAAAGAATGTGAGAGAGAAGAGGAGGAAGGAAGGGAAATGTGAGCAAGCAAATGAAACATGGAGTTCTGCATGGTTCTAGGCAAGTTACTTAATTGTATGTTCCTCCTTTTCTGGGTGCCTGACTTGAGATCTCAATGTGTGATTTGCAGAGGGGCTGAGTACTCACAGCTGCAATTGAAGTCAATGGGAGTTGTGCTTTGAACATATAAAGTGCTATATAATGCTGAGTACTCTGAAAAGACCTAAATGGTCTCCCACAGTATTCTTGCCAGCAAGTTTAAAAAGTATGGATTGGATGAACGGACTATAACGTGGATAAAAAGCTGGCTAAATTGTCAGGCTCAACGGGTAGTGATCAACAGCTTGATGTCTAGCTGGCAGCCGGTATCAAGCGGAGTGCCCCAGGAGTCGGTCCAGGAGCATAGGGGTGCCAGGTGTCCGGTTTCCGACTAGAATACCCGGTCAAAAAGGGACCCTGGTGGCTCCAGTCAGCATTGCTCACCGGGCCGTTAGAAGTCCCATCATCCAGATAATTAATGAAGATGTTGAACAAAACCAGCCCCAGGACCGACTCCTGGGACACTCCGCTTGATACCGGCTGCCAGCTAGACATCAAGCTGTTGATCACTACCCGTTGAGCCTGACAATTTAGCCAGCTTTCTATCCACCTTATAGTCCATTCATCCAGCCCATACTTTTTAAACTTGCTGGCAAGAATACTGTGGGAGACCATATAAAAAGTTTTGCTAAAGTCAAGATATATCATGTCCACCACTTTCTCCATATCCACAGAGCCAGTTATCTCATCATAGAATGCAATCAGGTTGGTCAGGCATGACTTGCCCTTGGTGAATCCATGTTATTGTTGGAACCTCAGCTGGAAATTTCCGGTCTTTTAGTCCATCAAGGTTTCCTTTCACTGTTGTTTTTCCAGTAGGCTGTTGAATTTAAAGTGACTACATTTTGTTGCTAAAAATACAATGAAACCTAATTATATGAAGATCTTCAGGAAATACTCAAGATTATCAATGATTCAGGAACTCTGTGACGGGAAGTAAGGGAGGATTCCTTCTCCGTACCCACTGCCTTGGAATGGTAACAGAGCTGCTCTAATGATTGGCATTTGCTGTTTTATCACCCTGGACCCCTCCACAGGGTGAAGGACCTGAAGATCTGTATAGAAGTGGATACTTGGGCCCCTCCCTAACTGACATCTGCCCCACTCCAAATCCCCCCTGTATATGGCGACTTCACAGATAGCCCCAGTGGAGCATGGTTTGGTGCCACACAGAGTACATGCCACCCCCTATGGCCCAACAGAACCATATTATTTTACACTGCCAGGGAGCCCGTCATACCCATATACGAGAGTGTAGGAATTGCCCTTTAATGTGTAGCAGTCTTAATAAAAGTGTCACTTGAACTCTAGCCAGATTCAGTATTTCTCAAAATATTCTACTGCCTCCGAATCTGTTGTATTTTGTTACACATTTCTTTTCCCACTCCTCATTTATAATATTAAAACCCTACAACAAACCTGCAACTAATTTCACAAATATATCCCATTTGTTTTAAGCACTTGGAAATTCTGAGCCGATTTAAGATGTCCATTTCATTCCACTTCCATTTCACCATTGTATACACACAGTGCATGGAGGATGAAGAATACTCTCTGCAGCAAGGGAACACAAAGAATTTAAGATTAAACGGTGTCAATAATTTGTGGATTACAGATGTGGGGTTCTTCTGTATTTCAGGATTGTGTGGTATCAACCATCCATTCTTTTGAGGAATCCATTATATTTTGTTGTTGATTATGAGGTTTTTTAGTAGGAGATCTCCAATGTAAAGGAATTTTTCAGAGGAGAAAATCTTGTTTGCTGGTAATTTATTTTAGAGCTTTTCCTTTTGATTTTCTGGAGAATGTAAGTAATATTTGCTAGAAAAATGACCTTTGAAAATATTCACTGTGATTATGTGCTCCTTCCTGGCCTACTAGAACCAAATGGATTGGGTGATATCATACTCACATTGGACTTCCTCATAAATCCCCGGGTTAATCAGAGGTAGACTCAAATTGCTAAACCTGCCCACGTGCACTCTGGTAAGTTATCTGTAAATTGCACTCTTGCTTTATTAATCACATGTTTTTGCTATGCATTGCCTACCTCAAGTGGTGCCACATACACCAGGGTAACTGCATTGCTCTGCTTTGTGGTAAACAACCCATATTTAGTGTGCCATAGAATAGTCATATGATATTACAATTGTATTCCACTGATACTGTGTTATAGTATGTTCATAGCCTCAAGATTTAAAATAAAATAATAATAATAATTAATAATTTATAATGGTAGACACTGGTCAGCATAAACCCAGGTACATTTTTACCTTATCTGCTATTCTTCAGTCTGTCTCATCTCTTTTGTTGTGTAATCGCTTTTGACTGTTTATATAATATTCATTATATTGGTCTATTGTGGGTAGCTTTCATACTGAAGTGAAAGGATACAGTAGGTAGAGTTATATGATGGGCCTGATTGTCCCCTGACTTTGCCCACCCATGTGAATACGAGTAGCAGAATGGTCCTCCGTAAATGGAGCAATATCGGAGATTCCTTTTTAAAAAAATCCAAACTAGTAGTGGAGACTTTTGCTGTTTTCATATCTTCAGTATGCTGTCAGCTATCAACTGTGCCAACGTGAGCCTGATCCAAACTCCATTGAAGTCCATGGAAAGTCTTTGATGTGAGTGGGCTTTGGCTCAGGCTCAAGGTCATTCTAATGAGACATGAGACGAGTTCATACTTCTCTCACAGTCAAAGCCTTGAAAGCCCCATTAAACAGGCTTTAGGAAATGCATACAGGACTGAATGATGGGATGCTTGGCCCCAACTTGAAGTAACTAGCTGCGTCTGCAGGCTTTTGAGAGCAGCAACAAATGTGATGGTTTGGTTTTTGTGCTAGTGGTGCTGTTGTTTTGGAACCATATGGTATATTATCAGTAGATTATTTTGCCACACCTCAGCCACTCTGCTGATTCTCCTGTAACCCTCCTGGCTATAAAAAGCAACAAAGAGTCTGTCTGACGAAGTGGGCATTCATCCACGAAAGCTTATGCTCCGATACATCTGTTAGTCTTTAAGGTGCCACAGGACTCTTTGTTGCTTTTTACAGATCCAGACTAACACGGCTACCCCTCTGATACTTGACCTCCTGACTATGCTTATGCATCAAAACCACTGTCCAACTTGGTTCCTTAGCATGCAGGAGATTGTGAAGTCTCATGTGCAGGCTGGCTCAATACTTCCAGGCCTCCACTTGCATTGGAACCAAAGGAAGGTAGCATGTACCCACTTTTAAGCACATGAGGACTCCCATTGAAATCAGTAGAACTATTCACGTGGTTTAAAATTATGCCCATAGGTAAGAACTTTGTTTTAACAGAGGACTGAATGATTCAGTGGTCAATTAACTAATAATTCACCAAGGAATCAATTCCGTTTTATTCAGCAAGTATTTCTTTTCATTGTGCTAATAGTTTACTTTCATGTATGACAAATGTATGTCTCCGAAGATATATTTTCTTGTAGAGCAACTACTGATATTACATGTTATTTTAGAAATCCCACTGAGCATAGTTATAATCACCCTCCCCCCCTCAAAATATCTGTTCTTAATTTTATATTTGTTATATGAAACTCTGTGGAAATAATAATAAAAGTTAATTAAAGCTACATTGTACAACACAGCATTTCCAGTTGAGCAGATTGAAGCTACAACTTAACTCCGCTGCACCCTGTAAATACACATTTAGTTCTTTGACTTTGATATGAAATGGCCGGCCACTGTTTACTCTGGGGAAATATTCTCAGCAGAAAAGCTGGGAATCCTGCAGTCGATAAAAATAAATAAAAAAAATAAAGTGAAAAAACAGGGAAAAAAAATTCTGAATAAATACAGCAGGGAAGAAAAGAGTGATATACTTACAAGCACTTTTTATACTATCTGTTACATCTTTTTAAGGGCTGGGTTTATCAGAGAACTGTTCAACAGTGTGAGACTCATTTTGATGCTATGTCATTCAAAAGAATACCAAATTTTTTGAGCAAATGATATGAAATCTCTCTTTTAAAATCTGTAGCTCATACTGTTATATCAACTGTACAGTTGTAGCACAAGTTAAAGTAACTATAAACAGTAATGTTTTCAACTAATAATATTGAATAGTTTTTTTTTATCTTGTAATAGGTAAGTTCAGATCACCCCATAACCAGAGTGTAATGAAATTGTCAACATTTTCTTCATTTCTTCTTTTCCTGACAAATGGTGTGAACATATCACCTTTTTCTCTTAATGGAAAACCTAACTGGAATACATCAAAATGCTATTAGGTTTTTCATTTTCTACCACAATTTAATGCTGGGGAATGCATGCAACCTTCATCTGTGCACCACTGTAAAATATACCCTGTCCCTGATAAAATGACTGCAATGGAAAATCAAACAGAATTGTTCTCTGTTTTGTATTGCTATTCCTTTGTTACAGTGTCTTTTTGAGTGTGTGCGGGGGGGAGGGGTGGATTATCAGGGCTACATGAATACACATTGGTTATGTTAACAAAAATGTGTTTAAATTTTACTTATGTAATTGTAATGTGTAAATATGTTTAATTAAAAAGTCTTCATTGCTAACACTATTTATGTAAACATGGCATTTTTTTATATAAAGGATGAAGCAGACAATGTATTTACCATAAATTTCAGAGGATGCTGATTGCAGTATTATGTGGAAAAGGGAGAAAAAAGATCAAGTACCCTTATCCCAAGGGAAATATCTGTAACCTATTTATTGTTTAATTCATTTTGTCATGGACTAAACCAATAACGGGATATACAATAAATCCAAGCTTGCATACACAATATGTATAAGTCAGTGTAGGGACAGAAAAGGAAATTCTCCCACCTATAAAATTACGCCTTCTGAGGCCTAATCCTGTACTTATTGAAGGTGGTAGGATTTATGCTATTGGCTTTAATGGGAGCAGAATTAGGCCCTTGTATTGTACCTCAAAGGGAAAAATGGAAAGCTGTAGGTCAGCATGTGTGCTGGAATCACAGTTCAACCTGAGTACAAGGTGCAGGAGCATGGTAGTCAACTTCATAAGCAATTGTGCTTTATTAGGTCAGAGAGATTTGAAAAGAAAAGAAAAAAAGGTAAATTTCTGGCAGCTCTAAACAGGTTGATAACATTTTTTAAATTCAGATTTATTTGATAATGCAGAAATTATGTGCATCCTTCAAACCAAATTGAAAGTAATGAGGCAAAAGAATACTAAAATCGTTCTACTGATTAAAAAAGCAAAACAAAAGTCTCAGTGAGAGAAAAGAAACAAATTGCAGGAGGAGCTTGAAGATGATACATAAGAAGTAAAATGGGACTACAACATAAGGTTTTAAGAATAAAGAACACCAAGCGTTCTGAAAAAAAAAATCAAAGTTATAAGCTAGTATTTGACTAAAGGCAAGATTTGACAAGCAAAGTAGCTTCCTACGGTCCAGATTGTAATAAATGCATAAAAACCCCTCATAATAAAATTAAGACATTTGATTTTGTTTTCTATGAGGTAAGTAACGGTGGACACTCTATAAGGTAATTTTTGATACCAAGAATTGTGTATATAAAGTGTTTAGTTTTATTTTGTTTCAGTATGAATGCTGCACATCAGACAGAGTCTTTCCGCTAAGACCTGGGAAGGAAAATAAATCAGAACTGTCTTAGAACTCTTGATCTGATTTATCTTGAAAGTTCTATCTAGAACAGTAGGAAGAATGTACAATGAAGGAATCTGATTTTTCCCTTTCATTGTTGCAGATAACACAAAAATCTGCATAACAGAGTCCATTTAAAGTTTTGGATCAGATGTTACCATGTAAAATAACATCATGGAACTTCCTTGATTAAGTGGCAGTTAAAAGCACAATGTTTCTGAGCATCAAAAAACATAAAACAATTCATTTGAAAATGCTGGATAAATAAAATATGCTTTCTCTATACTAAACCACATAGTATACAATATTGCACTCACCCTGAAAAATAAATCATGTAGTTAGAAAAAGGATTAAAGCTGTTTGAAAACACTTTTTAAATACAAAATTGAATATAAAAAAAGCATTCTGTTGAATGATGTACAGATTTATGGGCTGCCTTTGTAGCAGTGCTTAAAGGTTTTAGCTAGCAGCATCTAGATCTGGTCCACTGAAGCTGCAACAGTGGTTGTAGACAGGTGTTCTCTCCTTCTCCTTGCTCATCAGAGTGATGTAGCTATTGTCTCAGCCAGATATATTGTCAGCCCCTAGGAAAATCAGAGAGCAAATGTAGAGGTCATTAGCTAGCACCTTTTGGTCTTGCTGTAATCACATCCCAATTGCATACATTGCAATTTACATAGCATTACCCATTATGCTTTGTGCGGCAATTTTGCTTTTGGAGGTCGCTCTAACTTGATTAACTCTCTTTAAAAAGTGCATTTGCTTGGCATCAAAGCCATGCATTTACACGTTGTACTATATCCCTTGTTGGCAGTTTCTATGAAACCAAAGTGCTGTGTCAAATTGTACTGGGACTCCTGAAAATGTAACCATATTGGCAAAAAAATCTATAAGGTAAGACCCAGAATCTTCAAAAACTGTATGTCCAATTAAAAACCTGCCAGTTGGACATTGCTAAATTTGTAAACCACAATAGAGGTATTTTAGAATTGCTTTTTTTATACTCTGTTTGTTTGTTTTATTTTTAATTAGAGACCTGAACTGTCTGCCTCCCTTATTCATTTTCTTCAGCATTAGCTGCTCATAGTGGATGTTCAATCCACTAGGTATGTGTCAGAATTTGGATTGGATACCCATTATCGAGATTGATAGCAGTTATCAAACCTCAAAATACGTGTGTGTTCTTTTTTAAATATTAGCTGTCACGGTATGATAAGTTGTGTTGGATTGTATGTTGCACAGTATAAAGCATAGCACAGCGGGGCACAGTTTTAAAGATGAACACACACTATTTTAACTTCATGACAAAAAATTGAAACGGTGTCCCCAATAAAAAAAGAACCTGAGATTCACTATCAATTCAGGATGTATTAAAATTGTTCAACATCACTAGCTTTTGTGTTCTAACTTGATTTCATTGCATTAGTAATATGGAAATTGTGTTTTCAGATCTGATAGACTGGATAAAATTTGCTGAGAATTTGAATAATTAGTTAAACAGAATATGCACAAAGGTTACAACACTGCAGATACATGCAAAATACAGGAGAAGGCAAGTGCAAATTGACCTGTATTATATAGGAGGGATGGATAATCAAGCTCTGTTATGCATTTTACAGGATATTGGTCTGCCAAAGCAACATGAGATGCCTGGAAAATGTGATCCATAATATGTTTTCTGGATATATGTACAATCCTTCCCATTTTGCAATAATAAGTTCATTTTTGTGCTGAGTAATTTCTTTTTTCTTTAATTTAATTACAAGATCTTGGTGACATGTTATTGTATTTAACAACAACAATTAATACTGTTACTGCTTAAGAAGAAATACACACAGGTGCATTCAAGCCATAATAGCATAATTTTAGCAAGGGAGTGCAGTTCTTTTCTTACACGCTGAAATAATCTCAAAACATTTTACATACATTTTTCTGCAGAAATTTACACATTAATGCAGTCTAATTGGCTACTGTTGCAGTCTTTATGCTATCTGCAATGCTCAGACATCTTTAATAAGGAAGCTCCAGAACAGTTTTTGGCTCTTTAATGGGGACATTAAAAGTGTATAATTGTCCCTTTGTGCATACAAACTAACAAAAACACTTTTATACTGACACAGGATTGCTGCTCTTATTTATTATTTTTTTTATTTTTTATTTCTTTAAAAGGTACTGGTGAAGAGTTCACTTCTGGCAAAGTAAAATGTGGTGTTCTAATTAAGTGGAAAACTTGAAAAGGGAGGCTTTTTGCAGAGGGGTCTCAATTGCTTCTTGTAACCTTTCTGAAAAGGGCAGAGTGTTAAAACAAACCTCCCACTTTTATTTCAAAAGGAAAAAAAATCAGAAGCTAAAGATAATCTCTCCATTAGTATTATTAATAGTGTTCAGCTTTCTTCACATGCTTTAGAAGCAGACAGACTTGTCATGAGCATCACATTTGCAAGCGCTGTCACAGCTACTGAAGGCTCTGGTAAAAGCACAGAAGTGTGTTAACAGTAACTGCAAGCAGCCTTTGGGGAACAATAGGCTTACCTATACTGTGCCCAGCTATTCAAAAAAACAAGTTGCTTTATTATACTCCATACTCTCTTTAGTGCTCATATAGTGCTTGACCCAGCCTCATTTTTTGAAGTACTGTCACCAGTTCTAAATACTTTTTTCATTCCCTTTGGATTAGCTAATTTGACTGTTACAACATTCACCAAAGAACATTGAATTCACTGTCTCTGTCCAATAGATTCTAGTACTAGAGAAAGGAACCTTACTTCAGAGGTTCTTCCATATTTCCTCTACACACACATTTTAACATTTGTCTTTAAAAAATCTAACAATTATTTGATTATCTTGACAGATACATGTTGGCACTAACTATCCAGAAAAAGTCCTTGGTATTAAAACAATAGCAAAAAGTAACCCAGATTTTTGAGAACAATTGTAATAGTGTCATTAGTGCCATAAAACTTCTCAAGCATGTCAGAATCATTCAGCAAGAACAATGTGGGATACAATTATAAAAGCCTTGCCTAACTAGGAAGTAATTTATGTTTGGATTTGGCTGTGTTGTGTTGGTAATTAATCTGCTCTAGGTTGGGTGCAGTGTTGAACAAAAATGCATTTTAACATGCTTTGTGGATGTCTTACACTGGGTTATGGAAAGTGGGCTAACTTTGAATGACTATACTTTGTCTTCTGTAATAAAGCAGTGGCTGCAGTATAATCAAGCTGAATAAGCAATCAGCTAGGATAGTGTTTTCAGATCTTTTTTGTTTCTTCCCTAGGTCAAGTAAGTGCCTAACTGACATACTTTTATAGGATTAGGCAAGAACTAACTGTGCTGGCATCTAATCTGTTTTAGACAGAGGTTCATTTTGCCCAGCTTCTACATCAATTGGGAAGCAAAGCTACATATTAGGCAAACAATGAATATTGTATTTAGGCATGGCAAATAAAACAAATGGGACATGAGCAGTTTTTATGAAAATGTGGTACCATATTTCAATTAAGGTATAGCAAAGAAAAAATATCTACTGCCAAATGGCATATTAGATATTCTGAGAGCAACAGCTGTATCTGTGGGCTTTAGCTACCTAGGGCAAGACAAGCCAGAAATGTCTTAGTTCTCAAAGATTTGTGTCCCATTGTGAGACAGGAAGGACAGCCTCATTCTAAGACCAACATCTATTGCCTGAGTGCTTCCTTTGTGTCAGCTCCTTGGTGAGCAAGAAGCAATGAGCTTCTCAAAATCTAACCAAATATTGGTATGATAGGATGAAACCATACACAAAAAATCAGGCTTTGCAAATGTTATACAATTTTCTCCTTCTCATCTATAAGAGTAGGTGGGTAGGCATCTAGTCAAATGATACTTAAGAGAAATAGAAATATAAGTGAATAATAACCCCTGCTCTAAAGATACCCTATTGAATGGATTCTTATCTGCAGAGACTAAAAATGTGAATGAGAATTTCCATGACCCCTCAGATTCTCCATTCATTAAGAATTTAACAACTGCATAAGGCAGTTTCAGATAACCAGGAAGAACTAAGTTTTCCTCAGTCCCCATCCACATCAAGATCCCAAATGGAGAAATTGAACAAGTGGCCAACAGATGGCCATATGGTCCTCAAGATCAGGGCTATACAAATGTTGTACTTCAAGACAGTAGTTCAGAAGGAAATTTATAAGCCAAGATTCAAGTAGTAGGCCATTTGCTACACTGATTCCCAATTTAAAAACCAGCCAACCAATGAACCAAAAATCCTTCACATCAAGGGAATGATTTTAACCAACTTTTTACCTCAAGAAATTTTCCTTTGGGTATGTATGAGGTCAGAAGTGAGATGAAATGTCAGCTAAAGCTTCACCTTCCATGGAAAGCAATCCATGTGAATTATACAGAATAAAATTGTTGGGATAGTCTGACCAATTGCCTTTTTATTAAATGAAGCCTCAGATTTAATATCCTGGGATCCTGATATTTCCCCCTGACCGTGACTGCTAGCAGAGGAAGGACCCTTCAGCTAACAGCTGTGAGTTGCTTATGGAAAATAATGTGCAAAGAATGCATTTCTCTCTGCCATGCATTATACCTGGCTGTGGATAAAGATAATGGCTCTAGTCCCAGTTGCTTCCAGTTCTTCTTTTCTTGTGATGACTTAATTCATCACAAACAGGGAAAGCAATACAAAAATATGGGACAAGCAAGTGCAGCAGCATGAACATAAAATGCGCCTTTTATATATTCAAATTCATATCTAGTTGTAGAAATATTCATGACTAATATTAAACTAAGCCCAGAATTAGGCGAAATGCAACAGACATATATTGAAGCGAGCATTTTATTATGTGCCATGTCAGTCAGATTAAAGAAAAGAGTGCATGACACCGACAGGATATTGCATGTATATCAAGCAATCTATTTATATATGACAGGGAGGGTTTGATTTCTGGAAGGAGTGACAACCCTGTGAAATAACTGCTCGCCTTCAAAATTACTATAGAATAAATGTATTCCCTTTAGAACACAATTTTAAATTACAATTAACAAAATGTAGATAAATATGTTTTGGAATCAATAGTGACATTCTGAATAGGGGAGGAAGAAATAATCTGTAAAGATACAGAGGGGTTGTTTAGAGTCATCAGCACCCAAGCTCTGAAATACTGAATGAGGAAAGCAAAGAATATTTCTCCTGGAGAAGGTAACTTAATAGAAGTGATGATTCGTTTATTACCAAAAAGGCCTTGAAGTGTGTGTGAGGGGGTGGGGGTTGGGATGGGGGGGATAGTAGTGGTGTGGAGGGGAGGTGCCATTTTTTTCCATTACCTAGGGATAAAATATAGAGGTGAATCTACTGTCATTAGCAATAAGTGATCAATATGTTAGTCCATTTATAAAAATAAGTGATAACATTTCATTTGCCTTACTACGGTTTCCAGTCCAATTACAGCTGTAGTTTTATTACATGTTTCTGCTCATTTCTTCCCAGGTATAACACTGAGTAAACGACTGAGGAAATAGAAGCTCAAATGCTAAAAATGGGTAATTACTGCATCTTTTTACTCTTTTTTTTTCTCCTACAAGTAGCCTTTGCCAGGGGAAAAAGAAGACAAGAATTAAAGCTGAACCCACTAACTTCATTACCTGTAAAGATAAAGTGCACTGAAAGATAAATAATTTGAGTTCACAGTCATTACACTTGGATGCTTATACAAGTCACAGAGATAAGGAAAAAGAACAATCAGTGGTCAGTTGACTTTATTTCCTTTTTTTCTAGAATTGTAATTTGTATGACTCTTACATGTTCCCAAGTTTATCTGAGCAGAACACATATAGACCATCTGACCAGCTGTCCATAAAATATGTTAAATAGAAAAGCAGAGATTTCGTGTGAGACACATCAAGCTGCATTCTGGAAGCAGTAATGAGAATGATTGTAGTCAAGTCTCTTGCTGTTATTTCCATGAGGTTTCAGCAATATCAAATTGGTACATTTGGGGGAGCTATAGGACAGATGCAATCAGGGCTGGCTTTATATATCAATAATTTCAAACTGTATTTTCTCATAACCTTTCCTTCTTTGTTCAAAGGGGGACTTCCATTTTAAATTGTAATCTATGACTTTTGAAACGAATGTTAAAGTGTCTCGCCGACAAATTCTTCTGGTTGGTTTTCTTCTCTCTTCTTTCTTCTTCTCCTTGCTGTATTGAAAAGCCATCATGGTAGCATTATGTGGAGGTGAAAGGTACTAGACTTTAAGGCGACAATTAAGCCACCATTTTTTAGTGGGATTGCTATGGGGATTATGTATTTAGGAGATGCTAATCAGAGTTGCACATGGATGTTAAAATTCAGCATATATTAGCTACTTACAGCCAGAGATTAAACCATTTCCACAACACACTGCTAACATCTTAGTCTGAATACTTTCTACTTTCAAATCTCACTCTACATTAAGCTTGATTACTTGTGGGCTTCGTAATGCATTTGCTAATATCATCTTAATCCTTCTGTGGCATTATATAGTATAACAATGAATAATGACCCACATACAGGAGCTGCTATATCACAAGATCCAAGGAGGATTTAGTACAAGGAAGTAAAAAATCTGGGGTTGTCATACTTAAATAATAATTATAACTTGGGCTCACAAAATCCTGGCCTTTGACTGGATAAAAGCAGCTAAAACGCAAGGAGGATATTTACCTTTGTATAACAGGTCCAAACTTCTCTTATAAACAGGTGTTTCCTGTGCCAGCCCTTTCCCTTCGCATTGGTGTGGATTTATAAACAGCTTCAACCTAGACTATGGTAGTTATTTAAAAAAAATTAAAACTAAAATTAGAGTGTCTTAATTTTAGTAACATTATAAAGGTAGGTTTCAGAGTATAATATGCTATTATAAAGGTAAAAATTTCTCAGCAACAATTTAACTTAAACTATATATTTTTAAAATATGTTTTGGAGTTTACAAATCCCTTTTTCATTTTTTGGGTTAATAAAACTTAAAATGAAAAATGGCATATTGTGGTTGAAATTGCTATGTATATTAGTGAAATTCTACCTTAACTTATTGGACAAGGACACCAAAGGTCCTGTAAATGTAAACAAATGTTTGTTTACTACTACCACTTATCATAAAGTATTTTAAATTTGGCCAAATTCTCACTGGGCAATTACATTCTGCCTAGTTAAATACATGACACCACCCCTTCCTTCCCTGTTGCAATTTCAGTTGGGTAGAGTATTCTGCTTCATTGCTTATCCTAACCTGTTATGAAGAGTTGCTCTGTACTATTAAATAATTGGTATGCTCTCCTACAGAGATGGTTGCATTTCACTTAATTTAACTAATATATAACTCTCATTGTGAAGAGAAATATCTTTTGGGGTGAATGGGATTATATCAAAGCAAGACGTACTTTACATTTATAAAGGTATTTAATTTAAACTCTTTTGATAGATTTGATCAGCACTGAAGTTATGGAACTTGAAGTCAAGACTTCTGATTCTTTGTTAGCAAGTTGGTACCAAATCATGGCTTGCCCTTTGCAGGTGCACTAGAGAGAGAGAAAGAGAGAGAGAGTGTAATAAAAAACAAAGGTCCAGATTCACAAAAGTATTTAGACACTTAGCTCCCATTCATTTCAATGGTAATTAAGTGTCTAAGTACATTTGTGAATCAGGGTCAAAGAGTCTTTTTTCACTTCTACTCGGAGCAAGCAACAGTGGATGTGTGGAGAATAGGCATTGCAGAATTAGAATTGAACCACAAACTCTCTAGGGAATCCTGTTGCAGCAGGGTCCCTCATAAACCAGGCCATGGATTGAAAGCCACAGTCTAGCTTGTAAATAAATGTTCAGTTTCTCAGTTTACCCATAAGTGAAATGGGCAACTGTGGATGCTATATTGGTGTACAAGTCTCTTGTCTTTGATGATATGTAGCTCTTTTTTTCTGGCTATTTCAAGTCATGTGATTCCAGGAGATGAATATGTTTTGGATTCCTTTCATTCTAATTTGGATTTGGATTTTAAATTGTCAGTTGAACATGTAGAGGGAAAGAAATTGGCCTGCTTTCATTTATCGCTACATGTGCACTGTCTCATTTATTACTTGTTCATTACTATATGTGCTGGTGTTTGTTACTCTCACATCTTCGTTCATCAGAGGTATCTTCTGTTCCTCACTTGTTTATTTTTCCTGTGAGGTTTTTCCCTCATTAGAGATGTATTTGAATTTTATTTTTGTGAGAGGAATATCGATTTTTGGCTCAGTCGGGGACACAAATTTGTAGGACCATTCTAATTTCTCGGCTTCTCTGGCTATGAAGTTTAGCAGCCGCTAATCAGTCAAGAGTGTGTGTTGTGTGTTGAGAGACTGCTACTTCTCTGTACTTCTGTCATATACAAATCAGTCTTAACGTACATGGAGTTTATTTCTGGTTTCTCAGGAAGTAATTTTCTTCTTGGAACAATGAAAAAGAAGGCGGCATATTTAACACTTCTCAGTTGAAGTGACAAACGAGTTCTGATCTTGCTACCACTGAAGTCATTAGGTAAATATGCATTGATTTCAAGAGATGCAGAAGTGGGTACTGAGTAGTAAATGGCATCATCACATAGCAAGAGTAACAAAAATAAGTTACAAGAACATTATGGTTGCATGGTTAGGCACTTAAGAGTGACAAAACACATACAACCTGAATCCTGCCCTTGTGCATATGTATTATGATACAGTCTTTGACGATGTGGTCACATACTAAGAATATATGTAATATATGATTGTGTGTGTGAGTGTTCCTCAGACAACACATCATATTATATAACATGTTCTACAATCTTCGATATGCATTTGTAACATTCTAAATGGTTTTTCATTATTGTACACATATAGCAAGTACTGTATATGCTAGTGAAACTGAGTCCACTGATAAGAAAAGTATAGTCATAGACTCATTGACTTTAAGGCCAGAAGGGGCTATTATGATCATCTAGTCTGACCTCCTGCACATTGCAGGCCACAGAACCTCACCCACCTGCTCCAGTAGTAGATTCCTAACCTCTGGCTGAGTTACTGAAGTCCTCAAATCATGATTTAAAGATTTCAAGTTACAGAGAATCTACCATTTACATTAGCTTAAAGTTGCAAGTGACCCATGCCCCATGCTGCATAGCAAGGTAAAAAAGCTCCAAGGTCTATGCCAATCTGACCTGGGGGAAAATTCCTTACCAATCCGAAATATGGTGATCAATTAGACCCTGAGCATTTTGCCAAGACCAACCAGCAAGACACCTGGGAAAGAATTTTCTGTAGTAACTCCTCCCCATCTAGTGTCCCATCATCAGCTATTGGGGATATTTACTACTAGCAGTTGCAGATCAGATATATGACATTTTAAGCAGCTTCATCATGCCATCCTCTCTATAAACTTATTATCAAATTCAGTTTTGAAGCCAGCTAGGTTTTTTGCCTTCATGGCTTCTGTTGGAAGGCTGTTCCAGAACTTCACTCTAATGGTTACAAATCTTTGTCTAATTTCAAGCCTAAACTAGTTGATGGCCTATTTATTCGTTCTTGGATCCACATTGGCATTTAAATTAAATAACTCCTCTCCCTCCCTGGTATTTATTCCTTTGATGTATTTATAGAAAGCAATCATATCTTCCCTCTGAGTTTCTTTGGTTAGGCCAGTGGTCCCCAAACTTTTTGTGGCCAGTAGCACATTCATGTTTTCAGAAGAGTGTGGCGGGCACCAACAATTTTTTGAGGCTGATTTTGTATTTGTACATTAAATATTACAAAAACCATTATATTTAATATTACATAATATATGAATCCAGAGAGAAGAGAGAAGCCGGAGAGAAGCCGCAAGGACAGAGAACACCGGCACCCGCAGCCCCGGAGTACTCTTTCCCCAGCAGGCGCGGGGCCCCGGCTTCTCTCCCCTGCTGGGCACTAGGCGGGCCCTGCCCCTGTCGGGGCAGGGCCGGCTCTAGGCTTTTAGCCGCTCCGAGTAAAAAAATTTTTGGCTGCTCCTCACCCCATCCCTAGGCTCTCCTCCCCCCGAACCAGTGCTGTCCCTCACCCGCACCCAAATGCACATGGAAGGCATAGGGACTAACCCTCAAACCTTGTACCCTGAAAGGGATGGGGATCTAGTAAAGAGGATTTAGGCAGAGGAGCGGGTGTCGGGGTGTTTGGGGGCTCTACACTGGCAGAGAAGAGGGGTGTGATTGATGTACTCATGGAGGAGGGTGGAGGAGGAGAGGGGGTATCAGGAGGGTGGCAGGAGAAGAGGTGCAGGGGTAGGGGGCGGTGTGGGAGGAGAGGGCTGGGGGATGGTACAAGAGGAGAGGTTCAGGTGAAGGGAGAATACAAGGGAAGGGGTTTGGCGAAGGAGCGATGGGGGGAGGTACAAGTGAAGAGGCTGCGAGCGGGATGGGGGGTGAAAGGGCTGAGAGGGGCAGGCGCTGACAACTGCTTCCCCAGCCCCATGCAGGCAGAGCCGAGAGGACGGACACTGACCCCCAGGTGCCCGAGCCGCAGCGGTCCCCCGGCGGGGCAGTATCCCCCGCTGCCCCGCTCAGAGCCAGGCTCTGCCTCTCCCCGCCCATGGCGCTGTGGGGGTCTGGGGCAAGCAGCGCGGGGCTGAGGCGGGGGAGGTGCATGGTGGGCTGGGTCCGGGGGCAGGAGGGGGTAGCTCCCTGGCAGCTCGGGCTGCCCAGCCACTCGCCCCATCAGCGCATGAGCCGGGATCCGCTCCCCGTGCCCAGCTCAGCGGCGCCCTGCACAGCCCACTCGGGCGGGGAAACGCCGCACCGCCCTGGGGAGACTCAGAGCAGCGGCAGTGGCGGCAGCGGTAGCGGTGGTGGCAGCAGGACCCCTCCTCCCTCCCTGCATCCTGGGCCCCACTTCCCTCCCTCCCCGGCTCCTCACACACTCCGGGAGCCACTCTCGCCGCCGCAGCCCGGGCTTGGCTCCAGGGGACGATGCTCTGGCTCTCCAGCGGCAGGGCTCTGGCCAGGGCCGGCTCCCGGCTTTTTGCCGCCCCAAGCAGCACCGGAGTTCTCTCCAGCTTAAGCCACAGCCTTGCGTCTGCCAGGGACCGAGAACACCAGCGCCCGCAGCCTGCAGCCCCATTGATCTCTGTCCCCGACAGGCGCGGGGCTGCGGCTTCTCTCCGGCTTAAGCCGCGGCCCCGCACCTGCCAGGGACTGACAACACCGGCGCCCGCAGCCTGCAGCCCCGGAGTTCGCTGTCCCCAGCAGGTGTAGGGCCGCGGCTTCTCTCTCCAGCTGGGCACTAGGTGGGCGCACATAAATGCCCCAGCGGGCGCCATAGCACCCATGGGCACCGCATTGGGGACCACTGGGTTAGGTTAAACAAGCAAAGCTCTTTGAGTCACCTCTCATAACGTAGGTTTTCCATTCCGCTGATAATCCTAGAAGCTCTTCTCTGCACCCATTCCAGTTTGAATTAATCTTTTTGCATCCTAGGATTGCAGTACCTTTTTCATGGCTGAATCTCACTGGTGGCTCATAGTCATCCTGTGATCAACCAGTGCACCCATGTCTTTCTTCTTCTGTGTCACTTCCAACTGATATGTCCCCATTTTATAGCAAAAAATCTTGTTGTTAGTCCCTAAACACATGACTTTGCACTTTGCACTATTAAATTTTGTCCCATTTCTGTTATTACAGTTTTCAAGGTCATCCAGATCTTGTGTCATATTCTGGTCCTCCTTCATATTGGCAATACCTCCTAACTTTGTGTCATCCACAAAGGTTATAGCACACTCTCACTTTTTGTGCCAATGTCATTAATAAAAATGTCAAATAAGATTGGTCCCAAGAGTGATCCTTGAGAAACTCCACCAATAACCATCTTCCAGCCTGACAGTTCACCTTTCACTATGACCTGTTATAGTCTCCCCTTTAACCACCTTTCAATTATCATATTAATCACATCTTCTTCAATTTAACTAATAATTTCCCATGTGGAACTGTATCAAAAGCCTTACTGAAATCCAAGTAGATTAGATCTACTACATTTCCTTTGTCTAAAAAATCAGTTATCTTCTCAAAGAATGAGATTAGGTTTGTCTGGCATGATTTACCTTTTGAAAAACCATGTTGTTTTTTATCCAAATACTATTTATCTCTATGTCCTTAACTACTTTCTCTTTCAAAATTTGTTCTAAGACCTTGCATACAAGTGACGTCAAATTAACAGGCCTGTAATTTCCTGGATCACTTTTTTCCCCTTTCTTAAAAATAAGTACTATATTAGCAATTCTCCAGTCATAGGATAGAACCCACAAGTTTACAAATTAATTAAAAACTGAGTCCACTGAAATTAAAAGCTTCTTTTTAATCGAACAGTTTACAGGCAAAGTCTAGCAAAGTAATAGAAACATTTACTGGAATGTTTAGGTCACCTAAGTTTTAGCTAATTTTTTTCATCATAAATTCCCTTATTCCCTGCAATGCACCTAAGGAAGGCTACACTGTACGAGCAGTTAAATTTGCTTTAGAGTTAACTGCTTTTATCTATGGCCAAAGGGTTCATGGGAATTATCGTTCTGATCCAGAGCCCATTAAAGTGAACAGGAGTCTCTCCAGTGATTTCAGTGAGTTTTGGATCAGATCTATGTATTTATTTGGACTGAATCCTGCTCCCATTAAAGTAAATGGCAAAATTAATATTGATGTCTTTGATGCCAGGTATGGCACACTTGTAAATAAAAATAGACTAGGAAAAAATATCCTTCATCTACTTCCACACATTTCTCTTCCAACAAAGAATTAATCTGCACCAGACATCCAAGCCCATCTTGACAGTTTGGAAACAAGGGCAGTATAAATATGTATTTAAACTCTATACAGTTGATATACATATCTCTTTTCAAATTTATACCAATGTAACAAGGGGGCTTGGTCTCCCTCCCTGACAGATGCAGAGAGAGCTGCGACCGCTACCTAGTGGGCAGAGCCAGGACACCCGTGACCGCCCCGCTTGAAGCAGAGGGACGGGACAGGAACTGGAAATGTAAAAGACATGCCCTTCAGCTCAGTTGGAGGAGAACTGCCAGAGGAGCAGGACGTCTCCCCCCCACACCCACTCACTGCTGAAGCTCGGACCTGACAGAGGCCGCTACATCGCCAGAGACCTGCCGGAACTGCCAGGCACTGGTAACACCGAGGAGCTGCTGGGACTGCCACTAGCTGTTTGCTCCAATGAAACGAACACCGACCCTGTAACCCAGGTACTCCCTGACTGGGAGTGTAGGAAGGAGCCCAGGGAAGCCAAATAGGGTTCGGCTGTGTTACTGACTGCAAGATGGCCAGTGTGTTGTGGCCGGATTTCTCCACTGACCCAGTGGCAGATCACTCTGCCATTGTTAGGGTCCTGGGCTGGGACACAGTGGAGTGGGGTGGGCCTGCGTCCGCCTAATCCCTGCCACCCCATTCCTGGGAGTAACAGCCTCCCCACTTTTAGGCCAAGAGGCCTGCATTGGTCTGTCACCCACCAGAGCTAAGATGCCAGATGGCTTTGTTGTCTGTCCCAGCAGAGAGCTGATCCCCCTAGACCAGTGGTTCTCAAACTAGGGCTGCAGCTTGTTCAGGGAAAGCCCCTGGCGGGCCGGGCCAGTTTGTTTACCTGCCGTGTCCGCAGTTTCGGCCGATTGTAGCTCCCAGTGGCCGTGGTTCGCTGCTCCAGCCCAATGGGAGCTGCAGGAAGCAGCGCTGGCTGAGGGACATATTGGCTGCCGCTTCCCGCAGCCCCCATTGGCCTGGAGCGGCGAACCGCAGCCACTGGGACCCGCAATTGACCGAACCTGCAAACGCGGCAGGTAAACAAACCATCCCGGCCTTCCAGTTTTATATGAGCTTTCATTTAATGTTTGTCATACATGCATTTGTCCTAAACTATAGAACAACAGTCAGTGGGCAGGAGTAATATGAAAATATGAACATATGCTAGTGGCACAACACTATGAAAGTTTGTTAGTACCAATGATGAGGACTTTATTCAAAAAGTTTTGAAGAGAGTGTGGGTTTATGTCGTTTAATACTGAAAAATCCAAAATAGAAAGGATCAGATTTAAAGAAGGCAAAAGTGATTGTGTCCTAAGTGATCACAAACTGAAATGCACTATTTATTTTTACATTTTTCCATTAAGCTTCAACAGAAGTATAGCACAAACTAATGTACTTTGTAGCTAATGTACTTTATTGTTGCTGAATGCAGTGGCAGATATTGGTATGGATCACGGGGCCGAAAGTACTCTCAAGGTATGGTGGTAGGGGAATGAAGATTTAAACCTCTTGCCGCCTATTTTAAATTCATCTTCCTTCCTGTACAAATTGGGGCACGGAAAATAGAGTTTAATAGATTCAAAGAGTTTAAGGCCAAAAGGGCCGTGTCCAGCCTATCAGACCTTTTAATCTGGCCCTCGAGCTCCATTGCTTCATTCCGCCTGGGGGAGATGGGGGCAGGAGCTTGCCCCATTGCGCCTGCCCAGCGCTCCCGCTGGGTAGTGGGATCAGAGACTTGCCCTGCTCTGGCACTCCAGCTGGGGAGTAGGGTCGGGGGGGCTTGCCCCACTCCACCTGCCTGGCGCTCTCATGTGTTCAGGACCTGGCGCTCCCATGTGTTCAGGACCTGCATGATGGGTGTGAGGGCACGCATGTTACTCCTGATGTACAACCCAAATGCACCTCACGCTCCATCAGACCCTAGAACCTGCAAGCCCACATGCCTGCTACTTGTTGGCTTAGGAGACTTTGATGTTAATTTCGTGAGCATTCATGGCCCGCCAGACAATTTCCATTCCCAGATATGGCCCTCAGGCAAAAAAGTTTGCCCACCCCTGATCTAGTCTGACCTCCTGTATATCACAGGTTACTATATTTCACACAGTTACTCTTGTATTGAGTCCAATGGCTTGTATTAGGCTAAAGCATATTTCCCAGAAAGGCAGCCAGTCTTGATTTGAGAACATCAAAAGATGGAGGATCCACACAAAACCGAACACCCTTGCCCCACCCCTTCTCCGAGGCTCCACCCCTCTCTCTCCATCCCTTCTCCCTCTGTTGCTCACTCTTTCCCATCCTCACTCAGTCGTTCATTAGCACCGGGCTAGCAAGGGTCCCTTTTCAACCAGGTGTTTTGGTTGAAAACTGGACGCCTGGCTACCTTACATCCTTGGTATTTTTTTTGTCTGTTTTGTTTGTTTGTAGCGCTTAATCACCCTCACTGTTGAAATTCCGTGCCTAATTTTTAATTTTTTTTTTTTTACTTCAGTTTCCAAACATTAGTTCTTGTTTTACCTTTTTTTTTTTGCTAGATTAGGGAGACGTTTAGTACCTGGTATTTTGTCCCCATCAAGTTACACCATAATCGCGTCAATATTTTTTGATAAACTGAACAGATTGAGCATTTTAAGCAGCTGCTTCCTCCTGTCAGATGCCTCATTGCCCCAAATCCCCACCCCTACAATTTCCTTTGGGCCAAAAGACTCCCAACTGTCCTCCACCCAGTTACCAAAACTTCCATCTTTGCCCCAACAACTTTTACAATGCGGCCACACATGTACAGTATAAAACTCAGTGGCACATTGAAAACTGAACATTTGGGGGCAATATAAAATAAGTTGATATAAACATAAAATAACAAGGGATGCTCTCCTTATTAGGCTGGAGTAGGGGAAGGAAAGAAGGGCTTTGCAAGCATATGAGTCAGTGGCACATAACCAAGATCTAATATTCCTCAGAGAACAAAGCGTGCTGGGTGGTGATGTGAGGAGTTGAAACGATTACTTTAAATTGTCATTTCCCCCCCCCATCCTGTGTCTTTCCATAGTGTGAGACTAATACCTTATTCCATTTGGTCCTGGAAAGTGGAGTGAATGTATATGAGCTGACATTTAGCTATCGGAAATATTGTCCTGGTAAATATGAGCTATTACCAGCACTGGAGATTAATACCTCAAATGAGGAGAAAGCAAGCTCAGAAGGCTGGTCTTTAGGTGTCCTTAGTGTTCAATAAAGAGAAGTTTGGTGAAGTAAGGAGATTAAACTTCAAAAGATCCATCATTCTTTTTGGACTGGCCCATAAAGAACTGAAGATTGGATTTCTTTTCAGGAGGCTGACAGAGCTGAGAAGGGGATAGATTGGATCTAACAGACTAGCAAGGCAATTGCAAGCCAAAGCAGGAGCATTATCTTTGTATGTGTTTACACAACATCTAACACAAAAGGAGCTGTACAATCTATGGTAATGTAAACATTAAATAATAATCAAAGCAATGTGCCTGAATTGCCACAGCCTTGCACCTTGTGGGCAGAGAAGGACTATCTGTCTGAATGGTTGGATTTTATATCCACTTTGCGCTTAAGTTGTACAGGTGCAGGAAGGATGCTCTGGGGGTTAGGGATTCAGGGATCTTCAGTTCCATTCATAGCTTAGTCACAGACCTCTTGTGTGACTCTGGGCAAGTCACTTAGGCTATGTCTACACTGGCAATTGAGCAACTAAACTTTTGTCATTCAGCGGTGCTAACCCTCTCCTCCCCCCGCCCCTCCGCCCGAAAGACAAAAGTTTTGCTGCAGCAAGTGTCAGTGTGAACAGCGCATTGTCGGCAGGAGCACTCTCCTGTCGACAACGCAAAAGCTGCTTGTTGGGCGTGGAAGTATTTTGTCCGCAAAAGCGCCAACAGACAGCAGCTACACTGCCTGACTTTTAGTGACACGGCTGTGTTGACACGGCCGTGTCGCTAAATTCTGTGTAGTGTTGACAAAGCCTTAATCCTCTCCGTGCCTCAGTTGCCTGTCTGCACAGGGGTGGTGTTGTGAGAATAAAACTGTGACTCAAGTTATGTCAATTGAATGACAAAACTTTTGTCCTTCAGAGGTGCTAAACCCCGCTCCCCCCCCCCCCCCAAGACAAAAGTTCTGCCACGGCAAGTGTCCATGTGAACAGCGCATTGTCAGTAGCAGTGCTCTCCTGCCAACAACGCAAAAGCCGCTCGTTGGGCATGGAAGTATTTTGGCAGCAAAAGTGCTAACAAACAGCAGCTACACTGCCCGACATTTAGCGACACGGCTGTGTCGACATGGCCGTGTCGCTAAAAGCTGTGTAGTGTAGACAAAGCCTAAGATGCTTCTGTGGTGAGGGCCAAGGCAGTGTAAATGACTACACCAGGTGCATTGCAGAGGAGAATCAGGACCAACATCTTCAATATGGGTCATATTGAGTTTAAATGTACCCCTTTGAGTGGGGTAGATAAAAAGCCAATAAGGGGAGAGGAAGTAAAGACTGAATAGAGAAGAAATTGCATGAGAGTTTTAAGAGATTCTGAATCTGCATCTGAACTTCCCAAAGTTCATTCATGTCCCAATCTGGTGTTTCTGTTAAAGTCACATCTGTCAGACAAACACACATGGCAGTAAAAATGTTAAATGTTTCAGTCAGCAGGCTTGAAGGCTTCTGACCAAAACATTGTACTACTTGACTTCCAGCGGTGCATATCTAATAACGTACTTCATGATGTTTAAATACCAAATGCATCATTCTACTCCTTGATATTGGGTGCAAGAGAAATGACTCAATTTGGTGATGAGCCGAGTGTTACGGGCTGACAGTGATGGTAGTGGTGATTCTTCTGGCTACATCACTCTCTCTCTGAACCCGGATGCCTATAGCACGTAGCACACCACTGTCTGTATTCTCTGGGTCAGGATTTCATTTCACTACATCATAAGCTACTAACACAACCTTGTCATTGCAATTTGTCACGCTTTTTTGTGTGCTCTATATCTGACTGAATTCTCATCTCCCCAGCCCATAGGCTACTAGTCTGGAACAAATCTCTGAAACATAATGGAAAAGGATAACCATCCCCCTTTTCCTTCTCTCCCACCCCCAATAAGACTAAATAGACACAGCCACTACCACGGGTTCCATTCCACAGGCTCTGCATGTTGTATAACATCAACTCAAACTATCGTCTTTAAGTAAGAGGAACATGTTTTGGCTGTTAATGCTTTGGCTGAGGTTACTGCTGCTATCTCAGCTGTTGGGGTTTCTGCAATGGTTAGTGTCACCTGTGTACTGGCCAGCAAAAGAGCACCTTCTGAAGGACAGACTGGAGATCATAGTACTTGCAAAGTACTTAAGCCTTGAGTATTACCTTTTCTCCTCGTCCCCATCCTAAGCAAAACAGGTAAGTTTTTGAAAGAAGAAATTCTTAGCAATCAACTGTTCCACCTTTGTGACTGACCTGCTGTAAGGGAGGGAAAAGGTGTGTGACTCCTGGCTCTCTGGAAAACCTGGGGAGAGGCACCCCTTGTTCCACCTTGTCAAAGGTGCAGCCATCTCATATGGAAAGAGGGAGGAATCATAGAACTGACTTTGCTTCAGATAGGCCCTCCCTCTCCAGGTATAGCTGTTGAGGGCACTTGGTACATCACAGGACCCTAGTTTGAAAATAAATGGTTGAATGTTTCCTGTGTGATCTTGAGAAAGTCAATTTATGCTGCACCTCAGTCCCCCAATGGTATAATCGGGACAGTAATTCTTTACCTCACAGGATTGTTGTGAGGATAAAATCCATTAATGTCAAAAAGCTCTCAGATAGGATTTTAAAACACTGTTTCTCAGCAGGCTCATTATGTAACTGCTAAAGATTTTTAGTAAGTCTCCACCCCTCTTGTGACATCACAACTCACACTCTTTGTGGCCAGCTTGAAAGGTATAGGAACTGCAGCCAGGTCATCCCAGTGGGAGAAATTCCAAAATTAAGCTTTCAGCTTGTAATTCATTCATCTTGCACATCCTGTATGCTTTATGGCAGTGGTTCTCAAAGCCGGTCTGCCGCTAGTTCAGGGAAAGCCCCTGGCGGGCCAGCGGGCTTGTTTGCATGCCACGTCTGCAGGTTTGGCCGATCGCGGCTCCCACTTGCTGTGGTTCGCCACTCCAGGCCAATGGGGGCTGCGGGAAGGGCGGCCAGCCCATCCCTCGGCCTGTGCCACTTCCTGCAGCCCCCATTGGCCTGGAGTGGCGAACTGCGGCCAGTGGGAGCTGCGATCGGCTGAACCTGTGGACACGGCAGGTAAATAAACTGGCCCGGTCCGCCAGGGGCTTTCCCTGAACAAGCAGCGGACTGGCTTTGAGAACCACTGCTTTATGGTATTGTGTATATTTAAGAACATAAACCAAAATACAAAACTACAGTTAACCAGAAAAGCAAGACTTTGGAAGCTACATATGTGCTATGTGGCTTAGCTAATGTTGCTTCAGGAACCCTGACTTCAAGTGGTTTTAGCTGGCAGCCTTAAATATTGCATTATCATAGGGTTTCTTTGCATGTAATATGTATTTATGCCACTGTAAATCTATCAGCATTACACAATACATCCTGTTTTCTTTATGTTAAAGGGAATCCATAGGAGAAAATCAGCAGCGCTATTAGCATATTTTCCCTTACGGCTCTACTGTCTTCTTTCTTCTCCACATTTCCTTATTTTTTAACCTCCTTTGACTTTGTACCAGGAGTGAGATTTAATACCATTGAGATACTATTTTGTCAAATGCCAGCTACTCGTGTTCTGGTAATTAATTTATATTCTGAACACCTAACGGTTAATTGGCAGGACAGGTAACTCTTTTACCCACAAATAATTATTTATGTATTAGTTGATAATAGGTATTTCTAAATAGGTCCTTCTCTAACTAAAATAAAAGTACCTACTTTTGTACTAAAAAAAAAAAAATACAGAGAGACCACATATGTTTGCAAATAAAATTTTTGCAATGAAAGATATACCCGCCCTTCACTACACTCACTAGCAGTGTCAAAGGCCAACAGGAGCAAGCAGAAGTGCTGTGCTGTGTATCAACAAGAAGGGACAATCTTATTGTCTAGAATTATCATTTTTCTATTGCATTCCTTTTTTTTTGTATTTTTAAAGAAAGTTGTTTGTTGAAATATTATATGCTAGTCTTACATTGTGCTCTGTATATAACTGAATGAGCCCTATCTTGTAAACCAGTGGCCTCAAACACGCGGCCCGCAGAGTTATTTGCTGCGGCCCACCACCCGCCCTCCCCCAGTGTGCTGCGTCCCTGCTCCTCTGCCTACCTCCAGGAGCTTCCTGCTGCCAAACTGCTGATTGGTGGTGCTTAGTACTTTCCAGGAGGGAGGGAGGAGGAGTGGGGAGCCGCGTACTCAGGGGAGGAGGCGGAAAAGAGGCAGGGCAGGGGCAGGGATTTGGGGAAGGGGTTGAAATAGGGGCAGGGAGGGGGCGGAGTTAGGGTGAGGACTTTGGGGAAGGGGTTGGAATGGGGCGGGGAAGGGGTGGGAAGAGGTGGAGCAGGGGCAGGGCCTCGTGGAAGGGGTGGAGCGGGGGTGTGGTTGGGGGCAGCGGGGGGGACGGGGACGTTTGTATCTTCATATGAAAAGGTTTCAGTGATGTGGCCCTCGGGCCAATTTACTAGTCCTCATGTGGCCCTCATGATGATTTGAGTTTGAGATCCCTGTTGTAAACGCTTACATATCTAAGTGGTCCCATTGAAGTCAAGGGGACTACTCATGTGAACAATAACTATTCATGTCTCTAAGGGTTTGTAGGCTCATATCATATGTTTTACTAGAGATGGGGTCAAGCTGCAAAGTTCGTGTCTTGACTTCTAACACCCCAATGTTCAAATATGTTTGGACCAGGGATTTTAGATGGCCCATTATAAGAGAGGACATCTTTTAAAAAATTTGGATCCGGATTCAGATTCAGGTTTGAATATCTCTTAAGTTTGCGGGTAGCCAGATCTGGGGTTGTGATTTGGGTCTGTCTCTATACGTTTTATTATAAAGCTCTTTTAAACCTGTCATATTTAAACCTGGATTACATCTCGCAAAGATGATGTATAGAAAGCTAAATTAAAATTCCTCCCCCACCCCCTCAAGAGAAAAAACAACCTCTTTCTCTTCAGGTGGGTCTTGTATGATGTAGACTGAAATTTTTACAAGTGATCATACACATCTCTTGTGGTGAGATGGCAAAGTCACATCCGGAGGAGCAAAGCAGTTCTAGAAGGAGAATACCTATTGCACACTTGTCCTTAGCAGAATTAATTTACATACCTTCAAATCTGGATCAATTTCAAAGTTGAAGCCAGGGATGTTTCTGGCTGAAGTTTGGGGCACCCTCCTCTTATGTTTTTATTTGTTCAGCATAATAATGTTAAACTAAATATCTATTATAGTATAACAGGGGTCAGCGACCTTTCAGAAGTGGTGTGCCGAGTCTTCATTTATTCATTCTAATTTAAGGTTTCGCGTGCTAGTAATATATGTTAACGTTTTTAGAAGGTCGCTTTCTAGACTATAATATATAACTTAACTATTGTTGTATGTAAAGTAAATAAGGTTTTTAAAACATTTTAAAATGTTTAAGAAGCTTCATTTAAAATTAAATTAAAATGCAGAGCCCCCCGGATCGGTGGCCAGGACTCGGGCAGTGTGATTGCCACTGAAAATCTGCTCGCGTGCCGCCTTTGGCACACGTGCCATAGGTTGCCTACCCCTGTAGTATAATATGGCAGTGAAAAAACATGAGTCTACATGTTTTTGCTATTTCACATATGCCCAGCTTGTGTGAATTCCACTTTTTCAGTGTAGAAGGTATAATAACTGTGTAGAACTATGGAGTGAGTACCACTCTCTGTAAATTGTATTAACATTTGATTAAGTAAATGTTGAATAAGCTTGATCTCAGACTGGAATTTTTTCAGTGAAATTACAATGAGACCAAATGTGCCATGTCTGACCGAACTAAGTTAAACAAATTCATTTTTTCACAGAGGCACATAAAGTTTTTTAAGACAAAATTGCCACATAATGGTATAAGGCCTACTTCCTGGCTTTATTACTGGTTGAAATTGCCTGAGATAGATTCAGTATTCAAGGAATTTCCTGTGACATGAACATGACTGGAGAAATAATTTTCGACATTAAATTTGGTGAACTGTTGAACTTTGTTAATATTTTTTGCAGTGTTCAATTCATTTTTAATAAATTGTACAGCACTGGCAGCAGACTGAAGTCCAAAGCCCAAAGATTGAAAGTCTGAACAGGTCAAAGGAAAAAATAGTTGGCTTGAGATCTCGTGCCTGTTAAAATACTAACTAGAAAATTAGGCAGGAAAAACAGTTACTCTCAATATTTTTGTATCTTTGATCAGCTGGTTGAAGAGAAGTAATATGACAAACAGGAAATTACAAAGAATAACTATTTTGACTGTAGTGGAAATAGCGACTTAGGTAGCTGCAGTTCAAACTAGATACAGAATATTTTTCTGGAATTTAAAGGAAAGGTATCCAGATGTCTAAACATTCTACTCAATGTGGCTTTTATTTCAGTTTTGGCACGCCTTCAGAAAACTGGTAGACAAGTTTAGCTGGAAGACTTTTTCCAGCATATTTACATAATTTCATACATATTTTATGCTTCTGCATTACATCTTTTAGCAGTGGTCATATTTAATTTTAAGATTCTCTTAAAATATTACATATATTTATATGAATTATTTCATTGCCCCACGTCAAAATGCTTTGTATATTAAGAAAACGTTTAGGCCTGTGAATGACTACAGTAAACACAAGTGAGGGTAATCTCTGGAGAAAGACATTACTGAGTATTCAGTGAAGTGTCTCCATATAATTGTAACATACTGTTCTCAAATGAGTTAAAAATGAATGGTGGTGGAAGAAAATTGTTGTATCTCATTTAGACACAACCACATGTTTGGTACTGTGCATTTCTAAAATAAAATGTCAAGTCAGTGTTCTTTGTGGGTCCACTGAAAAATCAAAATAATGGTTCTTACTTGGAAAGCCAAGACAGAGAGACCTATACCAGAGCAAATAGACAGCACACCCAGATAATAAAGTAAATACAAATCACCTCCCTGAACTTTAAGCAAGGGGGCTGGGGGTTGTCTGGCTGGCCAGGAGAAGAGGGCAATGCTTTCTGGCTTGGGGGGAGGAGGGGAGATGTAAAACTTCTGGAAAAGCAGTCAGTGTGGTGAATGACTCACCACCTAGGAATGAGGGGTTTAAAAAGGTCAGCCTGGGCCTGCAGTTGGGGTCAGCAATGCACTTGAGGGCTACATCTTTTAGCGAGCAGCTGTTGCATGATAAATAGCAAGGACAACATAGTACTTTATGGCCTGATCCTGCAAGTTGTTGAACATGGTCTGCTCCCACTGATATCAGGTGGGGCAGCCAGCACCTTCCAGGTAGTGCTTAATACATTGTTCAGTTGGGCCCCTATAGAGTTTATCGGTATTTCCTCCTCTCCTGGCCATGAATCTATTTGTCTGTCTAGACTTATCTGTTCTGTTACATTGGGGGTCTGTTTGTTTCAGAATTATTTTAAGGTTGAGTCCAAAACATTTAAAAAAAAATCACATCTATTTTTTAAATAAATTTATCTGTCACATTATGTCAATGAAAAGAAAAAGACTTCTGGCTTTTCGTGAATGTTTATCCATGTTTTACATTCTGTGTTTTTAATTAAATGAAGAGTGTAGAAGGGACTGTTTATACAATGTGTGTATATACAATTAAGGGGAAAAGAGGCCCCTTTCTAACATAATCAAATTATTATTCTGGGTCTTGTTCAGAATTACATGTAACTCAGATGAGTAAAACAGCAGATACTATTCAAAATTAACTTTATTTTCTTTCAACAGAGACGAGAAAAAAAAGACAGAGATCTTACAGATAGATATAGATCAGATAGATATTATAACAATTTGACAATATTGTGTGCTTATATAGCACCTCCATCTGATGATCTCAATGCACTTTTCAAAGAATAATTAACCCTTGTTAATTAAGATAAGTATTGTATTCCTTCTTCAGATGAAGAAACTGAGGGATAGAGAGAATTAGACCACAATTTCCAGTTTATTTTAACTTCATTTGGGCTGCTGGATGGTCAGCACTTCTGAAAATCAGGCCCAAGGTATCTCAAGTTGAGTGCCCAAACATTAAGATACCTAAATTCTGTGGCCACTTTTGAAAATGCAGCCAAGGACCAGATCCTTGAAAATATTTAGGCTCCTAACTTCAATTGAAATCAATGATTCTGGGTTGAAATGACTTAGCCTTGATCCCAGAGGAATGACATAGGTTGGTATGGATCTCAGAGCTCCTGACTCCTACTCTTGTGCCTTAACCACTATGAGACCATCCATGTTCCCTAAACAAAGATGGATGGATGTAAAATTATAATAAAAAGCCACTTTGAGAGATATACAGCTCTACCCCAATAGAATGCTGTCCTCAGGAGTAAAAAAAAAATCTTACCACGTTATGGGTGAAACCGCGTTATATCGAACTTGCTTTGATCCGCCAGAGTGCGTAGCCCCACTCCTCCTCTCCCCTCTCCCCTCTCCCCCGTAGTACGGCTTTACTGCGTTATATCCAAATTCATATTATATCCGGGTCGTGTTATATCGGGGTAGAGGTGTATGTGCAATAAAAACTCTCTATGGTGAGAGGGGCTATTCTAAATTATTACAATGGGGCAGTGTGGGGGAAAGTTGTGAGCATTTTCATTTGCCAGGGAATGTGTTTGCTTGATTGTTAACTTACCATGATGATACCAGGCTTTCCTGATGCTTACTAATACAGCAAAATCTCGCCTCTCCTCTGTATTATTCCTCAAGAGAGGTAGAAAGGTGGCTGCCTTCATATGCAAAAGGTGTAAATTTGTTATATCCAAAATGGAAAATAATAACGTAAATCAGCTTATGCTGTATGTGAGTCAAAATAATGGATGTAGTGTGTTTCTGTTACATAACCATCTAAGTTCCCAAAATCAGTTGAGGAACCAGCCTGGCAGTCTAGTGACAACCTAGCAGGCTGCCATTTGAGTTTGGGTCCCAGTTTAGTCCCCCTTCATGTCCCAAATTGGACAGAGGCTGGTAGCACTGTGCAGTGGCTGCACAGAGACCCTGCAAGGGAGCCCCTCACCTCATTCTCTAGCACAGAACCCACTGCGGTGATTCAGCAATAATAGGGAGAATCTTTGGAGGACTCTGTCTAGTCTTCCTTCAGTGGAGAGAGGATTGCTGCACTGCAAGTTGGAGTAGAGATTTTAAAAGAAAGGGAATTAGACGTCTTGGAACCAAGGAACAGCTTGGAAAGCCAAACAGTTCTTATTCATGTGTTATTTATTATGGTGTTGTTATTTATTATCAAATGAACTCTATCTATCTGGTCACTACGGTACAGCTCAGCATCCATGTTTATTTTTCACAACCATGCTCCAATTTGCTGTGCCCCCAAAAGCAGAATCCAGACATAGCAGATATATTTAGCAGCACAGATCAGTCTATTTGGAAGGTGATTTGCATCTTAAAAATGGGTGAGCTTTCAGCAATGGTATGTGAGAGAAGAGAAATGTCCCTATTCCACCTTTATAAATACATGCATGATTCTCCAGTCCAGTAGGACCTACTCTTTTTATATTTTTTAATTTTTATGTATGTAGGTATTTATTTATTTATATATTTCCTTGGAAATATGCTTAATTAGTCAAAACTCTTGAAGCACTCTAAAGATGCATAGCAATATATGAGAGCTGGGAAATATTATTAATTACTGCTATTGTTACATAGCCTGCACTGCAGATTCTGAATCTAAGTTTATAAACAAAAATATTATCTTTGCATTTTCCTCGGGTATGAAGAGACGATGAACCAGCATGCAAACAGAGCTTGGATATTTGTGTGAGTAATCAACAGGAAGAGAATAAGTCATTCAAATCTGAAAAGCTGGGGCCTGATCATGCAATGTGCTGCACACCTTCTGCAAGGTGCTGTGTACCCTCATTTCCCATTGACTTCAATGGGAACAGAGGACACTCAGCACCCCACAGAGGGTGCTCACTCCCCCTCAAGCTCTGTTTCCTACTTTCCAAAATTGAGTGCCTAAAAGGAGTCTTTACTATTGATTATATGCACAAATGTTCTCTCTGGACTAGGCCCTGGGTCAGCAATTAGCCCAAATAGAGGTTGATATATATTCTAATGTTAGGAGCCATCACAGGGCAGTGTGGTCTGGTAGTTAGAACATGAGACAGGAGTCAGGAAGCCTGAGATCTGGTTCCCATTTGGCCACTGGTACTTTGTGACTTTAGGAAAGGCACTGAACCTGTCTCTCTAATTTCTGCCATCCGTAAAAGGGGAACGCCATATCTACTGGCACCTATCTTTGTAGTGCTTCTGAGATTGTCACATGAAAAGTACCATGGATGGATCTTGGTTTACAGTCTTCCAAAGCAGAATAAAGTTTCACAATTGACAATTGCACACATGCAAGGCACATTTGTATTGATTTACTGTTTGTTTCTTGTTTTCTGTTGGGCTTGTTCATCTTTTTTTTTTTTAACCAAATGGCTGCTAACATTTCTGGAGGCAGGAGTAGTGGTTCTTAAATGCTACCTAGTGTGAGTAGCTTATGTAATTTGTGTTTTAATTTTGTACAGAAGCACATATTGAGTGTGCGTGCCTCATCTTTGAAATGGTTTCATTTCAAGCATTCTGAAATTCATAGAAAAAAATCATCTTGTTAAGTGAATATTTCATTGTACATATTTCATTTATGAATACACACTGAAAATAGGGGGATTATTTCTAAATTATACTGATGAAAGCTCAAATTCTGCACATCTTTCAAAGTCAATGGTGAGTCATATGCACAAACCTATGGGGAGAAATTGGCCCAGGCGGTACAGTAGTGAATGTAACAATATTATTGTTACTAATATGAAAAAGAAAATAAATACAATGCCTGGTTTGGTGAATGGAACAGAACGTAGCCCACTGGTAGTCCCCTGGGGTAATCAGCTTGGAACTTCATCCCTATATTTTACACTACAGTTCAGTTCCTCATTCATATATGTATGTCTATGTGTTTTAAAGAGTTTGTGGAACTCTCATTGCTGCAGCTCCTCATATCATTCTTAAACTAGTCGACTTTTCCACACAAGTTCTTCTCTGCACATTCCAGAACAGAGGTGCCAAACTGTATGACACAAAGAGCCATGTTAGTAACTTGCCTGGGGACTGAGAGAAACAGCTGAAATGACAACATTTTAAGCAAAATAGAAATTCACACCCCCACACTTGCTTGCACTTATAGTTTTCTGATAGATGTATGGAAATGGCATATTGTTTGGGTTCACCACTATTTAAAACCTACAACAGCTCAGCTTTGTCCTCATCATCCTGCAATTACATGGAGAGTGTGGGCCAGAGGCAGGGCCATATTAAGACATATGCACCACATAGCCGTGCCTAGGACTTCAGCTACTTGAGGCACATGATGAGATCAGAATCTCAGTTTATTTAAAAAAAATAAATTCTAGCCCTGGAAGAAAGGTTTGAAAACATGAACCAAGTGTAACTGATGCCTGACAGAGTTTGCAGCCATCTTGAAGTAATAGCTCAAGAGGTGTGAGCTTCCCCATTCATCTTAACTATTAAACTTGCTGGTATTGTAAGGAGAGGTGGGGACATGACAGGAGGTGGGATCATCAGGGTGCATTTGGAGTATTCCATGACCCCTGGATTGCCTTCGTTCAACCATGGTCCCAGACAGAATTTGGATGCTGGATGCTCTACCAAATATCTATTAAAACCCTTGAAATGTATGGAATGTAACATTTGGGTTGGGAATATAGTTTTTATCATAACAATCTGTTCAAAGTATGTATATCCATTCTAAATGGTGTGCATTTTATTGCTGTAGAGAACAAGGGAAGATCCCTAAACTATTAATTCAGAGAAGTGAGTGATCCTATAAGCCACATTCTTCCAACCAGTTTTCTTCTGCACATTCAGAGTGATAACACAGACTGTAGCATGGATGCACAGAAAGTGCTATCATACTTCAACTCCTTAGCTGTAATGATTTTAAATGACCAGTTGGTTCTACCTTACCAATTCCACAGCTGAAGGATGAAACAACTGTGTTTTCCTGCATCTTGCAAAATCCTCAAAATTGGAAACTGGAAGAGCTATTTTAAAAATAGTGATAGTTGTTTCATCTGCAGACTAAGGGATGACTCTGTGAGATGATAATGGTGTCAATGGGAAACGAAGCTGCTCAGGATCAACCCTGGAACTTCCTCACAATCCAATCAGGGCATTTTAAAGCAATTGTTTTTCATTATGGGTACTTTAATTCCCCTGCCTCTAAACCAAATCATTTTTGTTTATATACGAAGTGTCAACAGATACTGTACATATTGAACTCATAAAAGTCTTGTGTAACACACTGCTCAGAAAAAAGACGAAAAGAACTGAGGCATACACAAACATGCTAGTCAAAACAGTTTAAATTGTACTTTAAGGGTCCCACTGCAGGAAGATATTACTATTTACTTTCTCCAAGAACAGGGAGTTAACATGAATGCTTAAAAAAAGAGGGGGGGGGGGAGAGAGGGACAAGAAAAGTGATAACACTTTAAGTTCTTGCTAATCCTGATTTTTGCTTTTTTGTCTCTTACCAGAAGCTATTTTGCCATGAAAGCTCAAAGATTTCAGCAGTTTACATTTAAAGTAGCTCCTTTTTTCCCCTTCAGGTCTCTCAAAATATTTGGCAGCTACCATAACTATCTAGAGTTTGTGTTATAGAATTAATTTTTTGTAAATCTTCAAGATCAGGAAAGAGTATAGCATTTGTTTTGCATACATTCTTTGAACAGAAATCTCTTTGATTTTAATATTTTTGGAAGACTATTGATGTAAGAGAAAACCTTCTTTAAATGGTTAGGAATAAAATATTGAAGTAATACAATACAGCAGTTTTGGGACAAGTACTGCATAAATCAGCTAAAGGCCCTTTAAAGCACATAACTGGCTGGCAAGACCAACCCATTTCAAACCTGTCATAACACCAGCTTGTTTTTCAGTTCTATAACTCAGATGTCTGGATCTGAGTAACTTTTTTTTTCTTCAGGGTACAATACAAATATTATAATGAGAAGCACTGTACAATCTGTGTGCATCTGAGTACATCTATTGTACACACAACAGATAGTTCTCATCTCTTCTCTAAACCTTGTCTGTGTATGTGTATAAATTATTTAATATTTCTGGTAGCAGCCATAATATGGGAAGCACTCACCAAACATAAAAGAGGGTATAGTCTCTGTTTCCAATTGCTTAGGATGTAAGGCCCTGATCCTGCTCTGTGCTTTATGGTGATGGACTCCTGCCAAGCCCCACTAACTACCCACATGGAGTTTATTGCAGGATCATAATCGGTTGTATAAAATACCCACTCATACCTACTGCACAGTGTGTCTAGATTCACACAAAAATGCAATGGTTTAAAACAGAATGAACCTCATGAACATGCTGGATGACTCACAAGAACAGAAGTTTTGGGGCTGGTATGGTATTTATTCGCTTGCATTTTCTTTATCACTAGTAGACCCATTGCATATTTCAGGGACATGTTTTAAATTAGTCAGAATGTTAAAGAAACCTGAACAGATTATATAATTTGTAAAAATGTATTTTGCTGATTACATAGTTTTTGCAAACAATGACTGTTTTAGGGTATATCATGACAACCAGCCGAAACAAGACCAAACGTTTCCATCGGGTAATCAGAAAGAATTAGAGTTAGAATAGATATAAGCACTAACATTATGGGGTCATGGAAATAAAGTTTATTAGTTGGAATTCCTCAGTAATATGATGATTCAGACAGTCTCAGACAAATCTGGGTTGTGTTAATAACTGTTCTCAAACACACTGGTCTCTCGTGGTACCATAGTTGGTAGCCAAGGTCAGGAATGCTCTAGCCCAGGATTAACAGATTATTGCATGGTGAGAGTTGAATATGGTAAGTAGTATAAAATGTTTCTTTTCAAATTAATAATACTTTTTCTGCTTTCTGGAATAGTTTGTTTTTAGTTGTGACTAATTATTAGATTGGGGAAAATACCTTATAAAAATATTCTGTGAATATTAGCGAGAGTGAAAAAATGAATTCATTTCAGCTTTGTTTGTGGCTTTCTGTGATTATCCTAGAGAATGAGTTTACTGGCAGGAAAGTTTGCAGAAACTGCGAATATTAAATTAATATCACAAAATATTCTCAGAAATAGAATGTTGAAGTTGTAAACAAAGATTAACGCTGGTTACCTGATTATACTCACATACTCAGGGACAGAAGCATAGCATGTGACCTATTTACCAAACTAAAACATCAATTAAAACTCAGTTTTTTGAAAAATCATGTTAGTTAAGAATCTACAGACTAAGAATTATTGCAGAGTCTATTCACCAAATAATCTGACAAATGTATAAATATAAAGACCACTGTAAACTGCTCATGGACAGTTCTCAGAGAAAGATTACATTTGTTCACTAAATTATACATTACAAGCTGTTCACTTAGCTCTACTCATTATTTAATTAATCATTTGAACAGTGAGCTTAACAATTTTAGATTTCCCTTTAGAAACAGAGTCGGTAGGCAGTGATGGAAGAAGGAGAAGGTATGGAGGAGGGGAACTTTAAAGGCAGGGGAATGAGACAATTAATGGAAGAAGTAGTGGGGAAAGGTCTGGGCCATGTCTAGGCAAAGCAGGAGAAATTTGAGAATGTTTTTTCCATTCAGATTTTAAGTAGTCAAATTATGCAGGCTTTACCATATCAAATCTTCCATTTATATCAGTGGGAGTTTTAATTGGCTAAGGATTACAAAATGTACCCAAAATATTTAATTTTTTCATAGTATCAACATAATGAACATGTTTATCCTACAAAGATATGCATACAGTAAGTCAATTTTTTCTCTGTTGTATTGGTGCAACTCCCACTGAAGTAATTGCAGAGGGAGCTGTACCAATGTAACTGAGAAGAGAATTTGGCTTAAGGTGATTATTATACTGTGAATGAAGAGGAAAATGGTCCACTGGCTCTAATTACACTGATGCCAATTGACCCTGATACAACTTCCTGGAATTCAGTTAAGTTACATCAAGGATGAATTTGTCCCATTATAATTTTTTTATTGTAAAAAGAACCTTAACTACAGTTTATTTAAAATTTTTAAAGAATTCCCTTTTTAAATGATGGATTTAATATTAAATTTTAAATTGTGAAAAAAGTATCTGACTGAATAATGCTTAAGCAATGCAACCTGACAGATGTTAACAGATACTATCTAATATCTCTGCATGTGAGTCATAAAGTTCAAGGTCATGTGTCTATAACTACCCAGAAGGGTCTGTTCTCTACTTGATGTGGAAATGTAACTCACATTATTGTTAATGCAACATACAGATGCACACTGGAAAGAGAATTGACCAGTCTTCCAAAAGACAGTGTAATCAGGAGTGAAGTGATTCATAACCAGACCCCCAATTGTGGTAACTTTATTTTATTTTGATGAAATAAAACTCATACAACAATAAATGTATCATCATATTTTAAAAGATATACCAGGGATATGCTATTAGACCTTTTTAGAAAAGAGTTTCTTTTTCTCCCCACACAAAATTTCAACGTAATTTTTTTTACCATTTTTGTCAGAACTTTCCATGGAAAATTTGTATTTTTTTGCAAAATATTTAGGCTGAAAATCAAAATATATTAACGCAAACTGACATTATAGTGCCTCATAGAAGTTGTAGTTTGGGTGCTGTGACAAAGTTCCTCCTCTATCTTGGTGGGTCCTGCGCTTATTGGCAGATTTTCTTGCCTCAGAGATTCACAACGTGGGTTGGGGAACAGCCCAGAGACCTTCCCCTCTGGAAGAACCCACAGTCCAGGTCAATTGGGAGGTTTGGGGGGAACCCAGGCCCACCCTCTACTCCAAGTTCCAGCCCAGGGCCCTGTGGACTGCAGCTGTCTATAGTGCCTCCTGTAACAGCTGCATGACAGCTAAAACTCCCTGGGCTACTTCCCCATGGCCTCCTCCAAACACCTTCCTTATTCTCACCACACGACCTTCCTCCTGGTGTCTGATAATGCTTGTGCTCCTCAGTCCTCCAGCAGCACAGCACAGCACAGCACAGCACAGCACAGCACAGCACAGCACAGCACAGCACAGCACAGCACAGCACAGCACAGCACAGCACAGCACAGCACAGCACAGCACAGCACTCCTGCTCCCTCTCTGCTCCTTGTGCCTCTTGCTCCCCAGCTCCTCACACACACACCACAAACTGAAGTGAGCTCCTTTTAAAACCCAGGTGCCCTGATTAGCCTGCCTTAATTGATTCTAGCAGCTTCTTCTTAATTGGCTCCAGGTGTCCTAATTAGCCTGCCTGCCTTAACTGGTTCTAGCAGGTTCCTGATTACTCTAGTACAGCCCCTGCTCTGCTCACTCAGGAACAGAAAACTACTCATCCAGTGACCAGTATATTTGCCCTCTACCAGACTCCTGTACCACACTGGTCTGGGTCTGTCACAGTGCCTTATGCTTGTATTATGCTCCCATTCTCCTTTGGGCCGGGCACTCTGGCTTGAACAACATTTCCCATGCTGCTCCACTTTTTCTCTTGTTGGTAAGGAGAGAGTTGGCCATGGTGCACTATGGAAGATGTAGTCCTTCCAGACAGCCCAGCCTATAGAGGAGAATTTAAAAAAAAAAAAATTTAAAATAATGGAGATATCCTATCTCCTAGAACTGGAAGGGACCTTGAAAGGTCATCGAGTCCAGCCCCCTGCCTTCACTAGCAGGACCAAGTACTGATTTTGCCCCAGATCCCTAAGTGGCCCCCTCAAGGATTGAACTCACAACCCTGGGTTTAGCAGGCCAATGCTCAAACCACTGAGCTATCCCTCCCCCCCAGAATGGTGCATAAGGATCCCAAATGGTGAGGCACTCTGGCTCCATTTTGTACAGAAATATTTTTGATTTTTGCCAAAATATTTCTTTTTTGTGTGTGTGTGCAAAATATTGAATTATTCTGCAGAAGGCAGACACTTTTTGCAAAAAGCCTTTTATTCAAAAACCCAGTTTTCCATCAAAAAACAGCGTTGATGGAATGTTTTGACCAGCCCTCTACACACTTTAAAAGTGAAGAGTTTAACATATACTCACCCTTGTTAATGGTCTTTCTTGCATCATCTCCCCTTTCTTCTTCTCCATCCATCCCAGGTCCTCTATAACTATTGTCATCCTTTTATTTCTTCAGCTAGAGTTTTCTCTCATTCCCACCTCTTCCTGTTTTTTTTTCATAAACCCTCTCTCTTAAGGATATATTATCTCCCTTCCTTTTCATCTCTTCGTTTGTTCTTCACATTCCTTCTCATGATCACCCTTCCGCTGACCATCTCCCATCACTTCTGCCACTCTCCTTCTTCTCTCCATCTCTGTATTTACTGTGTCCATGGTCCCTCTTTACATTTTCCCCATTTGTCTCCATCTGTAGCTAAGAAACCCTGCAGACCAGATGTTGCTGATTGATTCAGCTGTTTCAAACTGCTGTCCCCCTATGTAGGCCAAAAGTCTGCAGTGACTTTTCTGATGCTGCCTTTCTCCCTGGGCACTACAGGGAGTTGCGTCAGAGGAGTAGGCAAATCTTCACTCAATTTTTCATACTCTTCTCAACAGCTCTTTAGTGCTCAACACTTTGTTGAGAGTTGGGGCTGCATACACCTAATTGTGCCCTTCTTTAGGCTGCTCTCTACCCTTCTATGCCTGAGAGTGCTTAGTGCTTAGGATCTCTGCTCTCATTAGTATAGAACAGAGGATCCCTCTGCTTGAGACCTCTGTATGTCCAGATGGGAATCACTAAAGGAGAACGAATACTCTAGGAACCCAAGTGCTTACAGGAGCTACAGTTACTGTGCTAATATCATCATGGCCTGAAATTTTCAATAGTTAGTCCAGTTTTTACTTTTAAGAATGCCATTTAGAAACCCAGATGAAACTGTAAATATATAGACAGTATGGGATGTGGGTTTATCTACTAGATACAATCTGCACTGCACAAGGAATTCAACAACTAGCAACAATGAATAGTTGAGGGGATACGTAATTTAAAGGACTGTGATTTACACTGAGACAGACTTTATAAAAATTCCACATTGCCTAAAAATTCCATATATCGATCATATTTTTTCTATATTTCCTCTCCCATCATTAGTGATATTTATACCAAGAACCTGTGTAAAGATACGTCGTCTAACCAGCCTGTGAAATTCCAGTGTTTGTGTACTTTACAGCCAACTCATTCAGTTGAATGTCATTAATGATTGGCAATCCCACTAAAGGTTGGTTTGGCTTTTTTCCAGTTAGTATCCACACATGTCCAAATCTCTTTCAAGTTGCCTTATTGACCTTCATAACAGATTCCATTCATTCTTTTGCCTGATTCCCTTTCTTTACAGATCCAGTGGATACTTGTTGTAGAAAGAATAGATGCTGGACAAAGTCATGCCAGGCCCTGAAAAACTTTAAGGGAGGCCATGGGCCATAACACATTTCCTCCTTAACATGCAGCGGTGTTGCAGCAGTAACACCTCACCTTCAGTGAGGCCTCTCAGAAAGAGCAAAAGGCTGTGGCTGCTGGTTTCTGCCAGTGGCTCTCTATAGTATGTAATACCTCTTGGCCTTGCCACAGTGCATGACATTTGAATGACACATGAAGGATTGTGTAGATTCTAAGGTGCACCATGAACCCCTGAGGACCACTAGCTTGAAGTGACCACGTGTGTTGAGAGCAATAATGAGGCCCTACAGACTGGCTTGCAGACCCTGTCAGCTTCACCAGAGATATGGACTGAGAGTAGGATGGGCTGAGAGTAGGAAAATACCTGAATACTTCTCGATCCTGACAAAAAAGGGTTGAATTTGCTTTAGGGATAGTAGAAAATTTTAATTATTTTTTTAATAGTGACCTGTCCCTGACTGTGGTGCCACAAACAGCAGATTGACTCTATTAGAAGAACAGTTATTAAAAAGGAGGCCATCTCTTTGCAAAGAGAGTCTTGCATTTTTGGCTGGTCCTGTGAAATAATTTTTTACTGCCTCCTGGCCAACACTTGCCAACAATTACCATACTGCACAGTCTCAGGATATTGGCTAAGGACAATAACATGATTCTTTGAAATACATCCCTGACTCATTTTACATTTAAAAAATTGCATCTGCGAGGGTGTAGGTGGGATCTTTAGGTTCCTCACCCACATCTTCCTGCAGAGGTGGAGCCCAGCTGCTTGTTCCTTTTCACTTCAGTTGTCAGTGTACGTCAATTTATATTTTCAAGCCTATCTCTGTAAGGAAAAAGGCTAGAAACATACTTAATTTTTTTTCATGGAAGGTGAGTTTCTCTTTACATTTTGAGAGGGCCCCCTGAACTGATGTTTTGAGGGGTACAAAGATCATCTCCTTCTCTAATCACACAAAAACATCAAAGTAATCAGCATGCTGGGAAAGGAAGGGCAGAAAAATTATGGGACAATTTAATGGTGATTTATTGAAAATTGGTAGCTGACAGCATCACTCTGTTGAGGAATTTCTAGATCAGCTTTACACTTTAGGCCATGGTGGTTGTGAAAGAGGAGAATAAATGGAATCTGATCTTGTATTGAAACAGAAACTCCTTGTTACTCACTGCCTTTGGGACATGAACATTTTTGCCAGCATAATCTGCTATTTTCCCAAAATGCATCCCCAAATTTGTAGTAGTTGCATTTGTAAAAGTATCTGTATTAAATCAAAGCATAAGCTTTCGTGGACTACAGCCCACTTCTTCGGATGCATAAGAAGTGGGCTGTAGTCCACGAAAGCTTATGCTCTAATAAATTTGTTAGTCTCTAAGGTGCCACAAGTACTCCTGTTCTTCTTTTTGCGGATACAGACTAACATGGCTGCTACTCTGAAACCTGTATTAAATCAGGCCAGCGTGTATTCCCATTTGGCGCTTTCTTTAGAAAGTGTGTGTGACTGTAATGCTCATGCAAGAAAGGAACTAATTGTGCTAGCTTGAGACAAGTGGTGCAGGAAGACATGGTGTAAGCTTCCCTGCACCACTTTGCCAATACACCTCAGTCTTGACCTGCAACAACTCTGCTATTTCAGTCCCAGGGCTCTTTTGAGCAGAAACTGCCAATCGTGTAAAATTGTGTGGTTGTTTTGTAATATGCTCAAATGGGAACAAGGATGAAACCATCAAACTCAGTTTCACTTTTGACCCAACCCAGTGAACTTTGGTCACCACAGGTGGAACACATACTGTTCCTAATAAAAATGCAGTCAGGATAAGAATGTTTTACATCTAAAGCACACCTGGGCATCAATACTATTAATTCCCATCTAAAATGATCTGTTCAGCGTAAAATACGTATCAGTAACACAAGTGAGGACCTGAGCATATCGATAATGATGAGTAGGGCCAGGAGCACTGAGAAAAGGAAGTATAATGAAGAGATTACAATCAGAAAGTGTATTAAGGGAAAGCTTGCTTAATGAGGCTATTGGTACCAACTACATTATTCATAGGGCCTTCTGATTAGAGACAAATGTCAAATGTAATGTACATTCCTGGGTGGCAAGTCCTCATTTACATTTCAAATAAATACTTATGGTTCCAAGCTTTCACGTAGCAAACTGTACTTTTAATATTGAATAACTTTTGTGACGTGCCCAATTCACCTCTAGTCAATAATGCAACAGCAGGGTATAGTTGTTTGGTGTAAAATCTTATTTTGATTGAAAAGTCACACAAAGCAACATACACCCGAAAGCTCACCAATATTTTCTAAATCCGGGGCCTGCAGAGTGGAATAGGGCTGTGTGAAGTGTTATAAAATTTTCCTTCCTCTCTTCCCATGTCTCTCTTCCCATCTTTCCTCCTCACTCCTGTCGGTATTATGACCAATGTGTTTTCATATTTAGGAAACTCATGGCAGCTCTGCAGATGTAAGGTAGTGTGGCCAGCTCTCCTGGTCTCAGTAGGAATTTTTCCCCACTCCTCCCTGCATCAAAATGTTCTCAGCACAAGCTGTGTTCTTCTTATCCCTCCTATCCCTGGCACCAGTTGTGTATTTTCCTTTGGCCTGGTCCCCATCTTTTTCCCTTTTGTAGCTTTGTTTTCTTTCCCAATAATAATTTCTGTTTCAGTTTCATCATTTCATATACATATGACTCCCTTCAACTGGTATGTATCTTGGTGTGTGACTCTCCCAAACCAAGAATGATTATATGGTGCAGCATAACCAAATGTTGGATTCAGATCCATTTGCATTTGCCGTAAAGAACTAGCAGGGCTGTGTTGAAATGAAGTCTCTCATACAGCATGCCTTGTAATATCCTGGGAGATACAATCGACATATTTCTCTCCAGGATTTTGAATCAACCTATGAAGACCCTGTCCCAGATAATCCTTTCTAGCCCAGTGCAGACTAGGACAGAACTTTTAGAATTACAGTAAGTTCTATGTGAATACTTACACAGTGTGGACATGATCAGTGAAGCTCATCATTTGAGTCTCAATGACTTGACTAAAAGAGCTTTTTTACTAACTTGGGACTTAACATCAGGAGGTAGATCAGCTTTTCTCAAAGCCACTTTGACAGATATATTTGCAATTTATAGGAAAAAAATCAATTTCAGTGCTTCAGAATACATAGTAAATACACCTCTACCCCGATATAACACGACCCGATATAACATGAATTCGAATATAACGCGGTAAAGCAGTGCTCCAGGGGGGCGGGGCTGCGCACTCCGGTGGATCGAAGTAAGTTCGTTATAACGCGGTTTCACCTATAACACAGGACGATTTTTTTGCTCCCGAGGACAGCGTTATATTGGGGTAGAGGTGTAAAGTCAACACAAACATTTCTTTTTGCAATAATTTCTTAAAGCATGCCATCACTATAATCATAATTTGATCTGAATAACTGTAATAATAGTTAGTGCTGTTGCTTTAATTGAGTAGAGTATGTGATGGCATTTATTCAGACTCTGATAAATCTCCATGTGCTAATTGTTTGGCAACACTTTATAATAAGAGACACAATCACTGTTACGTTCTCTGGTATTCATTGTTGGAACATGAATCATGCTGAATTGTTTTGGGATTCATGTGGCTGTAAAATGTAATTCTATAGAAAGACCATTGTAATTTACCAAAGCATTAATTAATACTATACAAATATGAGCAGATAAGTTACATACAGAGATGAAGCAGAAAGAACCATGAATTTAAACTTCCTAATTATAGCATTTTCAATTGTGATGCCTACTAAGAGTGGCTGCACACATGTGAAGAAAATATCAAATGTGTGCAGTTAGTAGTTAGTCAGCCAGATGAATACTATATCATAGACACAACCATTTGTCACAATGCTTTTTGCCAAGAGGATAGAGTCAGAGGTGGCAGCACAGATTCTCCTAGTAATTGCCCTAGAAATTGAGATATATTTATGTGGGCTGATGAGGGGGGTCTCTACGCTGTTCTGTCCCTGCCACACAGAGAGTCCTCTGCTGGGGCAGTATTAGCATGTTCCTCCAGAGCCGTGGGTATTGGAGTTAACTGCCCATTGAGATGTCTGAGGCCCTCTCAGAGCCTTTGTTTCAGATTCTCTGGAGTTTCACTCAGTTCACATTTTAGACTTTCTTTGCAACCATGAGGTCCAGAGACTTATTATCATCATAGATGAAACCTGAAGAACTAACATAATCATGTGACTCCAGGAGATCGGGTCCTAAGCATGAAAACATGGGTGAAAGAGAGGTTTCCCTTTCCTGCTGCTGGAAGGTAGGAAGGCCTCTCCTATTAGGGAAGAGCATTTCCACCCACCTGGCTGCTGGGAGTTGGGATTTATCTCCACTGTTTCCAGAGAGGCATCTCTATTTTCATTCCCTCTTTGTCCTGAGTGTGTTGGGAGACTTTTCCTTCTTTCCCAACACATGGCCCTGAGGAGGGTTTGGTAGTGGCTATTCCTCCTGTTCCCTTCCAATAGTTCCAGGCATGTGGGACTGTTCTGTGAGGCCTTCCATATTTTCTGTGAAGGGGGAAGTTGAAGATCCTCTTTCCTCACTCCACTCAAGCAGCAGTAAAGCCCAGAGCACTCCCTCTGTGCAGAACAGGTGTACGTTGGTGTGTATCCACGTGTTATTAGGCTCAGCTCCGGGAGTCAGGTCAGGCAGGTGTTAGGATAGGTACCGTGATGCAAGAACTGGGGGGATTATGCAAAGGCGATGGTGTAAGTTAGTATGGGAGGATTATGCTATTAGTTCTGTTATGCCTCTAAGCATGCCTGCTTAAACTAGATGTTTTAAGAAGTAGAAAGGGTTTAGTGCCTGCACAGTTAATAAGAAGTACAGTGCGTTCTGTTCTGATAAATCTGATCATGGCTGTATTATTATTAATGTATTTAAACATTACTGAGGCAGCCAAGTGGCTGAAGTGTCAAAGGCAGCAGGCAGTGTGCATTTCCTGTCTGACTTCTTTCTTCCCTGCACAGAGACTTACATGAATCAACAGCGGCAGCAATTAACTGTGCATTCCTAATATGCACTGTGGCCAAATTTGGAGGTTCCCTTCAAGTATAGGATCTGGATCTTGGTTCCAGGCTTAATGAGACTCTCTGTAGTACACTATCCTGGAGAACGTGAACAAGTTGGTGTTTAGTGATTGGTCCCAGTGACTATACTATCTGCTACTATTGCAGCCTTAAAGGAGTTCTCCTGTAGCTCAAGTGATGGAAGCCCATGTTCTAGTCTAGCTGATGAATGTAATTGTCCACATGGCAATTTAGTTTGAAACATTAGCAGGTCAGAGTGCACCATGGATCCTTCAGCATGCAGCAGCAGGGTCCATGTGGTCATTTAGTCTACTGTGGATTTGCACCACAGCTTGCTGCTCACTAAGCTCTTAGGTATAGTATATAGTATATGTGACCATAGTTTGTTACCTGTATACATGAATAATGTATACATGCAAGAGAACAGAATTAAAAGTGCTATGTGAACTTTAAGGCCAAGATTTTAAAAAGTGACAAGAGCTTGTGGGTGCCTCAATTTTAGGATGCCCATCTTAAAATGTCATAAAGGGACTTGATTTTTCAGGGGCAGGTGCTCAGCACGCTCCAAAAATCAATCCCAGTAAGGTGTCTCGTGTCATATCTCAAAATTCAGGTGCCTAAAACACTTTGGAAATCTTGGCTTTGGTATGAATTTGACTTGGGAATTTAAGTGAGAATCTTAAAATTCCATTAACATAGTTTTTTGCACTAAATTTTTAAAGAGAGAGTGAAACGGAAAAAAAGCAGTTATGTGTAAAAAAGGTCAAATGAAGAATTATCCTAAAATGACATTTTTACGATTATAGCATTTTTAATAAGTGCAAATGAAGAATTATCCTTCATTTGATGTTTTTAAGACCAGGGCTAAGAGTAAAAACGTCAGAGGAAGGAATATCTTAAAATGATGTTTTTACAATCACAGTGCTCTGTAAAAAATGTCAGATGAACTACTTTGTGCATTGGCTGTTTTTACATGTATAACTCTATGTTAAAGTGTTAGATTGCATCAGTATTGGTGTTTTTCAGCTCCCTGTGCCTGTCAAGACATCATTTTATGGTTATCTTTTCTCTAATGCTTTTATGATCACACCAATCTCTAATAACTGCAAATGAGGAATTATTCTTCATTTGACATCTGTAGCCATCTAGTTATGTGTGAAAATGTTTTCCAATCTGTATAGTTGATATATATATATATATATATATATATATATAATGTTAAGTCAGCCAACTGTAACTGACTGGCAGACATTGTCTGGATGGGCAGTTGACTTAATCTTGACCCAGATAACACAAAATTCATTTCCTGTGAGTTCGGTGAAATATTCTGAGAAACTTGCAAATTGGGTTATGCCTCCGTTATTTAAAGGAATAGGCCTCCATTTTTGAGACAGGCCCTGTTTATGGGGTCACCCTGACTTGTTCTCTTCAGATGGACATCCATCTTCAGGTAGCACCCTATGGTGGCTATTACTATCTCCAAGTTTTCTGGCAATTTATGCTTTCTCTGCCTAACTTAGACCTTGCAAGACCATTCATGCTACCATCATCTCCTGGCTAAGCTATAGTCAGTTAGCTTTCTTTAAAATTAATCTAGAGGCTGCAGGCATTAAAGAATGCTGCTGCCCATTTTCTCCTTGGCAAGTGCACTGGTAATACCACTCTCTTTGCAATGCTGGATCTTCCTAAGTGAGCTGGTCCCCAATATTTTGGCCAGACTTCCATGCTATATAGGGTAAGCCAGGGATGGGCAACCTTTGGCACGCGGCCTGTCAGGGAAATCTGCCGATGGGCCGGGACAGTTTGTTTACCTGCAGCATCTGCAGGTTCACCGTTTCAGGCCAATGGGGGCTGCAGGAAGCGGCGCGGGCCAAGGGATGTGCTGGCCGCCGCTTCCCACAGCCCCCATTAGCCTGGAACGGCAAACCATGGCCAATGGGAGCTGCGATCGGCCAAACCTGCGGCTGCTGCAGGTAAATAAACCATCCCGACCAGTCAGTGGATTTCCCTGACGGGCCATGTGCCAAAGGTTGTCCATTCCTGGGGTAATCTATCATGGTAGATTGGTCTCTCCAAACCATGATTGTAATGATCCATTCTGGCTATAAGATGTGTGAATAGTGGAGTGGTGAATGGGGATGGTTTGTGCTTAGATCATAGGCTAGAATCTTGGCGCAAGATGCTGATTGGGAGGGGCAAAGAAAGCTTAATGTGGCTTAATATTTAAATAGTCAAATATGTTATACTGTTGTAACTGTTTGTAAATGTTCTTTTCAGAGGGGTTGGGCACACACAACTCCTGTTGTAATCAATAACATAGGGTGGAATCAAGCAATTGATTCGGAGCTGGGTGACTAAGTATCTTTGTAAATCTCACACATAATATACATTAATATAGATTACTTCAGTGGGAGCTATGGATGCTCAACACTTCTGAAAATCAGGTCTCTTATTTAGATGCCTAAATATGGATTTAGAAAAATCTAATTTTAGGTACTCATATTTGAAATGTATTATCAATTTTTCTAAACCTCCACAGCTACTTCTGAAAATTTACTAGTGTACTTATTTGAAGGCACAGACTCTCATATTTGTGCATGTACAATGGTTAATTGTAAATGCCTATTGGTGCTAGAGTAAATTTTGCTAGTGCAAAAATGGGATTTTTTTTTACGTAATGCTGAAAGGCTTAGTGGAACATTGGAAAATAAATCCCACAATATGACTTACTCATGTCTGTGATATTAATTCTCTAAAAATACTCAGCATGTCCAACATGCAGTGTGACACATATGTTATTACATATTTCAGGGGGTATTATTATTATTATATTATTATTCTACTTAATCACCTATTTACCATTTCCCTGATAGTAAAAAAATGGGTCATAATTTTACTATTTTGTTCTGCTATTTCCTGAAGGCATACCCCTAAGTGTCAGTCTAAATTGCTGTACAATGCTTTTCTACAGATGGGCTCACAGTTGAGTTCAATCTATTCTGTGTGTGGAAATTATATTGGGGAGGTAAATTTCTAATACTAAACTAGGTTTAACACCTGGTCTGAAACCATGGTGTAAAAAGTCAGTGTAACATTCTTTTCATGTTGAAATAATTAATGCAATTACAACCAGCACCGCTGCCAATTCTTGCCTGCTCCCTGGCCTTTTGGTTTCTCGCCTTATGTGCTATTTACTATCATCTCTAGCAGCTCACCTCATCAGGAGAAGACATCCTCCCTGGCTGCAACTGAACAGTGGTATAAATTCCAGAAATTCTCTAACCTACCTCTTTAGGTTATGGTGTTCTCTTTTTTCTCTGGGGAAACGTGTATAAAATTACCCACACAACAGTAATCTTAATAACAACAAGATTAAAAACAAGGAGTAAATGGAATTAAGACAAAATAAACTGTTTGCTTAACATATCCAGATTTACACTTCCCATATGGTGAACTATATATGGCACTTTAATCTTAGTTACAGGGGAAAATAAGGAAACTGCATAGCTTACATCCCTTGAAAGCAGTGCTCTCTCACTGACTGCTTCTCAGGAGTAGTCAATTACTTTTTGTCAAGGTCCAAATTTCTTGGTCAAGGTATAGTCAAGAGCTAGACTCCAGAGAAACATTTTTCACACCATATAAAAATAATGATGATAATAAGTAAATAAAAATATTTTGCAGTCCGTTCAAAAAACGTCTGGCAGTCCGGATTTAGCCTGCGGTCTGCCTGCTGACTACCCCTGGCTCAGGTCCCCTAGTCAGCATGGCATTGCTGTCTAAGGAGAGATGTGAGTCTCTCTCACGCAAACTCCTTGTCAAGCTGCTCCCGATCCTGCCCCTTTTCTAGTGCAACAGCAGCCACTTTCTAAACAGTGTTCTCCATATACTTGCACATACATTGGGGTTTGGGGTATTCACTGTATTCTGCAAGAGATAGGCCACTGAAGATACTCAGACCCTTTAACAATGAGTAATAACTGCCTTTCAAAGACTTAATGACCATGCTTAGATACCACATTCCACATATTGTTGTATAAGAACCTAACTTATCCAGGCATCTGGTTTAAAACCTTTATTTTGTATTACCAATTTAATATTTAAGCAATTTTCCTTTGCTAAACAAATTATGGGCAGATCCCCAGACCCTACATCAAACCAATGTTTCCCAAACTTTGAAAGCTGATCTGTCTTTCAGGAAGATGAAACCAATGGTGCCCTACCTTCAACTCCTCATTAAAGGCCTTCCCATCTTCATTTGTACATCTTCTGGACACTGTGACTAGTCTGATGCACCGCTGCAAGGGGGCATGCCCCACACATCACAGCTGTTTTATTCAGGCTCTTTGCCAACAGGGGCAAACATTGCTGCCTTAGTTACACAAGTTTCAGATTTTGAAGGTTTTTTTTGCAATCACAACAGATAGACTATCTTAATTTTTTTTAAAGAGAGCTGAAACTCCGAAGAAGAAAAGTCTGACTGCTCCCCTTCATGCACTGCCTGAGTGGGCCCCACATTTTAGGAAACATTAAATTAATTTCTGCATTTTCTTAAAATAATTTCCCTGAGAGAAAAAAATTATATAAAACTTATATATATGTGTGTGTGTCTGTGTTGTGTTATATAACAACTACTCTGCACATTAGCAGAGGCTAAATGAAGCCAAAGATATACATTTACACTCTTCGATATTTTTTTTAATATTGGACAAACACCAGAACACCAACCACAAACATTTAGCAATGAACAAGTCAGCTATATTACTTCTAAACTGAAGTGTCTTGCGTCTGAGTGAAATTCCCTGTTTAGAAAAGAGAATCAGGGCTGGGTAAAAACATTCTTTCTAGACTTGAAGTTCTTTTTGAAGACAGGAACAAAGCAACAAAGGCTACATTTCCAGAAAATAGAAGCTCTCATCCTCATACAATTATATGCCCATATTTATATGCAAAACAGCCTTGATTGTGTGAATAAATGGCCAGTTAGGCTTCTAAATGGCCTGTGCATTCAGTCGCAATAAATGCACACACAACTGCAGGTACAGAGTTGGATTTTTGTCTAGCGACCAAAACACCACACAGCTAGCACAACTGGAAGTCTTGAAAGACTTTGAAGGCTAGATAGTAGGAGTTTATACAGTCATATGCAGTTCGCTACACTCTGCAGTCATTACACTCCTTTTCTCTTCTTTTCACTTTCTAACTTCCAATCCTCTTGCTAATCTTCTTTCCTCTTAACTTGTTGTTTGGAGACAGTCATTATTGGTTTTTTTAATGCGTTAACAAACATTGATAGATATTTCACTGGTAAAGCAGAAGCCAGAGTATAGCAAAGAGAAGTGAGAGTTACATTCTTCATTTATAAAAATAGAATGGAAAAGCATAATAAAATTAACCAGTAGTGGCTGATTTTTCTAACAGTACCTATGTAATCATACTGCCCTTGGGGGAAAAAAGTTATGCTGAGTGTGAAATAATGCCTTTGCAATATATAGCAATGAGTCCTTAGAGCATAGCATACAGTGTATCTGTTGCCTTTGAGCAGGTAGAACCCACTTTTGAGCTGGAGAGGGCTCACAAAGACTCATGCAAGCCCCTTTTAAACAGAAGAATCTATTGGTCCCAAGAAGGAGAAATTGCCATTTTTATGTTAAGAAAAAAAAAAAAAAAAAAAGCCTGTGGCTTTTCCCTTGTGAAGATAGCAAGTTCGAATGGCTGTAAATAAATGGTGAGAGTTGAGAGGAACAACCAAACTCCATTTCTTCAGAAGGTGCCTGGGGGAGGCCATGGGAGCAGAAGCTCTCAACCATCAATTCCTTATGAAAAATGAATGACTTAAATTGGGGTGTTTCTTAGTAACCCGCCCCAATCTTTTTAGGCCAGGCCTGTGTAGAGAAATGCAATCACAAGTGAATTAGTTCGGAGGATTGTTTGGAAAGGCTAATCAAAAATGCAAAAAGGTAAGGTGGGCGCTGAATGTTAACATTTTCAGCATTCTCAAGCTGGGTTTCAAGCAGCTGTTGAGACACAGGTTGCACCCTCCCTTGTGGCAGATGCTGCAACCAGAGAAACATGCCTACTTCAGCCCCCACAATACAGATTCGTCTTTGCAACTCTCAGGCTCCCTGCACTGGCCACTCCAGCAGCACATTAGCAGGTGGAGGTGAGGAGGTAGGACCAAGCTGGTGCTGCCTCTGCTCTGAATGGGGCCCTACAATAGTTATTTAAGGATTAAAGAAGGAAGGGTGCCAGCAAACAATGAATGGCTGGGTGGGAAGAGTGAGTGTTTCACATGTGACATACATACCTAAATCAGGTGGGGTAGAAAAAAGGTTGCTTCTTCTGATGGTTAACTTTAGTTTGGGATGGGGGTAGGGGTGTTAGGAAAGGGACTGGAGAGAGGAAGGGTGGGGAGAATGGATTGGCGAGGTAGGATGTGAGATTTGAGGGTTGTGATCGGACGGTGTAGGGTACAATGGAATGGGTTGGTATGACAGCAGGAGTATGTCTGCCTGGGAGGCAGAATGGAAGGGTTGATGAGGTTAGACCTGGGGTGTGAATGGAGGGGGAGTGGCTCTGAAGGATTAGGATAAGTGCTGGGGAGGTTAGACCAGGAGGATCTGGGGGAGTAGTAGGCCTGGAGGGTATTGGGAGTCTGAGGGCATAAAATGGGGGGTTTGGGATGTTAACCTTAGGGTATATGAGGATGGAGGAGGTAGAATAGGGAGAAGATGGGGAAATTAGGCCTGGTGTATGTAAGCAGTCTGAGTGTGTAGGAGGTTAGTCCTGCGATAGGATGGGGACTGGGAAGGTTACACCTGAGGACAGTGGTGATAGAATAGGGGAGATTAGGCCTGCCATATTGCATGGTGGAATGGGAAGAGATTAGGCCTGGCATATTGGGTGGTAGGATGGTGGGAAGCTTAAGCCTAGAGCATTGGTCAGTAGGATGTGGGGTAGGTTAGGCCTGGTGTATTGGTCTGTAGGCTGGGGAGGAGGTTAGGCTGGGTGTATTGGGAAGGAGGATGGTGGGAAGGTTAGGCCTGGTGTATTGGTCAGATGGATTGTGGGGTAGGTTGGGCCTGGCGGCAGGAAGATGCATGGGAGGTTAGGTCTGGTGTGTTGGGAAGTAAAATGGGCAGAGGTTAGGCATGGTGCATTGGATGGGAGGAGGGGGGTGGAGGTTAGACCTGCTGTTGAGTGGTAGGATGGGGGGATTTTAGGCCTGGTGTGTTGGGCTGGAGGATGGTGGGGAGGTTATGCATGGTGTATTGGGTGCTAGGATGTGGGGGAGGTTAAGCCTGGTGTATGGAGCGGAAAGGTGGGGAGAAGTTAGATCTGGTGAATTGGGCAGGAGACTGGTGGGGAGACTAGGCATGGCGTAGTGATCAGTAGTATGTGGGGGAGATTAAGTGTGGCATAGTGGGCAGCAGGATGTGAGGAATGTTAGGCCTGCCTGGCATATTGGCAGGAGGCTGGTTGGAAGATTAGGCCTGGCGTTTCAGGCAGGAGGATAGGGAGGGACGTTAGGCCTGACATATTATTTTGTCAAACAATTTTTAAAAGATGCTTTTCCCCCACAAATCTTTGCAATGGATAAGAGGGCTATACCCCTCCACCTTTGTGGATCAAGAGAAAAATCATTTATTTTAAAAATAAAACTACCTGCCTGTTAAAATATTTCCAACCTTTCCCATCTACCCACTTGTCTCTAGGACTCATTGTGGCCTTTGCTTTCATAGCTCATCATTCTTCACTTTAAACCTGAATGGCATTTTTCCTGTTGACCCTTGTGGTTTCCGGACCTTGCAAGAGATACTGTGTTAATGCATTTTCCCAGAAATTAGGGAGGCCAGGCTTTCCAAGGTCATTAAGGAGTTTCGCTTCCAGACCTACCCAAGAAATCAAACCTCATTATTTCATTTCCAATAATAAACCTTTAAAGGAAACCTAAAGTTGCACCCCTCATTACAAATAAAAGTACATTAAACATAAACTCTAACATTTAAAACAGCAAGATTGCACCTACATTGTATAATCGCTACACAAAGGACCAATAATCACTTTGTTCAAAAGAGATAATGCAGCATAATATAAGTAGTAGTTTAAGCAATTATCTAGTAGAACAGTTAATCATCACCCTCAGTTCACAGCCTTTTGTTTCTCAGGAATACACATGTCAGATTGTAATTAAATGCATTCACACTATTCAGTGCCAAGCAAGCTGCCTGGATTGAACAGGGGAACCAAGCTGGAAAGCACAAAACAGACAAGTTTAGACACAGCTTTTATGACTGTTTCTGCCTGGCATGGGGTCCTTGCTGACAAATTTGTTATGTAAGGGTGAAACTGCACTGTAGTCAATTATTTATAAAAGAATACAATTTATGTTAAAAACTGTGCCTCCATAAGGTTTATTTTTACAGCATTTTCACATTTTCAGAGCATTTTGTTACTGTGCAAATTATCTGCTTGGAATAAATGTTCTTTGACTTGAATTTATAAGCAAACCAACTCTTTAAGTAAACTGATTAGTTCAAAACTGTTCCATGACAAGGATTGCAAATTTAACCATAACATCTGACATTTGGCGTTTTTTCCTTTTCCAAAGTACAGTATCAGATGCAATTGTTACTATTTTACAATTGTTAGAATAGACTTTGATGGATTTCGTGATAGGCAATTGAACCATGGTAGTGTGCACAGTGATCTATGAGAAGATGGGGGGGGAAAGACAACACTTTCTCGATTCACAATATGGTTATCCTATGGCCCTATTAAAACTCCAGTCCACCTTGGAACATAGACAAGATGTAACCAACCATATGTCTGTAACATGCCACAACCTCAGAAAAGAGGATTATAGCGTGGTTCTGGAATATCGTTGAAATATAGTTAGGTTCCAGCTACGCTAAAGACATAACAGTAGTTTAATCATGTCAGCTGACTACTGTGGTATAACCATGTATCCCATGTTATTGTAGTGGGGATGGGCCTTAAGGATTTACCAAGTCATACATAAAATATTTTCTCACAAAGGTGAGCACTAGAGAACAAAGACTTTGTCCACACTGGGGAGTAGAACCATATAATCCAGCTGCAGCTAGCAGGTTTCTTGCTGCTTGCTTACAACAAAGCAACCACAGTTTCTTACTCCCTTCAAAAGAAACAAAAAACCTCCAAACACCCATCTGTACAAACTTTGGCCGAGAAAGCCAGCTCCTCCCTCCTAATGTTTTTAAATGCCATGAAAAAACACATCTAGAGTTGGCATATGTCCTCACAATCCTGAAACTGGAGCTTCAATTACTTTTCTCACACATCTATGAGCAGACATGGGGCAGGGTAGAAATGGGTCATTTTTAATATGGTATAGCAATGAGTTATGAATATTTCCAGACACTAGAGCAGGCATAAAGAGGAAAGGATGTGACGAGTGAATTTATCGTGGAGAACAGTGTTTTTAACTTTCTAAACAATGTATTCTTATTATTACACTTCAGTTATTATCATTTGCTACTGAAGTACAAAACATCATCTGAATGCAACACCATAACCTTCACTTGCAAAAGATAAGACCCTTTTCTAGCTCCTCAAATCCAGTCAGTGATGTTATATTTCCTCAAAAAGTTTATTTTCCCGCTAATTCTTTTGATGGTGTTAGAATATAGAAAGAGGTGGCACATCTTTGCTCAGATTTCCTCCCAGGTCTGTCTAGTACTTTTTGGCCCACACCTTACCTAATGCAAATTCACATAGACCTCTTGTTTTCTCAAGACCTTGCGGTGATCTAGATTTTGTTACCTCTTCTTCTTTTTCCAGTAAAATCAAAGGAGTTCTGAGATAGTGTACAAATGATCCTTTGTGGACATGAACTACTTCACAAAAGGAAAATAAAAAAAGACAGTTGACATGTTATCCAAAGGGCCCCTCACATAAGAGGAGATAGAGCCTCAGTTATTTGCTCCCTAGAGCAAACACCTCTTGCTATGATCGTATTGTGTTTGAAATTATATATCAAATGTAACTCTCCTCTGCCCTCAAACTGTGGTTTACCATAGTTTGAATACTAGTGGAGTGAGCCAAACTGTATTCACCAGCTGCTGTACAAACTGTGAGTGGTCCTGTTAGAAAGCATGGTTAGGCCCTTGTTCTTAAAATGGGTAATGAACATGGCTGACCCTGTGTATATGAGTGAGACAACTTTAGTCAGGACCCAGCTGGGGGGTGGGAGTGGAGCTAAGGATTTTGCTGTGTTTGACACTCAGGGTATGTCAACACTGCAAATGAAAGTGCGACTGTACCATGGGAAGAAGTATCTTTGCTAGCTTTAATCTATGTTATTGTAAATGTGACGGCACAGACTTCAGCATGGGTCACCAATACAAATACAAACCCATAGTCCCGAATGGGCTTGTATGTGGGCAGCTAGTGCACGTCACCACATCTATACTATTATTCTGACCACTGCTAGCTAGATTAAAGCTAGTAAGAGTATGCCTGCTTGTGCTACAAAACCCTCTTCATTTGCAGGGTAGACATAAACTCAGTGTCAAAATTCACAGCTTTATAGCGCAGTCACATCTCTCACAGTTTCAAACTGAACTCTCAGTTCCTTGGCATCTCATGAGAGCTTACTGAAAAACAATGCTGCTTAATGGTACTTTACAAACAGAACAAAAGAGTCCCTGCCTAAAAGAGTTTATAATCTAACAATTCAGCATTTCAAGAAATTAAAAAGATATTGGTAATTTGGAAAAAAAATCAAATAAAATGCAAATGAATAATTGACAGTGAAATAATAATGGCATGATACTCAGCAAATAAATGAATGTGATAAAACCAAAGTGAAGCAGGACCTGCACATTTACCTCGTCTGTATTACTTTACAGATGTTGAACTTCCCCGGCCTGGTGTAATTATCCAAGCTAATTATCCAACCAAATTCGGTGATGAATCCTGGTCACGTGCCACCTAAGGCATGTTGCCCATATGCCAAGAAGAATATTCTGTCTAGTTAAATATTAACCCTTAGCATGTTGGCTAATCCCCAGGGAACTGACTGTCCTAAGTGCTCTTGTATCTCCCTGGTTGATTGAACCACATGTGTTTAGCCCCTTAGAGACTAGCTTGTTTCCATGGGCATAAGGAGGTAGCCAATAGGGGGATGATGTGCTAGGGAAGAGGAATGGTTTCTGGCTCCTGAGTAGTGGGGCCTGGTTAGGAGTCTTGGAAGATATTAGTTGTGACCTGAGCTGCATACGTTCTCCTGTTAGCCATCTCTCCAGCCTGCCCTCCTGAAGTGACACATCTCTCTCACTTCTGATTCCTGACTCCTCCTTCAAGCAAGGAATCTGTGTGTGTGTGTGTGGTGGGGGGGAGGATTGGTATGCTGAAATGAAAACTTAAGCTGGGGAGGAACTAAGATGGAACCAAGAGTAGAGGCTTATAGATAAAGATAAATCAGGTGGAGCATGTAAGGCTGCCAACTCTCCTGGGGGATAGCCTTCTTCCAATGACTTTGCTGTGGGCTAGGGAGCCTTCTTTAGAGGTTGAAGGGAATAGCAGCAAATTTGCATGTACTCATCCATGGTGCTCTAAAGATTAATTCTTTCAGCATTACTTAAAAGCAACCACATAAGTGGTCAGCCTTTTCTGTGTTCAAATACTGAGCAGCTTCCTTTGTTGAGAAACATGGGCTCAGTTGTGGGAGGTGCTCAGTGCCCTTATCTCTTACTGATTTCAGAGGCTCGGGTCCCAAAGGGTATGTCTATACAGTAGTCAGAGTACTGAGTGCTGCTCAGGTAGGCATACCCATGCTAGCTTTTATCTAGCTAGCACAGCTTTAAAATAGCAATGAAGACATGGCAGCATGGACCTTGGCATGGACTAGCAACACAAGTACGTACCCAGGTTTGACCACCTGCACTGTCACATTGGCAGACTGGACATTTTGCTGGAAACTAGTTTTAGTATGGCAGTACTAACTGAGATTCCAGGACCGTACAGTTATAGACTCATTAAACAGTGGGAGAGATTTCTAAAAGCTATTTTGAAAAAAATTGTAATATTTAGTAAATATTTGTTTAGCTAGCTTTGGCATTAGAATTAATCATTACAATTTTCTTCTTAAGCTGTGTCCCCCAAGGGTAGGACTAACTGAACTTTCACTTCCCCCTTTTCCAGGCAGGTTGGTCCTGAGTCCATATTCTTAATAGTTTCAGCCTGAAAAACTACTTATGCCATCTGAAAGAGGGGTAAATAAAGGTCTTTAATTTTCCTTGTCCCCTGTTGATACCACATATTTCCCTATGCTTTCATCATCAACAACAACAAAATCGGTGCATATTGAGACCATGACATGGCAGCATTTGAAATCAGCAAACCTCATAACCAAGGCCTCATCAGTCAAAGAGAGCCCACACATACAAGCAGGCTCATTATGCAAAGCCACATTTTGCAGTTGCTGTTCCTAGTATATAATGGAAACATAATTACTTTCCACAAGAGTCTACTTTTCTCTCAGTTTAACATATGTCTTATTAAATATCTGTTCTTTTTATAAATAACACACGGTGATCCATTCTCCCCCAGATGCACGCATGCAACTTCTCCATTAGCCTTAATAGGACTTATGTGTGCATGAGAGAGCCTGTTGAACTCTATGCTATATGTCTATTTATAACACTTAAAGATCAAAAGTTAACCTTAACAAGGCAAATATCTACTGTTACTTTTCTGTTCTTATTAAAGGTAGCACTAGTATAAATTGTTTTCTTCAATCATTTTAGCAGAGCTGTTTAAAGTAATTCCCCAAGTACCATGCTAATAATGTAGCCCTAGGTGATTAGGCCCATATGAACATTTTAAAATGTTGATTAAATTAGGTGTGTGGGGAAGATATTTTTAAGAGTATGCGCTAGTATTCATTACAATAAAGTTTATTAAGACAGTGAGAGCTCACTAAACCAAAGATCATTATCTTTGTACCGAAAATTTAATTTGAAAACAAAAACAAGCCCTTGAACATTACATCTGTACTATTCTTCTTTCTGTGCATTGTTCAGATTTAATATAATCATCCGTAGTAGAACCCACTGGAAAACAAATGATTTTTAATGTCAGTCACACTGTATCTTTTGCCTCATGTGGGGTAGGTGGCTGGAAAGATACTGGAGATATAAATAGGCAAACATATTGAGGACAAATTGATTCAACAACATCTGTTCTTCCAAGAAATAGTCAGCACAAGGTGTAGATGACATTGATGCAGAGAGAATATTATTGTTATCGTTACTGTTTTGATGTCATTACCATGTTATTTCCATTGTTCTGACATAATCACTTGTTTATTCTAATTGCTCCAATCTCAACAGGGTGACTTTTATGTCACTTAGCAGCACGAATAAATAACTTATGTTTTATTGTTGCATTCACACATGTCAAACATACAGTTTAAAATCTGTAACCCTATATATATCATTCAAATGCACCCATTATGACATCACAGCAATTCATTTTTATTTAAAACTGTGTATATCAAAGCCAGAAATATGAGGTTATAGATAATTAAACATGCATAAAAATAGTGGAAGGGATAGTTATGATCAGAATTACTAGTCAAGGAGTGACCTCTGTATTTTTGATAAACAATACTACTTCATTTCTATAGAGATTTTAAAATATAATTTCATGCATTCACAAGCTATGCCGATTTACACCAGATGGTAATTTGGGGGATCTATCTATCTATCTATCTATCTATCTATCTATCTATCTATCTATCTATCGGGAGGGGGGGGAAGAATCCATAGGCAAGAATTTGCTTGCTATTGTTATTCAAACTCTGTGTTTTGGAATGCTGTACTGTGTTTTAAGCATTTTGCCTGTTGGTTTACCTTAGGTCTGTCACTGTGCATGAGCAAGATGCATGAATTAAAGATGTTTGCACTGCACTCCCGAATTGCTGGCGTAAGATATAAAAACCAAAATATGAAATAGAGAAAAGCATTTTTCAAACAAGCATTTTTGTAAATTTTGCACTCTGCCTGCCAGACACATTAACTAGTGGAAGTAAACTATAATACACTCTCTCACACGTATATAGCTTTCTGTGTGCTTGTATGTGCACATACACCTGTTTTTACTCTCTGCCTGTGCATTCTCTGCACAGTTCATGTATTTAAATGTTTATCTTTCTTTTTCTGTTTGTTTGTGTGTCCATGTAGTATAGTGTACACACACAAATAGATATTCACATGCTTTAGTGCTATCATCAGCTTTTATATCTCAAGGATATTATATCACAGGTGGCAGCTCCACTGAAAATATTGCTATAAAAGATGTGAAAACAAAAAAGGCAGACTACAGTATGTTTCAAGTGTGGAAATGTAGAAAAAGGTAGAAAAGGCAGTTTAGGTTTACAGTGGTCTTTTTAATAGATGCATATTGGCAATTAATTTGATCTGTAGTCTGAGGCATTTTATAATTAATTTCTCAGCATTTACCACATACAAGCCATCACTTTAAAGTGCTATGTCATTAACAAAATCCCATTTTTTTCATAAAGAATAGGTATACTGATCTACATTTTTCCATGCTGCCTAGCCAGAATGGACTCTAGGGATATTATCTTATTCAGAAAGAACCTTTCAAGGTTGAATAAAAGAAATGGTGCAGGGTCCCTGGGAGAGGGAAGTGATCATCATTTTCACCTTCAACTCTTCTTTGATGTGGCAGAGTCAATTTTTAATCAGCAGCCATCAGACTGGGCTTCATTTCGCCTTACAAAGTCCTATTACTCTGCCACTTTCTGGAAGGAGGTGATAAGGACAATGCTCTTCTTTTTCTCTTCATAGAGCCTCGCATATGATGAGTCCCTTTGGAGAGGCTTGATAAAAAAAAAAAGAGTGAGTATGTAGGGATAAAGGTCACCTCTCTGCCAGAATTAACTCTTCAAGACAACAAACTTTGATTCCACTGCATTTGTTTTTAACAACTATTCTGTTGTCTTTGTGGGCAGCAGGAGTAATGAGAAAAGGGTTAACCCACATAATGGTTTTGATGTAAATGCTACGCAGGATTATTAGCCTGTCACAGGGAAAAAAAAACCAAACAAACAACTCAGTTGCCCCACTGCTAATGGACCTTACAGAAATTAGTGGCGTGAAGGAAATAGCATGCAATTAAAATGCACCTATCTCAGCAAAGCACCTCAAAGTAATCCTTTATCACAAGAGTGCACCGCAGATCCTTACAGATAAAATAAGGAAGAGTGATTTCCTACAATCACCCAAATTGAAAAAACCAAAAGAACAAAAAAACAAATAACAACTATTTCCCCCTCTGGAGGTATTTTTTATGTTAAATAAACCTAAATTATTTTTAAACTATGCATTCATGCAGAAAACCCTCTGTAATCTCTTAGTATCATTTATTGTAGTCAGCAGTCTTAATTGCCTCCCTGAAATGGATCAGAGTTCTGGGAATTATACACTAAAATGATGTTACCATTCTCCAGTCTTCACATTCCTTGATATAATCTCATTAAAAATATCAAGCCTCTAGGTGAGGGAATACATATGGATGCTAAATGCATTTTAAGCAGTAGCACCTAAACTGATGACCTAGTTATTACAGAACAAAGCAGCAGAAGATGAATTTTAATACTGAAGTAAAGCAGGTTTTTTTCTTTGGTTAATACTATAATTATTAACATGTTTTTGGACTGAATTTGCTTGTTACCCCTGAAAAAAATGATAATTTTGAACCAACCAAAATAGTGAAATGACATTTTTGGAGTAAAATAAATTCTTATTTTCCAGAAGACCACACAAGTGGGGAAAAAAAAAAACAAAAAAAACCCCAATTGCATTAGCTATAATTACTGTAAAGAGATGGGAAAAGCGGTATGCCAAGTTCTGCTTTTTTGTAACAGAAATGAGAGCTGTGTTAAAAAAAATATAAGTCTCTAGAGAAAATACACTCATCACCCAGCCAAATAAGGGGCAAAGGCAGGGGGGAAGCACGCTGAGTCCAACATATGAAATAATTAGATTTTTATAGAATTGGATTTCCTGTTATAAATTGCAAAGAATACTTCTGCAAAAGCTAAGAGAGTATATAGCATGAAATATATCACATGCTATGTGATCTGATGTGTTGCAACAATAAGCCATTCTATCTTTGGTGCAGAATAATATAGCAGAATGGAATTCAGCCATCAGAATAAGCAATTTAAAAAGAAACAAACAAACATTTTAATTATCAGTGATCTAATGCATGCTGATTGTCAGTGAATCACCCAGATGAAGCCTTTGATAAACAGTAATATAGTGTCATCTGGTTTCAAAACAAAACAAACAAACAAACAACCCTTGCTATGTGACACAATGCTTTTGAAGCATATGGTCACAAAACAGTGCCCCAGTGGATACAAAGGATTTTAAAAATAATAATGTGACATCCAACTAGAGTTAAGGTAGCTGTGTTTCCATTATGTGGTAGCCTCTGTTTTTCAGGGGTTCATAACTCAGCTGTTGAAATTTGCTTTTGAGGTGAAACTTGGAAACACTATGTAAAACAAAGACTTCTTTTTTTGAGTGGTCACAGTCAGTTTAGTGAGAACTGGATGACTCTGGGGATTGGTAACATGACATAGAATGTTTCAGGTCTACGGTGCCAGTTTACAGTTGTCCAATGTTGGTAGTGAATGAAAATAATAACCATCTGACGGCAGACTGGTGGTTTGTGTTATGTGAATAAATAGTCTCAGTTCCACCTCCACCATTGGTGTTAGCTGGTTGGCACCCGTCTTAACCGAGAGCTAAGAATTTTATGGGCAAGGACACTGAATTTTCCTTTTCTTCTTGAGATGAACCCTCTAGGCCAGAGTTGAGGTACGTTGGTGGGTCAGTTTGGAGAGCTGCTGCTGTAGCTTGTTTTATATTGCTGTGGCTAAAATAGGGGCTACAGCCAGATGGCTGTCAGTCTAGTGCCTTTAATCACCATTAATCACCTTAAACAAAGGGCTCAACATGGACCAGCACATGCTGGTTTAATGAGCCGGTACTTGTTACTTCATACCCTGCTGTCAGGTCAAGTGAGCAAGTGGAGGGGCTGGGAAGGAGACACTAGGCTTCATCCCCACATGAGAGAGAACAGAAGTGGAACTTCCCTTTCTTACCGTAGCAGCTAGGGAAGGGATAGAGATAAAATGGCACCACTCTCCCAGTGGCTGGGGCAAAGGAGGGATTTAGAGAGAGACGTTCTTCTTTGTTCCTCTCAGGAATGAGAGAGAGAGAGAGAGAGAGAGAGAGAGATTAGAAGTCAACTCTCTTTGTGCATCTGCAAATCAGGGAAGAAAGGATTGAGAGCACTTTTCCAACCCCTTCCAGGTGGGGAAATATGTTGACTAGCAAACCTGACCCTCTAAACCAGGGGTTCTCAAACTGGGGTTCGAGATCTCTCAGGGGGTCATGAGGTTATTACATGGGGGATCACGAGCTGTCAACGTCCACCCCAAACCCTGCTTTGCCTCCAGCATTTATAAAGGAAGTAAATATATAAAAAAGTGTTCTTAATTTATAAAGGGGGTCACACTCAGAGGCTTGCTATGTGAAAGGGGTCATTAGTAAAAGAGTTTGAGAGCCACTGCTCTAAGCAAGCATGGTGGTATCCTAATCCTCCAATGCTGTTCCTGGAGGGAAGGACTGTGGCTTGGTGTAATTTGGTGGGAGGGGCTTAGATATAAACCCAGTTTGTTTTTTGCCATGCTATGTATTATCTCTAGCTAAGTGGCATGTTGTCAGATAAGAGCTGAACAGGAAACATGAAGCTTTTTGCTGTGATGGCAAAAGACCCCAAACCTGGGAGATGCTGTGGATCACAAGCCGAATTCTGAGATGGATCTAAGAAAATCTTCTGCGCTCCACATCTCCTTCAGCAAGCATGTAAACAACACCAGTTTAGACTGGAAAGGCTTGCTGCAGTGGCACAAAAAGGGCCATAAATCTGGCATGCCTGGAGACATGCAGACATGAAGATCTATCTTCTCAGACTCCTGGCCTAGGGGTTTGACTAGACCAGTCCTGTATGCTCTGCCCAAGGCAGCCACAGGATCAGGAGGGAATCCATGTGGTTTAAAGCCACCTTTGCTTTCCCTGACCAATAGTGTTAGCCCAACCATTAAAAAATCTTTAGTCAGGCCCCCCAGTACCATGAGATTGGCTTAAACTTCTTGATATGTGTAAAAAAATCCACTCCAATATATGGGTTATTTTTCTTTGCCTTTTGGTTTTTGAGCCTTCAGGGTGCATTTTGGATCATGTTTTCAAACTTTTCTCCCCAATCATGGGAGGTAGAAATGGACCTATAAAAAACAAACATACAAAAAAAACACACCAAAGCTGAGATTTTCAAGTGATCACATAGTTTCAGGAGCTGGGGCTTTGAGAAACATACCAGATATCACAAACTCATGGTAACATCATGAGTTGACAATACTGCACTTTGTATGCTACCCCATGCACAGCTCAGGTGGATGTAAGGATTGGGGTCAAATTCTCTCAGACTCAGTAGATGAGACTTGGGGCTGCAACCCTGAAATGCACAGCATAGAACTCAGAGACAAGGGAGAGGATGGGCTCATGTTGTTTTAATCCAACTTTGTGACCATGAGTCCTTAGCTACTTTGGGGGCTGGAGAGCCCCACCCCCTGTCCCCGCTATAAATGAGATAGTCCTTGTGGCCTAAGTTATGGCAGTTTTCCCTGGCTGCTTTTGTGTAGCAGTACTGCCCAGATTCTTCACAGTGCTGCATATTGTGGCACCACCCCTGACCTTATGGCTGCCTCCACAGTGCCTACAATGAGAGGCATAAATATATCAGAGGGATAAATATCAGGGAGGGAGAGGAATTATTTAAGCTTAGTACCAATGTGGACACAAGAACAAATGGATATAAACTGGACACTAGGAAGTTTAGACTTGAAATTAGATGAAGGTTTCTAACCATTAGAGGAGTGAAGTTCTGGAACAGCCTTCCAAGGAGAGCAGTGGGGGCAAAAGCCATATCTGGCTTCAGGACTAAGCTTGATAAATTTATGGAGGGGATGATATGATGGGATAGCCTAATTTTGGCAATTAATTGATCTTTGATTATTAGCAGATAAATATGCCCAATGGTCTGTGATGGGATGTTAGATGGGGTGGGATCTGAGTTACTACAGACAATTCTTTCCTGGGTGCTGGCTGGTGAGTCTTGCCCACATGCTCAGGGTTTAACTGATCGCCATATTTGGGGTCGGGAAGGAATTTTCCTCCAGGGCAGATTGGCAGAGGCCCTGTAGGTTTTTTGCCTTCCTCTGCAGCATGGGGCAGGGTCACTTGCTGGAGGATTCTCTGAACCTTGAGGTCTTTAAACCACGATTTGAGGACTTCAATAACTCAGACATAGGTTAGGAGTTTGTTACAGAAGTGGGTGGGTGAGATTCTGTAGCCTGCATTGTGCTGGAGGTCAGACTAGATGATCATAATGGTCCCTTCTGACCTTAAAGTCTATGAGTCTATGAGAATCCTGCAATGACCAAATGTGGGGCTTTTAGACCTGCTCCTGCCCTTTATGCTGCTCTGGACCTTTAATATGGCATAAAAAGCACAGTGTGAAGGTGAGGATCTCAACCAGTTACTCTTTAGCTTCACACTCACTTACTGCATGTAACTTCTTAGAATTTGCCTTATTGCATTACAACCTTAGGCCATGCTATAGTGACTGAAAGGGTTTTTCCATTGCTGTAGAAATATCACATTGCCAGCTAGATCAAAGCATTGTTCCGTTGTTTCTACATCAGGGATTAGGTCGGCATACCTATGGTGCTCGAGGTGTGGATGTTTTCATACCCCCTAAGCACCGTAGTGTTGTTGAACTAAATTTCAAGTGTAGACCAGGTCACAAGGAATCTAATTTATAGGCTGAGAGGCTGGAAGAGCTGGTAGGGTTATAGCAGTAAAAGCAACTAACAGGGAAGTGTAAGAAGGTTTAGTTAAAATAGGGAGCAGGGCATAACTTTGATCAACTCTGTGCAGAGAATGTATATGCCAGTATATATGACAATGGTATCTGAATTTTGGCAATTTAATTTAAATTGGTAATATATGTGCATGAATTAACTTATGAAAACTGTCTGCAACATATATCATATAATTATTAAATTATCAAAAGTTTTATACCAATTGTAATTTATATTACACATAAAAAAAACATTAAAAGAACATCATTAAGGTGGCAAAGTCAAACACTCAAGAAATGCCAGAATTCAAGTACCCTTCTGTATATGGTACAATATTTAATTACCCGACCACATATTATTTTTTCCATAGGCCCTCTGCCTGCAAGGTGGATGGTGCTCACTTAACATTAGCTATTTGATATTTTGTTATCTCCACATTGTTCAATGTATGGCCCTATGCCTTATTTACTACACACTATTCAACCCCCACCCCCATCTGGAACAGAATTAATTTCTCAATGGGCTTTTCTATGGCATTTAGTATCTGAGCACTTCACAAACACTAATGATTTTATTTTTGGAACACTGCTGTGAGGTAAAGTAATGGTAATATCCCCATTTTATAGATGGGGAGCTGAGGCACACAGATTGAAATCAGAAGTATCCATTAATTATGGATGCCCAATTTGAGACATCTAGGATATGATTTTTCAGAGTATTGAACATTATATAGCACTTAATATGTTCAAAGCACAGCTCTTATTGATTTCATTTGCAGCTGTGAGTGTTCAGCATCTTTTATCTCTGAGTCATCCAGCAAGGAGGTTCATCCTGTGGACTGAATGAGGCAGAGAGCCTGTGGAAAATATAGTCTTTAACTACAAGATCACATACTATCATGTTTTTATACACTTTTAAGTGCTTGACTTTGCAGTCTTAATAATGTTCGTTTAATATAGCTTTTTGTGTGTTATTTCCTAGGTTTTTAGAAAAGCAAACTGAAAAAAAACAAACTCATATTGCTGCCCACATGGTTGATCAGCATGATTGGAACCTTTAGATCCATTGCGCAAATCTGTGCCACTTGAGGTAATGGAGTAACAGATAGCAATAGTAAGGTGTCATACTCTGTGTGGCTTAGCATAAAGTGGGACGAGAGACACACTTTGCTAGTGAGTTTCACAGGTATTTGCTGACAGCAGAGGAATGGTGAGACTCAGGAATCTCGGATTCTGTTCTACAGGGAAGAGTGTTCAAGTGGTTACAGAAGCTTCTGCTCATTTCCCCTAAGCTTGACCTTTTTTGCCCTGTCTCTTCCAAGCTGTCCCTGTCCCAGGCCTTTCTCTTCCCCCTCCCCATCTCCCACTTTCTGCTCCTCATCCCAGCCACATACTCTCACCTGGTCTGTCCTAGTCTCCATGCCTCAGGATTCTCATCCCAGTCTCCTTGCCTGGCAAATCCTAGTTTGACCCCTCCAGATTCTTCATTCCAGTCCCAGCCCCTCCAATCTCCTGGTACAGCCAGTCATATTTTCCCCCTCTTGGCATCTTGTCCAATTTCTCTCTCTGCCCGCACTTGGCCTTTCATGCCCCTCCATGTTCCCACGGGCTCACAGTCCAAGGCTTCCTCCCTGGGTTCCTTGTCCAATGTCAGTATCTTCCCCCCACCCAGCTCCTTGTCCTAGTCTCTCTGCCCAGCTAGTCCCAGGTCTTCCCCCACATCCCAGCTCTTTGTCAGATGTGTCTCTCTTCTCCCCCACCTCCTCCCTCCCACACTTATCCCCAGTCCCTGTGTCCTCATCAGCTCCTCATCCAATCTCAGTCTCCCCACAATCCAGTGGCTCCCAGTCCCTCCTTCCCATTTCTCTTCCTGACTTCTAGTTCCAGTTTCCTTGTCCAGCCAGACCCAGTCTTCCCTCCCCCAACTTCCAGTACTAGTTTCCCCCTTCACTCAGGCTCCTTGTCCCCTCTGCATTTTGAATTAGGCGACTTCTTCATACATGCTGCATAGATCCAGGAAGAGGGCTGACTGAGGGTATTTAGAGCAAGCCTCGCAGTCTTGGGTGACAGACTCAAGTTAGCGGGGCTCGCAGTATCGCTCTAAAAATAGCTGTATAGACAGAGCTTTGAAACTGTAGCTTGTGCTGGAGGTCAGAGCTGCAAGTTAAGGGAAAACCCTGCTGAACCCCAGGCTGGAGCATGCCCAGTGCAGACAAAATCTTTGGAGAATTTAGCTGCTAAGCTCTAACAAGTCGCTAATGAGCATGTGCTTTTCAAAGGCTTATGACCTGGTCAAATGTGGGTGAATTTTCACTAGGACAGCAATAGGCACATCCCTGACACAAAGGCCATCTCCTTTTAAATTTTTGCTGCCTGTCATATTTTAAGTAACTCACTTCTCCAAAGCATTGGTACAGTAGAGAATCTCAAAAGAAAGGTTGCCCGAATTTAACACGGTCAAACCAACGTATTTTTCACTAGTCTCATTCTCAGTTTTAACTGAAAATTTCCAAAAACATTTAGCATGAACACTCAGAAAAAAATCAGCCACACTTGCAAAATTTCAGTCTGCCTGGTTAAATTTTGGCAAAGTTCTAAGCATCTGTAAACAGCATCTTGTAATGGAAAGTGTTGGGCAACCTTAATATTAGGTGCTGCTCCACAGATAATGAGCATGTCTTTCTCCTTCAAATAGAAAATGAAAACATTTGGCCTTCAAAATAAAAATAAGATAAAGTGAACATGTAATGAGACTCTTATTAACAGTGTTTATTATAATTGTGACACTGCACCCCATATTCTTCATAATTGTATGATTATGATAGGATTATAATATAATTATGATGCATCTGATAGAAGATATGTCTTGTGAGGTATCATTGGAAAAGTTATGATTTACTGAATATGATTAGCCTTATTTGTGGGCATGTATCAGTTTTGTATCTGACGTTATGAATATTGACTATGTATCTGTATTTCAAATGTGGTTACACCTGGGTAACATCCACTAGGCAAAAGGCTTTCAGTCTAGACAGCTGGTTGTGAAGGGCCTATTAAGGGTAATGGACCATTAGGGGAAACAATAGGCCTTAGGAGAAGCTTATCTCCACCTGGTGAGCCTTCCTGAGAATTCTCCAGATAACCTATGAGTAATGGCTGCTATGGCTCAGCAGGGCATGCGACAAGCCCACGTGACACTGCACTCCATTTTGGTACTTGTATTCTTCCACAAACTGGGAACTGAGTTTGGAACAAAGGGCTCCCGCCATATGGGAAAGCTCTATAATGTGTGGTCTGACATCAGCTCTGGGCCTCACTCTCCACTCAAGAGAATTACTGGAAACACCTGAGGAACAAAGACTGAACTGGGGGAAGTGCTGGTCTCAGGCTAAAGGGATTTCTAGCCTGTGTATGGAAACTTGCCAGACTGATTGTATCATCAGTCAGGGTGAGGAATTGCTAATTCCTATCCAATCTATCTAGTGTGGTAGTCTTAATTTGTTTTTATTTGCTAGGTAATCTGTTTAGATTTTAAGTGATTATAAATGATAGCAAACAGATCAATCTTTCTGTAAAGAAATTTGATTTTCACCACCATTGAATATAACGAATATTGAATATTCACCATTGAATAGAACAATAACAGCTAATCTCAGACTTCCTATAACTCCAACTCTTCTCACTCAGTTTGGGGAGCATATCTCCCTATTATTATAACAGAACCTGTCTGGCTCACACTAGATTCTAATCAGGTACAAACTTACCTTTTCATAGACAATACAATAAACAGTTTACTCCATTGGCTTTTAGCTCTTCTCAAGGATTCCCCAGAAAAGCATACATATAAAAGGTTTGTCGTCACGTTAGTCTAAGAATTTAAATCCCATCACTTGCCCTACATAAAAAACTAAATATCTTCGGCAGCTGTCTGGCTCTAGAGTGCAGGTCACTTCTCTTAGAATCTTTCTAGCAGTTCTGGCTTTCTTTGAACTGGCCAAATAGAAATTGATTTCTGTTCATTCATTAGTTGCTAGGTTTATTAGGGTCATTCTGCATCTGAAACTTCCTATTTAAAAGTTCATAGCACATCAAAATGTTGTTATTAAAATTTAAAGACCCATTATGAGACACTTACAAATTGTGAAAGGTTGTAGAATGATTGATGGATGAACACTAGTGACTCATTCACCGTCTATGAAATTTGATAGGGGTAACAGAATGTGGGTACATCTCCAAAATTCCTTTTGAAGGTGAAATAGGAGTTTCTAGTATTTTACCACTGCGCTATCATTGGAGCTCCGCTAAACTACAAATATTTGCTATTTGAGTGTTCACACTTGAGAGGATATTTTGTAATTATCTGTTCATCTCCTCTCTTGAGAGAAGAGTTAGTTTTAGGTCTAGAGTTAGGTTACCACCTCTAGAGTAAATCAAACTATATTACTGTTCCTCCTCTTATTCTCCCCCCGCCTCCAAATCCTGAATATGCTCATAACAGCACTCTAATGGAAACTGCCCCACATATTTTGAAAACTGAAGAGATTTTCTAAAGTGCAAGGAAAGAAGGCACAGCTACTGTGAATCTATATGGGATAGTACTTTGAGAATGTACCTTTTCTGTCATGTAAACTGTGAAATTTGTCAGTCTCTTTGATTTACATAAAGAGCTATTCATTATATATACAGTGCTCTCTAAAGCAAAAGCAAAAAGAATGGTTTTAGTTCATTGTCATGTTAAATATTTTAGGATAAAATATTTTATTACAATGCAAATGCATGTGTTTCTTCTGTGCTGTAAAGTAATATTTGCCAAGACAATCAGTGAAGCCAGCTAAGATTCTGTAACCCAGTTTTGATCAAGGCAGCCAATTGGTCAACTTCTACTTCAAGAAAAGTCAATCAGAACAAGTACAGATGTCAGATGGATAGTTTCTTAGGCTGTCTGATGACCTCCATGCTACTGAGTAAAAGTCAACAGTTGCTTCAAGTATCACCTGTAAGGATGATGGGCATTGATTAAACCCTATTGAGAGTCTAGCAACTCAATGGGCTACTCTAGGAAGAAACAATCTTTGCCTTAGAATGCATGAAGAATTATCTCTTTTAATTAGCAAAGTTATGAAAATATACTATTCATTGCTTTAAACACTATACAATTTTAACAAATACTTTGGACCAGATGTGGATATTTTTAATCTGTAAAAGTTGTTCTTATCATTTGCTATAAAAAATAAAGAACAAACAGAAGTATGTTGCAATTTTGGATGGAAACAAACAAATGCAGTGGTCTGAATAAATGTATGCCTATGCTACTTGAGAGGTGACTGATAAAACCTCAAGGCAGGATGTAATCAAGAATATTGTAGAGCTCTGTATGAAATGGAATAGCTTAATCATTTATGAGTCTTGGCAATGCTGGAGCATTTCTGCAACTATAAAAGCTTGGGTTTCACTTAGTTTTAAATATGGTCTGTACTTAAATATGACTGTGAAAGATGGACAGTGAAACTAAAAGATCAGCATTGAGTCTTTTTTTCATAGAGAAAATACTGTGCTCTTTGTGTTATGGAAAGAATGTTTGATCAATGAGTGCATGCTTTAATGCCTAGAGGTGCAAAAGATGTTCTTTAGACAGACATAAGAGAAGCTGGATGATAATTTGGACAAGATGTTTCTAAAGGACCAACTACCAGCAAAGTAATCAGCTGCTGGGCAGAGAACACACTAGGGGAGGAATGACACAAAATAAAGTGACAATATCAGCAGAAGACAGTAGAGCTGGAGGACATTTTGCATTATGTTATGCCATAAAGCTACTTATGTTGTGGACAAAGATATTATCATATTTCAGTACCAATACAATGCAAAATAACTATATTGTACTTAATGGAACATTTAAGCCACTTACAGCTCTGCAGTTTAAAATAAAATGTTAATACATTCCTGGTAGTAATCAGTTAATTAGCATATTATTTCCTCTGAGCCCTAAACCCAGAATGTAAAAATACAAGCAACGTAAACTCATGTCAATAAAACTTCATTAAATATAGCTATCTATCAATTTATAAATTACTTATTAGTCCATATTAAAAATAGTGCACATTTATAAGATTTGCAAAAATGTATATCTAAAAACATTATGACTTACATATGACTGCACATTTTGGTAATAAGTCCCAAATTTGACTAGTACAAAACCAAAAGAAGTTTTAGTCTTCGCTTTAAAAGCATATTAATTCAAACATCTCCATCATCAGTTGTAAAATATATTCATGATGTCTAATTTTTAATGAAAATGACATGATCTGCATGCACGGTCAACATAAAAGACAATTTAGTCCTTTATGTTTATGAGAACATAGAATCACTGGCTGTGGGTGACAGCTAATTTCCTCTAGTCTCTTTATGCCCTGCAGCTATTAATGCATGCTGATCTTCAAGTATTATTGGAAAAAATTAAGCATAAACATAAAAAGAACAAAAAGAAAGCCATCAATTTTCGGCTAATTTAAACAAAATAATTTGAAATGCACTGCTGCAGTTGAGGAATATATAATATAATGATGGCCTAACAATTCTGTATGAAAAACAGCCTGATATCACACATAAAAAACTGTTATAAAGTACAGATGTTCTCTTAGGTTAGGAAAGTAAAGTTCACTTTTCACATATTTAAAGAAACCATATGGGGGATTCATTTTAGTCATTTCAATGCTATTTTAGATTTTTCTTGAACAAATACTGTAAGAGTTTGATATGAGGATGTAAAAAATCTCTAATGTACTTTTATCCTTTAGTATTAAAAAGATACAAGACAAGTATTAAGGAGCATAATACTGAATGGATTAACTAGAAACTGAAGACTAGTAAAACAGAAAAACAAAATCCTTTTTCTTGTTTTTAATCTTTACCAAATCATTCCCTATCTCTTAGTTGAAGTTAAGTGAATTGTCTGAATTTTAGATGTAAGCTTATTCATTTATTCTGTCCAGTATTCAATGCTTTACTTTAGATGTGCAGAAAGTTCTCCAACAAACTATAACCAGTATGATTTGTCTATCGAGTTCTTTATCCCTGGATTTTCCAAATCCCTCCTTATTTGATGTTCCATTTTTCCCCCTTGAGATGTCCTGAATGGCTCCCGTTCAGACCCCGAGTATAAATGTGACGAGGTTTTATGGCCATAGGACATAGTCTCAAGTTGGCTAAAATCCTTTTGTCCTGTTTATCTTTGATTTGAGCTCTAAGAGAAAATATAGTCTGATTACAGGTCTTTAACTGTTCAAACTGTTGACATTAAATCTTTTCATTTTTCAGTTTTAGTCGGAGATGTGTATTTTCATTGCTGAGTGTATTGACCTAGGAAGAAAAACATGACAAACCCGTAAGTAATGGTTTTCTGGTTTCCAGTTAGTGAAGTTAACAAGTAATTTTTACCAAATTCTAAATTACCAGACATCAGAATATATAACTAAAACTCAAAATAAACTAATCAAATAATTAAAGAAGTCTGACTTAAATCTCCAGATTCTGAATTAAGACTTAAACTGTCTTTCACTTATCCCACTGTGTTTATGTATTATAGTGTATGCAGTGCTTCACCATGTGTAAGGTCATACCAATGCATTACTTTGCCATCTAACACATACAAGCAAAGTAGGAAGGAGTTATTGTTAGAAACAGACTTTCAGTTTTAACTCTGAGTTTCTTTTGCTTTCTCAGTTTAAGGTGAAATTTGAGAGATTAAGTTTTGTGTATGGGCTCTTAAATTAAGGTAATGTTGGCAATTTTATGTACTATTTGGGTAACTACATGCTCATTAACTTATTTTTGTGTGAAATTACCCATTTTGAACATGAAAATGTGAGTTTTACTTGAGCAGATAGTGAAAATGCAAGATAGACAGCTGTTCATATCTGTAAATGTATACTGAAAACATCAATACACTGACCACAGAGTATACACAATAATCTTACATGGAAGTGCATGAGTGTTAACACAACAGACTTTAAGTCACTGGACTTGAGTTTCTGATGTACCTCAGCCCCACCTTTGCTTTTGTCAGGTCAATTTTGCAACCCTGGTTGCAACTATTAGTATTTAAGGGATTGATTTTCAGAATCATTGAGCATCCACCACTCAAATTGAAGTTAAGCGAGGTGTGGATCTCAGCGACTCTGTCAATCATCTTCTAAATGTCTGACTAATATTTGCACCCACAATTCACTGTAGGTTCAAAAATGCGGTCATCATTATTTGTAGGCTTGGAAAGATTAGATTCTGATTGGTAAATGTCAACTTCACCATACACACACATACTGATGAAAAAATATTTCCATCAATAACAATCAAAATGAACTGATCGGTAAAAAAGAAAACTGCGGCTTGAGAACCTATTAGAGTAAAAATCCTGATTTAGACTTTTGAATTAGGCCTGTTACAAATGAACTAGTGAATGAATAGTAAAAACAGGTAAGATTTGTTGATTGAACAATATTCACTTTGTATATTTTGACGTGGTGTTGACAATTTGTGTTTTAACAATTTATAAGGCTTTCATTTTTTTAATTTCAACATCTGCTGTCATTAAATAATTGTCTGACTCCCCAAAAATTTTCCTGCAACTATGAAAATTTAAAAAGATAAAAATCTAAAAAAATGCTTTAAAAATATCGATATTATCCTTTGAAAATATAAAAAAGTACAAATCAAATTCTGTCAAGCATAATTATTTGTAAGAGCAAAAGTGGGCCTGCAAAAACAACATCCCATTATTTTAAAATCATGCTCATTGTGGGTAAAATATGTCCTTTGACACATTTAAAAATACGTGTTTACTCCACAGACCAAAACCTCCCTCCAATAGCTTGTAGGTGATTGTACACTAAGTCTTAGTTATACTTGTACTTATTTATACTGTTCAGCGGCAGTCAAAAAAGTGAACAGAATGCTGGGAGTTATTAAGAAAGGGATAGATAATAGGACAGAAAATATCATATTGCCTCTATATAAATCCATGGAACGCCCACATCTTGAATAGTGTGTGCAGATGTGATCGTCCCATCTCAAAAAAGATATATTGAATTCAGAAAAGGGCAACAAAAATTATTAGGGGTATGAAACGGCTTCCGTACAAGGAGAGATTAATAAGACTGCGACTTTTCAGCTTGGAAAAGAGACGGCTAAAGGGAGATATGATTGAGGTCTATAAAATCATGACTAGTATAGAGAAAGTAGATAAGGAAGTATTGTTTACTACTTCTCATAACACAAGAACTAGGGGGCCACCCAATGAAATTAATGGGCAGCAGGTTTAAAACAAATAAAAGGAAGTATTTCTTCACACAACGCACAGTCAACCTGTGGAACTCCTTGCCAGATCATAATAGGATTCAAAAAAGAACTAGATAAATTCATGGAGGATGGCTCCATCAATGGCTATCAGCCAGGATGGGCAAGAATAGTGTCCCTAGCCTCTGTTTGCCAGAAGCTGGGAATGAGCAACAGGGGTGGATCACTTGATGATTACCTGTTCTGTTCATTCCCTCTGGGGCACCTGGCACTGGCCACTGTCAGAAGACAGGATACTGGGCTAGATGGACCTTTGGTCTGACTCAGTAGGGCCATTCTTATGTTCTTATGTACTTTTAAAAAAATGAGTATTGATTTATAATATAATTTTCAAAAGAACTCAGCAAATCTTTTTATGTAAATATATATATTACATGATCTTTAAATGCTTAACGTTTCTTTACTTAGGCACTGAAAAAAAATTGGCTTTTGATACATGAAGTGTAATTGCTGCTTCTGAGTTTTTGTGTGAATCTTTGGCATGATACCTCCTAACCATAGAATGAAGCTCTTTTGTTCATGAAATGGATATATTCAATAAAGAACACCATACACAAATACAGTTTAAGCTCTAGCCAGTTATGCATACCTTCCCCCCACCCCACCCCATACACACACTTTTTTTTGGCAGGGAAGGATAGAGGGGGAATACCAAAATGATCTTTTCCACATTAAGGACCAAAAGAATTCAGAATTTCATTGAAGAAACCCCAGAAGCTGGGAACTGGATGGTTTATGAGATTGGTAATAGGCTACAGTCACCTCCAAGTCATAGATCCAAATGCAGCTATATTTAATCATGCCCCAATGTTGTTCCTATCTAGTGATTTTCTGGGGTCTGTGTGCAATTAGTTGCTTTCAGTACAGTTCCTAGTGAACGGATGATCACATTCCAAGGCCCAACACTACACAATTGGCACTAATTGTTAGTTTAAGCAATAGGCTGTAGAAATTAAATTATCATCTGATGCTCAGAGGTGGACACTCCAGAATAGAATTGGAAATTTAGTAATGAGATGAAGGGGGGGAAGCGTTCATTGCTGTTTCCTGTACTGTAACTATTGTACAGATAAGCAGAGGGCTTCTGTTCCGAGTGAGTCTATCTGGCATCTTTCACTAGTATTAAATTCACTCAAACAAACACAAACTCTCAGTGAGGTTTGAGTTGTAGGAAAAATGGGAAAAGCAACCAAATTTGGTATATCATGAAATAACTCAACACCAGCAGAACTGCTGTCTAAAATATGTAAATAGATAAATGATTTGCATTCTGTTTAGGACCAATTTCTTCCATCAGATGTGTGTGAATAATTCCAGTTGATTTCACTGGGAATTGTGTGTGCGTATCTGAGGGAAGAATTTGGCCTTTATAAAGTAAATACCAATATGGTAATGTGCATCAGCATTAAGGAAGGGGTTGCATGTACATATATGTACAATTATTTGCAATATTCACTGTTCCCCAGAAGATGGTTTGAGTTTTTTGGAACTATTTCCTTTTTAATAATGTTTTACTTGTTTTAAACTCTTGCCTAACACTTTTTTTTTTCTTTTGTGAAACTCAGTTTAAGGTAAAACTTACTTGTTTGCTCAGATTATAGATGTGTCTAATATATGTAATCGTTGAAAGGTAACAGTATAGATTTCTGTGGGTTGGACACTTTGTATCAGCAATCACTCAAATTGCTGCATTTAACATTGTCATTAGTGCTAATTATGATAACTTTTGATACCTGAGGAAAACTGAAATAGAACATGATGAATCACATCTTTGCAATGACATGACAGATTCTCTGTTACCAAAAAATAAAGCATATATTTTAAATTAGTTAATTTTTTTCTTGGGCTAATCATCAACATTTCAGTCAACTTAATAGTAATAATTTTAGTTCAACCCACCTATTTCCAAAAATAAATATATATTCTAAGCTATTTAATCCAATTTTAAGAAGCATATATAGCATCTGTGTATAACCATGCTGGTCAGAAAGGGGCAGTTTCCCCATTTGTCACTTAACACATTTTATTCACAAATTAAAAACTGAAATAATATGCTCCTTGTTCCACTACCTTCTATTTTTTTTATCATGGCTCTGTTGTCTTGATGGCCAAGGTAATTTAAAAATAAATAAATAAACCTTAGTACCATGGCCCCAGACCAAAAAATATATTGCTCTGCATTCAATTGCAATATTTCTCCTGAGGCCAAAACATTATTTTCACAAAGAATAATGCTATGCAAAGTAAGAGGAAACATACTGTGAATAATGTCTTACATATGAAACCCTTGGTACTGTTACTAAAACATTGGTTATGTGCATGCAAAATTAAATGGTTATGAAGAAAAGACGACATAAGTCTGTGGACGTATTATATATTAACTAATAGCTTTTTTATTTTAAACATTCATATTTCCAATTTTTAAAAAATCTTTCTAAAATAATACTGCAGATCTCTGCTACTCTGTGTGGCAGGAAGAACAATAAGGATTGGTACCTCAAGTGAAGTCACTCAAGAAGGGGAGTGGGGAGAGAGAGCGAGAGAGGGAGATGCACACACACACACACACACACACACACACACACACACACGCAAAAATTTCTAGTGATGTCACAGGTCATCTGCACCCTGCATGGGTGCTGAACTATGGCTGGCCCCTCTGGCCGGCCTGTTATTTTGATAGTCATAAAAGCCATCATGGGTCATTGTCATTTCGGCCTGCAAGCAAATGCGATAGTTTGGCCTGTCCCAGAAAATACAACCTGAAATTGCCACCACTGCTGCTCAGTGGGTGCATGCTCCTGGGATACTGAAGTGTAAAGGTCAAAGTGTTGCTGCAAAGAGTAGCACTGCCGGGAAGATGCCTGGATGATCAGTGGTTTTTGCTGTCTGAATGCCACCACTGGACTTGTAGAGAGCAACTATTGATTCAGGAGATCATTATCCTGTACTAGTTTGTTGGCCACTATGGCTCTTCCTAAGCACCAGCACTCTAAACAGAAAAGACACAACACCAGACTTCACAGTAGCAAAATCTCACTATTGCTACAGTCTGTCCAAAGGGTACATGGCAAGTCCACAAGTGGCCACAGCTCCTGCATCTCCCCAAGCTCCTTTTCCACAGCCTGAGCCAATTGGTAAGGTGGTGCCAGTACCAATCAGATATTTGCGTATCACATTTTGAGAAAAATTTCCAAAAGTGCTAAGTGACTTAGTAGTCTAATTGCCATTTGTTATAGTGACTTAGAAGTCTAGATTCTCAAAGGTATTTAGGTGCCTAACTCTACTGAAATCAATGATTGTGGGAACCTAAATACCTTTGATCTAGTGGCTTTTGAAAATGTTACCCTTTTTTCTCAGAAATCATCCCTATTTAAATATGCAAAAATCATATTCAGTGTTCCCTGCATCTGAGGGCTGGCGAGTACAGTAACGTGGTCAATTCCAATGAGAATTTCCATCACAAGCTGGCCCACATGCCAAGAAAGATACACCGTTTAAGGGATAAATAGGTCTAGATCGAGTGGATTACACACACACTTCTTCCCACATGCACCTGCCAGTCCTTCATGAGCCCACCCAGGATGTGAGGTTGTACACTACAGAGGGGAGAATTCCCAAGATGGAGAGGCAAAACACTAAAGCAAGTATATGCCACAGAGTTACAACCTTCTCTGCTCTTCCTCTAATATATGTAAAGATAAATGTTAGTATGTATCAATCACTGTCACAAACAAACAAACAAAAAAACACACAGCAAAGGTCCTTCTAACTAAGAGCCGTCTCAGTGTTTTTACTCAGTCTGAAGCCAATGGGAGTTTGCCTTCGTGAAGATGACAAAAACTAGAGCTCTCATGATTTGACCTTAAAAACATTAAGGGTCAAAAAGCCAGGTTGTTCAGGTTTAAGATTGAAACTGGCACATTTAACACCTTTTCTATATGTCAGTGATGTCAGTAGGAGTTTAGGAAAGTGTGCAGAACAAGACTTGTTTTTACTTGCCAAGGGATAATTTTTCAAATGGTTCACAACACAGACTCTAAATTTTGCACATGCAACCTTGTAAAAAAGATAAAAATTAGATCTGTAGCTCCTGATTTGCAGGTACACATATTTATGTCTGTAACTCATGCAGTTAAGGCCTAATCTTTTTTAAATGTCCACTAATTGTAGGCTTGACACCTATAATGCACTCTCTGTTCTATGCATGCAGTACAGTTGATTCCACTTATTAATAACTTCTTCAGTTGCCAATAAAGGGAAGACAGATGTGCATGTCTGCAGCCAGGGAAGGAAGAGCAGGGGCATGCATGGTACCTTTCCCTGCAGCAAACCTCCCTGAGGCTGTAAGGTGGGCAGCAATAGGGAGAGGTAGCATTTCCTCTTCTGGTGACAAGCCTGCCTGCAGCAGTGATCAACCTGTCCCAGCACTTCCTTCCCTGGGCATAGACCAAGAGGAAAGTTTGTTTGGCTGCAGTCAGGGAAGCAAGTACTGGGACCACGACCGGCTCCAGCATTTCTGCCACCCAAGCAAAAAAAAAAAAAAAAAAAAAGCCGCAATCAGTGGCGGCAGTTCAGCGGCAGGTCCTTCGTTCCTAGAGGGAGTGAGGGACCTGCCACCCCCGAATTGCCGCAGGTGCTGCCCCTCTCCCTTGGCATCCCCAAGCACCTGCTTGTTAAGCTGGTGCCTGGAGCCAGCCCTGACTGGGACATGTTGAGCCTGGGCCACTGGTGCCATGGCAGGATGCAGCGTGGAGAACACAGAGAGGTACAATGAAGCCCCATGCTCCCCACCCCCCCCAAGACCTCCCCATTCCCAGGGCCGGCTCCAGGCACCAGCAAACCAAGCAGGTGCCTGGGGCGGCACATTTTCAGGGGCAGCATTCCAGCCAGCCTCTTTTTTTTTTTTTTTTTTGGTGCTTGGGTGGCAAAAGCCTAGAGCTGCCCCTAGCGGCAGCAGCGCGTCCTGCACTGGGGGCGCCCTGGGGCCGCTGCGGTTCACATCGGGGAGCAGCGCCCGCACCTTATGGCTGGACGGGCTCAAAGCACGGGACACTCGGGCTGGGGGCCGCCCCTCGGGCCAAACAGAGCCACCTGCAGGTGCCGCAGAGCGGACCGCCCCCTCCCCCCCCCCACGCCGCAGCCGGGGCTGTGCGAAGCAGCCCGAGCCGCCTAGGGACAGCGGCAGGGCGGCCAGGAGCAGCAGCAGGAGCGGGGCCATAGAGGGCAGGGCGCTGCCGTGCGGGGCCAGCGTCCCACTCTCCGGGGCTCCACTCCCTCTGGGGCTGCCCTGCCACGGCTCCTCAGCCCCCTGCCGGGGCGGTCCCACGGCTCTGTCCTCCCCGGTCCCGGCCGGTCCTGGAGGTGGGAGCCCCAGCTAGAGGGACCCTGGGCTGAGGCCGGGCCCAGGAGCCCCGCTGCTTACCCTGACCCTGCCAGCGCTGGACCAGCTGGAGGTGAGGGGAGAGCGGGCCGAGTCAGCACTGGTGGGGGGAAGCCCGGCACTGGGGCGGCAGGCGGTGCAGGTAGGGTGGGGTGGGGGAAAGAGCCCAGAGTTGGAGTGGCAGGGGGTGAGGGGGGGGGGAGAGCCCAGCGCTGGGGCAGCAGGGGGTGCGGGTGGAGGGGGGAGAGCCCAGGGCTGGGGTAGGGGGCAACCAAAAGTTTTTTTTGCTTGAGGCGGCAAAAAACCTAGAGCTGGCCCTGCCCATTCCTGTGGGAAGCCCCAGCATGTGGACTACAGTTCCCCTCCCTGCTGCTGCCCTGCCCGCAGCACCCCAGTCCCTGCTACAGGCAGGTTTGCAGGGCTGCAGCCAGGGAAGGCACATCAAAAAGTTGTCAGAAAGTGGTATGCCTGTTGCTAATATCCAAATTCCATCAACAGAAAAGTCAATGGAATGGGACTGGTTCCTGGCAAAGTGTTGCTATTAACCACAAGTCGTTAACAGCAATATTGCTATTAAGTGCCATCTACTATATAGAGATGCATATGTAGAGAACATATGAACATATACACACAAAAAGAATATGTTATTCTGTAGTGTGATACAAAGATTTTATTGGCTTGAGTTTGGATGGCTGCATTATTCACAGTTGTAATATGAATGAGATGTACAGGTCATCCCAAATGAGTGGCAATGAAATTTATATTAAACCATACCATCATACATTTTGTATATGACACAATGATACTTTTAGCTATTTATTTTATTTTCTATGCATCTTGCATTACTGTACAACTTTCTGAGAAACCTTCTAAAGTATTTTCTTGAGGTAAGCCCTATTGCCAAACACTTTTGCCTTAAAATTGGTCCTCCTTGCCCCTGCCCACTTCATATTTTAACCATTTCATTTTTCCGACACAGTAACTTTTATACCCATATTTCCTGACACTGGTTTCCAATGTTTTAATTGAAGTGGTAGATAATTGGCGGAAAACCTAAAACCTTTATATTTACCTCATTTTAATGAGAAGGGGGTTGGGTTGATAGCCGTACCTTGCACTTCAGAGTTGTTGTATAAGATTTTAAGCCATTGTATATATTCTACGGTATGGTTGTTTTTCATCAAAATAAAAAGGACCTGGTCAAAAGCCTTTTCATCATCGTCTATTACTTTTATCTTTTCTGTAATAATATTTAAAAACCATCTAATATATGAGACTGTTCTCTTTGCAATAAAATCTGCCTGGTCTGTATTTATTAGTTTCTCCATTAATGGTTCCAAAAGGGACTGTGAAACCATACAAATAATACCATATCTAAAAGTTTCTGTTAAAGAAAAGTAAATCATTGATTTAAATAGAAGGAATTTTCTGCCCTTATCTTTACTATGAGGAACTGAAACAATTAAAATGATGCTCTCCCCAAAATACTGTTCTTGTGCCAATAAGTTGTACTACCAAACCCCACAAAATAGAAAGAATGAACAGATAATATCTCAACTCCTAGGTAATAGGAATACACAAGAGCAAAATGTAAAACATTACAGCTGGTAAAGAAAAATGGAGGACTAGCCTTGCCCAATTTATAATTCTGCTATGCACCATAATTAAAGTTTACATTGGATTGGTCAGATCAAATAGTTGCATTTATATCTATATCCCAGAATCAGGCCCCATTAGGAGTCACAAAACCCACCACTCAGCTTCCCCTGAACCTGTAGGAGCCTAAACTCGCTCTGTATCTAAATTTTTGCTGTAAAAGTTCCCTAGGCATCTATGTTTCTGCCTCTGTTCATGTACTCTGCATCCCCCATGCCTGGCATCCAGTCACCTAAGCTCCAGAGTGATTCTTGAACTGGGAGAAGATAGGTGTTCCTCCACCTAACTTGTCTGTAGGAGTTGATCTGGTAAGCATGCTCAAAGCTCGCCTACCAGATCAGACCCCTATAGGTGAGCTTGCACAAAACAGCCAGAGGAGGAGGAGCTGCCTCATAACATTTAGCACAGTGGTTAGGGTACTCTGCTGGGATGTGGGAGGGCTCTCATCCCCTGCTCAAGTCCCTGCTCCACTTGAGAAGAAGAATAAGGGATTTGAACAGGGATCTGGTTAGTGCTCTAGTCACGTGGCTACAGGATATTCTGATGTGGAGCTCCCTCAATCTTTGGAGCAGGGACTGGGTCTTGGCTCTTCCACTTCCCAGGTAAGTGCTCTGACTATCAGGCTGTAGAGTCTTTCTCATTCTTGCTCTCTCTGGCCCCATCATTATTTCATTATCCATCTACAGTGGAACAGTTTCAACAGAAGTGATTGAGACAACCCTACATCAGAAAATCCCAAAGTGCAGGGGCCAGGGCACTCCCTGAGAGGTAGCAGAGCCCAGTTCAAATCCATTTTCCCGCTCAGGCAGAGTGGGGGGGGATTGAACCAGGGGATTCCCACATCCCGTGGGAGTACCCGAACCTCTGGGCTAAAAGCTAGGAGGAGCTTCTGCTCCTCCCTCCACCTTTTTGCTAAAATGGTTTAGGCACCTAATGCCAAGAGAGGGAGGCACTTCCCTGCTGCCCAGACTTAGGTGCTTACCTCTGAGGGGGCAGGACTTAGCATATACCCCTCAGCTTGAAACTGTCCATTAGCTGTTTTAGGTGAGAAGCTATCTATTGTGAATCCCATTCCAAGGCACCTATCTCTCCCCATTCATTGCAGAGGGCTCCTAGGCACTGAACTCAAGCTTATGAATCCTAATGATTTTCTAGGCACCTTAAAAAAAAAAGTTTATGTGAGTAAAGTTATATGTACAAAATTGGGCCCTAAGCCTTTTATTTTCCTGAGAGGTCCATGTTAGTTTGGTTCCCAAGACCAAACGGCTCTTTTCTCAAGATGCATACTGCTAGTCAATATGACATAAACATGTTTGATCAGGACATACAAGAAAATGCAATGCAGGCACTGGGATGGATTTTAAAGTGGAAGGACACATCTTTATTAAATTTCAATTTTAACGGGGTATGGAGGTTCCCTAACCACCCCTGTATCCCCATTACCAGATAGTTTCTGGTTCCAGTAGTTAACTGATTTCATGCCAATAACCAGTATTCAGGGTTAGCTCCCTTCAGCCTAGAATTCACCCTACCCATGGATCTTCTCTCTCTCTCCCACCACAATGGGGATGAGAATACATAGGAAGGGTAGCTCCTTCTGTGAAGATTTAAGTCTCCCCTTCTTCTTCTAGCCTAAAGAAGGCTCACCAGTTATCTGCTGGGCTCTTACTGTGGCAATGACATTACAAATGCCACTTATAAACATACTGTGTTTAAACTGTTATCCTTACTTTTTACTGGCCTAAAATCAAGCTTCTAGGAGAGTTGTGAGGAAGGTGAAAAACCCAGGGGGCTCTTTGTGAATCTGGCCCCAGGGAGAAATGCCTCCCTTCTCCCCAAAACTGATGATCATCCAGACCTACAGCATCTTAGAAACAGTTTATAATATAATAGCATTATAGGGCAGGGAGGGTGGGGCAGCCACCTCAGCAGAACGGTTGCTGCATGCACTGATGGCTTCCTCTACAGGAAAATGGGGGCTCACAAGAGGCAGACAATCAACTCACACCAGCCTACTGACAACCTAGCTAATGGGTAGTAGGGAAAGGCGGAGAAATCTTTGCTTCTACCCTGCCCACTCCCACTTAAGCACAATCTCCACATGGAGGGGAGTGAGGTAGGCCCCAAAGCAACTGAACCTCCCTTCTCTCAGGAATCCAGGGGTTGTCTTTCCCCTACTGGGGTGATCAAACATTCCCCTTGCTGAGAGAAGGAAGGGGCTTCCTCACCCAGGAAACACATTATACCTCCTAGGATTGTCCTTTCTGTCCCTAATTCATCCGATTTACAGTCCCTGAGAAGCTGTTAGCAAAAAAAAAAAAAAAAAAAAGGTCTGAAAATGTCTGCTTTTTTATTTGTGCTTTTGTAACCTAAACATGGCTAAATAATTTATTTTTATAATTGCTACTGCTCACAGATATTGCATGCTAGTTATCCAGAGTCATTTATATGGTCAAGTTACAAACTACTGAAAATAAGGGTTTCTAGAGTATATACTTACAGATCCTTAAATATAATGGCATTGTTGGGTACTGATATTATACTCCAGAGAAAGCAATACTATGTTCTGTTGATACTAATTAAGCTACAGTGTCAATCGTATAGTAAACATCGGTAACCTTTTTTTAAATCTAGGTTTTTACATGAAGATTATGCTGGGGCAATTAGTTCATACACTCATGGCCATTTTCTTATCATTATCATGAAATGTTATAAAATATTTCATTATTATTTAGTCTGAAAAACTTTAGCAGAGAAGTTGCAGAAATTACCTCTAAATTTATACTTGAGTTACTGGACTCATTATTTCAAACATCTTGGTCTGAATCAATATCAGTAATGATTCATTCTTTTGATTAAGAAGTGACTCCATCTGTAGATGTCAGATAATTACTGAGATGACCTATAATGAGAACATTTCACAACTCTCTGACTTAAATTTCTTATTCCCTCAACAGCATAATGACTTCCTCCTAGATCTTTTTATAGTGTGTCTATGCTCCTGGGGTTTCTTTTCATGATCAGTCACTATCAGTGGTTGCTTCTATCATCTTTTTTTAGACAAAGAAAGATAGTGGCTCCATACAATATAAACTGTGTTTTGTCTAGGGGTATATTTTAGTTTTTTTCTGCATATTTCCAATTTTTGTTTTAAGAGCCCTGTTATACCAGTCTGCATTTAAAGCACACATGACTGCAATCATAAAAGATGATACAGGATACTCTGTTATTCATTTAAGTCCTCTAAGGGGGATTAATGTGTTTTTTAAAATATAAAATATTAAGATTAAAAATGCAAGATATTCTTTTGATCCCAACACTTGGGAATATGGTATTTAAAAGTTTGTAAGAAGAAATGATAACTTTCACTGTGAGGCTTGCTGCAATACTTTAAGTTCATTGTTATAGCAAAATACAAAGAGTGCTTTGTAGTTAAGTCATACATTTTGTGTTATTTTTTTTATTCTTTTGTGAACCATTTCTAGGGAATAGAAACATTACATCAACATCATACTCTGTGTTTTGACTCACAATACTAGAGTTTGTTTTCTCCTTATATGTATTCACTAACATTTAAAAGCCTTGTAATACAGTAAGATAAATAGAGTATGAATATCAGTTTATATAATCACATTTCCCTCTCTCTGCTTCTCATTGCTTCTTACTTTCTAGTTTAACAAATGAATTGAGTAAATACTGGCCTTTAACCTGGTTTGCATGTCATCAACTTGATTTGCATGTCCAGATTCCACCAGTTTTTCTGCCAAGTCAGTCTTCTGTTCATGCCTAATGCAAACAAAATAAGTGATTGGGGAGGGAGGGAATGGGAAGCTGTAAAACTGCAAACAAGAAGGTCAAACACTCAAAAACATGAAAAATGTGTAAAATGCAACTTTTCAGGCAAATAGTGGCAGGGAATATACTCCCTAACTATTGGATTTCTTTCTGAGTAAAAACTTCAAGCTCATTAGTTACTACCAGCTCATTCTTTCCCCAAGATTTACATTCCTGTTATGTGACTGGACTTACTTAAACAGTTGGAAATAATGAAGACCAAAATGACAGGCTTATTTCCCAGCTTCCTTTTATAGTAAAGACAGAAATTTTGTCTAACAATAGATCTTGAGTACAGTAGGTCAAAAACCTCAGATACATTTCTATCACAAAATACCTTTAATATTGCACATTTACCGCATCAATAGACTTCTGCTTTATTACTATCAAAAATGGAATCATTATCCTTTCTTGATGTACATATCAATTTTAGGCCTTACATTAAAAATACATGCATGAATGAGACCAGCAAGAGCACTAATGAATGAAGCCCATCTAACTTCAGAGACTGGCCCCTCTGGATTGGGAAAGAAATCAGAACTGTGGTAACAATCTCTTTCTTAATGGTTTTTGTGTCTCTCTCTCTGAAGGTTGGGGGGGAAAAACAGAACAAAGATGATCGAGCAAGACCAAACATGATAGAATTCAGTGATTCCACTGAAGTAATAAAAAGCAGAGAATGCCTGCAGTACTATTACCTCCTTTCTGCACTGGAGTCACTTTAAGGCACTGAATTTTAGGCTACCATCTAGAATGGCAGTAGTGTTTGCTGAACCTGTTTTAAACTGGTACAGACTAACTTGATTTTAAAATGTTTGGTTTGCTAGTGTTGACCTATGCTAGGTTAGCCTGCAGCACATTGGGTTTAACAGGTTTTTCCCATCAAAACTGGTACTTGATCACCATGTTAATGGGAATATTAAAGGTGCTTAAATTAGATAGAGAGATTAGATAAAAAGATTTGGATTTAAATATTTGAGCAGTGGAAAGATGTGGCCTGTGTAAAAATGAGTTTAATAAAATATAACCCAGGAAGCTGCTGGAAAATGCTTGATTTTTCTCTCCAGAAAATGAGATGCATTATGTTATTTTGTGTGAAAATGAACATCTAATAGAGTACAATGCTTTTCTCGATTAATCCATTTCCATTGTGTAGAAACTGCTTGTGCCTTTCAGAAATATTCCCACGAGTCTTGATTTGTATCTCACTTGTTAAAAGAAGTATTTCTTAACTTTCAGGATAAAAATCACTCTTCGACAGCTTTTCATATATCTGTCATGGAATACACTAATTGTTAACAGAATTAATTGAGTTCATTTCTCTTAAGATTTGCTCATTTGAAACTGACCTAGATTTTACTGAGCGATCATCATAAAATTTTTTACCAAAAGATATAGTGTGAATCTGGCAAATCAATTACAGCAATCGATGCAGCAGGTGTTGATTTAGCAGGTCTAGTGAAGGCCAGCTAAATTGATGGCAGAGCGTTTGACTCCAGTACTCCAGCTCCCCAAGAAGAGTAAGGTAAGTTAACCGGAGAGTGTCTCCCATCGACACAGCGTGGTGAAGACACTGTGGTACATTGACCTAAGCTACATTGACTCCAGCTACGTTATTCACGTTATTCACTTTATTCAGCATAACTTAAGTCGACTTATCCCAGTAGTGAAGACAAGCCTACCATAACTGACACACATTCACACTGGCCGATATTGTAAAAACCATTGTCCATTGACGTGTGTGGAACTTACAAATCCACTGTTCCATCCTGACTCTTGTGTAATAAGTGAAGAATTCTAGTGACTTTTTATGCACATTCATACACATTCTTTATTAGTTTAACTGTTTACCAGAAATCTCTGTGGATATGCAAATTATATTTCTTAAAACACTTGTAACTTCACCAAATCAAATCTCATTGTCACAGGACCAGTGACAGACACATCTGTAATCTGTGGACTAAGCCCCAACCAAATTCCAGGCTGCTGAGACAATAGTGGTATTTGCAAAAAAGTTGCAATGTTTCTAAGATGAAAACAAGTGTGCCAAAAAGGTCAAAAACTAGCAAAGTTATAAACATCTGAAAATGAGCTTTATAAAGGAAACATATGTACAAATTAATTCTAGGTATCTCTTTACACCATCCATCTAATACCACATTTGTGGGGAAGATATCCATACCATGCCAAATCAGCTTCAAACAGATGCCACTGAATTCACTGTAATGTTTCCTACTCTCCACCTCACCCCAACTGTAGAGTTATCCCTCTTCTAACTAAATTACACCTGGCTGAAGCTCAGGATGGGTGAGGAGATTCACTGTGACAGCAGTTACATCAGATAACGTTGGTATGTCAGGGTTTACAGATCCTGAAAAGAGAACTTTATACCACTAGAAAAGGGATATTTCCAGCTTCCCAATGGGATCCAGCACATCCTTTTATCCCTGGCAAAGTTAGTTATAGCAGACTTAAATGCTGTTATATTTTGAAGGTTAGAAAAACTATTGTAGGTCACTAGTCAGTGCATATGTATCCCCTTTAGCCCCTGTACATTTGAACTAATTACATCATGGGCTTATCTACACAGACAGTTAGTGCACAGCAAGCTGGGGTATAAATCTAAAGCACACTAGCCGGCCACAATACTAACTGTCAGTGTGGACCCTGCTACTGTGCACTAAAAGCTCTGTAGTGAGCTTTGACATACTGCTGTTTGAGATGGGAATAGATCAGATTTACATATAAAGGGATACAAAAAATAGTCCCAAGTAAAACATTTTTAAACCTTTCAAGAGATTCTTAGACCATGGAAGCCAAAATATATAAATAAAATTGATATTCATTTTCTTAATATCCATGTAAGCAATCATTGTCATTTCCACAGAGAAACTATGTGATTATGAGGAAGGGAGGTGCTTCTCAAAACAATCTCTCTATCACAATGTGGTCCATAGTCTAAAAACAGTTGAGAACAGTTGCTCTAAATCATTTCTAAAAGTATTTTTCCCCTGTAGTGTAAGTACCACCAATAGAATAAATGAAGATGTGGTTTGGTATCAACACTCATTTGAGATAACCTGAACTTGCAGCTTCAATTAGAGCTTAGATTTGTATCCAGACTATTCAAAACTATGAAGGATTTTACCTGGTCATGAACCTCTTTTCCCATACAAACCCACTCCAACTCTACCATCTATTTTTTGCTTAAGGGAAGGACTGTGGGCTTCTACATCTGACTGGAATCTTCAGTGCATGGATTGTTCTCCAGATAGGAGTTTTCAGGGGTTGCCAGGTAAAACCATCACACCCTAACATCCTGAAAGGGCTACAAGTGTCAAGGGGCAATATGTGGCACTTTTTCCATACTGCATTAGGGAGCAGTGTAGAGTCTCTTCCAGCTGCTAACAGTATTTTCCTAGCTTTGATATTTAACGAAAATACATTCATACTGATAATAAGGGTAGAAACTGCACCTTCCAAATAAATAATTATTGTATCACTTCAAGCCCAAACTATTGAAATGAGAGGTTGATAATTCAGTGCTGGAACCCATTCTCTCATTAATTTCAACATTGCCTCTGACAGCGGATGTTTATTTCAATACTTTGTACATCACATCATTTAATTGGAAAAGCTATGACAGAGACCCTGGGGGAGCTGAGAAAATTAAACCAAAGGAAAGTTGGGAGAAGCAATAGACTAAGTTCATGCCTTCAGAAATAAGGAAGGTGAACTGTTATATACATATATATACCCTAAGCCTACACAATGTGGAGCCACAATGCATGTGTGTGGGCTACATGTATAATGGCTTAAATTTTGAGATAGGGTTTAGCTTTACTTGTGGATTCTGCCAGACTCTGGCTGTGTTTCTTAGGCTATCTGAATGCATCTCGCAGATTCTCTAGCACCTTCTTTTAGCTGCCCCACTTTCAGCTGTGTGAATATGATATCAAAATCTTTTAAATGAACATGTGATGAAAACTGAGCTGAAATAAGCTTTTTATTTCAACACTTTGTGCAACATCAATGAGAGCTTTCCACTTTTTATACTTAACATGTGAACATATTGTGATTTTGTAGAGAAATTTACATTTACCGAATATACCGACCTCAAGAACGATAAGGCGTGCACACATATGTAATGGGTGTATCCACAAAGTATGTATATTTCAGTATGTAAATATTATGTATCTAGGTAATTGGAAGCACTTCCTTCTCTTTGTTAAACTACAGAAGTGTCTGCCTAAAAGAATTTGTGATAGATATTATTCACAAATGGATTAAAATGCACATCTTATAGAATATCAAAGGTGAAATAAAAGGAAAATGGCATCCAGGAGGACAAAGCAGCTCAAACAGCCTCCCCATGTGAGAGACACAGAAACAGCTTCAAAGTTCCCACTACAACTTGAATGTGCAGTCTACCAAGACGGCAGCTGTTGCTCCTGCATAAGTATTTCTATGATTGCTACTATATATATATATATATATATATATATATATATGAAATTGGAATAGAACGTAAAATAAACTAAATTGTATTTAATATGCTAATCCATATTTTAAAATTAATATAAAATACAAATCTTTGATTTACTGCTCACCTCCCCTAGATTAACTCCTATGACAACAGATATAATTAACTACATTTAATACTTCAAAGTCTTTAAGAGTGACTGCAGTGAATGAGATATTGAACATAAAGGAAGTCACCCACTAGAATGTGTTGTGAACTTAAACAATTGTGAGTATTAGAAAATGGCTTGTAGGCTCAGCAAAGCATGTATTAAATATTATAGTCAATCAGCAAAATGGTGCATACAATCCTTGTGAAAAAACAGTGTATTATAATACAGAACTGTGTAACATTGGACCATAAGGATCAAACATGACATAAAGCACAGTCCAATGACAAAGATAAACCTGAAAAGCTGATCTATGAAAATTATAGTCACACCATTGACTGATTGTCTGTCATCTGTTCTACCCATTTTGTGTTCAAAACCCACATCACGTGGAATGTGAAAATTTAGGAAAGCCATGGGAGGAAAAGGGAATTTCTCAGCTCAGTGCTGCACTACTAGTAGTCCTAGGATGCTGGTGGAGCAGTACAAGTTGCTCTCCTCTTTTATCTTGGTCAGTGACTACTGAGCACCTCACTGATATATTATGAATGAGGGATCAGCACCAATGCATAAGATATAATTGGTCCCCTCCCCAGATGCTGGCCCATTTTGGTGCTGCACACCTATGTAAAATAGCAAGTGTTCAGCTCACAGTGTGCATCATCCTTCCACACAATGCAGAATCAAGCCTAATACGCTCAGTCTTGGTGCTCATCTTTTCTTGGTAGTAGGAAATTTCGGTAACCCATATATCACAATGGACAAGATAATTTTATTTTTAATAAAACTGATTACATATTTTATGCATGCATTCTGAACTCAGCCTGTGTGATAGTGAGAATAGGATTGGGCGTCTTAGGGAAACAGTCAGAAGAACTGATAATAGGACTCAGATCCTCTCTCTTTTAGGATACTGGTTGAAACTCACCTAGTTTAGTAGGGGTTAAAAAGTTAGTACAGTCTAATGGCTGTTTGGGGGCAGACATGAAATAAGATGGTAGTCTCACCCAGTTTCTAGTGGACAGGTGTCAACCTTGCAAACAAGCATGATGATTGTCTGTACTGGGCTATCCTGATTATCACTTCAAAAGTTTTTTTTCACTTAATTGGCCTCTCAGAGTCGGTAAGCCAACTCCCACCTTTTCATGCTCTCTGTATGTGTGTATATATATCTCCTCAATATATGTTCCAATATATGCATCCGAAGAAGTGGGCTGTAGCCCACGAAAGCTTATGCTCTAATAAATTTGTTAGTCTCTAAGGTGCCACAAGTACTCCTGTTCTTTTTGCGGATACAGACTAACACGGCTGCTACTCTGAAACCAAGCATGATGATTGACACTACTTGCACCCCTTGCTGGCAGTCTCAGCAAAGAAGCTACTGGCTGGGTGGTAATGGAAAACAACTCTTCTCTGATTTCTAGGACTGTGCCTTCTGAGTAGGGTGGAAGCACATTGGTGGTACTGTGTGAGGAAGCCTGAACTGTTGCCTGCTCTTATCTAGATCCTCCTGTTGTCTAGCAGGATTTAAAATAGAAGAGGCCTGAAACTGTGATTTGTGGAGTTCACCTCTTAGTGATGTCAACAGGTGTTGAGGGCACTCATCTTGTCAGAAGTGAAGTATAGGGCCTAAAAGCTGAGGTGTGAAGCATTTCTACGAAGTTCTTATTTAGTAGCAGGGAGTCATTCTCCACCTTTACTTCAGCATACATGCCACCCAGATTCCCAAGCTAAAAATCACACTTGAGTGCTAAAGCACAGTTACAGAAATGCATGTTTATTTAAAAGAGCATTAAGCTGTTCCTAATGGTGGAGTGGTACTAACATTTCATAAATAGTGTGTATGTGAACCCACAGCCTAATAAACAGGCAAGGCTGGGGATAGGGAAAGCTCTTTACAGTCTTTATCACCAAGCAGAGGAGGAATATACCTGAAAGTGCATGAATCTCCTCATTTGTGAATAGGACAGGTGAGGTCTGACTGCCATGACAAGACTTTTGGGAAATGGGAGGAATTATAAGTAGCGAGTGTTAGAGAGACAAGGTCGGTGAGGTAATACCTTTTATTGGACCAACTTCTGTTGCATAATACTTTCAAAAGATGAGCCTGGGAGCTTAAATTCATTACTCTGCTAAACACTAAAAATGAACAGAGACACTGGTTTTATGGCTTATTACAACAATCTGCAACCCACTAATTAGGGTTGCCAACCCTCCAGGATTGTCCTGGAGTCTCTGGGAATTAAAAACTAATCTCTCGTTAAAGAGTCATGGAACCTCCAGCAATACCTCCAACCTAAATTGGCAACCCTACCACTAACCCCATCTTTTTGTTCTATGACTGCAGAGGTGTCAGTGGGCCATTCTACTTTGAATGGTCCCTTACAATATGTGCTAACTACTTATGCCAAACAAACTACCTTGCATTTTGCTGTGACCTTTTCTGCCACCTGAAAAAGAGCTTTGTGTGGCTTGAAAGCTTGTCTCTCTCACCAACAGAAGTTGGTCCAATAAAAGATATTACCTCACCCACCCTTGTCTCTCTAATATCCTGGGACCAACATGCCTACAACAACACTGCTTTCAAATGGCGAGTATGACCTTCTTACATGACAGTTGCTGACATGCCTATGTAGTGTTCATATTTCATCATATTTTTCAGTTTATTGCTAATATTTACTGGTTATTAGGGGTTAGATTGTGGCAGGTGCTGAGCACTCTTCTGAAATGCCAGATGCCCTCAATCCCTCTGCTCTGATGAAAGTTAAGGATGCTCAGCAGATTGGAAGATCAAGGCTTTAGTCAGCAGTAATGCTCTATACCAGTGTTTCCCAAACTTGGGACTCCACTTGTGTAGGGAAAGCCCCTGGCGGGCTGGGCCGGTTTGTTTACCTGCCCCGTCCGCAGGTTCCGCTGATCGCGGCTCCCACTGGCCGCGGTTCGCTGCTCCAGGCCAATGGGAGCTGCTGGAAGGGCTTTCCCTACACAAGCGGCGTCCCAAGTTTGGGAAACACTGCTCTATACAAACAGCAGCACTGCCTTTTGTAGCTAACGTCAAGGGCATGAAGTAGTTAACTACTAAGCTAATTTAGTTGCAAATGTAGATAGCATATATATGCTAGCAAATTTTCATTTTATGGTTGTGTTTAATCCACGATATGTTGTATAAGATGTGGTTTTACTGTGCCCTTTCAAGGTATATTTATTTCATGGACTCAGACTGGCATACACAGAGTAGCAGTATACAGTACAGTAGAACCTCAGAGTTACGTGGGAATGGAGGTTGTTCGGAACTCTGAAATGTTTGTAACTCTGAACAAAACATTATGGTTGTTCTCTTAAAAGTTTATAACTCAACATTGATTTAATACAGCTTTTAAACTTTACTATGCAGAAGAAAAATGCTGCTTTTAACCATCTTAATTTAAATGAAACAAGCACTACTATTTTTAGTAGTTTACGTTTAACATAGAACTGTACTGTAGTTGCTTTTTTTTTTTTTGTCTCTGCTGCTGCCTGATTGTGTACTTCCGGTTCCAAATGAGGTGTGTGATTGACTGGGCAGTTCATAACTCCGGTGTTCATAACTCTGAGGTTCTACTATACAGCATGATGCTATACCGGTGTGACTAAAAATTGTGAAAATTTGTATGTTATATTTCAATACATAATACTGCTGTATTGTTTGATCATATAAAGGCTGTATTGTAATGGATATGTAGAAGAGGGCAGTGTAGAAGTTGCATTTGAAATCTCAACTTCGGCATTTCCTGATTTTTGGCTACTTAGCCGTACAACCTTAACATTTTCCAAGGCCTTCACTGCATGAGAAAATTGCACCAGCTTAACTAAAGGTGTATTTTAAACCCATGTAGATAAACTGGCGGAAAATACTGTGGGAATATACTTTTATTTTGGTTTAATCTACATCGATTGACAACTGGCTTTAGCTATTCCGAAAGAGCTCTGAAGCGGAAATATGAGTGCCCATACAGTTTAAAACTGATGTAAATTAAACTGGTGCAACTTTTTTGTGTAGGCAAAGCCTTTGGCGGAAGCTAACTGGAAATGTGGAGGGTTAGCACAAGGCCCTTCACACCTCAAAATATCCAGAGGGAGGCTGTATGGGGGAATGTGAAAGAAGCAGCCTTTCAAGGGCACCTGGTCATCTTCTACGGCCGGGGTGGCCAAACTTACTAAACCTCTGAGCCACATACAACAATCTTCAGACGTTCAAGAGCCAGGGCGTGCCTGACGGGGCTCAGGGCTGAAGCCCTGAGACCCCCCTCCCTGCTGGGTAGAAGCCAGAGGTGTGTGAGGGGGACACATGGGGTCACGTGCCCCCCAGATTTTTGCCTGGGTTTCCTGGTCCCTCTTGGTCACATGGTGCCACCAGGCCCCGTCCCTGCATGGCAGCTGCTGGAGGCGGCAAGCTGGGATCTGCAGCCGTGGGGAGAGGCAGTGGCAAACAGCTGGGAGCCACAAGGAGAGCCTCTGCTTTTGCTGCTGCCTCTCCTCAGGGAGCTAAAGCAGAGACCCCTCCCTGCAGCTCCCAGCTGTTTGCCGATGCCTCTTCACACAGAGCTAACACCTGGGAGCTGAAGGGAGCGTCTGCTGCGGGAAAGAGGGATATGTGCCTGGGGAGGTGTGACTCAAGCTATTGGGGGGCTGAAATGTTAAAATGTGCCCCCCCCCAGTAGGCACCAGTCATCTCTGGCAGAAGCTCCCAACCCCATCACCCTGCTGCAGGGCAGAAGCCCCGATCACTCCCCCCTCCAGTCTGGTAGGCAGAGAATGGGGGGGCGGCCTCCGGAAGCTGCACTTTAACTGTAAAAGAGTTGCATGAGGCTTACGAGCCGCAATTTGGCCACCCCTATTCTATGACCTTTTGAAAGGACCTTGGGAAGAGGGAGGCTTATAGGTAGGGCCCTACCAACTTCACAGTCCATTTTGGTTAATGTCACGGTCATAGGATTTTAAAAATTGTTAATTTCATGAGTTCAGCTATTTCAATCTGAAATTTCACGGTGTTGTAATTGTAGGGGTCCTGACCCAAAAAGGAATTGCGGGGGTGGTGGGGGTTGTGGAACTGCTACTCTTACTTCCTCGCTGCTGCAGGCAGTGGCGATGCCTGGGAGCCCAGCTCTGAAGGCAGAGCCAGCAGCAGCGCAGAAGTAAGGATGGGATGGGATGGTATTGCCACCCTTACTTCTGCGCTGCTGCCTGCAGAGCTGGGTCCTTTGTCAGCAGCCATCACTGTCCGGCCACCGAGGCCTGAAGGCAGCAGCTCAGAAGTAAGGGTGACATGGTATGGTATTGCCACCCTTACTTCTGCACTGCTGCTGGTGGGGCACTGCCTTCAGAGCTGGGCACCTGGCCAACAGCTGTCATTCTCCGGCAGCCCAGCTCTGAAGGCAGCGCAGAAGTAAGGGTCGCAATACTGCAACCCCCCTAAAATAACCTTGTGATCCCCTGCAGCCTCCTAGTCAGGACCCCCAATTTGAGAAATGCTGGTCTCCCCTGTGAAATCTGTATAGTATAGGGTAAAAGCACACAAAAGACCAGATTTCATGGGGGGAGATCAGATTTCACAGTCAGTGACGTGTTTTTTATGGCCCTGAATTGGTAGGACCATACTTATATGCAATTTACTAATCTTTTCATGGGGGGGTAGGGAAAAAAAGCAAAGTGCACAATCTGCATGCTCCAGGACTTGTAACCTTCAGAAATTTGGCAATAACATGCACATATTCTACAATCTGCAAATTTTGGCTAACTGCCACCTACCAATCCAGTCCTTTGGTTCTCCAAAAGAGGGAGCTGCTCTCCTGTCCTGTGCAATATACGAGGTCTGCAGGAGAGCAAAGCTGCAGAGCTACTGAGGTTCATTGGGTGCATTTTCTCCCTTTGAAACTTTCAAAGCCCAAACTAGCCCCTCCTTAACCCATTCACAACTTAAAAGTCCACATGGGCAGAATCAAGGGGATCTGCAGCACCCTTGCCTTAGGCCAAATGCTCTTTTACATTATGCAGCTAAGTTTATTACATAGGCACGTTCAGCACACCAGGCATTTCAGCCCACTTTGCAAGCTTAGCAAAAGAATATAGTTCAACATGTAGTACTCATGTCCTGTAGGCAATCAACAAACAGTCATAACTAGGTCAAATCAGAAGGATAGTTCTAGGAAACATTCAAAGGTATTTGGCCTCAGTAAGTATTATTCTGCAACAGATTTCAACTTCCAATCCCCAGCTGTATTGGTGTTTTTAAAAAGTTGCAAGTTTTTTGTTTTGTTTTTTAAATAAGAAAAGTATATTAGCCTGGAAAACGTCAGCCCAAAAGATAAAATTCCAGAAAGTTACAGCAACCGAGAAGCAGAAGTGAGAATGGAAAAATCATTAAGCAACTTGAGCTAAACCAACCACTGCTGCTTCCACTACAAACAGATAGATTACTACAATAATCAAAAGAGTACATGAACACAAGACATTCTGTAATATTTTCACCTCTTGTTTGGTAAAATATGATCACAGACAAAATCAGCTTTAATATCTATGCAAGATGTAAATTTTTTACTTTTAAATAGGTTCAAATTCTCTTTAAAAATACAAAGAAAACCCTGCTAATGCACTATCAAGCTAGTGTTCTATTTGGTTTTCCATTTTTTTCAGTTATCATCAGTGTAACACACCCCACTTGCCAATTACTATGAATGTGAATAGAAAATAAAAATAAAAGTATTGTGGGTACCTGTCCAGGTGTGATATCTCTGCTTTCACACTGCAGGACGCTCAGCTCCCTCAGCAAGAGAGACTTCTTGCAAAGGGAACATAATATTTTGCAATGTTATTAGATGTGTTACAATCTCCTCTCCTAGATGCCTTGATAATATATTCTTACAGCATTTGCGCATATGATGCAGGCTGAAGCTCTAAGGGGCACTCAAGATTGCTCCCCTGTGGTAGTCTCCCTGGCTTGTCTTGAAATGAGACAAGAGTTTTGCTGTACTCTGGGGTCTGTAGTTCACTTCAAACACTCTCCTGTACTTAGCTAATGGGGCCAGACAACTCAGTCTGTAAAATATCATACATGATCTCGTGAGTAATGTGCTCAGAGAGACACCCTCAGAGGATACGCCCTTAAATATGAATCAAACAGAATTACAATTGTAGCCTGTACTAACACTATAACTGCAAATCATAGAAAATATTAAATAAAAATGGAATATACAGAAAAGAGAATGCTAAAACAATCTGATACAATGAGGCTCATACTGTTAGAAATGTTTGCTGAAGAGAAAGCTAAAAGATGAAACTTCCTAATTCAGGTTTTTCCATGGTACCTGCCACCGTGGTATCTAAGCAATGTTACATTTATTAACGAAATAAAGTTAAACTCTCTTTTCTCAAGGTACTAGCCTGTTTTCCATGCTACCACATTTATGTGAGTGCGTCTGAGAGGAACCATGTCACCCCTACTGTTCTCAGCATTTAACTCCTTGACCCTCACCCTCAAATCAATTAAATCATTGGGAGTTAGGCATCTAGGTGCCTTTGAATATCCCACTAGGTGCCTATCTGCATCTTTAGGTGCCAAAATGCCTTTAAAAATCTGGTCTGTAGCCCAGAGGTACCAGTGGGAGCTGCACATGCATAACTGAGAATAGTGTTTGTGGTTCTATTATCTTGATTTGCTTTTGACCCACCTGAGAATAAGTATCAATATTTTGTGGCTCTCAAAGGCAAACCAATCTATGGCTGAATTACTCCATGGTCAAAGATATTCCCTGCCATTTAAAACTCAGACTTTCCAGACTGATTTTATCCTGGATAGCTTTAGGTGCAGACCTTCAGCTGGCATAAATTGTCATACCTCCAAAGAAGTCAAAAGAGCTATAATAGTTTACTGCAGCTGATAATCTGCCCCTGGAATATTAGGTATGATTTGCCTTTTAATTTATCATTCCTATAGTGTCTTTAAAATACCATGGATACTGGAAATTTTGTTTACCTATGATGAATTTATTTTCTTACATTCTGCAGCTTAAAAAACATTTGAAACTGATGCACAGAATTATTAAGAATGTATTCTTATAGCTATATATAGTTTTCAAATATTCATAGGTAATCGGATTTAAAATGTGTTCATTTTCTCCCTATCAAATAGTTTCATCTCACCTGAGATGCACTGTAACTAAATTCATAGCTGGATAAGTAATTAGGACTTTTATAAGGTGTTATTCTTTTAGCCTTGGATTATGCTCTTTGTGATAGGTGCCAACCAATAGTGAGATATTTCTTTCAACTCTAAAGAATGATATCTGACAAAGGTTCTCATAAACCCAGCACCTGCTCTTTAATTTGTCTTTGTACAGATAAAATGTTTTCCTCTAAGGAGATGTCACGCTTCTTTTTGGTAATGTATTTTATTAAATGTAAAACAGTAAAGCTAAATTTCTGGTTTAAACCAGCAACGGCAATGAAATTTGCCACTTTGTTATTAATTTACTCCATATGCCTCGTTATTGCAGCACAGAATAGAAAAGTTGGCAACTGCTTTAAAATCATTCACTACACTTAGACCACTGAAATGGGTTAAATTATGATAGGCTGAAATGCTGAAGAATTTCCTTGATTTTTATATACATTAAGTCAATCTCAATTTGTGTGGTTTTGCTCATAACATATTAATCCTATCAACCATTCAGAGTGAAAAAGAAGGTGAAGCAATGTACAAAAGGAGACGGGTCTAGTGTTTTCAGGTTCTTTGTTTTACTAAAAATAGCCAAACCAATAGATTAAATCTGATTCAAAAGAAGAATACAAACTTTATCCCTCCCCTGAAAAAAATCTCCTGTCTCCATTTCTGTGCACCCAATTTTTCATTTATACTTTGATGCATAGTTTTTTCAGTCTTTTTCAGTGTCTGTGTATTTCTCAGATTAATTTTCTGTATTTAGATACATTCTGAATATTTTCCTTTAAAACTTTCTCTATTCTCAGTTCTTTAGTTTGGCCTTTCTTCTTCCACATTTTACCTCTGCCCCTTCCCTTCCTTGCTTCCCCATCCTTTTTCCCTATCTTGGTCTTAAACTCCTCCCATTCCCTTTTCCCCTTCAATTTTCACTCACTTCTCTTCCTCCCTACCAGCTTTCTCTCTCTTGTTCCATTGCTCTTCCAGCTATCAGTATGCACATTTATTCAAGCTGGCTTTTATCCTAGGGTTATTTGACTCCTGGTTATAAACTCTCTTTCCAATGGCAACTAACATAGGTGCTGGAACTAAGGATTCTGGGGACGTGTTGCAGCACCCCCTGGCTTGAAGTGGTTTCCATTATCTATAGGGTTTACAGTTTGGTTCAGTCGCTCTCAGCACCCCCACTATACAAATTGTTCCAGCACCCCCTGCTTAGAAACATAAAGGTATGGATGTGAAGCTTTGTTTTAAATGCTTCTAGAAGAGCTCACTTTTGCTGATGTGTTGCCATGTAGCCAACATCTACAATCTGACAGCATTTGTACAGAAAAGAAAGCTATAGTGTAAAGGTGTGGGAAGTCCCCTGGGTGTTCCCTTTTGGCCTAGTGTGGCACTGCAGGTATGTCCCACCTTAGTTTCCCCTGATTGGGCAACAATAGGTTTGCTTTTACAGTCTGGGACAAGGAAAAGCCAACGTACATTAACAAAATAAAATGTTCCCTTTTCAACAAGGCTTCAGGACAAGAGCAACTACAACAAATAGTACATAGGGTCCTCACCTCTGGACCCTGGTTCAGATCTCCCAAATTTAAAGTCCACAACACCAAATTTCTGAGTCTGGTAGGGCTGGTAACCTGGAGCATGAGAGAAACCGCTACCCACTGCAGTCTACATGACTTCTGCTCCCCTCTCCCTTGCTTATACCACCCAGGCCCTAATGAAAGGAAGGGCAGGGCCTCCTTGCAGCCAGGCTCCAGCTTGTCCTTTAAAGGGGTAGTAAACTCCTTCACTTCTTGATATATTCATGTGGATCAGGCCCTTAGTTTTCACATTGGAAACTGTCTGAATGGTATTCAGTAAATCTATTCAGTAATGTAGGTTAGTAATTTTCAAAGTGATTCTTCTGTCTAGATCATCACGATTTTTCGAAAAGATGGCACTGTAATTCTAGTTAATATAAATAATGTGTGTCGTTGTGCACAATAACCTGACGTCAAGACTATACTCCCTGTATATTGGTTATAAATAACAAAAAATCATCACCAGCTAACACACATTTTTAAAATGTTTTCCACAGAAAAATTCTGATTTGAAAACATACAGGAATGTATTTCAAGGCAGTCCATGCACTATCCCCATTATGTATTAGACTTAGTACATGACAATATTTCCAACATCTACTTAAGACATTTCAATTCCAACATTTGCAATTTCTTTCATACCAAGAATCGTGTTTAGCCTATGAATAATCAAGGGGCCAAGGACGTAAACCAAATTATACTACCTTATGCCCCCTGCCATACTGGGGAGTATTCATGAAAGAGATGTCATCAGGACCATTTACTGGCATTGTTAGTTTAATTCTACAGCACTCATATTAGCTATGTAACACAAGGAAAGCTTCCACAATAAATTAAACATCTTTTGTTGTTGTTGTTTTTAAATCAATAATCTTCAAGCTTTGCTCTGGACTTTTCAAAGAAATATTTCATTTAGTCCTATTAATGAAACATTTTTGTAAAATTTAAACTTGTTCTTTTACAATGCATCTTACATCCTTCCAGGGATTTAGAATTAACTCTGTTTTAAGGTGGAACTCCTCCTTTTTAAGATAGCTTCTGATGAAAATGATCTGGTTTATCTTTAAAAGCTGATTTAGGTTTTTAAGATTATCCTTACATGAAGATGAGCTCTTTTCCTGATTGTAATCTTTCAGCTTCTTAATGCTCTCCACAGACAGATCGCAAGTATCACTAATCTTTAATTCTTTTCCAAATGAAAAAAAATCTAGACCATGGCAAAATTTAAAAGACATTTAAGAGGAAGGGGAAATATATTTTAGTTACACACTACTGCAGAATGCTATTGACAGGTAAATAACAATGATTTGGATAGTCTATGCAAAGTTAACACTATTTTAATGTTTAAATAATGTATATGTTTAACGCTATATTAATATTATTATTCTAGGAGACAGGAGAGAGAGGATTGTCTTATAGGAAAGGTACAGAATGTAAGGGCTGAAGTTCAGAGACCTATTTAATAAGATGTCTATAAAGTGCCTAGCACTCTCCCTTTTAAGACATACATAAATAATACAGCAAATATTAACAGTAATTCATTACAATACATGTCATACGTAAAGTACAATGGTTGTAGATACTATAGGAAAAATTATATGCATTTGACAGTTTGGCTACTTTTTGAACTTATATTGTGTAATCAGCTACCTTATCGGCATGCTACGGCATATTCCAGCTCCAAAGAAACTTGCAGTGAATATCAGGAAGAAATGGAAAATACACAAAAGTAGAGAAAAGCCTTTAAAAATCTGTACCTCTTTACCGACTGATCAAAACTTGAGAATTTTTTTTATTCACACACTGATGTAAAAAAATGCATTTAAAAGTATAAATACAGATTTCAAAAAGGAAAAAGTTAGAAACCAATGGATATATCATCAATTTTGATTTAATTCATTGTGAACATTTATGAAGATACATAATATAAGTCTGAGACAGGACTCTTAATCCTGGTCATTCAGCCAGTCGAGGAGTCAGACACCAAATATAAAAAAATTCCCACAGAGTACCACTGACCAGCAGGATTGCTTGGCCAACAAATGGGGAAAATAGCAGCTTTCAGTAGTGGATAAAATGAAATTGATGTACCATTGAGGATAATAGAGGTGCATTAAACTGACAACAAATGCCTTTGTTCAAATTCAAAAAATATTTGCCATTTTGAGAGCAGTGTAAATATTTTGACAATGGGATTCTATTTGTTTTCTGATACCAACGATGCCTTAGGGTACAGCTACACAGGGATAAAAGCCCCACGGCATGGCCATCAGTGGCCTGGGTCAGCTGACAGATGCTCGCAGGGGTTAGGGTCTGAGGCTGAAAAATTGCTGTGTAGACATTTGGGCTCGGGCTAGAACCCAAGTTCTGGAAACCTGTGAGTGTGGAGGGTCCCAGAGCTTGGGTTCCAGCGTTCTCTCTAATTTTTCCCACCCATGTGTGGAATGAATTTTCTTATGTGCACCTTCATATTGGTGCACATAACACAATTCATGTGGTGGGGTGGGGCTGAGGGATTCAGAGTGTGGGAGGGGGCTCAGGGCAGGGGTAGTGGGTTGGGGTGCAAGGGTGTGAGGGCTCTGGCTGGGGGTGCGACTGGGGATGAGGGGTTCAGGGCTGGGGCAGATGGTTGGGTGCAGGAGGTGAGGGCTCCGGACGGAGGTGTGGGCTCTGGGGTGGGGCCAGAGATGAGAGGTTTGGGAGGGTGCTCTGGGGCTACAGCAGGGAGAGAGGACTCCCCCCAGATCTCTCTCCCTGCTGCAGCACCTGGGCTGGTGGGGGAAGAGATGCCTCTCCCTGATATGGCAGCTCTGGGGCTGGGGCTGCAGGATAGGCACCCCTCTCCCGGCCACGGCTGGTCCCTAGGTGGGTTCCCTGAGCGTCTGTATAGCGCTAAATAGGCTGCTGCATGGCCGTGCAGCTTACAGGGAACTTAGGTTCCAACCCGAGCCCAAATGCCTACACAATAGTTTTTCAGCCCCAGACCCCAAGCCCCGGGAATCTGAATGAGCTGACCCAAGCCAGCCATGTTTTTTTTATCCCCATGTAGACATACCCATAAAGTACCTGTTCACTCTGGGGTACACTATTGCCCGCTGCTTTCCTGACATTTATTCTGCTGTTCCGATTCAGCAGAACCTTGAAGTGTAGTGTTAAATATTCCATGAATCAACAAGTAGAAATCAGACAACTGTTTGCAGAATGTACTCTGATCTTCATTCTCAAGGGTCTGATATAATAAGTGTTGTATCTGCCAGCTGGTGGCTTGGCACTAAACCAATTTTAACTAATTAGCAAAATTTCTTCATAGTGGTTGGACTCAGTGTGTGCACATACATTCAGCTCATTACTGCACTTGTGGCTCAAAGTGGGACACTTGTAGTCTGTGGGCAGTTACTCTATGACATGCACCAACAGAGCCTCCCCCTCCAGCTGACCCAATAAGAGTTGTGTCATGTTTTTCTCAGCAGGAATCTGCACTTTGTAAGTCTTACAGTAAATTGTGTTATTTCATGCTCTGATGCACGATAGTGAAACCTATGTTGAAAAAAAATTAGAACAAATACTTGTCATAATTGACAAAACAACCATTTGCCCTAATGGTTAAGAAGAAAAAAGTGTATAAATAAATAAATGGATTGCAGCACACAGCCATATGCAGAAGAATGCCTTCATAGCCCACTACAAGACAATGTCCTCTAACTCTGTTTACCAGATGCTGAAGGGTTAAGGGTTCATTGCTATATATCATATAGATTTTGATTAAAAAACTGGAATGATATAAAATTAACACAGCACACATTCAATGGATTAAAAGATGGCTGAGAGGTCTCAAAATGTAATTGTCACTGGGGAATCATCATTGAGTGGGCCCTGCAGGGATCAGTTTTTGGCCCTACTCTATTTAAGAAATCATTAAATCATCACTAATAAAGTTTGCAGAGGACACACAAATTGGGGAAGTGGCAAATAATGAAGAGCAAAGGTCACTAATACAGAGTGATCTGGATCTCTTGGTAAACTGGCTGCAAGCAAACAACATTCATTTTAATATGGCTAAATGTAAATGTTTACAACTAGGAACAAAGAATATAGGCCATGTTTACAAGATGGGGGACTCTATCCTGGGAGGCAGTTACTCTGAAAAAGATTTGAGGTGTGTGGTGGATAATAATGTGAACCTGAGCTCTCAGTGATGCTCTGGCCAAAGGGCTAATGCAATTCTTGGATGCATATCCAAGGGAATCTCGAGTAGGACTAGAGAGGTTATTTTACCTCTGCATTTGTCACTGACGCAACTGCTGCTGGAATATTGTGTCCAGTTATGGTATCCACAATTCAAGAAGGATGTAGAAAAATTGGAGTGGGCTTAGAGAAGAGTCACAAGAATGATTAAAAGGTTAGAAAACAGGCCTTATAGTGACAGACTCATGGAACTCAATCTATTTGCCTTAAGAAAGAGAAGGGTAAGGAGTGACTTAATTTCAGTCTATAAGTACCTATGTGTGGAACAAATATTTAATAATGATCTCTTTAGTATAGCAGAGAAAGCTGTAATGTGATCCAATCGCTGGAAACTGAAACCAGACAAATTAGAAATAAGGTGTCAATTTTTAACAGTGAGAGTAATTAATCATTGTAACAATTTGCCAAATGTTACTATGGATTCTGCATCACTGACAATTTTAAAATCAAGAGTGAATGTTTTTCTAAAAGACATGATCATAATTTATTTTAGGAAAGTTCTATGGCCTGTGTTATACAGGAGGTTAGACTAGAAGATCACAATGGTCTCTTCTGGCGCTGGAATCTATGCATCTCCATTATACTTTGCCCATATGGGTTGGAAAGGGTGACAAGTGTCCAGAGCTATCTCCTCATTTTGTTTAATACCAGAGCTGAGTGGGAGTGTTCTCTCTGATGGCATCACTCAGAGTTCCTTTGTCAGACTTTTTGCTATTGATTCATCAAATACTAGGCAGTCTAATTACTCATACATTTCCTATTAGTAGTCTAAAAAACCTCATGAAAATTATAGCTTATGATGCTGAAATTTTACTCTCTCAGAGACAGAAAACTTATCAAATGTGTTTGCCAAACCTACTATTGGCAGCAAGGATTATTTCCAATGAAAGCTGAAAAAAGACTGTAGTAACAGGAAATACTTACGTCTATGGAATATGAATATATCATTTTGCCTTCTGCAAGGACCAGGGTCCCAAAGTGTGAAAGCTTTCTGTTTGTTTCAGTTTTCTGTCTTCTCTGAACAAAGGTTTTGCTCTTTCTTACCAATCCCCATAGTCCTCCACACTCCTGTTGGCTTGCATTTTTTCCTTCCCCCATCTTGACATACAGCCACCAGCCTTTTGGCCAAAGAGAGCTAGACAATAGTTGCTTTGGTGGCAAAGAGGGTCCCATCAACTCTTCCTCTGCCAAAGCATGACTGCTATGAAGGAAAGACGGAAAAGAAGGCTCGAGGAAGGGGGAAAATGGACTCCGTTTTTTATTGCCAAAACCAGCCAAAATGCCCTAATGTCTCAAAAAGATTTGTAATCATCAGTGAATTCCTTTCCACAAATGAGAGGTAGTGAATCATGATGGTAGATTATAATCTACAAAAATTAAATTTAACTCAAATTATGTGGAAGAGAGCTGTATTATTCTGCCAGATGCATAGTTCTTATGCTACTCTGGAATATAAATATATTCCAGAATTGTGTGTGTGTCTAAATTAGCTGTTACCAGTCAAGAAAGAGATCTTGGAGTCATTGTGGATAGTTCTCTGAAAACATCCACTCAATGCACAGTGGCAGTCAAAAAAGCTAACAGAATGTTGGGAATCATTAGGAAATGGATAGATAATAAGACAGAAAATGTCATATTGTCTTTATATAAATCCATGGTACGCGCACATCTTGAATACTGCATGAAGATCTGGTCGCCCCATCTCAACAAAGTTATATTGGATTTGGAAAAGGTACCGAAAAATGCAAAAAATTATTATGGGTATGGAACACCTTTCATATGAGGAGCGATTAATAAAACTGGGACTTCTAAGTTTGGAAAACAACCAACCAAGGGGGGAGGGATATGATAGAGATATAAAATCATGACTGGTGTGGAGAAAGTAAATAAGGAAGTGTTACTTACTCCTTCTCATAACACAAGAACTAGGGGGTCACCACATTAATTTAATAGGCAGCAGGTTTAAAACAAACACACAGTCAGCCTGTGGAACTCTTTGCCAGAGGATGTTGTGAAGGCCAAGACTACAACAGGGTTCAAAAAAGAACTAGATAAGTTTATGGAGGATAGGTCTATCAAATGGCTATTAGCCAGGATGGGCAGGGATGCAAAATCATGCTCTGAAGTATCCCTAGTTAGAAGCTGGAAATGGGCGATGGGATGGATTACCCTGAGATTCTGCTCATCCCTCTGAAGTCCCTGGTATTGGCTACTATTGAAAGACAGGATACTGGGCTGGATGGACCATTGGTCTGACCCAGTATTGCCATCTTATGTTCATATTTGTTTTTAAGCATGGGGAAAATCTACCATGCAAAGGACTGAGAGACTGTATAAAATAGGGAATCCTTGATAAGTTGGTAACATGGTGACCACGTTTTCAGAGGGTTAAGGAACTTGAAAAAAATGTACTCTTTGAGTTATGGTAAGTAGTAATCTAGATCTATGTAAGCAGCCTGCATTGTCCAGGAGAAGAGAGGAAGTAGTGTGGCATTTGAATGGTAGTTTATTCAGATTTGAAAATGGATCCATGAAGAAGAGAAGAAGCAAAGGAATTTGTCTATCAAACAGCTATAGTCAGAAGTAATTTTTTTTTCATTGTTTCTCCATCCCCTATAATTCCACTCCTTTTACAATGACCACCTTCTTAGCCATATAACCACCTTCACTGCAATACAAATAAATAACTCTGTGTATAGGCGAATGCTTATTATCAATCCATAATTCAGCTATTATGACTTTAGAGAGAAGAGCGTAATTAGACAGAAACTACTCTCATTCTCTGAAAGCACTAGCACATCACTTTTGAAACCTTTGGGTTTGGTATTCTCAAACTCTGGATACATGTGTGTAACGTGTATGTTGTTCATAGAACATCATTCCTTGCTAGACAAATAAAACCTTGGGGTAATTCAAATATACTAATGAATAAAGTAATCAGGAAAGGAACATTTTAGACAACTGGTAACATAGCCATATCATATCTATCATTTTGTTATGTTTTTTCACGGAATCTTAAATTTTTCCCTATCTTAACTTCTACAAACACAAATGACTGATCTCTTTCCATATTCTCTGCAATGACATTTGCAGTAAATTTAATTTATAATATTGTACCAAGTATCCACAGCTGTACTGTCATTGAGATTATTGAAATGATAGTTCTGCTAGATAATCTATCAATCCAAACTGCAGGACTTGGACCAATCTCGTCTATATTAAAATTACCTTCCCCGTAAGAAAGCCATAATTCTTCTGCTTTCTTTCACAACTTTGCCTTCTGTTTTGAGTTTTATGAATAATTGCTTTCTACTGATCAAAAACAAATTCTAATATACTACACATACTGTCATTGATCACTATAAGCACTAATGTATAAATAAAAATATGTTTATGTTTCAAACTAAAACTGACATCTCTATAATAAGACCTCATACACACAAGCTAGTCCATTACTATACCATATCCAGAGAGGTAGATTGCTCAGTTTCCATGAGAATTTTTCTAAGTTGAAATATGGATCCTATACTAATAAAAAATAGGAGTGATAGTATATATTTTCTGTATAAAATTTTCCCTGTATATATGTTTGGTTTTTTTAAAGTCAACGCATTCGAGGGTTCTTCAATAATTAAGAAAGCATATTTATAAACCAACATGTTGTTTAAAAAAATTGGTTTTGATGTACCTCTGTAAATCTGTTTTCAAATTCTGGTTTAGATCACAAATGGTGATTAGTTTGATGGTCCCAGTCTAGTGGGTATCTACCCACATCACATGATCACCATACAATTTGCACTCAATTAGTGAGCTATATAAAGAAAAAAGGAAACCCCAAAGTCCAGTTTAAAAGAAGTGACACTGTTTCCCATAACTGGAAGTGATATGTGGTAGTTCTTCCCTTTAATATTCTACTCTGTCCAGGAGGAAAACATGGAAATGTGATAGTGGTAAACTGTGGTACAAATGATCAGTAGAATTTATTAAAATGTATAAGGTATTGTGACAGACCCAGACCAGTGGGGTACAGGAATCTGGTAGAGGGCAAATATACCGGTCACTGGATGAGTAGTTTTCTGTTCCCTGACTGACTAGAGCAGGGGCTGCACTAGAGTAATCAGGAATCTGCTAGAACCAGTTAAGGCAGGTAGGCTAATTAGGACACCTGGAGCCAATTAAGAAGAAGCTGCTAGAATCAATTAAGGCAGGCTAATCAGGGCATCTGGGTTTTAAAAAGGAGCTCACTTCAGTTTGTGATGTGAGTGTGAGGAGCTGAGAGCAAGAGGCGCAAGGTGAGAGGGTAGAGGGAAGAGGGAGAGGGTGTGCTGCTGGAGGACTGAGGAGCACAAGTGTTATCAGACACCAGGAGGAAGGCTCTGTGGTGAGAATAAGGAAGGTGTTTGGAGGAGGCCATGGGGAAGTAGCCCAGGGAGTTGTAGCTGTTATGCAGCTGTTACAGGAGGCACTATAGACAGCCGCAGTCCACAGGGCCCTGGGCTGGAACCTGGAGTAGAGGGTGGGCCTGGGTTCCCCCCAAGCCTCCCAATTGACCTGGCCTGTGGGTTCTTCCAGAGGGGAAGGTCTCTATGCTGTTCCCCAACCCACATGGTGAATCTCTGAGGCAAGAAAATCCGCCAATGAGAGCAGGGCCCACCAAGATAGAGGAGGAACTTTGTCACAGTATATTGTGTTAATGTATCATGTCATACAATCAAGACTGTTTTATAGCTTCTATACCACCAACTCTGGAAAAAAATATAAAACCACCGTAATTACTTACTCTTGATCTTTTAGTTGACCTCTGAGCTGGTTAAGAAGTTCTTCTTGCTGATTGGTAGAATGGCTACTCAATGCCTGGTTTTAACAAAAGGAAAGAAGATGACTCTATATATTTAAACTACCATTCCAAGAAAGGTCAGAATTAAAAGTAGTATAACTACTCTGGCATGTTTTCAGAAATTTAATTTTAAATATTCTGCAACAAAATTTACCCTTATATTTAGTGCTTATGTTTTGCATAGTGTGCCTCAAAGGTGTCCTTTCATTGCCTTTTTTTTATTAGTACTATTTGTTCAAATGAAGCAGTCTCCATCAGAGACCAGGCAAAGGGTACAGTTACACGGCAATAAAAAAACCTATAGCACCAAGTTTTAGAGCCTGGGTCAATTGACTTGGGCTCACAGGGCTCAGGTCTCAGGGTGAAAAATTGCAGCACAGACCTTCGGGCTCCAGTCTGGATCCTGGTCTGGGAGAACCATCCCATTTTGCAGGGTTTCAGAGCCTGGGCTCCAGTCCAAGTCCAAACGTCTATGCTTCAATTTTTATTTCCGCAACCTGAGTCAGCTGACCTGGGCCACACGCAGCCATGCCGGGAGTCTCTTATTGCTATGTGGATGTACCCAAAGAGTTCAGAACCAATAAAGCTTTAAGTGAAAATTTACAAAACTAAGGAATAATCTGACAGGCTTTAAGAGTGACAAAAAGCAACTAAGTTATTGAAAGAGCCAACATTTAAGCACATTCAAGCCATGTCACTACCTAAATTCATAAAACAGGTTGTTCTTTCCCCTAGTCTCTGCTGGAGGATTGGAGATGTCTGTCACTTTAGTAGTCAAAGCCATAGCCTGACTTACTAATTACTCCTGGGAGGGCCAATTGAGCCTTTAAAATAAGTACTCAGTGGTTCAGTCCATGCATTAGATGAACCTGTGATATGACTTTGCACTCATTCCAAAGAAAGGATCTACCCAGACTACGAAACTTGTACTTATTTTCCTGACAGGAAATGTTTTAGAATGTGTGTCCAGTGTGTTTCCTTAAAAACTGGCATGTGGTTACCACAATATTGACTGATACATGACCATTAAACTTCCTGGTACTCTCCTATGACATATCACCTGTCATGCCCACACTCTGAGTATTCCCCATTTTTCAGGATCATATTCCCAGAATTCTCTATGCCTATAAACTTCCAATTCCATTCCCCTATCTCAGCAACCACCTAAGGGGAAGATCAGAAGCCCAGTGAAGTCAATGGAAAGATTCCAGAGAAGAAAGGATCACCCTCTCTTGGCTACCAGAAGAGGGGACTGTCGTCTTTCCTTGCTGCTGGAAGAGGTCTCTGCCTCCCTCCATCTTAGCTATAAGGCAGGATGGGAGGTTTCCAGACTTTGAGTCCTCCTTTCTCTTTCCACTTGGGAAAGGTGTATGTGGCTCCTTCTTTCCCTACAAGCAGAGGATCTAATGATTCTCATACTGCCAGCACCATTTTCAAAACTTACACTGAACTATAATAGCAGGAACAAAGGCACTATTGTCAAACAACATTTAAAAGGGGATTAGTGAAAAAATACAATCAGAAAACAGAATTTCTTTCATGGTACATTTACCTTTAGTTGTTTGTTTCCCATGTTTTCCTTCTAATTTAGAATTCCTTCTAAAGCTTCTTTAGTGTTTTGCAAATGGCTAAATGAAAAAGAAATTAAGGTTCATGATTCTTGTCATTTAACAAGCAGGTATTCCCAGTTCCATTGCTTAGGGAGGGAAGAGAGTTTTCTGCTAAGGGCACAGGTCTGGAATCCAGAATAGAATAATTCTAGTGTGAGCTGGAGGCTTGCTCCAAATTGGGTAGGGACAGAGAAATATCACAACTGTCAAGCTGTCTGGTAGGCAACTAATTATTTGTATGGGTCATAAAAACTGTTGTTGGGAAGAGAGATGGGATTTTTTTCTCCAATCGCAACACATTTCTTTGTTTCAGCTTGAAGAGCCCATGAGGTTCAAGTCACAGCCATGAAAATGGCAGTGCAAAGGGACTGGGAGACATGAGAGATCCTCAGGTGAAGGTCTGACAGGTGCAGAACTCTGTGTTACAGCTGCACAGGCAAGATCAAAGGTGGCTCTTCCCTCCAATCTGGGGCCTCTGCTTTTCTCCATTCCAGTAGTTCCAATGATGGCTAATTCCGTTGGTATAGAGAGCATTGTAATGCGGCATTCATTATCTAAATATCCAATCTCTCTCACGTAGCTATAGTGCCCTTGGCAATTGTTTCTAGGTCCCTGGTGGAAGAGATGAGTTTCCATAACTGGCACAAGAGGCAAAAGGGTATGGCTCTGTCAAGAGTGGGATTCTACCAGCACCTGGCATATATCAGCCAGATGCTAAGCCAGAAGCACTGAAAATCTCCCCATTCACCCTTTTTCTGGGGGGGAGTATGTGGGGTCTTCACCAGCATCCTCCTCAGCTAGAAATGCTACATGTATGTATCTTGTTTGGATAGAGTCCCCTGCATCTCCCTATAGGCACTACATATGCCTGCTCACTTGGGGGTATTACTGTGATGCTTCCTGTCTTGCTCCTGGTTCTTCTTAAAGGGCATTCCAGACTGTTTGGTTTGCAGTAGTAATAGGATTTTAATAAAATAATTAAAATATGGGTACAGGGGCTATTCAATGTATTTAATATTTATCTTTACCTCTAAATAGCTTGTTATCCCACATTGAAGTTTTGAGAGCAGAATCTGTCTAATGTGCTTTTATGGATTTAATAAAAGAATAAGCAAACACATAGGAAGCTAAGTAAATATGTCACTAACTAATTTAGTTCTAATTTCCCTAAATTAGTCAAATACAACACAATTCAACGATCAAATTAAGGTTGCAATTGAAATTTGATCAATATATTAAGGGTTCAATTTATCTGGCTTGCCAATTACTACATGAGCAATTAAATCAATTTATAAAGTTAACACAAGAATTACTTCAAAACTTCACAGGAAAGTTAAGGAAAAACACCTTTCTTTCAACCTAATCAACTGGGCTAATAGTTTGCTAAAAGCAGAAGCTGACTCTTGTCTTTGTTTTAAGGAAATATAACTCTCAGAATGATTTCTTTATAACTTTCCACTGGTGTTCTGCCTTAAGTTTCTCTGAACATACAACTTATGTTAGACTCCATGGCCTGGACTACACTATGAAATTAAGTCTGAAAAATCCACACCCCTGAGCAATGCAGTGTACCAATAAAACCCCTTATGTAGACAGTGCTAAGTCAATGGGAGAATTCTCCCATTGACCTAGGTACCGCCTCTCAGGAAGGTGGATTACCTAGGCCAATGGGAGAATTCCTCCTGTTGGCATAGATAAGTGTCTTCACTGAAGCACTACAGCGGCACAGCTGCAGTGGTGTAGCTGCGTGCTGCAGCATTTTAAAGTGTAGACAAGCCCTATGTAATTACCTTATGCCCCTTCCCACACTAATATAGTGTGTGTATCTTTCTCACATTCTTACACAGATGCGGAAGTCAGTCACTTAGAAGCTTTTGGATAACATGTTTTTAAGCCAAAATAATCAGTTACTAATGAGATAACAGACAGACTTGGGGATTTTTAGTGTCTACTTGGAAAAATGGTCATGTCTTCATTAATAGTCATTGGTGGTCAACAGTCATGGATGTAAGAGTTAGTAGATGTGTTGACCTTGAGACTGACCATTTGGCTTCTGTTGACAGAAGTGCACCTCTGACTTAGAAGACAGATGGGCCAAAATTAGTCCTATTCAACCAAAGGTTCATATTACAACTAAGCTGTCAGACAGCTTTCTGTTCTGAAGATCATCGAAGCATTAGAGACTGAAGTCTCACTTCCTAAGTCATCTGATGAGGAATGACATTATTTCAAATCATCAGTGCTGACTGCTGCCAGCTCAGTGCTGGGGCCTCAGCCCTTCAAAAGTCACCCTTGGATCAGTGAGGAGTTGCCAAGAGCAGTTGGAGATAAGAAGAAAGTGAGGCTACAATTTTAGTCTTCAAAGATATGTTTGTTGAGAACAAAAGCAAAGGGTAAATGGATTCAACTTGTGGAAAGTTGTCAAGCCATAGGGTAAGAAAGATAAGGAATACTGGTGGTTGACTCATGAAGCCAGTTTGGAACAGGCTGCTACCAACATGATAGCTGCACCATTTATTAGCTTTGCGATGTTTGCAGGGAAAGGTGTCACCAGCTTGTCCAGGAAAGAACTGGGATGGCAGCAGCAGCCAAAGTCTGCAGGATAACTTGCATCGACGGGCAGATCATTTCAAGATGCTCCTTAATTGTCCCTTTAATTTGAAGAAGGCAGAAAGTTTCAATAGAGCCCCCATCCTTAAAACCGAGAACAGATCCGAATCATGGTCCATAAGCTGCAGTCTGGGAAGAAGCATGGGATTTGTAGCATTACCCCCGAGTTGCTGAAGACAGGTGAAAGTATTCTTGTACCATCACTGCAAAGGCTCTTCCAGACCATCTGGCATACTAATATCATTGTCAATGACTGGAAGAAAGGGGTTATTCTACCTTTATTCAAAAAGTTTTGGTGATAAGGTTGAATGTAACCATTACATTGTTCAGTCCCAAGGAAAATCTTCACTTGTGTTAATGTCTCAAATCAACGGTGCACTTCATGGCAAAGGCTGGGATATGCAATGCAGTTTCAGACCTGGTCATTCCACTCTTGACTAGATTTTCATCTTAAGGCAGCTTTTTGAGAAGATGGCTGAGTTTAATAAGCAATGTACAGCACTTTTTATATACTTCTGGCAGACCTTTGATTCAGTGCATCAAGCAAATCTGTGGGATCTGATGAGGTGATCTGAGTCCCAGAGAAGATAGCATCATTGAGAGAAAAGCTCTATAATGGAATGGAAAGCTGTGTTTGAGTCAAAGACAGATACATGGTATATTTTCCTATATCATGGGAGGGTGGCCAGGCGGTGTTCTGCCACCATCATTGTTCAACATTGGCATTGATTGGTTAATGGATAAGCTTGAGGAAGCAACTGTTGGTCGCATTGAGCTGAACAACATTCTGCTTTGAGATCCTGAATACACCAATTGTTTTCTTGACTCAGTTTGGTGAATTGCTGCAGCTGATGGATGACCTGGTAGGGCAAGAGGCATTACACATTGGTGTGGTTATTAATACAGATAAAATTAAGCCATTACCATCAAGCAGCCTTCTGCTCCAGATTACAACAAGCTCAGTATTAACTAGATGGGACATCAAGCAGGTGGCAGCTGCCAAATATTTGGGCAGAGTCATAGACAGTGTTAGAGGAAGCTAGAAAGATATGGACACGCAGATAGCGGCAGCTGCTGCCATGTTTTGGGCTCTTCAGTGGCTTCTGTGGAGGCAATGTAACATCAAGCTTGCTACAAAGCTGCGGATTTATAGAACCACAGTTACGCTGACTCTGTTTTATGGAAGTGACACATGGACGTAGAGGAAAGCTGAAGAACACCAGACTGATTTTTCCGATTCTTGTCATCTTCATCAGCTGCTTTATATCAAGTTGCAGAACAAAACAAGAAATAAGGATATTCAAAGCCAAATTCAGCAACTGCCTCCATCAGCACTAATTCTGTTTCAGCATCACTGACTTTCAGTATGCAGATGACTGCACCATTCTTGCACACACAGAGGCTGACCTGAAAAGTACCCTAAATCCTTTTGCTGATGCCTATCACAGCCTGGGTCTCTCTCTCAACATCGGGAAAACCAAAGTACTCTACCAGTCCTTACCTGCACAAACTACTCTTCATTCTCCATTTTCCATATTTTGGCAGCCACCTCTCCCAAACAGCCAGCACTGACACAGAAATGAATTCAGGATCCGCTGTGCCAGCACATCTTTGGAAGACTATTCAAACATGTCTTCAATGACTGGGATCTGCAAACAGGCTCCAAGATCTTCATTTACGAGGCAGTTGTCATCCTCACCCATCTCTATAGGTGTACCTGGATAACCTATAGGCAACATCTCAAATGGCTGGAGTGGTTCCAACAGCGCTGCCTCAGGAGGATTTTCAGGATGAGCTGGGAAGAATGAAGCACTAACATCAGCCTTCTCTCTGCAGCCAACACCAGCAGTATAGAAGTGCAGGTCATGAAACACCAACTCCACTGGGCTGGCTACTGTGTACGTATGCCCGACACTCACTCCCAAAGCAAGTACTCTTCTCTCAGTTAAGTGAGGGAAGAAGGGCTCATGGAGGGCAGTGGAATTGCTTCAAAGACATACTGAAAGTACATCTTAAAAAGGGAGGCAGCAACCCAACAAAATGGGAGGACTCAGTGCAGAACAGAACACAGTGGTGCCTCACCATACACCAAGCCACAAGTCACTTTGAGGAGAACAGATGTGCTCATGAGACAGAGAAGCGACAAAAGGGAAAGAAAGGGCACAACAGTCCAGCCAACAACTATGTCTTCTCCAAGATTATACCTGCCACTTCTGTGGGAAAATCTGCTGGCCACGAATTGGGTTCCTCAACCACTTAAAAACCCACCAATGAACTGTGACGGGTTCCCCCTCCCCCAGATACCACCTGGAACTGTGGTACCATTGAGCCCTCTGACCCACCGTCCTGGGCTCCCTTTCACACTGTACTGCTGTGACAAGCTGAAAAGCCCTCCAGCCTGCACTTTCACAGGTAGGGACACACCTAGCTGCATTTACACATAGGCTTTCTAATCACCAACTTCCCAGCCTAGGACCCCAGAGCATTAGCATCCTTCCCTGGTCAAATCTGGCCAGTATATGGGGTCCGCCTCTCCCTCAATGTGAAGAGGACAATGCATACTCGTGGTAACCAATCAGAGTTTCCCCAAGCACTACAGTCAAAGATCACTGACGAACAAAAATAAGTTTATTAACTATAAAAGTTAGCGTTTAAGTGATCATAAGTGATAACAAACCGATCAAAGCAGATTACCTAGCAAATACAAAAAAAAAACACAAACTAAGCTTAAAATACTAGATCGATAGGGTGAGAATCTGCTATTCATATCCAAACTGATGGTACTGGCAGACTTGTAGATTCTTAAGGCACAAGCTACACTTGCTTTGCAGCTTAGAATCCCCGGGTATTTCATACACACGCTAGAAATCCCTTTAGTCTGGGTCCCACACTTCCCCGAGTCCTGTCTTTGTTCCTCAGGTATTTCCAGGAGTCTTCTTGTGTGAGCAGTGAAGAACCACAGATGAGGTCACTTCCTGCCTTATATAGCTTGTTCATATGGCAGGAACACTTTGTTTCAAAGCTTGGTTCCCAGACCAGTTTGTGGAAAAATACAGACATCCCAAGATGGAGTCCAGCATCATGTGACCTGATCACATGTCCTTGTAGAGTCATAGCAGCCATTACTTACAAGCTGTCTGTAGGGTTCTCAGGAAGGCTTCCCAGGTGGGAAGCTTCTCCTAAGGCCTATTGTTTTCCCTAATGGCTCATTGCCCTGAATAGGCAATAGGCCAGCTATCTAGACTGAAAGCATCTTGTTTAGTGGGCGTTACTCAGGTGTAACTACATTTGAAGTACAGATACATAGTCAGTATTTATAACTTCAGACACAAAAATGATACATGCATACACGTAGGATAATCATATTCAGCAAATCATAACTTTTTCAATGACACCTCACATGACTTATCTTTGTACAAAATGCATCATAATTATGTCATAATGATATCATAATAATATCACTATGAAGAATATGGGGTGCAGTGTCACATGAACCCCTTTGACAGACATCATCCTCACATCGAGGGATAGCCGAAGATTCATTTTTTGTGACAGTTAATAAGCATGGCCAGGGAAAAAGGACTCAGAGAGGGGCCATGCCCCAGGTGTGTTCATTTCCTGCTTTGGTGCCCTTTTATCTAAAATCAGAGCTGCTTTATCATTCCTTATTCTTACTAAACTTTATTTAGCATTTGACTAAAATTATTCAGGCCAAAACTCAGATCTGGCCCATGTTCCCTATAGATTCCTCTTTCTCACCAAGAGAGGAGCTGCATGGATCAGCATCTCTCCTCCTTTCCACGAGAAGTGCCTCTGCTTCCTATTTTCTATAGGCACAACTAAATTCTGTGAGTGGCTTCTTGATCTCAACAGGGCCCTCTTGAGGCACAACTCCACACACACTGTGAAGGATGTTTCAGTAATAGGGTTAAGACCACACCTCCAGAAAGCAAAAGTGTCTTTAAGCAGTAGTAGTGGTCCAGTCTAGCAGTCGCAGGTCCAGGTCACAGGCCATAGTTCCCTCAAGCAACACAACTAGCTCTTTGGGGTGGCTTCAAGGAGTAGTGCCTTCCCCTCAGAACATGGTTGGATAAGCGTTATGCCAGGTGAGAGGAGCTCATATCTCAACGTTATTATGGGATGACAAGATTCCCTCATTTTTAAAGCCCATTGGCCTCCTGATTTAGGATGAGGTTTCCCTCCAATTGTATCTAGACATCAGGAGTTCAGCAAAGAGTGCAATCCACGTTATTTGTAATAAATCTGTAATAGACCAGGGATATTTGCTTGTACATCCCTTAAAGTGGTGCTAAAATAGTACAGTGATTCACAGGATATGTATAAGACACCTAGTTCCTTTTTAATGCATCAAAACTAAAGTTGTTAGAATTGGAATGAGTAAAAATACTACTAATAATGTGTGCTAATACTAATAAGCATCTTCAAAGAAAAGCAAACCTTTCAACATTTGTTGCAGTAGTTTATGCAATTTTCTTTTCCAACATACTATCACAGGATCAATCTGAACATATGAAACTGTACTCCAGATTTTTTTAATCCCAAATAGACATATCGTTTATCTTGAAATTGTTTTATATTTCATGACCACCTAATAAAAAAACCACAGAATTTTTAAAAATACAGAACCCAAAATAAATATATTACTCCCAAAAACATTTTAATTCCAAAATAATCACCAGAATGGAGAAAAAAAAAACACCTAGCTTAGTTTTAAGGTGTATTACTACCTGGTTTGAAGACACAGATGGGCCATGGGGCCACATTCCATGACAGACAGGCTTCGGAGACATCTCTGATCATTCTTTGTGATGCATAAAATATGTCACAGCTGTACTATAAAAGATATCAGCCATCAGGTAAAGCTGTCATTTGCCCTTGCTGGATTATATTGGAAAAATACAGCTTTTCTGTCTTGTACCTGTATGGGATTACTGCTCAGGGAAACACAACCTATTTAGTCTGTGCACACATTACTCCTGCTTTATTTCAAAAGGATGTAGTCATAAAATAAACATGCTAAAGAGAATAGATCTGGGTGATATTTTGTTTCAACATCCACCCATTTCATGTGTTATAAGTTGTGAATATGTAAAGTACTGGTTCACATTAAAGCTAGGTTCTACAAAGAACGGCATATTTCTCTAGAGGCTAGTTCCTTTCATTTGATTTCTGTTATGCACACATCTTATTTGTCTGAACCTATGTTACAAATAATATGTGTAACAAAGGAACAATGGCAGCAAAGTAGTTCAAAATATTTAAATATTTATATATTCCCCATTAACTCACAGATTTAAAAACTTATAATTGTTATAGTTTGGTCTGTTGAATTTAATGATTGTGTGTCCACTAAATTAGTTTGTCAAGCAATATCTTTATCAAAAATTCATGCCTCGTTATTTACTAGATAAGGGGGAATTTCATAGTTATCAATATAACCGTTGCCTATTAAAATGACTTTGGAAACTCCCCTTTGTGCACCAGTTACTAAGTGTACGATGTTCACATAAAATATAACACTATTATTAATATGGGAGGTGTATGATATACATAGAAATGAACTCCACAGAACAGTAGTGACATCTTACAATATTTACTGTATTATAAACTTTATTAGGATATGGAAATTAAAGCTATGCTCTTTTTCCAGCTTAATGTGTTTATTGCTCTGTGATTGATAATCTCAAATTTTAATTTGCCCAAAATTACTTTCATTTGCAAAGCAAAATGTTGTCAGTTGTTAACAACAAAACAAGAAAAAAAAACAAGATAAAGGACGTTCTTTTGAATGTATGTTTATTCAGAATAATCTGAAATGAGACTTGTCCTGAGGAATAACAATCCCTGCTTTCAAAGTCATTTAAGTCCACTTTTAACCGTTGTGCAAATATTTTGTTATTTTTAAGACTGAGTCAAACCTAGTTTTCTAGATTGCAATTTTAGTATTAATTGCTCACTATGAAAATAAAAGTAATTTATTTTATATATAAATTGACTATGAGGAAACACGTTTCAGAGAATTAACGTACGGCACAACAGACAAAATCGATTAGGACCCGCCATCTGGCAGAGGTCTAGAAAAGTTGCTGCCATATGTTTTGACCAACACTGCAAAACAAACTGTTTTATACTGTCACCACCTCCAGTTCTGTTTTATAAATTACATTCAGGTTTATTATATATATGAAAAAGATTAGGAAGGGTTTCATCTATGACTGGCTGCTTAATTGGAAAACAGATGCTATATAAAATTTTAAAACAGGCACTAGGGTGAATTGGGCTCAGTTTGAAAGCCATTTGACAGCTGTAAGTAACAAAGGTGCAGGGATTGCTATAAATTGTTTATTGCGTAGATCTTTAATTCTTAATCAGTTATATTTAAATAATTCTTTTGTTTTTAACAATGGTAGTTTATCCTTAGTAGTAACTAAAGGAGAAACTCTAACAAAAAAAAAATTCTAGGGGAAACATATTCATGAAACTAATTGTAATATTAAAGTCTGGTAATATAAAAAATGTATTCAATGTTCCCCCCCTTAAATACAGTTCAATAAAGAATAGCTTTTTTAAAAATCAGAAAAAAATATATATATATTATATATGTTGCTGTTGGAAAAATAACGTATCAGGTTCAAATGAAATTTAGGAATGTTAATCTCTTTTGCAGCTGCTATTTTTGTTTTATGGTATTTTTACAGCTGTTTTTAATTTCTTTTAAGAAACACTAAACCTTTAGGAATATTCCCAAGTGAAACACCACAGCACAGATAATTGGTTTCATTGCAATTCCGATTATGAACATCATTTTTCAGTTGTTACTTTCAAACTACATACACAGCTAAATCTGTAAGCCATTTTCTTTATTTCAGCTACTATCAAAAAGGGGGGAAATAGTTTAAAGTATTACAGAACCTTAATCTTTATATAATCAATTGCAATATTTGAAAATATTTACGTGCCAATGTAGAGTGTTCATGATATATGCACAAATATTCTGTAAACATATTTATGCTTATATGATATATATGTACAGGACCAAATTCATTATTGCTGGCCCAGGACATTATAAATTTACACCTCCATGGACCAGTTGGTTCCAAAGGGATTTGCTCAAATGGAGTGTAGCTAGTTTAAAATAGAAAGATTTTAATTCTGTTTAAGTGTAAATCTCAGTGCAGCCATAACTGTAGAGTTACTAATGACATACCCAACCTTAACTCTGACCCCCAGTGCATATACATTATGATTTAATCTTTCATTTCATGAGAACACACTACTTTTTTCCCTGAAGGGCCCCATCTTACAAGTTGCTAAGGAACTCCTAGATGGTGCTTGATAATTGAAGGAGCTCTTTGATATTTCACCATCCAAAGGGTGGCCCTCAACATTTTATTTATTGTGAAGCATCCAAGCCCTTAAATGGATATGGATTTTTTACAGGTTTTCTATGAAGATCATCATATAATATCTCAGTGCTTCACAAACAGTAATGAATCTTCAGAATACGCCTGTCAGAGCAGGAAGCAATATCATCCATATTTACAATGGCACAACTAGTGAGGCCCTGAGAGATCAAGTGACTTGTCCAAAATCACAAAGAATCTACTCCAGAGATAGATATAGGATCCAGGTTTGTTGGCTCCTAGGCCACTGCCTTTTGCCCAAAATTATTCATCTTCTTCCAGTGTCTCACCAATACCCACCACTCAACTTCTCCAGTTAATAAAGCAGAGGAGCATTCAACCCCAGATTGATTCACTACATAAGTCTGCCTCATTCTCTGATCCTAACTCCAATGAAGTAATCAGACATGGGGTTTGGATCAGGCCTTGAATGAGATAGGGTTCATAAAAACAAAAAAATATGCAATTAAGTAATAAAAAAACTACACAATAATGTGTATGTACAAGGCAGCAGATTTCAGGTGCACAGGTAACCTTATCTTTGCAATTTCCTGATTTTTGAGTGCTTCACTTTGCACTGAGCACCACATTTAACATTCTTGTAAGGCTTTCTGTGGAAACGTTGAAAGGTTTTAAAAGCAAAATGAAGAAATAAAGAAATTCCAATAGGTTCAACTCTTTGCTAGGCAACAGGAGAATGGTTTGTTCTGTGCAGTATGTCATTGTGAGGCAAGAGCCCTTGCCTCCTTCCATGTATGCTTTGGTTTAAGACCTGCCTTCTCCCGTATGCATTCCCACATATATTACAGAAGAAGGCTCTGCCTTATTTTCTGTGCCCTGTGACTCACGGAAGGACTCCCTGTGATATTTTTTCTAAACTACATACACATGTGCAAAACCAATGGAACATAAAGTAGACAGATATGATATCAATTACAAAAGTTTGTGTGCATCCACTTAAATCCCTTACATACCATTCACAGATCATCACTAATTTCCCTACACCAATAAAAGACACATCTGCAAGTCACGAATTATTTCTATGCAAACGTAAAGTTTCTGGGAAAATTTTTCAGATGTGCCTAGGTGATTTAGGAACCAAGTCTCATTTTCAAAACTAACTTTAGACATATAGGAGCCTAAGTCTCATTGAAAGTCAATGGCACTCAGGCTTGTCTACACAGGAAAATTGACTGGAATAGCTTTTGAGGAATAGATTATACCAGAATAACTATTACCATTCCACAATAGTTATTCTGGTCAATTTCCCTGTGCAGATAAGCTCCTAAATCACTTTGGAAAATTTTACGCTACCTCACACCACTCAGATCTGTGCAAAAAGGTCTTAATTTCTTTTAAATGAGAAAAGTACTTTCCCCCACTCACTTCATCCTAAACCTACTGAACTTTTGTGGAGGATGGAGCTCGGCTGTTCTCAGTGGTGGCAGATGACAGAACAAGGAGAAATGGTCTCAAGTTGCAGTGGGAGAGGTCTAGGTTGGATATTAGGAAACACTGTTTCACTAGGAGGGTGGTGAAACACTGGAATGCGTTACCTAGGGAGGTGGTGGAATCTCCTTCCTTAGAGGTTTTTAAGGCCCATATTGACAAAGCCCTGGCTGGGGTGATTTAGTTGGTATTGGCCCTGCTTTGAGTAGGGGGTTGGACTGGATGACCTCCTGAGGTCTCTTCCAACCCTAATCTTCTATGATTCTATGATGTTGAAAAATTAGACAGCGTCCTAAAATAGCTATACAAATGATATAAGGTTTGGAAAATCTGCCTTCAGAGAAAGACAAAAGAAGCTCAATTTCTTTAGTTTACTAAAGAGAAGGCTAAGTTCTTATACTATCTGTAAGTACCTACATGGAGAGAAGATTTCTGACAGTAAATGGCTCTTAAATCAAGCAGACAAAGCAAAGCAAGATCCCACACTGGAAGCTGAAGTTGGACCAATGTAGAGTAGAAATAAGATATAATTTTTTTAACAGCTAGGGTAATTGACCAGTGGAACAACTTACTGAGGGATATGGTCGATTCCCCATCACGTGAATTTTTTTAAATCAAGACTGGATGCCTTTCAAAAAGATATGCTGTAGCTCAACCAGAAGTTATGCAGCTGAGGCAGGGATTACTTGGTGAAATTGTATGGCCTCTGTTATACAGGAGGTCAGCCTACATGATCATTAATAGTCCCTTCTGACCATAACAATCTGTGAATCTATGATTCTGTGAATATTTTAAGGTCCAGTAAAATGGAACAGGATTAGTACTGTGGGTTATGTTGTTTTTAAGGGTCTTTTTTGTTTTGTTTCTAATGTTGTTAAAATTTAGTGGGCATGATGAATTAGTAGTCCTTCTACATCTGGATTTGTAATCACAGTTTGGTTCACTGAACACACAAATGTGTATCAAGCTGGAGGCTTGGATCACAGCTTTGTCTTATAGTCACACAAGTTAGGTTATGCTGGCATGGAGTGTGAAACATGCTTTGGAGTCAGCTCGCTCTATTGATGTGCTCGTGGAGCCAACTAATGGGGCATGCCTCAAATTATTTAAGTTTACTTGGTTGGGAATGATTTCTTCAGAGGCACGAGAGCTACCTGTCCTTAAAACAAAGGAGTACTAACTTCTTTTCAAACAAGTTTTGTCACAGATAGTGTTGGTCACTTTGGCCATATTCCCTTTGTGGTTTTAGGAAATCTGCTGCCAACAATGGATGGGACAAATATAGGAGTTAACAGGAAGGCTACAAAATTATTTTTATGAATGAGGAATTTTATATATGATTTTACTATGAGAGCTGCCTCTTGGCCAATCTTTTAGAAGCTATAGGAAGTAATATATTACCTGCTCTGAGGCTATTTCAAACATTTATAGCAATTATTTCTGAATCAAATTTCTTCAAACATGCCAAAGACATTTTGTTTCATAGGAGGCCCATACTCTTTTTCAAAACGAAGCCTTTTATTATACTTAGAGACACAATCGATTTAAAAGTCACACTTCTTCCAGAAAATGTTTACCTATCACTGTTACAAGTAACACAGAAGGTTATTTATACTTGAAGGAGATTAGAAGAAAAATATATTTTCTCTCTTTTATTTTATGCTTCTAACAGCACTTGATGAATAGTCAGTTTCACTGTTTCTCCTGCACAGGCAGTCATGTAGTCAGTTTCTTTTGTTGTTTACCTTGGTCTTTTACACAGGAATAAGGGAGAGAACCACATTTAGGAAAATAGGGGAAGTGATTACAAAACCACAAAAACTAGCAGCAGAACTCAAGCCTCAAGGGGCAAGTCTATTACCTGTAACTCCTTATCTTGAACAGACTAGCTTTTAAGTAGATGGTGCCCATTTAATCTAACACTAAAAAACATTTAGCATGTAGTAGTAGAAAAATGTCTAAATGTTATTCATAATCTGATAAGTATTGACCAAATAACCAATGAATAGGGGTTGATCCCCTTCAAACCAACTCAACTAGGACTCATACCATTTCTGAATTTTGTCAACCTTCCACTTCTCAGGGAGAATGAGGGTAGGTCTGAGGGGTACCTTGTTCTGCCAAGATTAAAGTGTCTCCTTTCCTACAAGCTCCTGTGTTCACCAGACATATCCTGGGTCTCTTCCTCATCTTTCCTCCCGGAGCTGGCTCTTTCAGTCTTTTATCTACACTGGACATGGCCACAAGTTGTAATGAACTAGACATTTCCATATTATTTCCTAATATTAATATTCCTATTTCTTACTCCTTTTAACCCAAAAGTTGAGCCCCTAAGATGCTATGAGAAAAGTGATACATTTCTCTCCTCCCAAGGCCCAGAGGGAAAAAAAATTCCTTCCTGATTCCTAAATTGGTTCACAGTCCCACGGCATCCTGGGATTGCAGCTGGCAATGCCTCAGCTACAGAGAGGAAGGGTGGGGCCGCAATTCTAGTAAAATGGCTCCTGGACACCCAGGAGGAGCTTTAAGAACTGAAGGGGAATGAGAATTAATCGAGCCCTGGCTGGCCAGTGGGAGACAGAGAGGTGTGGAGAAATTTCTCCTCCCCAAAGAATGTTCTCCATATGTGTTCTGATGCACCAGGAAGGGACAAGAAGGAGAAAAGCTCTGATATGGGTTAACAGGAGCACTTTCCTTAGCACGGCAGGGGCTGGCCATTCCCTTGCCAGTCTAGCCAAACTTAATTTGAAAAGTTATTTTTAGGGACAGTTGAAAAGTTATTTTTACTGGGGTGAAATTAGTGGCATTCTGTATATCACACATAAGCTTCATACTGTGAAGGGGTGACAAATGAGACATATATACAATTCAGCTATGCCTAGCAAGGCATAAAAATATCACATAGAAGCTTGTAAAAAATGTGTGTACAGAAGGATTTATCAAACTGGATACTTAAAAACAGTGGGCAATATTCTACTCTGATAGCCACAAAGAGGATCTGAACTCTGATATCCGTTTCTCCTTACATATATGGCACTCACTCATGTTCACTGGTTCCCACTGATGCATGTAGAGACCAGAATATCTGAGCAAAGATCTAGCATGTGAATATAAGAATTTTTCCCAGGAAATAAATCCTAGTTTCACAGAATAACAAATGTTGCAGTGTTGTAGAGTATGACACAAATTTAAAAGAAAAATCTTTTATATCTTAAAATATAAATTATTACTTACTCTTTTTCTGTAGTAAGATGAATGACAAGTTTATGCAGTCCTCTGATATTTGCACTCAGACTTTCATTTGCTAATCTAGGCATAAAATGAGTATAAATTTAGGTAACACGTTCTCTTCATGCACCCAAATAGGGAACAACAAAAAGTTTTTTGTATTAAACATAATTTTATGACAGACTTAATTTTCAAAATTAGTGCATCACAAGTTCACCTACAATCTATACCGCTCTCAAATCTATATTAATTTGTTTCTAAAAGATGCAGGTTTTAAATTCTATTAAAAAGTAGGATGTGAAGAATGCACATCACTCAGTTATGCCTCAAAGTTTTACATACTGTAGTATCACAAATTGTCCTGTATGTGAGCTTCAATTTAGTAATTACATTTAGCTGTTCCTATACTATGAAATATTATATAGGACAGGGTACTGAAACTTTCTGCCTTTGTGCCACATGTTGAGGAGAGAAGAGTTCTTCCTAAAGGAGGACTTTGAGACATCTCACCCTGTCCTCTAGTCCTAATGTATGCACAAGCAGAATGCTCCATATGTTGGTGTGGGCAAACTTTTTGTCCTGAGGGCCACGTCTGGGTGGGGAAATTGCATGCAGGGCCATGAATGTAGGGCTAGGGCAGGAGGTTGGGGTATGGGAGGGAGTGCGGTGTGCAGGAAGGGGCTCAGGGCAATGGGTTGGCGCAGAGGAGGGGTGTACGAGAGGGCTCAGGGAAGGGGTTTGGGGTGCAGGAGGGGGATTGGAGTGCAGGAGGGGGCTCAGGGCAGGGGGTTGGGGTGCAGGAGGGGTACGGGGTGCAGCAGGGGGCTCGCAGCAGGGGGTTGGGGTGCAGGCAGGGTGTGGCAGGGGGCTCAGGGCAGGGAGATGGGGTGCGGGGTGCAGGAGGGGTTTGGGGGAGGCAGAAGGCTCTGCGCACTGCCCTTGCCTGCGGATACCTCCCTTGAAGCTCCCATTGGCCGCAGTGCTCTGTTCCCGGATCCAGCCCGCGGGCTTTAGTTTGCCCACCTCTGCCATAGGTGAACTATATCCCTTATGGCACTCTAAGCACAAAACATGCTGGTCTGTTAGTGGCATCACATGTGCTTGTGAAGTGTACCGTCTAAAACCAGACTTCCAGCTGCCTTCGGCTTTTAGCAGTGCCTCAGGAAAAAATTAACACTTTCTTTCTTAGACATAAAACCACCAGTCTTCCACCTATAACTAAAGTAAAAATTGAGGAAACCTATCTTCAGGTTTTTTGAACTTTCAAAAAAATACTATGACAGTAGCCCACAGGTGGTAACATTTTAGGAAAAGTGACATCAGAGTGATCAGAGACCAGAAGTTTCAAAGTCTTTTGACAGGACAAAAAGCAGGAACTAAAGAAAGAGAGGGTGTATGCCTCTATTTAACATAAATCTTGGTGCCCAGCTGTGTATGCATAGTGGGATGTGGCCCCCTCCAAGGGCTAAGTGTTTTAAATAGACATGTGTTTTATGCATACTCCAAGAGTGGCGCTCCCTGGAGAAAACTTCATGAGGAAGAAATAATGTTCTTTTTTATTATTTTTCAAATAAAATAAAAGGTTTGATTCAATATACAGATTTTTTTTCTCTTTGATGTTTGAAAAGCTCTGGGTAAACACATCTAACAGCTCTCAGCTGCATTTGTTTAGCTCAGGTAGCTGGGGTTTTATGACAACATGCAGTTGCGAGAACAATTGCATTTCCATTGCAGTTGTTCGGGGGAGAGACTAAACAGAGTCATCTCAAACCAAACAGAACTTCAAAGCAGAAATTTACTTCTCATAAATGTGGATTAGTTGTAATACTGAGAAGAGCTACTGATGACTCCTTTTCTGTAGAGATTGCAAATTCCATGAGATTACATAGCAGGCAAAGATATGTACTGGAATTTTTGAAGGAATACACCAGTACCCAGAAAAAAGACAAGATGATGATAGTCTTGTCCAGTCCACACTTTTCTCTATGAGCATGAATGGTTTTATTAAAAGCTGGTCATAGGTTGTATTTAAAAGAACTTGTAGGTAGCGATCATTTGTTCAGTTTGTATAGTTAATCCGCATCTTTCTGGGCTGTTGCTGATAGCAGCACATAAAGATTGATAACCCAGTCAGGACTATGCTCTGAAGAAAGGACCACAATTCCAGAAGCCAGTGGTACTGCAAGAGAGAGAGAGAGACAGAGAGAGAATGTACATTAATCGAATATATTTGAAATAAATGATGTATAAGGGTTTTACAGGCATGAGTTTGGGGATGCAGTTGCAGGTCATTTTCTCCTTTTGGAGCTTACACAAGCAAATTGAATGATCTCTTACTGTTTTTTTTTTTTAGTTCAGATTGTTAAATACATTATGTGTGCACATATTTATACATATATAATGCATATACAGCATACAACTAAACTGCTTTGGTGCTTACACTATTGTCTTTCAAGGCAGGTGGGTGCCATGATCAAAACATACATATAAAATAATATATTAATATAATTGCATATTTAGGTATTGATATATACATGCTTTATATAGTTAGTATTTGGAGGATATTAAAAATGTGTTACGTTAAAAGGTATCCTAGTCTTACTTATGATATCTGGTTCAAAATCTCTTTATAGGGGAAAGTAAGCCATATATTAGGGAATCCAACAAGATGCTTTTAAATGTTAAGATTTGCTCAGCCTTACCTGATATAATTTAAAGGAGACGGTGAACACTGATATGTAAGAACAAGAATGGGTCAGTCACTTATTCTACAGTGGAAGACTGGGGTCTATATCTTTATTTCTTAAATAAACAAATTTTAGCTGTATTTGAAATCAAATACAGTAATCTATTTGTCACTATATCCAAATTCACTGTAAGTGGGTTCCATTGTATGTGGGAAATGTTCCAACTAATAGTAACACTGACCAGATCTACTTTAGTACTAAAACAGCCAGGCTTAATAGCAGATCCCTAGCCCAAGCACATGAAAACAATTAAACAATAATTACAAAAATAATTAGAAAACCTATAAAAACACAGGCCTGTATCTAAGCTGCATCATTAACATTGGACCAAAATAAAATTAACCACTTCATTGCTGCTGAACATAGGAGAGGGAACTAAGGGAAGGAGAAGGGGAAAGAAATAAGGACCAGACAAGTTTTATCTGCCTAAGTGGAATGCAAACTTTTACATGTTTAAATCTAAGACTCATTGAATATTAATTAGATGTTTATTTTTAAAAATATTCAAAAACATATAAGGAATGTATAGTGACTCTAAATATCCTGTCAGAATTAATAGAACTGCAGAAAGAATATAACTGCTACACTAATTTAACCATATATATCAAAAACAATATTTTACAAGATTTCTTATGGCTTTTATCTTCATTGCATTTAAACCACACGACCAACCTGAAAACCACATTTAAAATATTTTTTTCTTAAAATTATCTTTGTTACTGCTAAACACTTCAAAAGAACATCTCCTGTGATCACTCATTAAATTCCAAGCTTTGAGAAGAATTCCTCCCTGTACCAATCTCTCCTACAGTGGTTCAGGCTATGGGGAAGTTGTGGAAGGCTGGCACAGACACTGTATTCAATGTCCACTCCCTATTTTGGGGGTTATGCAAAAAAAAAAAAAAGCCTCTGAAGTCATAGGACAACTTGTAGCCCCCGTCAGCTGTCTAAGTGCTACCACGAAGGAAGACAGAGTCCCTACCAGCCTACTCTGGCAAGGGACAAATAGGATCCCTTGCTGACCGACCTAAAGCAATCATACCTGTGCATAGGCCCTGCATTTGTAAATTTTTTGGTGGGGCCCAGAGGTTGGGGAGTGTAAGGGGCTGAGTCCCTTAAGCTTGGGAGTCTGGGAGGTGATCTCCTGCAGGTAGGAAACAAATACCTTGCATACCTGCCATATATCCATCATATCTGGTGCATGGGGTCACACCACCATTGAAATTTGGCCCAGCCACCTCCCTGGTCACCATGACTGAGGTGAGGTCAGGCGACATTTGAGAGGTGTTATGACCCTGAGCGCCAGGTTGCAATGCCACTTAAATTTGGGGCAGCCGGTCAGGTAACCTGGGCCCCCTCTTCTGGTTGCACTCCTGGCTCAAACATTGGTGGGGTTGAGCCCTCTTTACAGAATATTGCTGCAGCCCATGCCCCACAGGCCCATATAACCCAGCACCTAAAAACATGTGCAGGAGAGAAGAGGGAAAGGAGGAACCATTGTCAGGTACCCTCACAGGAACTGGAAGAAGACTGTCATAGCCTCTCCCTCTCATCACTTGTTACATTGCTCTACAGCCAAAGTGCTTCTGAAATAAATGTAGGCAAACTTTACTAATTATGGGTCACTGAGAATGAAAATGATGCTTAAAATTGTTGATTGGCTCTAGTTTTCAAGATATGCTATTCGGTCAGTATATACGACCCTTGACTTGGGAATGGCAGAGGATAAGTGAGTTATAAAGGGAAGGGATCTCAATTTAAATCAGAAATGACTAAAATACATATTTGACTGGATCTATGAATAAATCTATGACTGGGTTTGGACAGTACTTGCTTTTTAGGCAAAATAATGAATGATGCAATCTGAAGCTGGTATTGCGTCATACATGATATGAATTGCATCATGTTATTCCTAGAAGTCATGGCTGATGCAATCATAACGAAGCTTACATCACTCTGCTGAACAAATTGCCCTAGAAATCATACAGTGTCCTGCTCTCTTATTTGTCAGTGTTTGATTTTGCAAAGGACACATTTCTGTTTAGCCAAAGTGAGCAGAGATGCCTCGTACTTGTGTGAACAGTGCAGATAACTTCTGCTATGTTTGTGGTGAAGTGACTTTTGCATCACAAAAGCGCAGTATAACCACTATGGTTAAGAAAGCCTATCACCTTTATATTGGCTGCAAAATTGGAGATCAGGACAAGAGGTGGGTCCCACACATATGCTGCAACACTTGTGCAACAAATCTTCGTGAGTGCTTGAACAGGAAAAGGAAAACTATGCCTTTTGCAGTGCCAATGATTTGGAGAGAGCCAACAGATCATACCAGCAATTGTTACTTCTGCATGGTGCCTCCAGTTGGGAAAGGTGTGTCAAAGAAGAAAAAGTGGACTGTGCATTGATGCAAACATTCCATCAGCTGTGGAATGATGCAAACATTCCATCAGCTATACGCCCAGTACCCCACGGAGAAGGACTGTCGGTTCCTGATGCACCAGAATCATTCTCACTTGAGTTAGACGAGGAAGAGGAAGAGGATGAAACTTCTGGTCATGAACCATCAATGTCACAGGACCCACATTTTCTCCCATCCTCCTCCTCTGAACCACACCTCATAACACAAGGTAAACTGAATGACCTTGTCAGGGATTTGGAACTACCCAAGAGTAAGGCAGAGCTGTTGGGCTCCAGACTATAGCAGTGGAATCTCCTGACAGGTGATGTTAGGGTTTCCATGTTCCGTGACCGTCCAAAGGATCTTGTCCCATTCTTCTTCATGGAAGGTGATCTTGTAGCCTGCAACAATATCGATGGTGTGATGGCAGCCCTCAACATCGTTCACGATCCAGATGAGTGGAGACTGTTCATTGATTCATTGAAGACGAGTCTTAAAGTTGTTTTACTGCATAATGGCAATGTTTTGCCATCAATTCCAATTGGTCATGCAGTCCATATGAAGGAAACCTATGACAACATGAAACAACTTTTGAGGTGCATAATCTATGACCAACATCAGTGGCAGCTTTGTGGCGATTTGAAGGTTGTTGCTCTCTTGCTTGGTCTGCAGACTGGATACACAAAGTACTGCTGTTTTCTCTGCGAATGGGATAGTCATGCAACAGATTCCCACTACATCAAGAAAGATTGGCCACTCTGACAGTCATTGGAGCCTGGGAGGAAAAGTGTTCAGCATCCACCACTTGTTGAATCAAGGAAGATTTTGTTACCACCCTTACACATCAAGCTGGGTCTGATGAAGAACTTTGTCAAGGCCATTGACAAAACACAAGCAGCTTTCAAGTACCTCCGTGGAAAATTTCCAAGGTTAAGTGAAGCTAAGATAAAGGAAGGTGTCTTTGTTGGTCCTCAGATTCGTGACCTTCGAGATGATGCATTTGACCATGCACTGCATGGCAAGGAAAAGACGGCATGGAAAGCCTTCCAGTTAATGGCAATACATTTTCTCAGAAATAACGAGGCAGACAACTACAGGTTGTTGGTGGAAAACCTCCTCAAGGCATACAAAAGCCTTGGTTGCAACATGTCCAGACTAAAGATACATTTTTTGCACTCTCATCTAGATTTTTTTCCACCAAACTGCGGAGCAGTGAGCGACGAGCACGGTGAGCGATTTTACCAGGACATTGCAACAATGGAGTAACGCTATCAGGGCAAATGGAGCCCATCAATGCTTGCAGACTATTGCTGGACAGTGACAAGAGATGCTCCATTTAATGAATACAAGAGACAAGCCAAGAAGTGCCGAGTAGACACTGACTAGGACTAAACTATGTACAGAATAGTTTTTTGCCTTTTGTTTCATAATAAATTTTATTTATATAACCCTTTTGCTGATTTTTAAAGTGTTACATAAACAGGACAGGTGAAATATTATCATGTAAAGCAACCATAAACTCATGAAAAGACCTAGGTTTACAATTTATGATTAAAACTCTACTATCTACACAACATACATAGACATAAAATGTAAAAACTTAAATATCTTAGAAACAGTAGCCAATCAGTTGTTTTAATTGTCATATTTGAATTCAGCACATCAAAATACATAATAAATAGCACATTTTATCTCTGAAGCAGACGACTTCTCAAAAATTGTAGACCAGTGTTACCTGCCAAAGAAGTAATGATGTACTGCCCGGCATACTAGGTGTTCTCCTATTAGTATTATCATGGTATCTTCATGCATCTTTATCATGTAGTTGGAACTCTCTGAAAAGCAATGATTATTGGGCTAACCGCATGATCCTTTATTTGTTCCTTTAAATTTGGTCTAAAAGAAACTCCACACCAACGGACACCCATCCGAAGTACTGGGCTCCCCTTTCATACATTTGAAAAACACAATAATATAGGTGTTACAGAATATAAGTAGTCAGAAATATCATCATTCTATTTTATCTCACCCTACAGCACATCATTTTATCACCAGCCATGTGACTAATACAGATTATAACAACTGCTGCTCTTTACCACCAGACAGAAAGCCTACCCTCAAGTGCCTCAGATCTCCACTAATGCCCATTCAGATAGATAGGATTTGCTGTGTGCATGGAAGGACAACATATGTGAGCTATTTAAGAATGTGAGGTAAATGGAGAGTATTTCAAAGGTGTGGGTTTCGTACAGGAAACACTTTGCCAGTACTCAGCTCTCTATTAAAATGAGGGGGATCAATCTCTAGATCAATCTCTGCTGATTCCAGTTCTGACAGTATATCACCGTCAGAGGTGGTATCTCATTTAGACAAGTCCCAGGTTGTTTAGAGCTTTATAAGTCAAAACTCAGACCTTAAACTCCATCTGAAAACCAACAGGAAGCCAGTGCAGGTCTCAGAACATTGATGACATATGTTGCCACGGAGAGGCACCACTGAAATAGTGGACTGCCATGTCCGACACTAATTTAAGTATTCAGATGGATTTAACTTGTAGCCCCCATAGAATGCATTACAGTAATCAACCTGAAGGTTAAATAGGCCTGGATAACAGTAGCAAGGTCCCCAGTGAAAGGAAGTTAGCAATCTGCTGGCTAAGCACTGGTGGTAAAAAGCATTCCTGACACTGTTGCAATGTGATTCTTCCACAGCAATTGGAGACCAACACAAACTCCATATTTTGCACCTGAGTAAAAAAATGGTGGGCAAACATTCTCAAAGCAGGAGATATCAGCCCTGCCATACTTTTTGTTTACTTCCACCAATTTATGAGCATCATCCTCAGCCTTACTGAGATTGACTTTCACCAAGCTAGATTTCATCCAGGCTGAAGTCTATTGGCTTGGTATGCCCCAGCATCAGGCTGATTAACTAAAATGGAAATACAAAGATGAGAGTCAGCAGCAGACTGAAGCATTACAGACCATATCTCCTCATTAATCCTCCTAGTGATCAAATGCACTCATTGAACAGGAAGGGAGTGAAAACAGAACCCAATGGAACCCCAATGACAGTGTTCTTAGGGAGGAGGAGCAAGTGCCCCACAGCATGCTAATGGAATAAGGAAAGAACACAAGCATCCAACAGCAGCACCACCCACTCCCACTAGTCACTACAGGAGAGACAACAGCACCTAATGATCAAAGGCTGATGGTAGATCTAATTATAACATCATAGATAGTTGATCATTCTCCTTTGCCAGGGGCCAGTCTATCTCAATAGTAAAATGGAAATTAAGTGGGTTATTCAGTCAAAAAAGACCCTTATCCAACTCAAGCATCTATGTTAGATAAAGATTAAAAAAACCCTGATATGCTGCCCTGGCACCAAGGGATGAGGATTGTCCCCCAAAGGTGGAGAAGTCATGTACCTTGAAGGTTGAGAGAATTGTGGCCACACTCCCAGGAGTAAATGAAAGATGGTAGTGGTCAGTGACTGCCTTCCAAGGAGGATGGAGGCATCCATCTCTCGGACCAACATGGCATTCCAGGAGGTATGCTGCCTGCCAGGGGCACATATCCAAGACATTACAGAAGGATCGCTGAGGATCATCTTGTCCTTTGATTGCTGCTCATCTATGTGGGCACTAATGTTATTACAAGGTATGATCCTCACCAGATTTGAAGTAACTACAAGGCTCTAGAAGGGAGGGTGAAGGAGTTGGGGGTGCAGGTCATGTTCTCATTGATCCATCTCGTCTAGGGTAGGGGCCCAGGCAGAGACAGACACATCCTGAGGTTAATGCCTGGCTGCACGGATGGTGTTTCAGGAGGGCTTCTGCTTCCTTGACCAAGGGATGCAATTCCAAGAAGAAGGACTGCTGAGCAGAGATGGAGTCCAACTATCAAGGAAGGGGAAGAGTATCTTCAGATACAGACAGGCTAATCTAGTGAGGTGACCGTTAAACTAGGTTCAATAGGGATGGGAGGCAAAAGCCCACAGTTAATTCCAAAACATGGAAACCTGGGTGATCGTCAGAGTCTGGGGGAACATGGGCAATCACAGCAGCGACAAAGGAGTGTCAAGGGGGAATATAAAGGGGAAAGCTAATGAACATTTTAGATGTTTGTATACTAATGCAAGAAGTATGGGGAATAAACAGGAAGAATTAGAAATTCTAGTGAATAATCACAGTTACAACATAATTGACATCACAGAGGTAAGATAATTCTCATCACTGGAATATTGGTATACAAGGACACATAATTCTTCAGGAAGGTTAGGCAGGTTAAAAACGGAGGAGGTGGTGCCTTGTATATCAATGATGTATACACTTGCGCAGAGATTGAAATAGAAGTAAGAGGCAGACATGTTGAAAGTCAATGGATAAGAATACAAGGGGTAAAAAACCAAGGGCAATGTCATGAGAAGGGTCTACTGCAGACCACCTAACCAAGAAGAAGAGGTGGATGAGGCTTTTTCTAAACAACTAAGAAAATCATCCAAAGCTCAGGACTTGGTGGTGAGGGGAGACTTCAACTCCCCAGACATCTGTTGGGAAAATAATAAAGCAGAGCACAGGTTATACATGCGTCTGATGAAGTGGGCATTCACTCACGAAAGCGTATGCTCCAATACATCTGTTAGTCTTAAAGGTGCCACAGGACTCTCTGTTGCTTTTTACAGATCCAGACTAATACGGCTACCCCTCTGATACAGATTATCCAAGTTATCCAAAGACAATTTTTATTGCAGATGGTGGAGAAAGTGATTGGGGAGAGGCTGTTTGAGATTTGATCCTGACAAATAGGGAGGAACTGCTTGAGAATTTGAAAGTGGAGGCAGCTTAGGTGAAAGAGATCATGAAATTGAAAGAGTTCATGATTTTAAGGAATGGTAGGAAGGAAAACAGAAGAATAAAGATAATGGACTTCAGGAAGACAGACTTTAGCAAACTCAGAGAATTGGAAGGTAAGATCCCTTGGGAAGTAAGTCTATGGGGAAAAGGAGTTCAGGAGAGTTGGCAGTTTTTTTTTTTAAGAGACATTATTAGGGCACAAGAGCAAACTATCCCAGTGCATAGGAAAGATAGGAAGTATAGTAAGAGACCATCCTGACTTAACTAAGAGATTTTCAATGATATGAAACTCAAAAAAGAGTCATACAAAAAGTGGAAACTAGGTTAAATTGTGAAGGATGAATTAAAAAAACCCATAAGCTTTTAGGGACAAAATTAGAAAGGCCAAGGCACAAAATGAAATTAAACTAGCTAGGGACATAGAGAGTAGCAAGAAAACATTTTACAAATACATTAGAAGCAAGAGGAAGGCAGGATAGTCCCATTACTCAATGAGGAGGGAAAGACAATAACAGAAACACAGCAATGGGCTGAAGTGTTAAATGCCTTTTTTGTTTCAGTTTTCACCAAAAAGATTAGCAGTGATTGGACGACTAACATAGTGAACATCAGTGTAAATAGGCTAGGACCTTAGGCTAAAATAGGGAAAAAACAAGTTGAGAATTACTTAGAAACCGCTGTTGTGTGTTCATACTGTCAGCTGCCTGTGCAATAGCATGTTCACACTTGCGCTATTTGCAGCGGTATTTGGAGTGGTGCACTCTGGGCAGTTATCCCACAGAGCACCTCTTTCTCTTCTGCCGCTAAGAGTTGTGGGAAGGCAGAGGGGGGTCGTTGGGCATCCTGGATGCTGTCCCCTGATGCATTGCTTCGCATCCCAGAAATCCCTGTGCTTCCGTCTGCATTTGGCACTATCTTTCAACGGTTTGTGTACTGCGTGCTCTGCCTCTTCAGTCTGCAGGAATGGATCCTGAACTGTTGACCAGTATGCTGCTCACTCTGACCAACACGTCATGAGTGGCAGTGGAGTTATTCCTTAACCTACAAAGGCAAGAGGAGTGCGACATTGATCTTGCCATGTGTAGTAGCTATGACACGAGATTGCTTGTGGCATTCACAGAGGTGCTGACCACAGTGGAACGCCACTTTGGGGCTCAGGAAACAAACACTGAGTGGTGGGATCACATTGTCATATCTGGGATGATGAGCAGTGGCTGCAGAACTTTCGGATAAGGAAAGCCACATTCATGGGACTGTGTGATGAGCTCGCCCCAGCGCTGCAGCCCAAGGACACAAGAATAAGAGCTGCCCTGTCATTGGAGAAGTGCGTGGAGATTGCATTGTGGAAGCTGGCTACTCTAGACTGCTACCGATCAGTCACTAACCAGTTCGGAATGGGAAAGTCGACCGTTGGACTCGAGTTGATGGAAGTGTGCAGGGCCATTAATCGCATCCTGCTCTGAAAGATCGCAACTCTTGGCAACGTGTGTGACATTCTGGATGGCTTTGCACAAATGGGCTTCTCTAACTGTGGAGGGGCAATAGATGGCATGCATATTTTAATTCTGGCACCTGACTACCTATCCACCAAGTACATTAATCGCAAGGGGTATTTCTCAATGTTTCTCCAGGTGCTTTTGGATCACCGTGGGCGATGATTTCACAGACATTAACACAGGCTGGTCTGGAAAAGTGCATGACACACCCATCTTTCAGAACACAGGCCTGTTCAGGAAGCTGCAAGCAGGGACTTTCTTCCCAGACCAGAAGATCACCGTAGGGGAAATTGAAATGCCCATTGTGATCCTGGGAGACCCCGCCTACCCCTTAATGCCATGGCTTATGAAGCCATGCATGGGGCAACTTGACAGCAGCAAAGAGCGGTTCAACAACAGGCCGAGCAAGTGCAGAATGACTGTTGAGTGTGCTTTTGGCCATTTAAAAGCCTGCTGGCACTGCCTCTATGGGAAGCTGTACCCGGCGGATGACAATATTCCTATGCTTATAGCCGCATGCTGTATGCTCCATAATATTTGGGAAGGGAAGGGTGAAAGCCTCACTCAGGGCTGGACTGCAGAGGCTCAGTACCTGCAGGCTGAGTTTGAACAGCCAGAACCCAGGGCTATTAGAGGGGCGCAGCGTGGGGCCATAAGGATCAGGGATGCCTTTAGGCAGCAATTTGAAGCTGAAAGCCACTAATATTTGTCGCTATGCTTGGGAATGCAGTGCTTGTAATGCTGGGAGGTGATTGGTGCACATGATGCAATAAGGGGGATTAACATAATTGTATGTTGCTTTGCAGGGCTCTTTTTGCTTTCCATTAATAGAATAAAGATTGCTTTCATAGACTCATAGACTCATAGACTTTAAGGTCAGAAGGGACCATTATGATCATCTGGTCTGACCCCCTGCATGCTGCAGGCCATAAAACCGTCCCTACCCCTTCCCTGGACTCTGCTATTGAAGTCCCCAATCCTGTTTTTAGTGACTGCAATCGGCAGAGACCCTCCTGCTAGAGATCCCTGCCCCATGCTGCGGAGGAAGGCGAAAAACCTCCAGAGGCTCAGCCAATCTGCCCTGGAGGAAAATTCCTTCCCGACCCCAAATGTGGCGATCAGTAAGACCCCGAGCATATAGGCAAGAGTCTCCAGCCTGACCCCGTTAGCCATTATACTATTTACCCACCATTGCTTGGCTTTCCTTGACTACTATGTTTTACCATTAAACCATTCCCTCCATAAACTTATCTAACTTTATCTTAAAACCAGACAGGTCCGTCGCCCCCACCGTTTCCCTCGGTAGGCCGTTCCAATATTTCACCCCTCTGACGGTCAGAAACCTTCGTCTAATTTCAAGTCTGAACTTCCCCACGGCCAGTTTGTATCCATTCGTTCTGGTATCCACGTTAGTATTAAGCTGGAATAATTCTTTTCCCTCCCTTGTATTAATCCCTCTAATATATTTAAAGATAGCAATCATATCCCCTCTCAGCCTTCGCTTTGTCAGACTAAACAACCCAAGCTCCTCTAGTCTCCTTTCGTACGACAGCTTTTCCATTCCTCTGATCATCCTAGTGGCCCTTCTCTGCACCCGTTCCAGTTTGAGTTCATCTTTTTTAAACATGGGAGACCAGAACTGCACACAGTACTCCAAATGAGGTCTCACCAGCGCCTTGTACAACGGAAGCAGGACCTCCTTATCCCTACTAGATATACCTCGCCTAATGCATCCCAAGACAGCATTGGCTTTTTTCACCGCCACGTCACATTGTCGACTCATAGTCATCCTGCGGTCTACAAGAACCCCTAGGTCCTTCTCCTCTTCCGTTACTTCTAACCAGTGCGTCCCCATCTTGTAACTGAAATTGTTATTAGTCATCCCCAAATGCATCACCTTACACTTTTCACTATTAAATTTCATCTTATTTCTGATACTCCAATTCACAAGCTCATTCAAGTCTCCCTGCAGGATATCCCTGTCCTCCTCCGAATTTACAACGCCTCCCACCTTCGTATCATCCGCAAATTTTATCAGCCCACTCCTGCAATCGGTTCCGAGGTCAGTTATAAATAGATTAAATAAAATGGGTCCCAAAACCGAACCTTGAGGCACTCCACTAGTAACCTCCCTCCAACCCGACAGTTCACCCTTTAATACAACCCGCTGCATTCTCCCCAGTAACCAATTCCTTATCCACTTCTGGATTTTAATATCGATCCCCATGTTTTTCAGTTTAACCAATAATTCCTCATGGGGTACAGTATCAAACGCTTTACTGAAATCCAGGTATATTAGGTCCACCGCATTTCCTTATCTAATAAATCCGTTACTTTCTCAAAGAAGGAGATCAGATTCGTTTGGCACGATCTGCCCTTCGTAAAACCATGTTGTAATTTATCGCAATTGCCACTACCCTCCAGGTCCTCAACTAGTTTCTCTTTCAGAATTTTCTCTAACACCTTGCACACTACAGATGTTAGACTAACAGGCCTGTAGTTACCCGGATCACTTTTTTTCCCTTTCTTGAAAATAGGAACCACATTAGCTATTCTCCAGTCTAACGGGACCACCCCCGAGTTTACAGATTCATTAAATATTATCGCTAACGGGCCTGCTATTTCCCGCGCCAATTCCTTCAATATTCTCGGATGTAGATCGTCCGGTCCTCCCGACTTAGCCCCATTAAGGCGTTCAAGTTTTGTTTCTACCTCGGATACGGTAATCCCCCATCCCGAATGCCCCTCTATAGTGGTGCTAGTATCCCTAATACCTTCATTGGCCTCATTAAACACCGATGCAAAATATTCATTAAGATATTGCGCCATGCCTAGATTGTCTTTAATCTCCTCTCCGGCAATAGACTTCAGCGGTCCCACTTCTTCTTTCTTTGCTTTCTTCCTATTTATGTGGCTGTAAAACCTCTTACTATTGCTTTTAATTCCCCTCGCTAGGTCCAACTCTACACGGCCTTTGGCCTTTCTCACTCTATCTCTACATTCTCTGACTTCACTTAGGTACATTTCCTTACTGATCCCTCCCCTCTTCCACTCTTTATATGCTTTCTGTTTTTTCCTAATCGCCCCTTTGAGTCGGTCGCTCATCCAGCTCGGTCTAAATCTCTTGCTTAGTAATCTTTTTCCCTTTTTTGGAATACAGGCCTCCGACAGCTCATGCATCTTTAACTTAAAGTAATCCCAGGCTTCTTCTGCTTTTAAATCCATTAATACGTTTGCCCAGTCCACTTCCCTTACCAGTCCCCTTAGTTTGTTAAAATTGGCCTTTTTAAAATTATAAACCTTAGTCTTTGATTTAATTCTGTTACTCCTTCCATGTATTTTAAACCGAATTAACTCATGATCACTGGAGCCCAAATTGTCCCCTACTACCACTTCCTCAACAAGGTCCTCACTACTTGCCAGAATCAAATCTAAAATGGCCTCCCCCCTCGTCGGTTCAGTTACCACTTGGTGGAGGAATTGATCAGCAAGCACTTCTAGGAACATCTGAGCCCTGTTATTGCTACTAGCGTTTGTTCCCCAATCTATATCCGGGAAGTTAAAGTCCCCCATAATTACACAGTTTCTGTTAGTAATTACTTCTCTAAACACATTAAATAGTTCCTTATCCATATCCTGGGTCGATCCCGGCGGTCTATAGCACACTCCAAGCACTATCCCCGGAGAGGCTCTAGTAGTCCTATTACCCAGTGTGAGTATTGCCCAGACAGACTCTGTGTTATCTAATCCATCCACTATTATTTCTTTACAGTTTATTTCACTATTGACATACAAGGCTACCCCCCCACCTTTACCTTTGTTCCGGTCTTTCCTAAACAGCGCATACCCCTCCATACCTGTGTTCCAGTCTTGACTGCCATTCCACCACGTTTCCGTTATTCCTACGATATCCGGTTTCAGTTCCTGGACCAAGAGCTCCAATTCCTCCATTTTATTACCTAGGCTTCTGGCATTGGTGTATAAACACCCTAAACAAATCAACATAATTCTTTTATTAAAAGACAACAACTGGAGGAGAGAGTCAGACAAAAAAAACCCCATCATCAGGGAGGGAGATGGGGGAAGGGAAGGTCCCAGGAGGAGGAAGAGTTCCTGGATGGCTAAAGATTTGTGTATGTCCAGGGAGCATATCCAACCTTCTCCTTTGGAGTGCACTGCAGTGGTTGCTGTACTTCAGCAGAGCCAAACTGCAGAGGGATGGGTGTTGAGTACAGTGGGTAGTGGGAGTCCGCAGTGCTGGACTGTGAGGCGGGAGGAGTGGAATGCCACGGGTATAGACTGGAGCCAGGAGCTTGATAAGAGTGTGTTGGTGGTGTCTGGGGGGGTGCATAGGAAAGAGTTTTGTGACTGCAGGGGAGGGCGAGTGCGGAGCTGCTCAGTTTGAAGAGCTAGTATCACCTGGAGTGTGTCTGCTTGGTGCTCCATAACCTTTAAGAGCTGCTCCCTGGCTTCATTCTGGTGTGCCGCGTTCTCCTTTCAGTCCCTCTTCTCGCTGTCCCACCACTCCTTCAATTCCTGTTTCTCGGTGGTGTAGTGCATCATAACATCACGCAGAAAGTCCTCCTTACTTTTTCTTGGCCGCTTTCTAATTCTGCGCAGCAGTTCAGCTGCCAATAACAAAGAGGGAGGCTGGGCTCCCAAGGTCATCCCCGTGAAGTTTAAATGCAACATTTTACAGAAGCAGTATTGTTTGCAACACAGACAACACTGATTCAGTGACTTAAAACACAGCCAGTACTCACACTCCTGTCACTAACTAGCTGACCCCAGGCAAGCACACATGAGCCACAAGACCCCCAAAATGGTGAGTAGCCGCAGGGTAAATCACTCTTCTCGGACCCTGCTGTATACTGCGCGTGTGGCTCTTGGAGAGATCCAGCACTGTAGGGGAGGCCTGATAATCATTCCTGTCCCCACACTTTCCACAGGATGTGATCATGATGGAAGATATCTTGCTGCTGAGGGTGAGCAGGAAATCAAGGGAGGGTCTTCTCCAAAACTGCGGCTTCCGCCCTGGCTCCTATGCAGCTCACCTGTGTGCAGCAATGGTGTCCCCACCCCAACCCCCGTGATGGCATAGTGGCACAGAAAAGTTACCATTAATGGGGGAAGAAACAAAGCAGCTCTGCTGAAGAACTTGTGGCAGCAGATTGCCCAGTATCTCCACGAAAGTTTCCTGGAGATCTCTGAGGGAGATTCCCGTGAAGTGAGGGAGTCAATCAACAGCCTGTTCCACTGCTCAGACTAGGCATGCGGTGAGACAAGCCTGCTGTCTGCAACCCTCCTGCCCCCAACAACTCACTTCAGCGATTCTCAAAATCAGATCCACTTACCAGGGGCCTCCTCTCCTGTTAGCACTTCGCTAAAATCTGACTGCCTTGACATCCTCTGTCTCCTCCGGGGTAGAAAAGAGCTCCTGGCTGCATGCATCTCTAGCCTCCAAGTCATCCTCTGCCTCTGGGTCCCCCTCCCGCTCCACATCCTCATCCAAGATTTCCTTCTCCTGGCTCAGTCCACTCTTGTCTGGCACGTGAGCCACCGAAGTATCCACAGGGCTCTCTGCAGTGGAGGTGGGGTCGCCGCCGAGTATCGCATCCAGCTCTTCATAGAACTGGCAGCTCGTGGGTGCAGCACTGGAGTGACGGTTTTCCTCCCACACCTTGTGGTAAGCATTCCGCAGCTCCTTTACTTTGACCCTGCACTGCAATGTGTTCCAGTCATGGCCCCTTTCTGTCATGCATCATGAAATTTGTTCATAGGTATCATAATTTCTATGGCTGGTGCGCAGCTGCGATTGGACAGCCTCCTCTCCCCAAATGCTTATGAGGTCCATCAGCTCGGCATTGCTCCAAGTGGGGGATCACCTGGTGCGTGGAGCAGGCATGGCCTGGAAAGATGCGCTGAGACCACTGCACACATCACCAAGTAAACAGGAAGGGGACTTTCAAATTTCCAAAGGAATTTACGGGGTGGGCATGACAGTTGGTCACCTAAGGGCAGGGCAGTAGAGTTCAAACCGATGACCAGAGAGGTGAAAACAGGCATTGTGGGACACCTCCCGGAGGCCAATCACAGCGCTGTAATTGCCCCGGTGTCTACACTGGCAACACAGCGCTGTAGCCGTGGCACAGAAAGCTGTTCGCCTCTCATTGGGGTGATTTTTTTAAAGCGCTACACCTGCGCAGTTTCTGCACACTGAGTGGCTTGGCAGTGTGTACACCTCGGGAGTTACAGCGCAGAAAGCTGTTTTACTGCACAGAAACTTGCCAGTGTAGACAGGGCCCTAGAATACTTATTGAATTTAATGAAGTGGCTGAAGAGATCTCTGAGCTATTAGTTGTTATCTTTGAGAACTTGTGGAGGATGGGAGAGATCCCAGAGGACTGTAAAATGGCAAATATAGTACCTATCTATAAAAAGGGGAATAAGGACAACACATGGAATTATTGACCCGTCAGCTTAACTTGGGTACCTGGAAAGATAATGGAGCAAATAAACAATCAATTTGTAAGCACCTAGAAGATAATATGGTGATAAGTAACAGACAATGTGGATTTGCCAAGAACAAATCATGTCACATCAACCTAATATCCTTCTGTGATAGGGTAACAAGTCTTGTGGATGGAGGGTGGGGGGCAGTGGATGTGATATATCTCGACTTTAGTAAGTTTTTTGTCTCACGTGACTCATAAACCAACCAGGGAAATAAAGCTGAGATGAACCTACTTTAAAGTGGGTGTACAACTTGTTGAAAAATCATATTCAGAAAGTAGTTAACAATGGTTCACAATCAAGCTGGAAGGGAGTATCGAGTGGGGTCTCACAGAGGTCTGTCCTGGGTCCAATTCTATTCAATGTTTTCATAAGATTTGGATAATGGCACAGAGAGTACACTTATAAAGTTTGCAGACGATACCAAACTGGGAGGGGTTGCAGGTGTTTTGGAGGACAGGTTTAGAATTCAAAATGATCTTGACAAACTGGAGAAATGGTCTGAACTAAATAGGATGAAATTCAATAAGGACAAATCTACACTTAGGAAGGAATAATCAATTACATAAGTACAAAATGGGCCTAGGAAGGAGTACTGCAGAAAATAATCTGGGCATTTTAGTGGATCACAATTTAAATATAAGCCAACAATGTAATGCTGTTTCAAAAAAAGCGAACATCATTCTGGGATGTATTAGCAGCAATGTTGTAAGGAAGACATGAGTAGTAATTCTTCCACTACTCAGCACTGATAAGACCTTAACTGGAGTACTGTGTCCAGTTCCGGGCACCACATTTTGGGAAAGATGTAGACAAACTGGAGAAAGTCCAAAGAAGAGCAACAAAAATGATTAAAGGTCTACAAATGACCTACTAGGAAAAATTGAAAAAAAAAAAAAAAAGAGTTTGTTTAGTCTGGAGAAGAGAAGATTAGAGGGGGGCGGGCATGATAACAGTCTTCAAGTATATAAATGGTTGTTTATAAACAGATGTATGATACATTGTTTTTCTTAACCACTGAGGACAAGACAAGAACTGATGGGCTAAACTGCAGCAAGGGAGATTGACGTTAGACATTAGAAAAAACTTCGTAACTGTAAGGGGTAGTTAAGCATTGGAACAAATTACTTAGGGAGGTTGTAGAATCTTCATCATTGGCAGTTTTAAAGAACAGGTTAGACAAACACCTGTGAGGGATGGTCTACATAATATTTAGTCCTGCCTCAGTGCAGGGGACTGGACTAGATAACCAATCAAGGTCCTTTCCAGTCTTACATTTTTATGATTATATTAGTTTATTATTTACTCTTTAAGTGCAGCAAGTGCTCTTTAGAACAAAGAAATGGACCTTGCCTTGTTTATCTTATATATACATGATGCAAGAAGCAAAAGCAGAAATTATGGGGATTAAGAATGGGGGCAGGATGGATAAAGGAAAGGGAGGTAAACTGTTACAAAACAGGACTACATGCTTATTGAGGTTTGTTATGTATATGCCTCTATGGTTCTATGAATGCTTTTATTATTAATATGTTCCTCTTTCCTCTCTCACTTCAGTCTTCTTCTTTGACTGACAGAGCTTAGTATTTTTGCAGAACAAGTGACACTTTAAAGAGTGGTTTGAATGAGAGGAATAGAGCCTGGAGGATTTGGGCTAGGAGTGTATGTTCATTACATGCAGCATGCACCTAATGTATGAAACTAGAGGGTCAAGCTGCTTCCTTTACATATAAAAAGTTATGAGTCACATTTAGGTCACTTTCTACCTCTAATCTCTAGTAACTTGGAGTTTTGTTGAAGAACCACCTTTTCCTTATGGACCCTAGATTCCCCCCCCCACACACACACGCATAAACACAACCAAACACACACAGCTTTTGAAATGCATATTAAAAAAATTACTGCAGATAACCTCAGAGCAACACATAGAGATTTTATCATTTCCTCTACTAATTATATATTATTTTGTAAACTGGCCAGATGGTATAACTAAGAACATTTTGCAACTGTCTGAAGTGAAAACGTGGAGAAAAAATACACTTGACAGAGAGTCCACATACATTGAGAAAAGAAGATATTCCAGCAAATAGGAAGCCAATGTTTCCCTTACTGCTAGTTACCCCTTAGTGCTAATCCAAACAATTAACATCAAAGGGTTAATGCAGTATTTGCACATACTATATAAAGATGGCAGATGAAAGGCTTCAAGGTGGTATAATGATCATAGTCACAAGAGAAAGATTTCAATTAAAGGTACCATAGCGGCACGCCACTAAAAGCTGCACAGCAGCATACTAATTAAATTGCAACAAACCACTGAAAGCAATGTGGCAGTATGCTACTTGGGGCTATGAGACAGACAACAAAACAGCTAAAGGGCGGTCTTAAAATCAAGGTGACAATAAAATAATGATACAGTATGTCATAAAAATGAAGAGTAAGGTCAAATCTTAAGGAGTTGCCTTCTAATGATATGGAAGTGCTCCGAACAACTCAAATTTTATCTATCATTTCCCCTCATAGCAAAACAACAGCCTCTGAAACTCAAGACATCCCTATTTTTCCATTTCTACAACGCAATTCAATAACCTTCCACCTTGTTCATTTTCCAACTAACAGAAAAAAACCTATCACAGCTTTGTATCCTACAATTAAAATAATACTATCAATGACTGTTTGACTGAAAATGGCAAGAAACTCACTCAAGTAGGACAGTATCAACTTATAGAAGGTAATTAAAACAAGTTAGATAAATGTAGCACAGGTTTTTTTGTAAATCGGGTTGGAAAATAATTTCTGTGCCAGATAGTATATATCACTGAGAGGACTTGATCAAGTGGAAGGAATTGGAAATATAGTTTATATCTTATAGATACTCAAGAGCAATTCAACTTTCTGATGATGCAATTTGAGTGTTGAGCAGCTGAAGTTGGAAAACACTTCACTAAATTACCTGGGCATTTATGAAGCACTTATGGCTTGATGTTCAGAATACCTGCAGCTTTCATTGAAGACAATGGGAGCTGCAAAAACTCAGTATCTCTGAAAATCATCAGGTCATTGGTGGTTGTCCAGAAGATCAAAGACAAGAGATGGCACGTATACCAGTATGTAGGAAACCCCAAGGGACTTACAACTGGAACAGCTTAGTGAACAGTTCAGTAATGTCAAAATAAATGGGTTAATAAGAATTTGTCTGAGAACCTATGGGCCAGATTCAGAGTTCAGATATATATCCTGTAGCATTATCAATTATGTAGCATACACCAAATGTATGCTAAGTTTACTGAAGCAGAGCTGAATGCAGTTTGCTATTGTTTACCCTTGCAGTTAAGCTCTGTTCAGCTGCGCTGGCTACAAGTAATAGTTTTTTTTTTTTAGTGCAGAGTGTCTTGGTTAAGACATAAACAACAAGTGAAGGGAAATTAAGGCAGTGAGGGACAAAACAGGGTTACATATATTTGATGTCATAAATTAGATTTGTCATGTGACCATCTTAATAGTTAAAAATACATCTTTTGTATTACACACACACACAAAATCTTTCACATACCCAGCACAAATTCTTGCCAGATTAGTTCCTGTAGGTGATACCACAGAAATGATTTGGTAGGAGGGATTTGGGAGAGTAATCCATTCCTAGGAGTTGGCATGAATATCATTGTGTAATGTGTATAAGCAGCTATTGTGCTTGCATATACATGTGCAATATATCATGTTGGAAATTGTGTAGGAATATATGCTATATATCTGAAATCAGACTGCAGTCCTGTATCTTGAATAGATTGTTTTCTGCATTAAAGCTTAGCACCAAAATATTTGTCTAATGGATCTAAAAGGGATACAAATCAATCAAAGTTAAACAAATAAATATATATATATATATATATATATATATATATATATATATTACTTTTTGTTTAACTTTGATTGATTTTTATATACACACACACACACACACAAGGAGACCTAGGTCACCTACAATGGATGTTACTTATACGGTACATCAGTATATGAGTATATCAGTACATCAATCTAAACTCCTTAGCTCATTATCACTTTCATAACAATGTAAAGCACAGGACAAAAAATAGAGGAAGATTCCCAAAGATAAAGAGACCAAGCTAAAGTCAGTGGCAATGATTCCACTGACTTCAATGAGCTTTGGAGAAGGCCACACCCCTGTCACTAACATACATATGTGCCTGCTTATAGTCCCTGCCGAATGGGTCAGCACTGGATAGTAACAGACATGATCTCCTTTTGATACATGATTTTTGCAGTCAATTACAGCTAACATACTGAGAAAAATAAGAAAGGACTTCTAAAATAAAATAAGGCTGCCTTCTAAAGAAATGGCTCAGCCCAACAAAAAGGAATGCAAGAACACTCTGATCCAGTGAGAATAGTTCCTTGTCTGACTTGCTCTTTCTCAGATAGAGAGCACCCTGTAGCTGTACAGAGAGAAAGTGGAGGAGCTAGTCTGAGCTGCAGGACATTGGTTGCCAACTACCTAATATGTATACATACAAGGGGGGACTGTTCCCTTTCATCTTCACTGATAGAACCAGGCCATAGAAAAACAGTTCCAAGTAGAGAGGTCAGGGAATAAAGAGATAACACAATAGAAAATGGAAGAAAAAAACAGGCAAAAGGGGTAAGGGAAGAGGGCAATACTTAATAGAAGAGGAATCCAAGCTGAGGGAGAGGTAATAGTAAGCAAAGAGATCAACTCCACCCTGCCAAAAATAGCACTTCTCATCCATAGACAAAAGAGCCTGTACAGGCTTTGCATGTATTCCACTGTAGTGACCTTTCAGCCAATTAATTATTAGCTTTCTGGTTTTCAAGAACACTCCTGTCCAGTTCTTCTTGACCAAGAGGATGGTAGCTGTGACATAGGACTTAAAGGGCATAGGGTGTAAATCAAAGGGGAAACAGAGATCCTGAAAGCACTAAAAGGGATTGGGAGGCTTATCCATCTTCCTTTCAGGAAGGAATGGCTTTGGGGGTAGTGGATTATCAGACGAGAGAGATAATTATTAGTGATCTATAGTTAAATGGACAATTTGTGCACAGAGAGATGGGAATGGCAAGCAAGTCTTTTATTAGAGGTTTGTCATTTGTTCTTTATATTTTAATATTTGTACAAGGACCTGGCACTTTCATAGTCCATTTAAATAAGTAAAAGGGAGGGCACAGGTGTGGGGAAAGCAGGCTGTCGAAAATTTTGGATCTAAAATGCGGCCAGGTTGCGTTTTATTTTTTCAACATTATGGGCCAGGACCCCCTCACTCCTTCCCCAACTCTGCTGCTCATACACAAGTGTGGATATTTAAAACGTCTGGCAAATTAAAACTCCTTGGGTTGTAATTTCAGTAATGTTTGTTTCATTGATTGAATGACTGTTATAAGAAATACATCTTTTGGGTGGGATATATTTTTCTTTTTCCTTTTCCATTTTGTGGTGCCTGCTATTTTTATTGCAACTTTACAAATAATGGAACCCTTTTATAAACTTGAAGTCTAATTGAAGGTGCTATTTTAAAAAAAGGTGAATTTAGTGCTCATGAAACAGCCCAGATTAAGAGACTGGGTTGAGAATAAAGTCTTTTATTAATCTACGAAGTAGATGCAGTGCAGACAGTGGCTGTGCAAGTTTACCAATACTTTACCACCTCTCCCTCAATCCTGTTCTCAAGGGACCACTTCTAATAATGAGAGAGCAGTTAATTGTCCATGCCTATTAATTCCTGACATCTCTGCTTACCCTGCAGGCAAGGGTATAGACTTAGTGCAATAGCAGTGCACTTTAGAGATGTCGCTATTTGGTTACTGGTTCTTTAAAACATTTATACCAAAGCACAAAGTCTCTGTACATTTATTCATAATATAGCACTTCATTCCTGGAGCATAAATCAAAACACTACTTTTTCTCTTGTGCTTCATCATGCACAAGTGGTTTTTTTTTCTGAATCTGGACTTGACTGATTACATAGGGAAATAGTGAAACTAACTGTATACCAAGTATATTCATATGACAAAAAGTAAAAGACCTTTAAAGCTAGAGAATAGTGTTTTCCTAGCTTTCAGTTATAGCACTGTTAGACATTTCTTATAACAAGTAGGTACAAATTTTCATACAAAAGTAAGTTTCTTAAATGAATGGTGTTCCTTTACAGAACAAAACATAAGTTTCCTTATAAAACTTTATACAGTAAACCAAAAGGGATGAAAAATTAATAATTATTATATGACTTCCCCCTTTTTGTTTTTTCTGTTTTATTTTAGTTGGGAGAGGGGTCTGCTCATTTAATTCTCTAGCATGTATGGAAGGGGGTAGGGAAACCCAGGCTGCACAGCAATTGCAGTCTGTGCCTTAAGAATTTTCAAGCTTGCTTGTATCATCAGTCAGGGTAAGAAATTGCTAATTCGCATCCTATCTATCTTACATTAGGCTTAGTTTGCATTTTTCTTTATTTGCTAGGTAATCCGCTTTGATCTGTTTGCTATCACTTATAATTATTTAAAATCTAGCTTTCTGTAGTTAATAAACTTGTTTTATCTTAACCAATGTGTTTTGAGTGAAGTGTCTGGAAAAATCTCAGCTCTGTAAACAAAGGCTGTTGCATATATTTCCCACATTGAGGGAGAAGTGAATATATTGATGAGCTCGCATTGTACAGATCCCTGTGCAGTGCAAGATGTTATAATTCTGGGTTTATACTTCAGCAAGGGTGTAAGGCTGGGGAGCTGGGAAATTAACAGTTGTCTTCTGTCATCCTTGAGTGGCTTAGGTAAAGCACTCAGGTTGCTCAGTTGGGTGTGTGGCACCACCTGTTATTGTGTTGGGTGAGAAAAGGCCCTGAAGAGGCTGGCTGAATCACCAGCAAAGCAGTGTGAGTAAGACTAGCCCACCTGTATGGTTAGGGGGCAAAACAGTTCCCATGGCTCCCAGACTGCACCCTGGGAGTGACAACCTGTCTCAGATTATTATTTGTGACTTCCCCCTTTTTGTTTGTTCTGTTTTGGTTGTGAGAGGGATTTTCTCATTTAATTCTGTAGCCTGTGCATGCATAAACATAGATTGGTATATATTTAATGCAACCCATATAGGGCATGGCTATAAGTGATGTATTTCTATCTTGATCTAAAACCCAGACAAATTCATTTAAAAAAAGAGAAATAGAGACTCACCTGTGAAATATACTGATTTATTTAAGTTATAGCTGTAGCAAGAATAACTTCTATGATCAGATAACTGGCTCTGTGGATGAGGGGAAAGCAGTGGATGTGTTATTCCTTGACTTTAGCAAAGCTTTTGATACGGTCTCCCACAGTATTCTTGCCGCCAAGTTAAAGAAGTATGGGCTGGATGAATGGACTGTAAGGTGGATAGAAAGCTGGCTAGATCGTCGGGCTCAACGGGTAGTGATCAATGGCTCCATGTCTAGTTGGCAGCTGGTTTCAAGCGGAGTGCCCCAAGGGTCGGTCCTGGGGCCGGTTTTGTTTAATATCTTTATTAATGATCTGGAGGATGGTGTGGACTGCACTCTCAGCAAGTTTGCAGATGACACTAAACTAGGAGGCATGGTAGATACACTAGAGGGTAGGGATCGGATACAGAGGGACCTAGACAAATTAGAGGATTGGGCCGAAAAAAACCTGATGAGGTTCAACAAGGACAAGTGCAGAGTCCTGCACTTAGGACGGAAGAATCCCATGCACTGCTACAGACTAGGGACCGAATGGCTAGGTAGCAGTTCTGCAGAAAAGGACCTAGGGGTCACAGTGGATGAGAAGCTGGATATGAGTCAACAGTGTGCTCTTGTTGCCAAGAAGGCTAACGGCATTTTGGGCTGTATAAGTAGGGGCATTGCCAGCAGATCGAGGAACGTGATCGTTCCCCTTTATTCGACATTGGTGAGGCCTCATCTGGAATACTGTGTCCAGTTTTGGGCCCCACACTACAAGAAGGATGTGGAAAAATTGGAAAGAGTCCAGCGGAGGGCAACAAAAATGATTAGGGGGCTGGAGCACATGACTTATGAGGAGAGGCTGAGGGAACTGGGATTGTTTAGTCTCCAGAAGAGAAGAATGAGGGGGGATTTGATAGCAGCCTTCAACTACCTGAAGGGGGGTTCCAAAGAGGATGGAGCTCGGCTGTTCTCAGTGGTGGCAGATGACAGAACAAGGAGCAATGGTCTCAAGTTGCAGTGGGGGAGGTCCAGGTTGGATATCAGGAAAAACTATTTCACTAGGAGGGTGGTGAAACACTGGAATGCGTTACCTAGGGAGGTGGTGGAGTCTCCTTCCTTGGAGGTTTTTAAGGCCCGGCTTGACAAAGCCCTGGCTGGGATGATTTAGCTGGGAATTGGTCCTGCTTTGAGCAGGGGGTTGGATTAGATGACCTCTTGAGGTCCCTTCCAACTCTGATATTCTATGATTCTATGATTCTATGACTTAACTGCCTGTTTCCAGGAGAGAGTTCCTGCCTGGCTGTGGATTCTCTGGGGAGACAGGCCTCTAACTCTCTGAGAAGGAAGAGACTTAGGACACACCCTTCTCCTCAACTATTATTAGCTAGCTTAGATGGCTCCCTGCCTCACCTGCTGTTTATTGTGAATCCCATTCCTAGGCACCCATCTCTCTCATGTATTGTATAGGGAGCCTAGGCAGCATGTGTGGATTCCACTGAGTGGCTAGTGGCAATGCCTAAATCCCTTTGTGGATTGGGGCCTAAGTGTTTCCCTGAACTGAGGTCTTATGCATCGAATAGCCTCTGTATGGTGCTTACTATTGCCTGAGATCAAGTCAAAGAACATTGCTGGAATCTGAAAGGACAGGATAATTTGGGAACAACATTTAGCTGTGCAAAGTAAGATAATGATTTAGGAAATTGGATTTCATTCTTGAGGGTGTAAAATGGTTGATTGCATGAGAAGGAATCCCCCCATATCTCATGATATTTAGGTAATTGTGGCCTTCCTCTGAATCATTCAGTACTGGTGAACTGCTAAAACTCTAAACCAAATGGACCAATACTGGGATTGGTACAAGTCCTATTTTCATACTCATTAAAAATTACAGAAAAACAGGAAAGAAAGTATATTTTTTTTAAAACTGAAGGACATTTATAGGAGAAACTATATGAATAGCTACTTTTGTAATGTCTCCCCAAAAGTTTTATTTTATAGTTTTAAACTATAGCAGTGAAATAGAGGTCTGCTTAGAAACTAGTTCCTTAAGCAGCATAACATAATAACATCTGAAAATAAGTTAATATTTAGTGAGGAAAAAGTATGTGTTATTTCAGTGATTTCAGTAGAAAAGCTATAATTATGTAGCCTTCACATATGATATCATAATTATAGTGCTTTATCTGAATCACTGGAGAATGATGCAGCTTGAGACAAATGGTAATGAAACTCGACAATTTAAGTTAAATGACCAAGAGACTGAAGTGGTGGTTTTGTCTTCACAATAGATATTTTGTTTTAAAAAGAATAAAGGAAATACATTGAATGCTTTAGGGTATTGGTATGGGCATACTGAGCCTTTCACCTCTGTCACTGATTCAGTTGCATTTCTGGTTGCTAGTAATTGAAATTTGCCTCAGCTGATGGCTGTTCAGTAGTCTATTGTGATCTGAGTTGAAGGTCTCAGTCCAGTTCCTTCTCTCTTTTACATAGATATCAAGGCAACCATCAGCCACAATCACTACACTTGAAAATATTTTTAATTCATTACAAAAATTACTGAATTACATAGAAGCACAGCAGATGCCCAAGAGAAAAGGAGGAAGACAAACACCTGCCAGGCTAGTCTAGATCAGTGGTTCTCAAGGTAAGCGGACCCTGGGAGTACACAGAGGTCTTCCAGGGGGTACAGCAACTCATCTAGATATTTGCCTAGTTTTACAACAGGATACATAAAAAGCACTAATGAAGTCAGTACAAACTAAAATTGCATACACACAATGACTTGTTTATATTGCTCTATATACTATACACTGAAAAGTACATTTATATTCAAATTGATTAATTTCATAATTATATAGTAAAAATGAGAAAGTAAGCAATTTTTCAGTAATAGTGCAGTGTGACACGTATTTTTATGCCTGATTTTATATGCAAGTAATTTTTAAGTGAGGTGAAACTTGGGATATACACAACAAATCAGGCTCCTGAAAGAGGTAAAGTAGTCCTGCCTCAGTGCAGGGGATGGGACTGGATGACCTATCGAGGTTCCTTCCAGTCCTACATTTCTGTGATTCTATTGCAAGAATCATCTAAAGCTATTCTTACAGTGCATTCTCTCAAAGACTAATGGATCTGTTCTCCCATCAAAGGTTGGGGAGTTAGATGCCAAAATCCTCTGTGGCTCAAGGGGAGAATTGAATCTTTATATACTAATATTGACAGTGTTTAAATCTAAAAATATAATACTCTATTAAATAACATAAATAATGAGTCCCATATTATCTTTTGTCACTGGTCATCCACTCTCCAGTCCTGCTGTATTGATGACCTATTGAAATCAATACAATATCAGTATGAACCAGATAAAGCCAGCAACAAAGTGTGTTCATTCTGCTGGACAGAGTCAGTAAATTTGACAGTATCCAGTATGTGCATATATTAAGGTTACTTTAAAATGAGACAGTAACTGAATAATATGATTGCATTTGCGGGTAGCATAATGATAACAGAGTACAATGGCATAACAGAAAATGAGTCACATTCAAGTATGATAGTACATGTCACCAGATTCTTCTGCAGTAGACATTTTTTAAGTGAAAGTTTGCCAGTAGCTACGCTTAACTGGCTGGAAACAACAGTGGGAGGAGAAGCCACTGGTGACCCAGTCCTTTTTCCTAATGGAAGCAAGTTTATTAGAAAGAAGCCATGGGTGATCCAACACATCTCACTGAGAAAGAGCAGGATTCCTTTGCTTACTTGACAAACCTCACAATCACCCTTCACCAAATTGACAGATTTTTTATTTTTATATTTTTAAACTTGCATCTCAAATTGAAGAAAACTTAAATAAAAAATATTTGATGTGATTAATTAGGAAGGGTTTTTCTATTTTCTGTAACATTCAGTATATAGCTATTTGGAAAATATAGCTACACTTATTTTAGAGGAACTGTTGGGGTTTTTTTACATTAAAAATGGATGCTAACAGAGAAATTATAAGATGGTTGCATTTATAAGTAGCTGCATTGCAACTACATATCAGATCCCCAGAATTGTAGAAGACAATGCACTTGCATATACTGGGGACAATCTCTAAGAGTTAAGGACCAAATCCTTGCTATTGACTGTAACAGGATCAGAATTTGACCATAAAAATATGGATTTGGAAGTTTCAGACAAAGAAAAATAACCATCAATTTACATTATTTTATTCATAACATTCCTTGCTAGTGAAGGAATCTTTATTCCATATTATTATTGCCATTACATGTTATTAACTCTTACCTATCTATTCCATTCTTTATAATTTAAATTTCAATAAATCTGGTTCTCAGTGAGTTAAAAAAAAACACTTTATTTTTGAACTCATCCACTGTGAAACAGATTTGATCCCATAAGTATAATGATTTTGTCTTTGAGAATGTTTCTTAAAATCTACTTCTCCATTTATTATTTTCACAGATTTTAAAAAAGACCCAATATGTTATCTAGTCTCTCCTCCCTGTTCTCAGGGATTTTCCTCATGACACATTGTGCTTTGTTATTGTCACATTTTGCTGAGAAAGTCAAGGTTCCCTCTTTTCACTCCTTCAGAGAATTCACATTTCTGTATGTGTTGGTCTGTGGTCATAAAAACTGTGGTATTACAAATTTAGCATTATATAACTTCACTACAGGCACAACTAGGAAAAAGTAGACTATTATGGGGAAAAAGTTTTTGTTTAAAAACAGAAAGCTTGGTAGTTTAGCAACCACAGAAAGCAACGCTATGAAATAACACAGGAAAATCAATCCTTAACTATCATAATTATTATAATCATCATGATATTAAGTATTATTTATATCAATGTCTTCTTGAGTATGAAGTTTCTTTTTCAAAAGTATAAAATATGTTAAAGCAGTGGATTTGAAGCTCTTATTTCAAAAACTCTTGCTTTTAGTTTTAAAGCAAGTAGTTCTGACTAATGGGAGAAACCAGTCATGAATCTGAAGGAGGAAAACAACTGGAGTGAAAGTGATTATGAAATGATAGGCTTACTATGCTCTGGAACGGAAAGAGTGATAGCAGCAAAATAAGGACAATGGACTTCAAAAAAGCAGACTCAGAGAACTAGTAGGTAAGGTTCTATTGGAAGAAAAGCTAAGGATAAAAGGAATTCACAAGAGATGTGGTTTCTCAAAGAGACAATATTAAAGACATAACAAACTATCCCCATGCAAAGGAAAGACAGGAAGAATAGTAAGATAATAATAAGATGCAATATAATAAAACAACTGTATCAGGACTCTTCAGTCACTGGAAAATCAAAAAGGAATCCTACAAAAAAGTGAAAACATGGAGAATTTGTTAAGGATGCATACAAAAAAAAAAAAAAAAGCACAAACTAGTGCTGTCAAGCGATTAAAACAAATTAATCATGTGATTAATCACACTATTAAACAATAATAGAATACCATTTATTTAAAGATTTTGGATGTTTTTTACATTTTCAAATATATTGATTTCAATTATAACACAGAATACAAAGTGTACAGTGCTCACTTCATATTTATTTTGATTACAAATATTTGCACTGTAAAAAAACAAAAGAAATAGTATTTTTCAATTCACCTAATACAAGTACTGTAGTGCAATCTCTTTATCATGAAAGTTGAACTTACAAATGCAGACTTATGTACAAAAAACCTGCATTCAAAAATAAAACAATGTAAAATTTTAGAGCCTCCAAGTCCACTCAACAGAAGGTTGATTTTCTTTTTTGGTGGTACAGGTTCTATAGTTTCCGCATTGGAGTGTTGCTCTTTTAAGACTTCTGAAAGCATGCTCCACACCTCGTCCCTCTCAGATTTTGGAAGGCACGTCAGATTTTCAAACCTTGGGTTTAGTGCTGTAACTATTTTTAGAAATCTCACATTGGTACCTTCTTTGTGTTTTGTCAAATCTGCAGCGAAAGTGTTCTTAAAATGAACAACATGTGCTGAGTCTTCATCTGAGACTACTATAAACAGAGCCGGAGACATACAATTCTCCCCCAGGGAGCTCAGTCACAAATTCAATTAACACATTATATTTTAATGATTGTCATCAGCATGGAAGCATGTCCTCTGGAATGGTGGCCAAAGCACGAAGGGGCATATGAATGTTCAGCATATCTGGCACGTAAATACCTTGCAATGCTGGCTACAAAAGTGCCATGCAAATGCCTGTTCTCACTTTCTGGTGACATTGTAAATAAGAAGTGGGCAGCATTATCTCCCATAAATATAAACAAACTTGTTTGTCTTAGTTATTGGCTGAATGAGAAGTAGGACTGAATGGACTTGTAGTCTCTAAAGTTTTGCATTGTTTTGTTTTTGAGTGCAGTTATGTAACAAAAAAAATCTACATTTGTAAGTTGCATTTCCACAATAAAGAGATTGCACTACAGTCCTTGTATAAGGTGAATTGAAAAATACTGTTTCTTTTGTTTATCATTTTACAGTGCAAATATCTGTAATCAAAAATAATAGTATAAAGTGAGCAATGTACACTTTGTATTCTGTGTTGTAATTAAAATCAATATATTTGAAAATGTAGAAAAACATCCAAAAATATTTAATAAATTTCAATTGGTATTCTATTGTTTAACCATGCGATTAAAACTGCAATTAATCATGATTTTTTTTTTTGAGTTAATCGCGCGAGTTACCTGCGATTAATTGACAGTCCTAGCACAAATATGTAGGGAGAAAGTCAGAAAGGCTAAAGGCACATGAGTTACTCCTAGCAAGGGACATAAGAAGCACTAAGAAGAGATTCCCTAAATACATTAGGAGCAAGAGAAAGGCAAAAGGAATGTATAACTCCACTACTTAGTGGGAAAGGACAGCTAATAATGGAAGACCGAAGTCTGGGTTTTTAATACTTATTTTGCTTCAGTCTTTTCTAAATAAGTTAATTTTGACTGGATGCTTAACACAATTAATATTAATCACAAAGGAGAAGGAAATCAAGCCTGAACAGGGAAAGTATTGGTTCAAGTCAGCAGGACCTGAGGAAATACTCCAAGGGTACTTAAAGAATTAGTTGAAGCAATGTCTGAACCATTAGTGATTATCTTCAAGACCTCATGGAGGACAGTTAAGGTCCCAGAGGACTGTAGAAGAACAAACATAATACCTATGTTTAAAAAGGGGAATAAAGAGGACCCAGGGAACAATAGACTACTCAGCCTAACTTCAATACATGGAAATATCCTCAAGCAAAATTATGAAACAATCATTTTATAAGCACCTAGAGGATAGTAGGGTGATATGTAATATTCAACAAAGATTGGTCAAGAACAAATCAGCCCAAACCAACCTAATTTCTTTTATTGACAGGGTTACTAGTGGATCAGGGGAAGCAGTAGACATGATGTGATTTTAATAAGGCTTTTGATACATTCCCACATGACATACTCATAAGCATATTAGGGAACTGTGGTCTAGATTAAATTAGTGCAAGGTGGGTACATAACTGGTTGAAAAAAAGATAGTCAAAGAGTTATTATCAGTGGTTTGCTGTCAAACTGGGGTGGCATATCTAGTGGGATACCCCAGAGGTCTGTCCTGGATCCAGTGCTATTTAATATTTTAATTAGTGACATGGATAATTGATTGGATAGTATATTTATAAAATGTGTGGATAGCATCAAGCTGAGAGGGATGGCAAGCATTTTGGAGGACAGGATTAGAATTCAAATAACCTTCAAAAATTAGAGAATTGATCTGAAATCAACAGGATGAAATTAAATGAAGACAAGTGCAAAGTACTACACTTAGCAAGGAAAAAACAATTGCAAAGCTACAAAATGGGGAATAACTACCTAGGTGGTAGGCTGCTGAAAGGATCTGGAGTATAGTGGATCACAAATTGAACATGAACCAACAATGTGACAGAGTTGTGAAATAGGCTAATATCATTCTGAGGTATATTAACAGAAGTGTCACATGTAAGACAAGGCAGAAAATTGTTCTGCTCTACTTGGCACTGGTGAGGTCTCCTCTGGAGAACTGTGTCCAATTCTGGGTGCCACACTTTAAGAAAGATGTGGACAAACTGGAGAAAGTCCAAAGGAGGGAAACAAAAATGATAAAAGATTTAGAAACATTGACCTATGAGGAAAGGTTAAAAAAACTGGGAATGTTTAGTCTTGAGAAAAGAAGACTAAGAAGAGATCTGATAACACTCTCAAATATGTTAAGGGCTGTTAGAAAGAGGATAGTGATCAATAGTTTTCCATGTCCACTGAATGAAGGACAGAAAGTAATTGACTATGTCTACACTTAAAACACTGCAGCAGCACCACTGCAGTGCTTCAGTGTAGGTATTACTATAGCGATGGGAGCAGTTCTCCTGTCATAGTAGATAATCTACCTTCCTGAAAGATAGTAACTAGGTTGACAGAATTTTTCCATTGGCCTAGCACTGTCTACATTGGGGGTTAGGTCATTGTAACTATATCTTAGGAGTGTGGATTTTTCAAACCTCTGTGAGACATAGTTATGCCAATATTGCGTTTCAGTGTAGACCAGCCCATAATCTGCAGCAAAGGAGATTTAAATTAGGTATTAAGAAAAAACTTTCTAATTTTAAGGATAGTTGAATCTTGGAATAGGTTTCCAAGGTAGCTTGTGGAATCCCAATCATTGAAGGTTTTTAAGAACAGGTTAGACAAATACCTCTCAGGGACGATCTAAGTATTCTTGGTCCTCCCTTGGACTGGGAGATGAACCAGATGACCTCTTAGGGTCCCTTTTTGCTCCACAGGTCTGTCAGTCTAGGAAGTTATGGTAATTTGGCTGGGCCCTAAAGACCAAAACAGAAAAAGCTAACCACGTGCTTGCTCCACTGAAAAAGTATCACTAGAATGAAGGAAGAGGCATTAGCTTGAATATGCTAGGATGACCCTGTATCTGCTTGTTAATAACTTGAATCACTAAATTAATCCAAGGTTTGCACAAAGGAGTAATCTTTCTGTTACATTAATTACTATTGAATGCTGTCTTACTGCTGTTGTTGAGAAATCAGTAGCCATTTTCTTTTTTGTATTATAAATCTTGATTGTAATAAGATTGTTTTATATCTCTGATTTAAAAAAGAACAAATCATGAATCATTTTGCTGGAATCTTTGCAAGAAGTTCAAACATAAGATCAGCATTTTTAAAAATAATTTAAACTTTTTAAATTGAGACGACCTTTATTAATATTAATGTATGTGATACTAAATGTAAATGTTAACCTAACCAATACATATTCAGTGGTCTAGATAATTATGGTGTTTTTCCTCAAAGCAATAATAGAAATCAAAATTGACAGTTAGGGACTAACAAGAGTTATACTGAGAAAGAGAAAGAGATGAAGATAAAAATTCTATAAGTGTTTTACTTTATGTATGACAACCAAGTTTGAGAGAGAAATTACTTGATGAAATTCAGAGCATACCTGACCCAACTATATATCTAGACATAAATGAGTGAATTTCAGAGAGTGAAAATAAACAATGACCAAGAACAAAGAGACAGATCTCCATAGTCCTTAATTGAACAAAACTCCCATTAAAGTTAATGTGTTTTGCTTGATAAGGGACTGGAGAATATGGCCCCTGAAACAGAAAAATAGGAAATCTGAAAGATTTAGATCTGTATTATAGGAACAAGGTACTAAATTCATCAAGTTTGATACATCTTGCCATTAAAAAAGCTACACAGTTTAAAAAAACACATTTTGTGGGAGTCACAAAAGCAGATGGTGTTAAGATTTATTTATTTACTTCCTGTTTTTTTAAAAATCTTATATCCAACTGTGGCGGGTTCCCGCTGGGGTGCCAGCTGGAACCAGGGTACCACTGAGCCCCCAGACCCACCAGCCTGGGCTCCCTTTCACACTGTATTGCTGTGACAAGCTACAAAGCCCTCCAGCCTGCACTTTCACCCAGCTGTAGTTTCAAGCAGGCTCTCTGACCAGCCCCTGCATTGGAAAGCTACTCCCAGCTCCTTAGGCACGCACCCCTCTGGAGTATAAACCCAAAATTATACCATCTTGCACTGCACAAGGAACTGTACAGCATAATTTCATAACATTTGCCCCCTCCCTCAATGTGGAGAGGAATATGCAACAGCCTTTTGCCCCTGAGTTATAATTCCCACACACTGGTTTAGATAAAGCTAAAACTACAAAAGATAGATTTGAAGTGATTATAAGTGATGGCAAACAGATCAAAGCAGATTACCTAGCAAATAAACAAAAATGAAAACTAAATTTAATATACTAAATAGATTGGTTATGAATAGCAGATTCTCACCCTAAGAGATGATACAAGCAAGCAGCAGATTCTTCAGTGCCAAGCTGCATTTGCTTACAGCTTGGAATCCCCAGATGTTCCATTCACAGGCTAAAAATCCCTTTAGCTTGAGTATAGCACTTCCCCCTAGTTCAGTCTTTGTTCCTCAAGTGTTTCCAGGAGTCTTTTTTTGTGGGGAGCGAAGAACAAAAAGAAGTGGTTCAGAAAGAAGTGCTTCAGGACTATTTAGAAAAAGCTGGACGAGCACAAGTCCATGGGGCCGGATGTGCTGCATCTGAGAGTGCTAAAGGAGTTGGCAGATGTGATTGCAGAGCCATTGGCCATTATCTTTGAAAAATCATGGTGATCGGGGGAGGTCCCAGATGACTGGAAAAAGGCTAATGTAGTGCCCATCTTTAAAAAAGGGAAGGAGGAGGATCTGGGGGACTACAGGCTAGTCAGCCTCACCTCAATCCCTGGAAAAATCAGGGATCAGGGCCTAAGGAATCAATTCTGATCAGGGCCTTAAGGAATCTTAGAGGAGAGAAAAGTGATCAGGAAAAGTCCGCATGGCAAATCATGCCTGACTAACTTAATTGCCTTCTATGATGAGATAACTGGCTCTGTGGATGAGGGGAAAGCAGTGGATGTGTTATTCCTTGACTTTAGCAAAGCTTTCAATACGGTCTTCCACAGTATACTTGCCGGCAAGTTAAAGAAGTATGGGCTGGATGAATGGACTATAAGGTGGATAGAAAGCTGGCTAGATCATTAGGCTCAACGGATAGCAATCAATGGCTCCATGTCTAGTTGGCAGCCGGTATCAAGTGGAGTGCCCAAGGGTCGGTCCTGGGGCCGATTTTGTTCAATATCTTCATTAATGATCTGGAGGATGGCGTGGACTGCACCCTCAACAAGTTTACAGATGACACTAAACTGGGAGGAGTGGTAGATACGCTGGAGGGTAGGGATAGGATACAGAGGGACCTAGACAAATTAGAGGATTGGGCCAAAAGAAATCTGATGAGGTTCAACAAGGACAAGTGCAGAGTCCTGCACTTAGGACAGAAGAATCCCATGCGCTGCTACAGACTAGGGACCTAATTGCTAGGAAGCAGTTCTGCAGAAAAGGACCTAGGGGTTACTGTGGATGAGAAGCTGGATATGAGTCAACAGTGTGCCCTTGTTGCCAAGAAGGCTAACGGCATTTTGGGCTGTATAAGTAGGGGAATTGCCAGGAGATTGAGGAACGTGATCATTCCCCTCTATTCAACATTGGTGAGGCCTCATCTGGAGTACAGTGTCCAGTTTTGGGCCCCACACTACAAGAAGGATGTGGAAAAATTGGAAAGAGTCCAGCGGAGGGCAACAAAAATGATTTGGGGGCTGGAGCACATGACTTATGAGGAGAGGCTGAGAGAACTGGGATTGTTTAGTCTGCAGAAGAGAAGAATGAGGTGGGATTTGATAGCTGCTTTCAACTATCTGAAAGGGGGTTCCAAAGAGGGTGGATCTAGACTGTTCTCAGTGGTACCAGATGACAGAACAAGGAGTAATGGTCTCAAGTTGCAGTGGGGGAGGTTTAGGTTGGATATTAGGAAAAACTTTTTCACAAGGAGGGTGGTGAAGCACTGGAACGGGTTACCTAGGGAGGTGGTGGAATCTCCTTCCTTAGAGATTTTTAAGGTCAGGCTTGACAAAACCCTAGTTGGGATGATTTAGTTGGTCCTGCTTTGAGCAGGGGGTTGGACTAGATGACCTCCTGAGGTCCCTTCCAACCCTGATATTCTATGATTCTATGAACACCAGATGAGATTACTTCCCACCTTATATAGCTTTTGCATATGGCGGGAACCCTTTGTTTCAAAGCTTGGTTCCCAGACCAGTCTGTGGAAAAATATTGACATCCCAAGATGAAGTCTAGAGACGTGGGTATTCACCCATGAAAGCTTATGCTCCAATACTTATTTTAGTCTATAAGGTGCCACAGGACTCTTTGTTGCTTTTTACAGATCCGGACTAACACAGCTACCCCTCTGATACTCTAGAGACATGGTCACATCACAAGTCTTTGTAGAGTCATAGCAGCCATTACTCAGAGACTGTCTGTAGAATTCTCAGGAAGGCTCAGCAGGTGGGAGATAAGCTTCTCCTAAGGCCTTTTGTTTTCTCTAATGGCTCATTGCCCTGAATTGGCCCTTCCCCACCCACTATCCAGAATGAAAACATCTTGTCTGCTGGGGGTTACCCCGGTGTAATTACATTTGAAATACAGATATATAGTCAATATTCATAACTTCAGATACAAAAATGATACATGCATACAAATAGGATAATCATATTCAGCAAATCAGAACTTTTCCAAGGTATCTCACATGACTTATATTGCATAAAATACATCATAACTATGTCATAATCATATCATAATATAACTGTGAAGAATATGGGGTGCAGTGTCACACCAACAATCTGTCAAATATCTAACAAACAGTAACCAAACTTTGGCTAACATGCAAGCTGCTGGCAACCTATTTCAGGATCAGTGCTTGCTGTTCTGTACATCCGCCAACAATGACTAGTCTCTGTGGATTACATCTTCTGCCTTTTTACCTGAAGAGAATGGTGCATGGGAAATACTATCAGGAACTTATGGGTCTGAAAATATTACAGCCTTCTTCAGATGCTATGAATATAGATATTTTCCTTATGTAAATGTGATCAGAGGCATTTTCCTTTATAGAAAACACTTTCATGACCAGAAAGCTTTAACAAACAACACTTGAAAGGGGTGAAAGTCAAAGACTTTTAAAACTAAATTTCATGTCCCTGCCAAGAACAGTTTCTGCTTCAATCTTCTTAATGACTAGGATGAGCTTAATGTATTCTTCTATTAGAATTTATTCTCCAGAAGTCAGTAAAATGATTACATCTCTTCAGACTGAATAATGAGGTTGATAAATACTAGTGTTAGTAGATTTCAGGATTCACTTAATGGTATTTGTAAGAACCAATGAACTATTTGAACCAGTGAAAGATTCAGGATTGTAGAAAAAAGGGTTAAAATATGTACTACTTAAGGACCAGATCATGGTCCATTCTGCATGCTGACACCATAGGTGCTGGATCTAGGGTGTGGGAGCTGTCGCACCACTCCCGGCTTGAAGTGGTTTCCTTCATACACAGAGTTTGCAGTTTGATTCAATGGCTCTCAGCACTACCACTATGCAAATTATTCTAGCATCCCTGGCTGATCCCGGAAGTAGTATGAGCCTGAAGCACCCTTATGTTAATATACCATACCACTGCTTCCCACATGTGAGGTAAGCAAGCTCCACAGAGCCACTCTGCACCCCATCCCACACATACACAAAGGTGAGAGGGAGGGAGGAGGGCTTTGAATCCTCAGAGAGCATGTGCTGTGACTGAGGCGGTCAGGATACCCACAGGGAGATGCAACAGTCTCCCTCCCAAGCTGCTCCAGGGACAGTGCAAGGGCAGGCTATCCCTTACTATAGGCTGGATTGCAAACTGATAATTTAGTCCTAAGATTGCTGTAGCAAGAACCACAGAGGGATGATGCAACTGCAGGTTAAGGTGTCTCAATCATAACTGACTGGACAAAAGTAAGAGGTGTGAGAACCAAGGACTACTTAGGTGGAACTGGTCAGACTTTAGGGGTGATACCCACCCCAGCCCCTCAAAGGCTTTGGACTCATATTGCTTGTTGAAAGAAACATGACTTAGTAACTTTTATAAATTTATAAAACAATTAAAAATAAAAATCAAGAAAACATGACTAAAGCTAAGCTACTATTCATTAAACTAAAAATAAAACAATTCGACTATCAATATCAAAGCAAAAAACAAACAAGTTAACTCCAATCCATTATTGAGTGTGTCATCACATTAGTTAACTCAAATTAATACTGAAAATAATCAATCCTTATACAGTCTCAGAACGTGGCTGTCAGTCTGATTATAAATTCCAACTAAAGAGTTTCATCGAAGTCAATCAAATGTATTATTTAAATGGTTAAGTATCTTAATACTGAAACCAAATTATTATCTAAATATCTAAACCATACCCTTAGAGCCAATTATATATCTTCCTCCTTAGACTTCAGTTCTTATGGGGGTTGCATAACCTCCCATCCCTAACAATGTAATACATACAGTATAATACAGACTTTAATGGAACACTCTTGATAAGTAGCAATTTGGCAACTTTGATTTATCAAATATTACAGTTGACAATTTCACATTCCTCAGGACTCTTAAAAACAAGTGAGTATTTTTACTAGACAATAGTTAGGGTGGTTTAAACCTGCGGAACATTTCTTTCTGGCACTTTCCCTGTATGGGTTTTATGGGCGTGCTCACACACATGCACACAGCCACACATTCATCCCCTAAAAATAAAATATAAAAAGGCTGGGATGTCTCCCAGCTAATTAAAGCAAAAGACCAATAAATAAATAAAAATTAAAAAGGAAACAATAAGATACTTAGATAATAGGGGGTTCACAAGTTCTTCAGCTCCCACAGTCAACATTCTCGTCTGGCACTGTAGTCAAGGAGCCAGATGGGAATGTTCTGTTGCACAGCTTCCTTCAGGTGCAGGGAGAGACTGGTCAAGGACTGGAGTTGACTGCTTGTTTCTTCTCTGACTTCTTTTTCCCAAAATGAGCAATTTTGGAGATTCTGGAAGGTCAGTCTCCTCTCAAACGTCTGTGAAAGGCAAAGCTTCAGGTTTTGTTTCAGGCTTTGCTTTAAGGCACATCTACCAATGTGATATATGCCATCATGTGCCAGCAATGCCCCTCTGCCATGTACATTGGCCAAACCGGACAGTCTCTACGCAAAAGAATTAATGGACACAAATCTGACATCAGGAATCAAAATACTCAAAAACCAGTGGGAGAACACTTTAACCTGTCTGGTCATTCAGTGACAGACCTGCGGGTGGCTATATTACAACAGAAAAACTTCAAAAACAGACTCCAACGAGAAACTGCTGAGCTAGAATTGATATGCAAACTAGACACAATCAACTCCGGTTTAAATAAGGACTGGGAATGGTTGAGCCATTACAAACATAGATAACAAGTGTGAGAGATTCAAACTGTCTGTCTGTACTCGGCTAGCTTGATTATCACTTCAAAAGTTTTTTTTCTCTTAATTAATTGGCCTCTCAGAGGTGGTAAGACAACTCCCACCTATTTATGCTCTCTGTATGTGTGTATATATATCTCCTCAATATATGTTCCATTCTATATGCATCCGAAGAAGTGGGCTGTAGTCCACGAAAGCTTATGCTCTAATAAATTTGTTAGTCTCTAAGGTGCCACAAGTCCTCCTGTTCTTCTTTTTGCCTAACCCTTGGTTCTTGTACTCTATAAACTTTGCTTATTCAGACTTGCAGCATCTCCCTCCCAGGTCTTCCGACAAATCAGGTGTGAAGCCTACCTTAGATCCATGCAACTTGATCCAATCAGGTTTGAATTAGGTAATCCTTAGTAACTCTCAGTTTGGAAGAGTCCCACTAAAATCAGCAATTTTAGCAAATACATATTACAAAGATTGTAAATTGTGACAAACTACTCCCCTCAATTATAAAAAATCCAAGAGTCTACTTTTGAGGAAGCTGGCATGGTATTATCTGGGTGAAAGATTTTCAGATGACATCTAAAAATATAAAAAAATAAATGTAAAATCCTTTAAAATAGCTAATTGGAAAAGCCCTAGCAACAAAACCAGCCACTCAATATCTTAACATTCATTCATCAGCAAAATTAAAATAAGATCAAACTTATCAGTTTCATCATCTCCAGTTTCTTCTTGCAAACAAGGCAACTCAGTTATCTTTAGATTTTGCAACTTGTCTATAGGTAAACTTGGAAGGATTAGATTTTTTATCGGTAGATGTCAATAAATGTCAATTTCACTGTACACACATAAACTGACGAAAAAAATATTTCCATCAGTAATAAACAAAATTTACAAATAGGCAAAGTAAAAAAAAAAAAAAAAAAAAAGACCTGTTTGAGAACTTAGAGTTGAAGGATATTTATTTGTTATATTTTGACGTGATGTTGACAATTTGTGTTTTAACAGTTATCAAGCTTTAACTTTTTGAATCTCAGTATCTACTGTCATGAAATAATTACAGTCTGACCCCACATAATTTTCCCCAGCTGTGAAAATTTAAATTGATAAAAATTGAAAACAAATGCTTAAAATAAACTATTGTATAAAAAAGAAAATCAAATTCTGCCAAGGCTAGCTATAGTTTAAGAGATTAGCTTCTGAAATCTACATCTTGATACAGAAGTTACTTTAACACTTATGAAGATGAAACCTATTTAAAAAATTTTAAAAATATATAAAATATGTAAATCCATGTAAACTATTCTCTTCACATAGAGTAGGTCCCAATCCTACAAATACTTATGCCTGTGTTTAACTTTAACCACATGAATAGCCCTATTGATGTCAAAGGGAGTATTCATGTGCTTAAAGTTAAAGAGGTGCACCAAAGTTTGGACTGGGTCTAGTTTACTAACTTGGTGCTGAATGGTACAAACTGTCAAAATATTGCTAGAATTGTTGAATAATCTTGTGTAAAAGTAAAAAGTGATCAACTTCTAGGTTAACAAAATCTAGTCGTAAAAGGTGGACTGCGCTATTGAAAGAACAGGATTTTGAAGTCCTGAATAAAAAGTAATACTCAAAATTACAATATTCAGTGGTAGTTTAATGGCCAAATTTTAAAAGGGTGGATTATTTTGTGATCACTATTAATACTGTAAAATAAGAAAATAAGGGTTATCATATCTCATTTGTTATCAAGCAGAGTGGAAATTGATTGCTTGAAGGGATCAGGAAGACATTTATTCTCTATATAGCACTTCTACAATTGGCAAGATGAATTGTGGCTTTTTGACGCCTCTACTGAAACATAAGGTATTAGTGGAGGCAGCACTAGTCTAGATCAGGGATCGGCAACCTTTCAGAAGTAGTGTGCCGAGTCTTCATTTATTCACTCTAATTTAAGGTTTCGCGTGCCAGTAATACATTTTAACGTTTTTAGAAGGTGTCTTTCTATAAGTCTATAATATATAACTAAACTATTGTATGTAAAGAAAATAAGGTTTTTAAAATGTTTAAGAAGTTTCATGTAAAATTAAATTAAAATGCAGAGTCCCCCGGACCGGTGGCCAGGACCCGGGCAGTGTGAGGGCCACTGAAAATCAGCACGCGTACCGCCTTCAGCACGCATGCCATAAGTTGCCTACCCCTGCTCTAGATGGACAATTATCTGACATAGAATCTAAATAATTGTCTGAGTTTTGAGGATTGAGAAAGTATTTTACTGTTGTTGGCCTAAGAAGCAATTGAGAGGTGAATTCTCGGTCTAACTATTTGGATTAGAGCTATACACTGAAGAAGAAACACGAATATTAGAAGAAACCTCTAGTGACATTTTAGCATTCATGATCAAAATTGTCAAACCTTTGTGTCTTACTGTTAGGCATCTAAATCCATATTTAGGTTTCTAAAGAAAAGTGGACTGGTTTTCAGAGGTGATGAACACCAGCAATTCCCACTGAAGTCAATAGGATCTGCATCAGGGGGTAGCCGTGTTAGTCTGTATCTACAAAAACAACAAGGAGTCTGGTGGCACCTTAAAGACTAACAGATTTATTTGGGCATAAGCTTTCGTGAGTAAAAACCTCACTTCTTCGGATGCATCATAGGATCTGCAGGGACTCAGCACCTTTGAAAGTCTTGCCATGTTTATTCAGAAACCTATGTACAGATTTAGGAGTCTAATTAGGCAGCCAAGTTAAATTTTTGATTAACTGATCCCCAGCCCCTACCTGTTTCTCTTTTTCATTTACTTGTTGCATCTTGTCATTATCAAACTGTAAATTCTTTAAGACATAACCTGTCTCTTTACTATATGTTTGTACAATACCTAGCATAATGGAGTCCTGATCCTTGATCACGACCTCTAGTCATCACTCTAAGAGAATTAATAAATATTAGCTTTGAAATGTATTCTTTAAAGCACCCTTTAAAATTAAAATATGTAATCCAAGATAGATTATCTTGAAGTCTTTTTAATTTCAAATAAATCAGACCTGCATCAACTTAGTAAGGAGGCTTTAATATATATGATAAGGTAAAGGCTGGGTCTACACCCAGTTTTTGTACTGATCTAACTATTCTGGGGTGCAATTTTCTGCCATAATACTTAAATTGGTACTACTCCTAATGTGGATGCAGTTAAATATGTATAAATGTGCCTTACACCAATATAGCTTATTTCCCTTCCCTTTTGGGAATAATTTATATTGATATAAAGCAACAGAGGGTCCTGTGGCACCTTTGAGACTAACAGAAGTACTGGGAGCATAAGCTTTCGTGGGTAAGAACCTCACTTCTTCAGATGCAAGTCTTGCATCTGAAGAAGTGAGGTTCTTACCCACGAAAGCTTATGCTCCCAATACTTCTGTTAGTCTCAAAGGTGCCACAGGACCCTCTGTTGCTTTTTACAGATTCAGACTAACACGGCTACCCCTCTGATACTTTATATTGATATAGTCACCTTTTATAACTATGTCCACATTAGGGTGGCTGTACTGCTTTAACTATATCAGTTTACTTAAAGCAGTGCAATATTTGTGTACAGAAAAGTCCTAATACTACAACATCCTAGGATCATATCTTCAAAATCCAAAACAACCATGAGAGATAAGGAAAGAATTTTGAAAAACATGTAGGTTCACACAAGAACAGATTTATTGTTGGCTTAAGAGGTGGCTGCATAGCATAACTGTCGATTTGCAAACATTCTGGTATATTTGGGTTGCTCAGAGATCTATAATGTCCTTCATGAATATATCTCTGTTGATGTAAAAAGTCAGTGGAGCTATCACATCATCAGACAATGCCCTTTCAAATATATGATCTGGGCGTCTTGTGATGGAGTCTACCATTTGCTTCTACTGTGGGTTTCACTCTTGCTTAGAAGATGAATGTTGTGTTTGACCATTTGTAACAATAATAGAGAAAGCAACCCTAGAGCAGAAAGCTACACTTGTGCATGCACACATACATTTATTAAGGGCCTGAATCTTTTCCTATGAAAGTGCCATTGACTTAAGTGAATGCACAATCAGATCATTGACAGGATTCAGAATAGTAGCCGTGTTAGTCTGTATCCGCAAAAAGAAGAACAGGAGTACTTGTGGCACCTTAGAGACTAACAAATTTATTAGAGCATAAGCTTTCGTGGACTACAGCCCATCCGAAGAAGTGGGCTGTAGTCCACGAAAGCTTATGCTCTAATAAATTTGTTAGTCTCTAAGGTGCCACAAGTACTCCTGTTCTTCTTTTTAATCAGATCATTGTAATTACTGCAGGGATATTGATTAGGTTGGAGTGGTGCTGTTTTTCAAATGGAGGGATTCAACCTGCACAACTCTTCAAAGTGTTACTAAGGGAAGGATCTTTACCAAAAAAATAAATAAAAATACACCCGTGCAACAGCCAGATTAACTGCTTGCTATTGCAGTGATAAGACCCAGAAAAGGGAATAAGGGCTTGTCTGCACAGGGAAATTGACCAAAATAACTACTATGGAATAAAGTATTCTGCAACAGCTGTAGCTCCCATGTGGATATTCTATTTCAAAATAAAAGTTATTTTATTTCAGAATAATTATTCTGCTTTGGAAATGCACTAATTATTCCAGAATACGTGACTTTTATTACAGAACAGTGTGTCCAAATGGTCTGTATCTTCCCATATAGATAAGTCCTTAAGCAGAAATGCTGTAAGTGGAATGCAACATAGTTCTATATTAAATTGCTTTGAAAAAATTGTAATCTATTTCTTTTCAAGGAAAACCAACATCTTCTCTTAATTTTAATTTTAAAAATTAACTATTTTTGTAATTTTAATAATAATAAAATCATAATATTTTGAAGTAGCATTCCATTGTGATTACTACCAGGTGCATGTAGTGGGAATCCCCTCTTTAACACTGAATGACTTTGCCAATTCCAACAGTCAGAAATAGCTGGCTGTAGAGTCTCTCATTTTAAACTTAGGTACCACTGATTCAGACTGGTTTTCAAGGCTTCATCAATTACCATTTCAAAGACTAAACCTAGACACGGATCTAGAGCACTACCATTGATTGAAGGAGTAACTGAATATGCAGTCAGGCAATGGCCTGAGTGTCAGAGTGGCCTACAAGACCAAAGTTGACAGGCTGCAACCAGATCATGGTTCGTAATTTGAGTACCACTAATCTCTATTACAGAGTCAGCAGATAAACTGAATTTTAAAAAGCTTTTTCTATTACTGGTGGGACAGATTAGGCCTTCCATTTATTCTGGAGCCGTAAATGTAGTTGTTGCTATGGTAACTGTATATCTGTTGAACAGTAAATAATTGTGCTAAATGGATAAATAGTGCATGGGTTTTATAGCAACACTGGTGCTGAGAAATGTACAAATGCTGAATTTTTAATTATATTTTTCATGACTCCACATATAGTATGTTCTGTTGGGAGACTCAAAATCTCCTTTCAGTTGGATATCTGTTTTAAGGGTTACAGAACCTTGTATTGTATAAATCATGAAAAGAAGTTTTTTTAATCTCATGTGATTGTATGTGATTGTAATATGGACACCTACTGTATATTCTGAAGTCTTTCCATGTAGTTATTATGGGAAACCTATGAAAACACATCTAATGATTGCATATGAATTAGGCTCTTAGGTATAAACATTAGGACAACTAAATATTGACTGCCGGTGATTTGAACAATCTCAAAGCTGTGTATAAAACCCATTGACTTTGTCTTCAATGAACATTTTCATTAGAAAGATCTGTTGCTATAGGCAATCCATACTAACCAATTTATATTCTATATTTCTATAGAAGATTTGGAAAAAATGCCTTTAGCTTAATCAAATATAAAACCCAACATTTATTACAGATAAATGGATAATTTGCTGTTATAAAACCTGACAAAACAAAAAGGCATAAATGCTCTGAATAGATTTATAGTACTGTCTTTTACAAAGGCAAATATGGAAGAGGGCACTCTTTAAGCTTCCTAGAAATAGTTGTATGCTAGCTCTTTTAAATAAAGAAAAAACAAACAAAACACCATTGGATCATATCACTGGAGGAAAAAAACCACAACAAGCCTGCAATCTACTGGTATGGCAGAATACTGTATTGTAGTCTTCTCTACGATGATGAAAAAAATGACCAATCACAAATTTTTGCCATAATTTTGAAAAAAGAACATGGAGAATGTGCTTTTATTATTCCTAAGCTTACTCAAGCTATATTAAACATTCTATATGAGATGAAATAGTGGATATTTTAGGCACATTGTGGAAAGATTTTAAATCTAATTAAAATGAAGCTTTAACAACTGGTTATTCAGAACCTTATTAAAATCGTAACTATTGTAAAACATACTACAATAAAGTAATGTAAAGATAAAAATACCATATTATGGACGTCTATAAAGAATTCTCATGTACTTTAAGAACAATGTTTCAATGCCTTATGGGTACAGAAGAGCAATTCTTCAAAGAGGAACATATATGGGCATGTGCCATTTATTGGGTATATGTCTAAAATATTATATCTTTTTCCCTTAAATGTGCTGCAACATTAGAATTACCATATACTAAGGCAAAAAAAAAATCTCAGGATCAGGTAAACCTGTCTTACAGCTAGTGAGTGGCTAACTAGCCGATATCTATGGGCACCGATTTTTCAAAGTGTAATAAAATAGCTGACACAAAACTGCAAAAGAAAGGTAATGAAAAGTGAAGTCATCTAATGATACCTACTTTTTCTCTCCATCCACAAGCACATACTTTCCTGCTATCCCATCTACCATAGTGCACACTGCATACACAACCTTAATTGTACCTTCACTTGGAAGGCCAGTACCCCATATGCCGATCTACTACAAACAATATTAGTTATGGAATGTTGGTGTTTCATTTCATGAGGTGGGCTAGGGAGAATTTGGCAGAAGGGGATGCTGGATGGCTGACAGCCCCATAGCAATGGATGTGGTGTGTAGTTTACAGTAGTTGTGCTAATTATGGAAGATACTTCTTGAGATCAAGGTGAGCATGAATCTCACTACCTTCAAAGAGTGATGAAAGCTATGCCTCTTTAAATTAGCATTTTTTCAAACAAGCATGTAGTGTTAACAACCAGCACAGAAGGAGTTAACTACATACACTTTCACTGTAACAAACTGGTTTCAAATAATAATGGTAGGGAACTCTGAATTCTAGAAGTAAGTTCAGTATTGTGAGGTGCTCAGACATTGTGGTGATGACTGCCATAGACAAATCAATGCACGCCAATTAATAAATAAGAATAAAGCTTATTGTGGCAATGAACGGGTGACAAAAACAAATGCAATGTGACTCCAAACAAATATCTAAACCCCTTACAGACTCTGATTAGCACCAGTTAAATAGGGATTCTATCCTTCTTGGGTTCACTCTTGGCATCTTTTTAAAGAGATGATGCATATTGGTCAACCTTCAGGCTTATGGTACATATAGATATAAATAACAATTTTGTTAGTCAGTGTAGCTATTTTAGTCATTAGTGTCTTTAAAAATCTTATATGAATACCATCTGGTCCTGATGATTTATTGCAATTTAATTTCTTGAGTTGTTCCATCATCTGATACTTCAATACATCTAAAAATCGACCAATTAAGTAGGTATTTCCCCTTCATCCTCTATGAAGGCCAATGCAAAGAAATCCTTCAGCTTTTCTGTAATCTCTTTATTCTCTAAGGCCCTGCCTTTCATAAGGGTCTTTGATTGTCCCCTTTACATCCTAGAGATGAAGTAGACATATCGACTCTCCCACTGGATTCTTACTTCTGATGTACTAAAATAACTTGTCTTTACTAAATAACTTTGTCTTTTTGTTTTACAGATTTTCTTAGACCAGTGTTTGTTCCATTCTATTAGCATAATTCAAAATAGGCTACATTTCCTTTAAGAGATACCTTTTATTTTTACTTAAAATAATTCTACACTTTGTCAATGAAGTTTCTACTTTTCTTTTTAATGTGTTAAGGGTTTATTCCAACTCCCAGTGAAGTCAATGGAAAGAGTCCCAATGACTTCATTAGAGCTGGATCAGGCCCTAAATCAGACATGTAACACAGATAAATTTTCAGCACGCTGTTCCAGGATTTAGTGTCACAACTCCTATTACTGCCAATGTGAGTCATGCAGGTAAATCCTGCTACACAACTGAAAAAATACACTTGAAAATTATATTCAGGATGTGCAGTGTGTGCATCAGTGTGCTGGTAAATAGGAAAAAATATTAATTGTATTTGGGGATGAAAGACAATATATAACTGCAAAGTGTTTTTATTTTCATTTTTCTTCCAGTTAAATTTAGTCTGACAGCCTATTTGTAAAATGAGTTTCTTGTACCTGCTGAAAAGTCTGTCCCAACATGCAGACCCTTCCTACATCAAAAGGAGTTCCTAACCAAACCCAAAATAGTTTTAAATACGATATAGGAAAGGTCAGGCTTTTTTCCTTAAAGAGACCATAGTGTAACTGAGTTAAAAGTGTGACCAACTTCTTTAGAATTGTCTGATACTAAATATTTTGATAACGGTTTTGTAAATTACTCAAAATTCATGTAGTAAAATATCATGCAGTTTGTGAAGAATATTTATATTAAATATTTACTTATGTAAATTTAAATATCTGTTTAATACAATATATCACCACATGGCACAGTTGAGATGAACATAGCTTATAAATTGTAGAAAAAGCTTGTAAAGAAAGTAATTTAAAAAGTGGTAGCAGCTTGGTTTAAAACATACAGCAGTATATTTTGTAAATGCTTCAGTAATCAGTAATAAGCAGAAAGCTTTCTAGAAGACTAAATTTATGGTGCAATAAAGTAGACAGAAAAACTGAATAATCTGGCAAAGAATTACAAATAATAGCCATTAATAGTATTTAAAACTGAGTATGGGTAGATCACATTTCAAAAAGACAAGCCTTCCTTCATTTTCTGGCAGGTGCTGGCATCTGTTGTCAGATGTAACATTCTCTAAATAGCTGAAGAGCCTTTCAGAGGGAACACTGCTGGGGTAGAGCTCTGAGAAAAGACAAAGCCAGGTTTACAAGATGTGGAAGTCTGATAGCATTATACATCTACCAGTCAGCTGGGTCTCCGGAGCATAATTGGCTCTGTGAGGTGTAGTGCAAGTTCAGTCTAGGAAGCACTTTTTAGTTATCGGGGTCTGAGAATTGATCATGGTCTTTTCTTAGAAGCTCCACACATTTAAAGTTTCAAAGCAGGCTTTATTTATTAGGTTGCTGGATGACTGGAGTCTCTTTCTTTTCTATGTTGCATTTTTTCCTAGTGTTTGATTTGGTGGTTCTTTTCTACTTTTCTTCAGCCAGTCTTAAGTGCAGAAGCCCTGGCATTACTGTGGTGAGTTTCAGAAGCTGAATTCAAGAGTGAGCATTCAAGTGACCATATTTTTTCCCTACTTTTCACTTCGGTAAACTGCTCAGAAGCAGAATATAAAGTTGTCTTTTTCATGGCCTAGCTCATCAGTTCCATATCCTGGCAGCTGGCACCATGACAAATATGCCAACATCTCCAGAACTAATCTCATGGACAAACTCTTCCAAGGGCTTAAATATGTAGATGGTAGTCTCTGACAGAAACCATTGTGCCTTAGTCAGTGAACTAATTTTCACTTTCAGTGTATACAAAAAAATGCATTCATTCTCCAGCAGTTATTGCCGCATGTAATAAGTGAATTTCCACATTGTTCTCTATCCTGGAAAGCTAGTTCACAGAGCCAGTGCACCTGGTAACCTGTGGTGTTTGGAAACAATAACGAAAGAAGTTTTTTAAACAGCCAACCAATTTCCAAATGACCAAAAGCATGCATGTCCCCAAGTCTTGTTTAAATGAGATGTTATCAATAGAAAGTTACAAGGTAATCTCAGTAGTCCACTTTTCAGTCAATAAAAACCATCACTATGTTTACAATGCTTTCTCAGAGAACCATGTAGACATGAATGCTAGCAATCTGCCATTTATTGAGCACATGCAGAAAAGTACTTTATATGGTAGTTTCCCTCTGCTGGCCTGTTGCCAGGGCCGGCTCCAGCATTTCTGCCGCCACAAGCAAAAAAAAAAAAAAAAAAAGCTGTGGTCGACGGCGGCAATTGGAAAAAAAAAAAAGCCGCGATCGGCGGCAGCAGTTCAGTGGCAGGTCCTTCGCTCCTAGAGGGAGTGAGGGACCTGCCACCCCTGAATTGTCACAGGTGCCGCCCCTCTCCCTTGGCCGCCCCAAGCACCTGCTTGTTAAGCTTGTGCCTGGAGCCAGCCCTGCCTGTTGCAATTAAAAAAAAAACAGGTTAGTTGCTACAGTAGCTGTGGTTATTTGAGTTTTGCCTCTCACACACATGCCGCTGTGTAACCTTCTGAAAAGTATGCCCTATGGGCCAAACAAGTGCCCTCTCACACCACCAAACATTCATGCTGTTCATTTTTAACTCGTTCATGCTATTTGTTTATAACCTTTTCTGGGATGCACATTCATTTCATATCTCTCTATATCACTCACTTTCAGTCTGGCTAGATTGAATGGAAAATTTCTTACCAAATAATTTCCTTTCTGCTAGCAGGGTCTCCCAGAATTCCCTTACGTCTGGGCTGCTCCCTCTCCACTCTTCAGTTTCCAGAGGCAGTTCAAAGCTGCAGCACAGCGTGTACTGACCATGCCTCCTTCTATTACTTGTTGCCAGAGGAGTTAATCCAAAGCCATGTAGAACTTGAAAAAGGATATTAACAACATCAAATGCTAACTCATTACATATGCACAGCAGGCAACCGTATGCAGTAACTGTCAAAATAAAAGCTGATCCCTTGGCTAACAAGCCAGGATGGGTAGAATTGAGGAGATGCCTTCGGGAATAGGGTTGCCTGATACTTTATAGGTCTGCACAATGCAATGGAAAGCCTGGAAGTTCTGAGTGCTTGATACTTTGGGTGGAAGGAAACAATGTGTCTAATCTCATGGATTCTGTACACTAAGTGTAAATTGCTAGTGCTCTTCTGATGTCAAAGGTTGCCACAGCTTCTTGGTCAGATGCCTTGAACAGAATGAAGGAAGGATAATCTCCTCAGGAGCCTGGATAGAATAGTTCATTTTGGGGAGACATGACTGCAGAGTTCTTAGCACCACCTTGTCATCATAGAATATCAGGGTTAAAAGGGACCACAGGAGGTCATCAAGTCCAACCCCCTGCTCAAAGCAGGACCAATCCCCAGACAGATTTTTGTCCCAAATCCCTAAATGGCCCCCTCAAGGATTGAACTCACAACCCTGGGTTTAGCAGGCCAATGCTCAAGCCACTAAGCTATCTCACACATGCAGTAAAGCGCCTGCATAGATAAGGCTGCCAGCTCTGACACCGGTGTAGCAGACATAATGGCAACCAGAAAACAGGTTTGGATAGAGAGATTCAATGCTGAAATTGAAGTCAAAAGTTGGAAATTGGTCTGCCAGCCAGTCTGGCCAATCTGACTGCTCTGAGGGGTCTGGTACTTGGGTGTTCTCTACCAGAGAGCCCGAAGATCCTGAAACTCCAATGCTACTGATGAGTCCCAATGTCAAAGAAATGTCTACACCGCTATTTTTAGCATGCTAGTGCAAGTCTGTCAACCTGTGCTGGGATGCTCGCTCCCAGATGGAGTGTAGACATATCCTAGGAGACCCAGTAAATAGCTGAAGATGCTGAGCTATGGTTGGTCTCATGCACTCTTGCCATATGGATGTAAGATCATGGCTCTTCTGGAATCTTTTGAGTGATGGATAGAGTTTCTCCATTGAGGTGTCTATGTCCACTCCCAGGTGCTTTGTTGAGAGAATCAAGGAACTCTTCTTGATGTTTATTATGAAGTCATGCATCTGAAGGAGATTCAGTGTCTGAATCGTGGTGTGCACAGATCCGTAGTCTGGGTCGGAGCTCTAATCAGAATGCCCTGAAATGGGTAAAGATGAGTACCCTGCAATCTGAATCTGGCTATGATCACCACCAGCATCTTTCTAAAGACGCTGAAGGCTTATGAGAGGTCAAATGGGAGCATTCAGTACTGGTAATGATCTGTGCTATAAACAAATCCCAGAATATTGTGATGGCCAAGGTGGCATATGGAGATGTATGTACCAGATCCATTGAGGTTAGAAGATCCTCTTGCAATAGGGATGACACTGTGGAAGCTAGGGTCTCCATCTGGAACTTTTTCTTCTTCATCTACTTGTTCAGCCTCTTGTTGAGGTCAGGGACTCCTCTGGTGCACTTCTGAGCAATAAAGAAGATGGAGTGGAAATCTCATAATCTTTCTTCCAAGGAGCAATAGAAGGAACTCTCTAAGTCCAGGAGATGGCAGATCTCATTCTGGATCAGCTCACACTTGGCAGAGTTGCGGATATGGGAGACTTGCCCTTGAGGTGTCGGGTATCCTTCCTCTGATTTTTCTGTGAGGAGGATGGGCAAAAAGAACATCTCTGTCTGAAAGTGGGTTTGTACTCCCTTCTTAGAGCACTCAGCAGAGAAGGGAGAGTCTGCTTTAATTTTGCAGCATTTTCTGTCACTATTTTTTCTAGTTTTTCTCCAAAAAGGAGAAAGTCTGTGAACTTACAGCAGCACATAACTTGCTTGGAGTGAGCATCTACCTTCCAGGGGTGGAGCCATATATACCTCCTGGCTGCTGAGATGGATGCCCTAGACCTTGGCTGAGAATCTCATTGAGTATGTTGAGGTGTCAGCCATGAATGCTCTTGCCAGGGAAATTTTCTTAAGTATGGAGCTGGTATCTGGGTGGACTCTGACCTTCATGGCCCTAGAGTCCTCCAGCCATAACAATAAAATTCTTGCAAAGTACATGCTTATGAGGGGCACTCTGAGGAAGCTTCAAAATCCCTTCTGAATTCCACTTTCCTGTCAGATCTTTAAGTAAGAATTCCTCTTCTGAAGGAAAACCATGTCCTCCACCAGGGATGCTTACTGCTGCATCAACTTTTGGGACTTCAGTAACAGCATTCTTTGGTTCTTGCAGTTTGTAGAATGTAAGGTCATGCTTGCTGATATATTTATCTGTCAGGTTTTTCCCATTCCTCCCTGATCACTTCCTCAGAGGAGGAGTTCAGGGGAATTGCTGTTTCGTGGGATGATTTTGAGGGAAAGTATTTACTTTGAGGCTTATCCTCAGGACCTTGCTCAGGGTAGATTTGTATTGTGGACACAACCTCTTTGCATGTGGGCTCAAACTTCTGAGGGCGAAAATTTTGTTGCATTTTTTCCAAGTCCTTGAAAGCTCTTCTTCCTGTGGAGGAGAAGTCAGAGTCAGAGGACAAGTGCTTCCTGGATTTATTGTACTATTTCTTCCCCCTTTTATACCTTTTGGGCTTTTTTGGCATTTTGGAGCACTTTGTGGGTGTTACTGCCCTGTTGTGATCAAGAGTGCAGTCTTTTGCAGCTTGCCTTGTACAGAGCCTAGAGCCCTCTAGAAACTTCTTCCTCTGAGTCCTCCCCTTCAGGGTCCCGCTCCACCTGAGGGGGGGAGGAGAGGGACTCATGATCAAAGTTCCTTGACTCAAATTAGGAGGGAAGTGGGGCAGGCGATGAACTCTGCTTTTCTTCCAAAGGCTCTCAAGACTGATTTCAATACTTGGGAGGAGGGACTGGTAGCCCCACAGGGGTCTGCAGCCTCATGTCACCCCAGGACTTATCCACTGGGTCATCTGGATGAAGTCTCAGAAGAGCCTCTTCCTGTTCTGCTCTGTGTATCCTGGTCATGTTTTTCTGTGGAAGAGTCATGGGTGCTTTTGGGGGTTGGGGCCCCAATATGACTGTCTGACTCAAAACTCTGTGCCCTAGCTGAGGTCAGCTGGCTGGGAGCAGGCTGGGCATAATTTGCCCTCTGCTGAGCCTGGGAAAGTTCCCTAAAATATGAAGCACCTTTTGGACTTTGCCCAGAGCTTGCACAGCTGTTCTGCCATGCCTTAAAAAGGACAGCAGAGATTAGAAGGAAGATGCTTTAGTGAAGGTCCATGAAGGTGGCCATGACACATCATGAACCGTGAATCAGGAAGCAAGGAGGAGACTTGGAACAAAGAAACAAACTCACTACTGCACCGAAATGGCTAAAAGATAATGAAAGCAAAAGAAAAAGATGGGAGCAAATGCACCACCACTTCACTACTGCCAGGGAGATATGGTGGCAAGCAGGAGGAGGAGGTGGCATGGTCAGCACACACAGTGCCATAGCTTTGAACAACCTCTGGAAACTGTAGAGTGGTCCGAGCAGCCCAGACATAACAGAAATGTGGGAGATGCTGGGATGCAGAAATTCGAAATTCTTAGTGCTCCCTAGTCATCATTGCCCTGTTTTTTTTATTAATAGGCAGATCCCAGTCTGCTTGGAATTTATAGGTTAAAAAACAAATGTAAAACTCCACCCAGAAACTAGTAGTGCAAATGGTGTTATATTGTCACAGGATACTGCACTTAAAGAGGCAGTCATGCACTACCTTAAGTTTCCAAATGAGTTTATGATATTGGTGAATACAAACCGAGGTGATAGCTAAACAGTTTGTAGGCTAATCTCAGGTTGACCAAAGTATGGGTAATGAGAGTGAGATCCATATACGAAATCATTGCAGTCATTTAGCCAAGCACAAATTGGGGAAAAAATTAGTCCTGTTCAGACTAACAGACCTTCAGATATTGTGAAGACCTAACAAAACCCTTGTAACTGAAGGCAGGTTCACACCCATAATCAAGGAATTGATGTCTGGTGCTTCTCCCAGACTTCTAGCATCACTTCAGCTTCACCTGAACTGAGCCTCAACTACCTAGCTTTCCTTCACATCCCAGTGTCAAGCAGAAATCTTCGAAAGTGCTTCATTGCATTATCTGGGTTAGCAACAGACCCGGTACTTCCTCTCAGGTCTTCAGAAGCCAAAAAATATATGGAACCAAACCATACGTTGTGAAATTAACTTCTCACAGCACTTTCAGAATTTCAGTGAACACCACATCCAAAAAGAAAAGTAATCAAGATTAGAGAAGTTAGTGAGGAAATTTAAGTATTTGGACAAATACACATGGCAAATGCAATTCTTCATAGTCAAGAGCAAAGTAAATCACATTAGAGGGAACCAGTTAAATTACTCATGCACACTGATGGGCTCTAAATTAGTTAAAACTTTTCAAAAACAGAACAAGGTGTCAGTGAATAACTCACTCAAAGAACTGAAGCAGTCAAGAACAATATTAGGTTGTATTGAGAAGGGAATAAAACAAAGGCACTGTATGTCCTCGTCTTGAATACTGCAACAGTTTGTATCTCCTCATCTTTAAAAGAGACAGCAAAATACAAAAAGCCACACAGAAGGGCCACACATATTATTAGAGTTATTATTAGAGTTCTGAAGTTCTTTAAACTACCTTCATTATCAATAATGAAGTCATTAACTGATTTATTAAATTATTGCTCCCATTTTCAAGCAAGATCTTTCATCTGTTTGGAAGAGTGCCAGAATAGTTCCTGATCTAAAGGAAAAAGTAAAAGAACAGTATTGATAGACACACATTCTGGTTTGACAAAAATTACTTGAAAAAGGTCATGTTCACAGATCTCAAATGCCCGCAGTAGTAGACTTTTCTGACTACAACATAGTCAAACTTCAGAGCTTATTATTTTACCAATACAGCTCTTGACTTAACATCACCAATGACATCTCTAATTCAATAGATGAGGAACATAGTTGCAGGAGCAATTTTTATCAACCATAAATACTCCAACAACTGAGATACTGTAGGCTCATAGGTGACTCCATAAAGAGGTTTGCAGATTATTTGAGGAATTGTACACAACAGCTCTGATATAGGAGCTTTTCAAATGGAGGCGCCTCAGGGATCTATTCTTAGGCCTCTGTTTTCATTTTTTCTTTAATATTTTATTACATTATTTTAAAATAATGTTACACAAAGAGACAGACATCACAAGTACCAAGAAATATATAATTATGAGATCAATAAACAATTCAGCAGTTCTTCGAAGACATTTAATGACCTTTCAAATAAAAAGACAACAATGTATATGTCTTTAAAAGTTAATATCATAAGCAAAATTCAACCATGATGGTAGTATTGATTTAGCATTCTTAATTTTTTTTAATGACCTCCACAGATCACAGAGTAAAAGAATAGTAAACAGAACAAAAAGATATATTAAATAAAACAAAACAGGAAGAATGAACAGATGAGTGAATAAGTAAATAGAATGGTACTACTCCATCAAACCGCCACTAAGCAAGCACTAACGCTGCAAATTGATATGGTGCAGGGCCAGAAGCACAGATTGGTGGGATCACATCATCACACAGACCTGAGATGATCAGCAGTACATCCAGAACGTTCATAGGAAGAAAGTTACATTTCTGGAGCTTTCTGAGCAGCTTGCCCCGACCCTCCAGCATAACGACCACATGCATGAGGACACCCTTGCCAGTCCAGAAGTGGGCTGCTATAGGTGTCTGGAAGCTGGCTGCCCTTGACTTCTATGGATCTGTTGCTAATCAATTTGGGGTTGAGAAGTTGCCTGTGGGTAAAGTGGTACTGGAGGTTTCTGAGGCAATTAGGGGTGCAGTTTACCCCAAGATGGGAGGCATAAAAGATATTCCTGAAGTAACTGCTAGCTTTGTGAGAATAGTTTCCAAACTGTGCCAGGACCCTTGATGGCACTCATGTGCCCATCGTTTGCCCTCTTCAAGGAACACATAGTACATAAACTGCAAAAGGTACTACTCCATTCTTATGCTGGCCCTCGTAAACCACAGAGATCCATTTATGAATATCAACATGGACTGCACTGGGAAAATTCATGGTGCCAGGGTTTTTCACGGAGCAGATGTCTACATTCATGGACAGGCTGGGACACTACTCTGACCAAATTAAATTGTCATACCTGGAGTTTCTGTCCCCAGCATTCTTCTAGGGGATCCCATGTATTCCCTTTTGCCTTGGCTTGTGAAACTTGATTTCAGAGGCCCTGGCAAAAGACGGTTTAATTATGCTCTCAGCAGGTGTGGACTGGTTGTTAAATGTGCTTTTGATAGACTGAAATCTCATTTGAGATGTTTACTGACATGTTTGGATGCTGTGTCATCACTGCTGTTTGAATTACTGCAGCTTGCTGTGCTCTTCACAATCTGTGTGAAGCCAGAAGTGAGCCATTTCCCCCTGAATGGACCTATGACAGTGAGGGGCCACTGAATAGATACACTCAGTCAGAAAGTGCACCTACCGTAAATGGAGCTGGATGCACCTGGGCCACAGAAGTCAGAGATGCTTTGTGCCACCACATTATGGACTTGCATGTCCCAATGAAAGAGGGGAACTAATATCTTTATGAATGTACCTGTGGGAGCTGGGGCTGGGGATCATTAATTTGGGAAGCAGGTTCAGTGCATTGGGGGGGTGGGCTTGATTGCCAAGCAATATACTTATGAATGATATGGCCATTTATGAAATATGTGGTGGTTTGGGGGGGGGTTCACAGTATGGATTCATATAAAGAAGTGATTGATGTGTGGACTGAGGTACCTAACTGTACAGAGGAATAGTGTTTGCATACTAATTCCTAATTGTCCCAGATCATTTGTTTACCTTTATTATTTTAAATACACTTATGATATGAGGTAGTGATAGCAATAAATTTTCTTGATGACATAAAAAGCTTTATTTATAAATAAGTATTAGAAAAAGTACAACATTTAACCATGGCCAGGCAGGCCATCTGTGATTAGCACACCAAAACACCAGTAACAACAGAACCTAACAGAAAAAACAAAACAAACAAAAAAGTGCCTGAACAAGTGTAAACTGTGAAACCAAGTACAAGATGGAAGCCCCCTACCATTGCACATTCTTTGCCTCCCCTCCCCATTCTCCTTTCCCTTCTTTCTCCATTTGTTGTGCACTTGACATGATGGGAGAGGGGTAGAAGCATCCACAGAGTAGGAGGTAAATATGGAGGACAGCATGGGGCAAAGTTGCCCTCCCCAGCCAGTTGTGGGGGCCGATTGAATGGGCTACCCAGCCATGGAGGCCTTACCTCTTGCCTCTTGCCATGCCTTTTCTCTAGCCATAAGTCCTTCTGTTTTTGATACTGGACTGCTTGTTGGCCCTGTCCAGAACTTCAACCATAAGTTCATCATGCAAAAGCTCCATCTTGGAATGGTCCATGAAGGTATATTTGGTCTAGGTTTGTATTGCAGTGTGCTGTGGAGATACTGCAGTCAGTAGAGGCTGAGGGATCTAGAATAGAAAAAGACACAGAGGGTTACTGTCTCAAATAGCTCAGGGCAGGAGCACAGAAAAAATCCTTGTGGAATTTCCAAGACATAAAATGTTACTTTTACAAGCTGAACTTTAGTATATTGTGAGAAGGATGCTTCAGACCACAGAAGCTACTTGGACATAGCCTTGTGAATTGCAATGAAAGAAGTGCAGAGACAAAAATAAGTTAAAAATTCAAAGCTGTTTTTTTATTTTCTAACACTTTCATTGTGGGAGGCTGTCAGTGGCCTTGCTACAAAAGCTTTTTCGATCATGTCAGGCCTTACACCTTTTGAAGGACATAACAGTTATTGTGGTGCCTGACTGGCAAAGGGAGATGTCATTCCAAGGTGATGGTGGGAATCCTGCAGAGTGTACACCCAAAATATTCAAATGTACAGTGACTGAACAGCACTTCTAGGCGTGGAGTGGCCTGGTCAGCTACCGAGGTGGCCCTGGAAAATACGCCCTTCCCCAAAATGCAACTATCTACCTGGAGTTCCTGCTTCAGGAAAAGTTTGCATCTTTTATCACCCAGGATTGGGTCAGAATTCATGAGTGAATCAACAGGACGCTGTGCTAGGTTCTACACAGCTTAGCTGATTATGATTGTATGCAAACACACAGAACTCCACAGTCATACCCTCTCCTTCAACCTGGCACATTTTCAAATACCGGTCGAATTTGGGACAAATTATTTTGTCACCTATGGACTGCCTGGACAACTTTTCCCTGAAATGGAGTAGATTTGTGAATGGAACCCATTTCCACCTCCCGCTTCCCCCCTGCACAAAGTTCACTGTTCCAGGCAACTCATTACACCACTGAATGGTTACAGATTGGCATGCTTGTTGCCCGTTCTTGGAACCAGCCAAGAAATAATCACAAAGGTTGAACTGAAGCAGTACTGAGGGTTGATTTATTGCTTGCTTCCCTTATTTGCGCAATTATACTCTCACACACATCCCATTCATACTGGCGACAGGCTGCAGATGCGGATGTTGCTTTTGTCCTAGGTGAATGAGACTGGCCAGGTTTCAGCTTCCCAGAGATCGAACCGCGACGTGATGAGAGTCCTCGATGTCCCTTCGGATCTATGGGAGGGCCCTACTGCTTCCAGTCAATCCTGATTTTTTGCTATTGTGGGTTACATCTCTCTCTGGCCGCTACTGCCATAGGTTTATATACAGTCCCATTTACACCTTGATTATCCTTACATGGTAATATTTTGGTTCAAGATTTGCGATTGGTTTCTAAGGCCTGGTCTACACTATGAGTTTAGTTCGAATTTAGCAGCATTAAATCGAATTAACCCTGCACCCGTCCACACAACGAAGCCATTTACTTTGACATAAAGGGCTCTTAAAATCGATTTCTGAACTCCTCCCCAATGTTTCTGGGGATGGATCGGAAATCCTCCAGGGACATCTCCATGAAGCTCTCCTAGAGGTACTCCAAAAGCCTTTCCAGAAGGTTTCTGGGCAGTGCAGCCTTATTCCGTCCTCCATGGTAGGACACTTGACCACACCATGCTAGTAGCAAGTAATCTGGTATCATTGCATGACAAAGCCTGGCAGCGTATGGTCCCGGTGTTTGCTGGCATTCCAGCATCATCCGTTCTTTATCTCGCTGTGTTATCCTCAGGAGAGTGATATCGCTCATGGTAACCTGGTTGAAATATGGGAATTTAATTAAGGGGACAGAAGTGGCTGTTCCTACTGGGCTGTTTGCCTATGGCTGAAAGGAAATCCTTCCCTGCAGTTAGCCAAGCGAGGGGTGGAGGGGGATTGGTGCTGAGCTTTTTGCGTTTGGCTAGCAGGGATCTTCCCTGATACCAGTCACGCGGTGGGGGGAGGGATAAAGCGATCATGCCAGAGAATTGAATGGTGGGGAGGGTTAGTTTGGTTTCTGGAGGGATCTTCGCTGATACCAGCCATGCAGTGGGGGGAGGGATAAAGTGATCATCCCAGAAAATTGGATGGGGGAGGTTAGTTTGGTTCCTGATGCTGCACGTTAACAGGAAAACCACAGCACTCAACCAACGGGCTTTGCTTGGTTTGTGGGAAAGGAGGGTGCTGGTTTTCTGAAGGCTGCAGAAGCCGAAAGACAATGGCTTACCATGGCCGCATGCAAGCCGAATTCTGTTGCTCGGATCTGCGTCTGTGATCTCTAACACCAAATCCACAGGCACTCAATATTAAGATGCAAAATGCGACCTTGTACTGAAATCACATATGCTATGTAATGTGAATAGTGTTGTTCACTGTGAAAGAGTATAATCATTATTCTGTAAAATGTATCTTTTTAAATACTTCTCTCCCTTTTTTTCCCTCCCTCCCGCAGCTGCAAATTTTTCAAGACTCCCTCCTCCGTCCCAAAGGCTATCTCAGATAAGGCGGTGGAAAAAAAGGACGCGAGATGAAATGTTCTCTGAAATCATGGAATCGACCCATAATGAAAGAGCTCATCTGAATGAGTGGAAGGACGCAGTATCACAGTACAGGAAAGATGCCAGTGAACATGAGGCCATGAGGGATGCTCGAGATGAGAGGTGGCGGCAGGAAGATCAGAGGAGGCAGGATGCAATGCTGGGGCTGCTGTGTGAGCAAATGGACATGTTCCGTCTGGTGGAGCTTCAGGAATGGCAGCAGGATCACAGAGTGCCGCTGCAGCCCTTGTATAACTGCCCTCCCCCCTCACCATGTTCCATAGACTCCTCACCCAGACATGTAAGAACGCGGGGGGTGGGGGGGCGAAAGGCTCCATGCACCCTCTCACTCCTCCCCAGTGGACAGCCCAACCAAAAGGCTGTCATTATATTGAACTTTTTTAGTGGCCTTTTCCTTCCCTCCTATCCTGCTCCCAAACCCCACCCGGGCTACCTTGTCAGTTCTCTCCCTCTTTTTATAATCAATTAATAAAGAATACATGATTTTTAAATGATAGTGACTTTATTTCCTTTGCAAGCAAGCTGTGTCAAAGGGGGAGGATGGGTTGCTTACAGAGAAGGAGTCAATCAAAGGAGCGGGTTTTCACCAAGGAAAAACAAACAGAACTTTCACACAGTAGCCTGGCCAGTCATGAAACTGGTTTTCAAAGCTTCTCTGATGCGCAGTGCTTCCTGGTGTGCTCTTCTAATCGCCCTGGTGTCTGGCTGCGCGTAATCAGTGGACAGGCGATTTGCCTCAGTCTCCCACCCCTCCATAGAGGTCTCCCCCTTACTCTCACACAGATTGTGAAGCACACAGCAAGCAGCAATAACAATGGGAATATTGGTTTGGCTGAGGTCTGAGTGAGTCAGTAACGTGCGCCAGCGACCCTTTAGACGTCCAAATTCACATTCTACCACCATTCTGCACTTGCTCAGCCTGTAGTTGAACAGCTCCCGACTACTGTCCAGGCTGCCTGTGTATGGCTTCATGAGCCATAGCATTAAGGTGTAGGCTGGGACCCCAAGGATAACTATAGGCATCTCAACATCCCCAACGGTTATTTTCTGGTCTGGGAAGTAAATCCCTTGCTGCAACCATTTAAACAGAGTAGTGTTCCTGAAGACGCGAGCGTCATGAACCCTTCCTGGCCATCCCACATGGATGTTGGTGAAACGTCCCTTGTGATCCACCAGTGCTTGCAGCACCATTGAAAAGTACCCCTTTCGGTTTATGTACTGGCTGCCCTGGTGCTCCGGTGCCAAGATAGGGATATGGGTTCCATCTATCGCCTCACCACAGTTAGGGAATCCCATTGCAGCAAAGCCATCCACTATGTCCTGCACATTTCCCAGAGTCACTACCTTTGGTAGCAGCAGCTCAGTGATTGCTCTGACTACTTGCATCACAGCAGCCCCCACAGTAGATTTGCCCACTCCAAATTGATTCCTGACTGACTGGTAGCTGTCTGGCGTTGCAAGCTTCCACAGGGCTATCACCACTCGCTTCTCAACTGTGAGGGCTGCTCTCATCTTGGTATTCTTGCGCTTCGGCAGGGGAAAACAAGTCACAAAGTTCCATGAAAGTGCCCTTACGCATGCGAAAGTTTCGCAGCCACTGGGGAATCGTCCCACACTATGCGGTCCCACCAGTCTGTGCTTGTTTCCCGGGCCCAGAATCGGCATTCCACGGCTATAACCTGCTTCATTAACAGCATGATGTCCAAAGGGCCTGGGCCGACGGTTTGAGAGAATTCTATGTCCATGTCCTCATCACTCTCGTCACCGCGCTGCAGTCGCAGCCTCCTCCTCGCTTGGTTTTCCAGGTTCTGGTTCATTATAAACTGCATGAAAATGCGCGAGGTGTTTACAATGTTCATGACTGCTGTCTTGAGCTGAGCGGGCTCCATGCTATGGTATGGCGTCTGCACAGTTCACCCAGGAAAAAAGGCACAAAACGGTTGTCTGCCATTGCTTTCATGGAGGGAAGGCTGAGGCTGTACCCAGAACCACTAGCAACAATGTTTTTTGCTCCATCAGGCATTGGGATCTCAACCCAGAATTCCAATGGGCGGGGGAGACTGCGGGAACTATGGGATAGCTATGGGATAGCTACCCATAGTGCAACGCTCCAGAAGTCGATGCTAGCCTCGGTACATGGACGCACACCGCCTAATTAATGTGCTTAGTGTGGCCGCATGCACTCGACTTTATACAATCGGTTGCCCAAAATCAAATTCTGTAAATTCGGAGTAATTCCGTAGTGTAGACATACCCTTACACTCACACTATCTCACTCACTCCTTACATATTGATTACATATTCATAAGCATGAATACAATTGGTAATATAGCTTTAAGCAAGCCCTTCACATCAGCAAGGACTTCCGCTGCTGTTTGTGGTTCAGACAGGAAACTCTGCAAACTGCACTTCAAAAGCAAGCTGAAGCTGGCATAACAGGAAGTCTACACAGACACAGACAGACTGCACTCGAAAAAGCAGATGTTGGGGGGCGATGGGCTGCCCCTCCTCCCCATGGAGCAGTAGCTGCTCCTGCCTGGCAGAGGCCAAGCCATGGACAGGGCTGCATCCGGCTGCAATGCTTACAAGTATGGCAATGTAAGGTTATTACTTTTAAGAAACAGGAATGACCTACCAAAAATCTGTGCCTTTACACATACACACACACACACACGCAAAATCACTTTCAAGGCATTTTTACTGTTTGCATTTCCTGGTCGTCACTTTGAATCCCACATGGTAGATTCCTGCCACTAGGATACAATCTGCCATTAATGGATACACACTGCTAGCCAGGGCTTCTAATAAGTTTTACATTGGTTCATAGAATGGAAATCTCTCCCATTCCTATATTAGTAAACATTATAATAGAGCCAGAATCTTACCAGGCTCCAGGGTGGCTTCTGTCCTATCTGCTGCAGGTTCCATGGTAGGCTATTCCTCATCAGGTATCAAACAGCTCCTCCAAGTATGGCCCAGAATGTGCTGCTGATGCTCCTGTGGGAAAGATTTCAGCAACAGAATCACTTTGCTGACCTCACTGTGCACCTGCTGCTGGCTCCCATCACCCCAAGGCTGGATTCTGGGGCTAGCAGGATGCCATCCTGGCTTGACACATCATCATACACCACCATTGTCTTCATGCTCAGTGCAGTACTGGGGCACAATATCAGAGCGTTGCCTGAGTTACAGTTCTGGTCTCTGATTTTCCTGTACTCAGTTGTGAGATGCTTAATCCGCTCCTTGCACTGGTCACCGGACCAGTATATTTGCTACGCTGATAGATTCTTCACTATTTGTTGGTATGCGTGGTCATTCCTGGTACTGTTAATGATATCCACTGTTTTGCTGGTGTCGCACCAGAGGTTTACCAAAATTTGGCTGTGCTGCTGTGACCCATGAAGCAACACTCTTTGCAAAATGCTTATTCTGTTCAGTTTTCATTGCAAACTCAGTGTGTTTCCAGGGTGGTGGTCAGAAAGACAATGGAAGGCTCAATGCTGACTCACTGAGCTGCTGCAAAAAGAAGAACAGGAGTACTTGTGGCACCTTAGAGACTAACAAATTTATTAGAGCATAAGCTTTCGTGGACTACAGCCCACTTCTTCGGATGCATCCTCACTGTGCATTCGAAGACGTGGGCTGCAGTCCACGAAAGCTTATGCTCTAATAAATTTGTTAGTCTCTAAGGTGCCACAAATACTCCTGTTCTTCTTTTTGCGGATACAGACTAACATGGCTGCTACTCTGAAACCTGAGCTGCTGCAGTACACCAAGGTGGGTTGCTTCCCTTTTCACTGGCGTTGATTGGAGATTCTTGGAATAGAGAAGACAAAGGAAGTTGACCCTGTGCAATTGTGGGATACTTTTGGTGGACTCTCAGGACCACAGTCGGGGGAGGGGGTACTGTGTCTACACTGCAAAGCAATAGGGCTCAAACCCTGGGTCACAACTTGACTCAGACTTGGCCCCTCCATACCTGCTGGATCCTAGGATCCTAAGTCCAAGTCCAAGCCCAAGTCCAAGAGATTTGTGTGTAGGAAGGGGGTTCAAGCTTGAATCTGAGCCCAGCTTACATTGTAGACGTAATGAACTCTGCAATACCCGAAATTGACTTCGACATATAACCATAGTGGATATTTAAATACCACTCCTGGAGTACAGTAGAGGTTGGATTCATTTTACAAAAACAAATTCTGTAGATCTGTACTTTTAAAACATATTAGAACCGTCCTTTTAAAATCTGCAATCAATTAATTAATGAAGTTGGTAACATTAATTACATAAATATGCTGATACCAAGTTATATTCATGTTTATAAAAACAAACTGCAGTCACGCCCCCTCATTTCATCTAGTCTATTGCTTTAGATGCCTGAATCTGAAACTGATGCATGTTTTTGGGTTTCTGCCCCAAACAGTTTGGAAAAAATCCAACATTCCCTTAATGCAGGCACCACCATTTTCTCTTAGAAATTGTATCTATTATCTTAAAAAGCTTTATCAATGTATTAATAAAACCTGACTTGTTCCTGTTCAGTGTTATTTTAATGTATTGTCTTGCATGTGTGCCAGAATGCTGCTAAAATATATGATTGTAAGATTACATAACTGCTGACCTGTGCTCTATTGAAGCCATTCTTCTGGTTGTGCCAACCCCCATTGGGGAGGGCTTTGTGGGAAAGATAAGATGCCTGATCTTTTCAAGGGAACTGCTGCAGGTTTGGAGTGGGGAAGGGTGGAAAGTATGTCCCTCCCATATTCCCTACATCAGCAGTTCTCAAACTGTGGGTCAGGACCCCCAAATGGGGTTGCCAGGGCCAGGATTAGACTCGCTGGGGCCTGGGGTTGAAGCTGAAGCCCTGCCGTCCCGGCCTGAAACTGAAGCTTGAGGGTTTTAACCCCGGGGTGGCAGGGCTCAGGATCTGGCCCTTCCTACCTGTCTGGGGAGGTGGGACACTGGCTCTGGCTCCGCACCCTTCTCTCCACCCTTCTGCCCAAATCATGTAGTAATTTTTGCTGTCAGAAAGGGGTCATGGTGCAATGAAGTTTGAGAACCACTTCCCTATATCTTTCCTTGGCTCATCCAGTCTCCTCCCATATTTGTGTGTGCACCCCAAACCCTTAAAGCACTTCTGTGGTGCCTGAGAGGTACTGTGGGTTCCCACTGCACAGATCTGGACAGTCTCTTTGTTTTACAGCACAGTATATCATTAGCTTTTTTTGAAACAGTGTCACATTGTTAACTTAATGTTTTCTCTACACTGACTGGCTTTGCTGGGAGTTGCAGGCCCTAATAGGACACTTGGATAAGTATAAATTGATAAGGGCAGACACCAACACAGCTTTGTGCCTCTTTAACCTGTACCATTTATTCGAATGAGTTAATACAATTGGGGCTAGAAGAGGACCCAATGGATATAATTTTCTTATATTTTCTAAGGGCTATTGACTAGTATCTATTAAGGAAAATAAATAACCATAGCAAAAGAGATACAGACTTGTTGTGGATTAAAAACTAGTTAAGCAACAAGAAGCTCCCAAATGACTGCTCCCAAGAATGAAGAGAAGTTCCCTGTAGAATATTGCAGGGATCTGTATCAGAATCACTATTTGTTTTATTGATTTTTTTTTAGAAGGAAGTGGACAATAAATGGTGAAATCTTCCAGTGATACAAAAATAGACTAGTTAAAAAATGTAAAAAGAACTATGGGAAAATTCAGAAGGATTGAATTTCATAATGTATTGACCATTGCATACATTCATGTCAGGCATGTGTACTCTGAGGAATTAGAGCCATTATTAGTGGATCACAGATATATGGAGATTACTGACGTGTAACTGGAGGTTCTTTGAAATATGTGGTATTCCACACATGGGTACATGTGTATACTATGCACCTGATATCAAAGATTTCTAGCAAGTAGTTTGCATTGGTCTATGCCTGCATAGATATTTTCCCTCATGCTTTGAAACAAGGATATAAGGGACAGTGGGGACCAACGCTTCTCCAGTTCCTCTCTCACTGCAAATCAGAAGAATCTGAAGCAGAGGAGAAGGAGGGTGGGTAGTGTAATACAGATGGGCACTGAAGAACCTCCATTCACTGAAGAACCTCAATTTCTTCTTTGAGGGTGGGTCCTTAGGTGGTATTCAACACATGCATGATTTATAAGCAGTATTTAAACAGGTGTGTGTGGGGGGGTGGCCTGTAATGCCTGTAATATTGCAGTCCCAATAGCCGTATATGCAAATGAGTAATGTTTTTTGAACATGTGTATGGAGCGCTGTGTAGCCTCTCTATAGATACCCAGTATAGCTACTTTTGAAGAGATGTCATTGAGATAGCTTGTGCTGTAGTGGAATGGGTTTTCACCCTAGCCAGGGGAGGAATACGCGCCAATTGGTAACTCAGAAAAATGCAGCTGTAGATACTCTTAGAGTGTCTTTGAGCAGATAATGCATGTCATCACGACCAATCCATTATAGAGGCAAATAATCAGGGTTATTTTCTAGTCAAGTTCATCCTTTGTAGGTAGAATGCCAGAGTTTATCTAACATCCAGAGAGGAAAGTGTACTCTCCTCATTGGAAGCATGAGGTTTTAGTAAGAAGACCTGTAAGTGGATAGGCTACTTTTTTGTGAAACTCAAAAATTACTTTTGGGATGAATTTCAGGCGAAGGCAAAGGGAAACCTTCTTCTTATGTATAATAGGATAATGTGGGTCCTCCATGAGTGCTCCCAGTTCAATCACCCTTCTAGGTGATGTAATGGCAGCTAAAAAGTGACTTTCATGTGAAGATGGGTCATAGAACATGTGGTCAGTGGTTCAAATAGTGGACTGGTAAGTATTGATAGTATCACGATGAGGTCTCTTTGTAGTGCAGGTGTCACCGTCAGTGGGAAGGTCCTAAATAGACCCTTTGAGAATCTAATCATTGTTTGGGTGAGTAAAAATGGAGTGTCCTTCTACCAGAGGATGGAAGGCACTGATTGCTGCTAGACAGACCCGCAGGGAACTAATGGAAATCCCTGAAGTTTTCAGTGACAGGAGATAGTCTAACATAGCAGGAATTACCACAAATTCTGGAGATGACCAGTTATGTTGCAGATAGTGAAACTAATGCCTGCATTAAGCCAGATAACATTTTCTGATGGAGGCTTTCCTACTTCGATTTAGAATAGACTGAACAGCCTTTAATCATGAATGTTCTAGATCAGTTGTCTTTCCAAAAACCAGGCCATGAGGTGAAGGGTGTCTGAGTTGGGTTGTCTAGTCTTGATATTACCTGAGTTAATAGATCTGGGAAGAGTCAGATGCATTCATAGAAGATGTTGGTAGGCATCAATACATAGACTTATGAATTAGAGTTGATGTCAATAATGGCAGATTCTTTATCCTTTGCACCTTGTCCTCATGATGGAAGGGTTTAAGTGAGCCATAGTCCTTGTGTGCTGAATATGAGGACTCACCCAACTTGGATGCAGTTGGGGAGGGATGCCTTCTTTTGGAAACAGACCTGGATTGACATCTGTCCTTATGCGTCTCAGAGTGCCCCTTACTCTCATGAAAAGACCTGAATGACAATTCCTTGGGCTTAGCAGCTCTGGCTTGCACTCCTGAGCTTCTTCCAGGGGCATTGCTCCTCAGTTAAGGCTGATATACAGAGAGGTCTCTCTGGCCCAGATCAGACTCATAGCCTTCTCCATACGATATTTTCTCAGCCGGCGCTCTCACGACTTAAGGGTTTGAGGGGGAAATGAGCAACAAATACTCCCAGACAATAGAGGCAGCTTTGGTGCTTGTCACTGAGGAGAGAAGCAGGATATATACATATTATACCATGGTCTCTGGGCATAGTATCTGTCTCTGGGCATAGTATCTGTCCACAAGGTGTCACTCCCTGAGGTGGTCAAAAACTAAAGGCTTGTCTCCACTTACCAGGGGGATCGACGCGCAGCGATTGATCCACCAGGCCAATCGCTCTCCCATCAACTCCGGTAGTTCATTGGAACGAGAAACATAAGGTAAGTTGACAGGAGAGTTTCTCCCATTGACCCAGCATGGTGTAGATACCACAGTAAGTCGACCCAAGGTATGGTTATTCACGTAGCTAAGGTTATTCACGTAGCTGGAGTTGAGTAACTTAGTTTGACTTAGCCTTAGTGTAGACCTGCCCTAAGTTATATGCTATACTATACTAAGATTAAAAACTCTAACTATACTAAAATACTAAAAATTATTTACAAGTCTGAAGAAGAAGGAAGCACAGAGAAAATCTCTGGACACAGAGGGTTCTGACTCAGGCCATGCAGCGGTAAGAAGGAACTGCCCTTTATACCTTTGGTTCAGAGCACAAGGAGAACAATTGTGAAGAAACGGACCAACAGACACTATTTGATATAAATCTCTGATCTCAGGTGCATGGTGGGTATGTGTACCCACATGTGGAATATGCATAGGGACCAGTATTCAAAGATGAAGTATCTGTTTTATTTTTAAACACAAAGAATCTAGTTTTGGGAGAAATGGGAGAGGCAAAATCTCAATCAAAAGGGAAAACAAGAATAAGGGAGGCAGAGGACTCCTTTCCTAGCATAAGAAAGTGCACCAAGATTGCGGACCAAATGCACAGGTCTGTTTCAACTGCTCTGCATCTTGAGACTACTTTCCAAATATGTGAAATTTCTATAGGGTGTTCTATTCCTTATATGGGCTTATTCATCCATTCAAGTACTAGATGTCATTTTGAGACAAAACTAGGGTTATTCAATTAGCTTGTTAAAGTGATCAGTATTCCCGTTTCTGGACAAACTTGCATGGAAACTCACAATAAGCCATGAGCTGCACTAAAGTAACTGGTTATGTTTTATCTGAGACAAGGTGGGTGAAGTAATATCTTTTACTGGGCCAATTTCTGTTGGTGAAAGAGGCAAGTTTTAAAGCTAACAGAGCTCTTGTTTAAGTCTGGGAAAGGTAATCAGAGGCCTTGTCTACACTATCAGGGTAGGTCGACCTAAGTTACACTACTCCAGCTACATAGCTTAGGTTGATTTACTGCGGTGTCTACACCACACTGTGTCGACGGGAGAGCACTCTGTGGTCGATCCACTAAATCGACCCCCACTGCATCGATTGCAGCAGAATCGATCCCCAGTAAGTGTAGACATGGCCAGAGCGTCAGCTAAATACAAGATCCAACTGATAGGATAGCATAAATAGTTAGCACACATTCTAAGGGACCATTCAAGGTGAAGTGGCCCATTATTTAGTTATTTAGTTGTGCCATTCTGAGTACTCTTCCCGACCATAGGAAGAGTTCTAAGTTGCTTGAAAGCTTGTCTCTCTCACTAACAGAAGTTGGTCCAATAAAAGATATTACCTCACCCACCTTGTCTCTCTAATATCCTGGGCCCGATAAGGCTACAACAACACTGCATATTATACCTGACAAATATGCACTACGGATGCCTTTTAAATTTACTTTTGGAGACAGTGGCAAATATTTAAATTATTCAAATAATCAAAAGAATACTCAGTCTAATTTTAAACGGTTATGCATATTCGGAATTACAGCCACATAAATATCTATGAAACTGATGTGTGACGTTTATACTTCTATTTTATACCATTTTTTCATTTGTTTGCAGACTTAAGACATCAGTACATCAGTTTGCATTGTAAAAGATAACTTCAGAAGCATAAGTGATAGAAAATTCACTTTAAAAAAATAAAAGCTTCAATTCTGGAGATGAGCAAAATCTGTGAGAAGCTCCTAAAACCTAAGAATATATAGATTTTTCTTATCTACAGATTTCTATTATACTTTGTCATTTGTTATTAACAACACTGAAAATTTGGGTCCGTTTTAAGATAATTTATTTGTTTTTTTGACCATTTATGTTAATTTTAAAGCACATAAAAGTCATGATGAAAAAAAATGTTAGCACACATATAAAGAACTATTGCACAGCTCCAGATAAAAGGTATAAGAGTAAGTTGAGAAGAGTGTTCTTATGAATGCTTTAATTGTTTGGGGCCATAGGAAATGAAATCAGATTTTTAAAAAAGGCCCAATTTTACTCACTTTTGTTCTTTGATCCACTGATTAACATTTGCAACCACTAACTCACTTTCCTGATGGAGGCGACTGTTGTCAGTTCGTGCTGCTTCCAGAGCCTGGTGCAAAGTTTCCAGCTGTGGATGCAGACAGATCAAAGCTTATGATGGACTCCCTAGAACACACTCTATCTGGAATACTAATAATAGTCTGTACTAGTTGTAAAGAATCAAGTCATTTTTCTCCACTCCTTCAAATAATCAGGGTTTCCTTGTACATGCTATTAATTGATTCAATATGCTGGAAGGAATGTCTGAACTTTTCCCACGCCTTACATTTACCCGTTTATTATAACATACATTAGTCTACCTCCAGAGGTTGTTTTAATTGAAATCAGGTTTATTTTATAAGAATGGAAAGTTTACAGCTTGTTATGTTTCAGTTTAAATACTGTATTCTTTTTACTTTTTATATATTTTATTACGTATTTCTTTATAGCTAGTTCATAGCATTTAGATAACAAAGAATGTCAAAGCAGAGAAGTATTTTAGCACAGTTCAGCAGAACATAAAATCTAGAATACTAGGGGACTGGATGGCTCAGCGATTGGAAACAGGATGTCAAGCCATTTCCCTTTATATCATCAGTTTGAATTAAACTCAGGTCAGTAGTGACCAAAAGTCATGATCATCTGCTAGATATTTGAAGCCACTGAAAAGGATTTGGTAACCTCAGTTCAGTTCCTAATGGCTATGTATTCAGATCACAGTTCCTAATGGCTATGTATTCAGATCACAGAAACACCACTACTGGTATCCTTGTTGGCAGACTCTTGAAAGGGCCAGCTATCAAATTTGTCTGCTGTCTCTCTCACTCCTAGAGGTGGAGAATTTAGGGTCTGATCCAACTGCTATTGAAGTTAATGGCTAAACTCCCAATGATTTCAATGGTGCAGAATTGAACCTTTAGTCCTGAAGACAAAAATCATTTTAAAAAAATCTAGTTTAATAATAAAATTCTTCGTTAAGAAACATATTGTACATCAGATCACTATATTAAAGCTTATATGAAGAATAAGTGATAGAAAGTATTGGTCCTTACAATCTAGTTGGCTGTAATAGAATTAGTAATTCATATTAGCCATATAACGAAATGGTTTCAATACCAAACCATCTGCAGATCTTTAAGAACAATAAACTTACTCATATTTTTCAAATGACAGTACACACTTAAAGCCACGGCTTTCTTCAAGTGGGAATATAATTTTATCATTTTTAAAACCAACACAAATTTCCTCCAAAATTAGGATGGCTTTGTGAACATTGTTCAAAATACTAGTATGACACCAGTGATGTTTAAAAGTATTGAGTGCAATAAATCTCTAAATATGCATAAAAGCCTCTTACAGTATTAGTGTGGGTAATATATAATGGAAGAAACAATATATATCTAATTAAAATCAAATCAAAATAATATCCTCTTACTCTTCTGAGAGCTATCTGTTATGCATATTAATGCTATATAATAGATTACACTAATGCTGCAGAAGCCATTTACTTATTTATTTAAAGATCTTTAAAACATTATCATGTATTATTAAACCACACAATTTATTTCTAGTTGCTTTCATAATTATGAGAAATTTAAAAAGAGGGCTTAGTATCTGACAAGTTATGATTACCTGAGGTACTGACAAAGGAGATAATATATGTCAAACTGATGTTGACACAAATACAGTGATTTGCTAGGTTGGAAAATGGTTACAAATACAAGTTTTTAAAATGTACAAGGGAAACTAGTTTAATGTAGAATATACTTACCTCTCTACTTGCTGTGTCAAACATTATTGTAAATATATTTAGTTCACTTTGGAGGTGTTCTGCCTAAAAAGAGAGAGAAAACCAACTGATATGGAAAACAAAATAATTCTCCATGGGAGTAGACTTAGGGGTTGCATGATTTTAAACATTTGTCCTTAGACTTTTGAAATGCAATCATTGGCAATGCTCTCGTGTTTTCTTTGCTAAAAAATTGTGAGTAAATTTGGAGCTCAAAAATGAAGGATTTATAATAGAGATTTGAGCAAACAATACCACAAGACATGAGTACGAGCTTCTCTTTGTCATTGTACCTCAATCCTAATCTGTTGGGTTATTAGAGCAGAGATTACAAATTCCGTGGTATTGTGTAGTAACTTTGGACCAAACTGTACCATGTAGGGATGTAATTGAGAGTTAACACCTTTCCCTACCCCTTGGCATGTGACCTCCCTGGATTGTCACTCGGGGTGTGCAGCAGAGATCAGGATCCTCAGGGCCACCTCTCCCAACTGTGAGCAAGTGAGTGGACAGGGGGAGGTAGAATAAGTGGAGTCCCAATTGCACCGCCCCTAACTTGCCAGTGGAGTTGAGCTGATGTAGGAGGAGCTCAGCAATCTATACAGACAAAATGCACATTACTTCCCCCTGGAACAAGGTGGAACAGAGAAGGAACTGTTATATTTACTCCTCTGGACTGCTCCTGGACCAGTTCAGCTACACACTGCCTATTTCAAAGATATATAATACTAAAAAAGAACACAGAGTCTATTCCCTTATGATGTACATAAACTGAGGAGTAAGATTAAAACATCAAATTCATTTTCACTTGTGTCCTAAGAGAGAATTTGAACTTAGTTCTCAATAAAAGAGACATTAGTTAATTAGTCCACTGCACATAGGTCCTCTCTCCTTCCATGGTATTCAAGTTTGATTAGAAAAAAGAAGGCTGAATCTTAGTTGACAACTGTTCATGCAGAATCTAAGGCTCCCATTCTGCCACATGTGGTGCTTCACATTTCAAATACTTTGGCAGTGATTTCAAATACTCTAGCCATTTCATTGCCGGGACTGACGCCTGGGTTCCCACGACTACTGAACTGTTCAATACTATACATTTAGAATCCTGTCAGATTTTAAGGTTTTTGTTTTCCTGAAGGATAGGCTACTTGTGGCTGAAGAACAGATATGGCATTTAATGATTATACAGGTTTGTGGACCAATGTAGTAAACTCTCATCACCACTCAGTTCTTGACTCACAATAGTTGCCATGATTGAAAGTTGACTTATTCAATCAAAGTAACAGAATAGAAAGCTAGGGCATTAACAAAGGCCTTCCCATCTAGAGACTGACAGACTAGTCCAAAGACAACATATCTGGCCAAATTCAGTGGTATCCATGGTGGGATAAGTTGCATAATCAATCTAAATACATTGGAAGATGTGTATAGTTGATAATGCAGCATAACTTCCACAAAGATGGTATTCAATGGATGTGCCAAAAGAACGCAAACTTGCCTGATGAGATGGCAGAAAGTGTGAGTACTAGGAAAACCAACTAATTGGAGGGGGATGGTATTGTTTTGCATACCTATTGAATGTCACATTGGTGCAGGATACACTGCTTTATCGGTTACCTAACTGCAACTTACGTTTTTACATGTCTTCCAGAATTCACCATTGAGTTTTGATGCAGCTTCGATATGAGTTGCCATTATTTCCAGTAGGCTTGATTTTGTACTATTCCAAAGTTTTGAACTCTATGGTATTTCGGCACCTCCCAGAATCATGGCTTTTGGAAATAAACTTCCCCTTATGGTTGTTGAGGCTTCTATATCTATAATGTGTCTGCCCTTTGTGGAAAAGATGAGCAGCAAAATTAAAAGTTATTTTTTAACTTTTTTTCTTATTGAAGATTGATGGACTATCCTCCACAATTTAATTACAGAAATTATGTTGTCTTCTGCTGTGACTCTGTGCCTACTTGGGATGAATTAGAAGGAGGTGCTGTTGTCATCATGAACAGGTCTGACTACCAGAAGGAGGCTGCCAGACAACTCTCCAATACCAAATTCTACAGGCCACTTTCCTCAGATCCCACTGAGGAATACACTAAGAAACTGCACCATCTACTCAGGACACTCCCTACACTAACACAGGAACAAATCAACATACCCTTAGAGCCCCGACCGGGGTTATTCTATCTACTACCTAAGATCCACAAACCTGGAAATCCTGGATGCCCCATCATCTCGGGCATTGGCACTCTCACTGAAGGACTGTCTGGATATGTGGACTCCCTACTCAGACCCTACGCCACCAGCACTCCCAGCTATCTCCGTGACACCACAGATTTCCTGAGAAAACTACAATGCATTGGTGACCTCCCAGAAAACACCATCCTAGCCACCATGGATGTAGAGGCTCTCTACACAAACATCCCACATACAGATGGAATACAAGCTGTCAGGAACAGTATCCCTGATGATGACACAGCACAACTTATTGCTGAGCTCTGTGACTTTATCCTCACCCACAATTATTTCAAATTTGGTGACAATATATACCTCCAGACCAGTGGCACCGCTATGGGCACCCGCATGGCCCCACAATATGCCAACATTTTTATGGCTGACCTGGAACAACGCTTCCTCAGCTCTCGTCCACTCATGCCCCTTCTCTACCTACGCTATATTGATGACATCTTCATCATCTGGACCCATGGGAAGGAGACCCTGGAAGAATTCCACCATGATTTCAACAGCTTCCACCCCACCATCAACCTCAGCCTGGACCAATCTACACGGGAGGTCCACTTCCTAGACACCACCGTACAAATAAGCGATGGCCACATTAACACTGCCCTATACCGAAAACCCACCGACCGCTACGCCTACCTTCATGCCTCCAGCTTCCACCCCGGTCACACCACACGATCCATTGTCTACAGCCAAGCACTGAGGTACAATCGCATCTGCTCCAATCCCTCAGACAGAGACCAACACCTACAAGATCTCCACCAAGCATTCTCAAAACTACGATACCCACACAAGGAAATAAAGAAACAAATCAACAGAGCCAGACGTGTACCCAGAAGCCTCCTGCTACAAGACAGGCCCAGAAGAGAAACCAACAGAACTCCACTGGCCATCACCTACAGTCCTCAGTTTAAACCTCTCCAACACATCATCAATGATCTACAACCCATGCTGGACAATGATCCCTCACTTTCACAGACATTGGGAGGCAGGCCAGTCCTCGCCCACAGACAACCTGCCAACCTTAAGCATATTCTCACCATCAACCACGCACCGCACCATAACAACTCTAACTCAGGAACCAACCCATGCAACAAACCTCAATGCCAACTCTGCCCACATATCTATACCAGCAACACCATCACAGGACCTAACCAGATCAGCTACAACATCACTGGCTCATTCACCTGCACGTCCACCAATGTTATATATGCCATCATATGCCAGCAATGCCCCTCTGCTATGTACATTGGCCAAACTGGACAGTCACTACGCAAGAGGATAAATGGACACAAGTCAGATATCAGGAATGGCAATATACAAAAACCTGTAGGAGAACACTTCAACCTCCCTGGCCACACAATAGCAGATGTAAAGGTAGCCATCTTACAGCAAAAAAACTTCAGGACCAGACTCCAAAGAGAAACTTCTGAGCTCCAGTTCATTTGCAAATTTGACACCATCAGATCAGGATTAAACAAAGACTGTGAATGGCTATCCAACTATAGAAGCAGTTTCTCCTCCCTTGGTGTTCACACCTCAACTGCTAGCAGAGCACCTCACCCTCCCTGATTGAACTAACCTTGTTATCTCGACACTGATTTATACATGCCTCTAGAGATTTCCATTACTTGCATCTGAAGAAGTGAGGTTCTTACCCACGAAAGCTTATGCTCCCAATACTTCTGTTAGTCTCAAAGGTGCCACAGGACCCTCTGTTGCTTGTCCCTCTATTATAACCCTATTAAGCAATGCACCAAAGGGAAAGAGCCATGAAGAGGCAGCACTGCAATTCACCAACACTTTTCTTTATATATTTGGTTACTACACTGGATAGAGGAATTGAGGGCTCCAAACCAAGATGTGGGAAATTCTATGATGGGGAATCTTAGGGCTTGTCTATATGGAGACTTAGCACATGGGAAACTGGGGTGTAAATCTACACTAGCCTGCTCTGCTGTAACAAGCCATTGTGGACCTTGCTGCTCTGCACTGAAAGTTCTGTAGTGCGTTCTGACTTACTGCTGTTTGAAATAGAAATATGTCAAAGAACATGATGGAACTTCTCCTGTGTGGCAGCAGGGTCCACATTGCCAGCTATAGCATGACAGACTAGGTTGCTGTAGATTTACACCCTGGCTTGCTGTGCACTAAGTCTCTGTATAAATGAGCCCTTACTCCCTCTTATTCCTCTGCATCGCCCTGTTAGAGCCAGATGCCATCTGGCCTTAAGGGTGTCTCTTCCCCTCTCATACCAAATATACTAAAAAAGGACAAGATTTTGAAAAGTCACTAGTGATTTTGGGTGCCTCAGTTTTTAGTTGCTCAACTTGATGTATCCCAAAGGGCAGCTTTCAGATGTTTATCTCCTGCCCTTCCCCTTTCAAGAGGCTCAGAGTGGACACCCAAATAATCACTGATAAGTTTTGAAAAAATTGGCCAAAAATATATATTTTTAAAAGTACTTGTAATAAAAATAGCTACTTTTAGGAGTGACAAATGTATAACCAATTCCAGAATTACTTTATTACAGTGAACAAAACAAAATGATTTGAATTTTAAAATATGGCTTGTAAAGAATTACATAACTCAGTAATGAATTTTGACTGAAGTAATTACTTACTTTAAATCACAAGCAATGTACTACTAGTCCCACATAAAGTAATTGTTGAATTAGTAATTCATTACTCACTGAAGTGATATTTTTTCAAAGACTAGCTCAAATTTATCACTTTTAAAGAGTGTGCCATTTTTAAAAGACTATAATGCAGTGGTGGGCCGCACGCGTCCTGTCAGGGTAATCCGCTGGCAGGCCACGAGACAGGTTGTTTACATAGACCATCCGCAGGCATGGCCACCCGCAGCTCCTGGTGAGATTTCTTTGAGCATCTCTCCGAGTCCTTGCGTCCACTCAGTGCCCAGTATTGAATCTTTAAGAGATTTATGCAGTCTCTTCTTAAGCACCACCGACGTGGACCTGCCTGTGGACTCAATCATAACAGGGGGAGCACTCTTAACCAACTCAGATGTGCTTGGTACCTGTTCAGAGTGGAAAGGTTCCAATGGTGGATGAAGCACAGACTCCATAAGCATGCACTTGAGTCTGGCAGCCCTGTCCCTTTCTTAGCAGGGTTTGAACACTCTACAACTGTGACACTTCTCCCAGACACTTAAGGCAGCTGGGATGTGGCTCACTCACTGGCATAGACCTGTTACATGAACGACAGGCCTTGAAGTCAGAAGAATGGGACATTAGACCAGTATCGAGACTGGTACCCAACCAGGCACTGATTACCCTACACAAAAAAATACTATTCTAAAACTTATTCTTCTAACTATTTACAAATATACTGTACAAGACTAAAAACTAACATTACAGGTACTATGTACACTAATGGAGGGAAGATATGTAAATATAGATATTGCAGCTCCAACTGTCACTGGCAGTAGAAAGGAAGTGGGGGCGTTCAGGGACAATGGTGTGCAGCGGTGCAAGGCACCAGAGGGCACTCACACTGCCCCAATGGGTACTGCTGAGGAAAAAAATCTCCAACAACTGTGCATGAGGTCTGCACCTACATTGGAATGGACATGTGCAATCACTTGAAGAAGAACTATGGGAACTGAGAAGGGACATTTGGAAAGGGGGTTAGTATGTTGCTTGTACAAACCCATATTGTATATTTTCCCCTTAATTATTGAAGTTTTTCTTTGCTGCTGTGCTTTGGGGAATAAAGCCATGCTGTGGGTGCAAAACACAAGAATTATAGATGCACATCACCACTGATAAGTGGAGGAATACTAGAATTATTTTTTATAAACCCGCATCAGCAAAAAGTGAGAAAATTTTAAATCAAATATTGCTTCAGTATGTATAACAAATATATCTAGAGAAAACATTCAGCAGTCATATACCAGAACATGTTGGGAGTTTTCTGACTAAACTTTGTTAAAAAAATGCAAATTTGTAAAAATCAAAACTGTTTGCAGGATATTAAAAACATTTTTATTAAAGTTTTGATTTCAGAACAGCCCCTCCTTTTTGTTTTGAAATTTAAATTGATTTATAGTTTTAATAAAGGTTGAAAATAGATAAAATATGTGAAAATAGAAATAAAACATTTTGAAAGTATTGAAACAAATGTTTTATTGTCCTGGTTCATTTTTTTCCTGGATTTTCAGTTCATGCAAATTTTTGCAGTTTCTACTTTTCACCCCAATTCTAGACAGGATTTTTTTTTGAAATCTTGAAAAATGTGACTGGATAGGAACACTGTTTCCCAGCTCCAAAATATAGCTTTAAAAAAACTAACACTACAACTAAGTTAACACCTAAAACAGGTGGATTGCATCTATTTACTTACCATACAGAGAAATAAGGGGAGTTAATAAGTAAAACAAACAGCATTGGAAATGTTTCAAAAGTTCAAAATGTTCCTGCAAGTAATAAACATACGGTATATTCTATAGATCCAGAGTTTACCACATGGTGAGACTAAAGAAAGACAGAACACATCAGGGAATACTAATAAGCCATCATTTTGAGTCTGCAAACAGAAATTTAATAAATGCTTTGGCTACCACAGCACAGACACTATGGCTAGTAGCTAAAACAATAAAAGGATCCAAGATGTATTGTTTAGTTTTGATGCAGTGTGGGATGCCCGATATTTGCCCACCTAAGGTCCGCATTAGAAATTTGCCAGGAGCAGAAGGATTTCATATATTTTGCGTGTAATGGAACAATTCACAGCCTCTCTCATCCTTAATACAGACATGTGGCCCACACAGCCTATGGGTCAGGTCATCTGAATCAAGATGGGGAATTGTATGCAGTGACCTGTGGTCACTTAGGTCCTCCCTCCCACATGGAGCAGTTTGCAGGATTGGAACTTTAAAGGCTGCACCCTTGTAATGAAGAAAAGGATGGCTTTGAACCACATAATAGAGCTCAATGAACTGCAAAGATATAGAAAATAAATCAATACATATCTTACATTTATCAGAAATCTGGAAGTGGGCCAGTACTCTTGTCATCGGAAAATTTTAACTTCAATGATAATGAATTAGATAAATGTATGAAAACTGAAAAGGGAAACACAACCATTTCTAACAGTAAATTAGATTTCTTGATTATATGGTTTGTTAAACAGCTGACTTTTCCAGAATCTATTTCAGACCTATGCCTCAGAAATGTGATAATACAAAACGAAACTTGGGAATCATGTTAGGATGTAGTCATCATACTAGAATGAAATCTGCAGTAGAAATGGCAGCCAGTATTAATGAAATCAAGTAGTTTTTTACTTAAGGACAGCTAGTTTGTGTTAATTCAAAGCATTTGATCTAAGGAATTTTGATAGCTTTTATTCTGTTTGAGACATTTACTTCTGAAAAGAAGAAAATATTCAAGAAACAATTGAAGACGATATTTAATATTCATGTGCATTAAGACTATATAAGTAAAATGACAAGAGAGATCAATGTGACTAAGTAAGGATATAAAGGAGCAATATACAGAAGTCTTTTAAAATGAGATTTGGCTGAGGAGGATGAGTTGAAAACAAATAGCAATACTATAAGATTCGCCAAGTGAAAAGAATAATTAGTAGAAGAAAAGGCACTTTTAGGCTTAACTGGAGAGGATAGTTCAATTAACTTAAAAGAGCTGATAAAAGATGACCATAGTAGAAATATGTTAAAAGAAAGATTTGACCCTTAAGCGGTATTAGTATAGAATTAGAGGATAAAGAAATAGCAAGTGTGTTAAAAAAAATTCCTAAAAGATGGTGGTGTTTTATGGAGTCATAGATTGCTAGGCCAAAAGGGGCCAGTGTGATAATATAGTCTGACCTTCCAGTTTCACCCAGAAGTTCCTGTAGGAAGCTAAATCACTTATAGTTGAACTTCTTAGGTCAAGGGTCATGTCCTCCGGTATGGAAGAGTAAGAGTTCACCATTATGTAAAAGAAGATAGTACATTTAAGGCAGACCAAGTACAGAGTCTATACAGTGCAAAATATATTAAGGAATTGTGAAGTCCAAATAAAAAAAGAAATGAGCAAAATGATTTTTAGGAGTATTTTTATGACAAGTTGTAGAGGATAAGAAAATAGTGAACATACATTTATTGTTCAGTTGAGAGCTATATTACGCAGCAAGCAAATATATGTCAGTTAGGGTCGGAGCTCACATCCTGTATAGACAGCATTGGTCCTGAAAGAGAGAATTGTTGAGAAGTAGGATGCTTACTTTTCTGTAGGGCGGGTTGAAACCTTTTTTCTTGGTATATATTTTATGTGGATGGACTTAAAATGTTTCTTCCATTTTGAGAGTTTTTACCAATATTCCCCATTATACATATAGAAAAATTCTCTTTCTTTCTCAAACTAGCAAAAGCTTTTAAACCAGCAGAACCATTTCAAGCACAAACACTGTATATGATTATTATTTAACTTGTTTTTATTGCCTTCACTGATCACTTACTAACACGTTAACCACATATTGTATTAAAACCAAACAAGCACTGTATGTTCTGCCACAAAAATGGAGATAAGACATTAGTAAATTACCAGTCTCCACTCCCTATTACATAGGATTGCCAGGTGTTCGTTTTTTGACCGGAATGCCTGGTCGAAAAGGAACCCTGGTGGGTCTGGTCAGCACTGTTGACCAGGCCGTTAAATGTCCGGTCAGCGGTGCAGCAAGACTAAGGCAGGCTCGCTTCCTGCTCATGCTCCGCATGGCTCACAGAAGTGGCCAGCATGTCCTTGTGGCCCCTAGGGACAGATGCACTCATGGAAGCTCCGCATGCTGCCCCAACCCTGAACGCCAGCTCCACAGCTCCCATTGGCTGGGAATCATGGCCAATGGGAACTGCGGGTGTGTTACCTGTAGGCCCGGGAAGAGTGCACTGCACATAGCCACCTGCCCACCCCTGCGCCTAGGAGCTGGATATGCCAGCCACTTCTGGAAGCCATGCGGAGCCAGGGCAGGCAAGGAGCCTGCCTTCACCCCGCTGCACCACCGACTGGGAGCTGCCTGAGATAAGCACCGCCCGACTGGATCCCAAACCCCCACCCACAACCCAACCCCCCTGCCCCAGGTCAGAACCCCCTCCTGGAGCCTGCTCCCCCTCCCCCTCATGCATCTCAACCCTCTACCCCAGCCCCATCCTGCACCAAAACTCCCTCCCAAAGTCTGCAGCCCAACCCCTTGCCCAGCCCTGAGTCCCCTCCTGAAGCCCGCAGCCCCTCCCGCACCTCAACTCTCTACCCCAGCCCTGAGCCCCATCCCATACCCAAACTCCCTCCTGGAGCCCGCACCCCTCCAAACACCCTAACCCACTTCTGCACTCCAAACCTCTTGGTCCCAGCCCAGAGCTCCCTCCGGAATCCCCAACCCCTCATCCGCAACCTCACCCCAGAGTCCACACCGCCAGACAGAGCCTGCATCCCCTCCCACACCTCAAACCCCTGCCCCAGCCTTGAGCCCCCACTCCCTCCCGAAGACTCCTCCTGCACACCAAGCCCCTCATATGAGGCCTCACCCCAGAGTCCACACCCCAAGCCAGAGACTTCATCCTTTCCCCAGCCCAGAGCCCCCTCCTACACCCCAAAACCCACATCTGCAGCCTCACCCCAGAGTCCACACCCCCAGCCTGGACCCCCCTCCTGCACCTCAAAACCCTCATCCCCAGCCCCACCCCAGAGCCCACACCCCCATCTGGAGCCCTCAGTCCCTCCTACACCCCAAACTCCTGCCCCAGCCCTGAGCCCCATCTGACACTCAAACTCCCTCTCCCGGAGCCAGCACCTACTCCTGAACCCCAACCCCCTGCCCCAGCGCTGAGCTCACTCCCACACTCCAAACCCCTCAGCCCCAAGCCTAACCACTCCCAAAGCCCACACTCCTTCCCACATCCTAACCCCCTTCCCAACCCCTGCGCCCACTACTGCACTCCAAATCCCTTAGCCCCAGCCCAGAACCCCCCTCCTGCACCACAAACCCCTCATCCTCAGCCTCACCCCAGAGTCCGCACCCCCAGCTAGAGCCATCACCCCCTCCCACACACCAACTCCCTCACTCTCCTCCTGCACCCTAAACCCCTCATCCCCAACCCCACCCCAGAGCCCACACTCCCAGCCAGAGCCCTCACTCTCTCCTGCACCCCAACCCCCTGCCCCAGCCCAGTGAGGGTGGGTGTGGTAGAGCGAGCGACGGAGGGAGGGGGGATGGAGGGAGTGGGGGCGGGGGCCCAGAGAAGGGGCAGGGCAGGGGTGGGTCCTCAGGAAGGGGAGGGACAGGAGGTGGGGCAAGGGTTTTAGGTTTTGTGTGATTGGAAAGTTGGCAATCCTACTATTACATCAAGTAGTATGACATGCATATTAAAAATATGCTTATTTAAATTGTTGAAGTTCTTTGAAAATAGTACTCTCATGTGAATAAAGGGAAAGTAGTGGTGTTTTACTATATTAATGTAGTGTTAAAGCATCCAATATCTCATATTAAAAGTTATTTTAAGTGAGTTATTATGAAGCAAATGCTGACTTAGCTTATATCTGTGGCTGAGCCCCCAGAACCTTCATAGCACATCTAGGCTCTGTAGCTGGAAAAACTAACATGAATCCTGAGGATCCTCATGTAATCTACAAGATTCCCTGCTAAGGTAGTCAGGTAACAGTTACTGGTATTCAACAGTCCAATCCCTGCCCAGGGATGGAGGCCATGACTGTGCCCATCCAGACTGCCATATGGCAGTTCACCACTAGGGGATGCTGTCATGGAGGCAATGTTAGAGCACTACAAATTAGAGCACAATTTTTTCGTAGTTTATTAGATTCATCCTGTTTGGCTAGCTGTTCAGCTCTACACTGTAGTGTTCACCTGCCCTACTTTCCAAAGAATGCTTAGGATACCCAGGGAAGCTGAAACTGGTTCTGAGTTCTATGGCACCCAACTGGAACCCTGTCAGAGCAGAATTCATTCTTGCACTGGTTACAAAAATGTATTTTTAATTTACAAAAAATGCTGTAAATAAAATCTCTCACCTAATTTATGAAAAGTGACATAAAAATTATGTTGGTCTGTATAGAAACATTAGACATGGCATAGCTTTCCATACTTGGCCTATAATAGAATATGCTGCAATAATAGGAGAAAGTAAGATCTCATTAAGTCATACCCACTGTGACCACACTGTTCAGGTTCCAAGACAAACGATAGGTGCAGAAGTCCACAGAATTTATTGAGGCAGTTCCCCCACACTGCTGGGCAGGGGTCACTGCAACAGTCTCATTAGGCCCTGAAGGCCTGTCCGAGGCAGCACGGACAATCCAATAGCTTTTATGTAGCAAAGCAAAAAAATAGTCCCATGAAGAAAACAAAGTGAGTAGATATGTGCCAGGTCTACCTTCCTCCAAAGGGCACTGGCAGTCAGCATTTACTCATCTCGGAAACATATTTTACTCTTCCCTCCTCCATTAATTTTTCCTTCTGTCAACTGTGGTATAAAGGTGCAATTTGTGTTCAACTTAAACTAAATAAATCTATTGAAAATCGAACATTACAAAAGACATAGGAGCAGAATTCTAAAACATAAATGCCATAAATAATAAAATATTTAAAGAAACAAAAATATACCATTATAGCCATTTAAATAAACACATAAACATACAATACTGAATCTCAGTGAACTCAAACTGCTACTTTATGTCAACAACTGTAAAAGTGACACATAGCATCTGCTGTTTCTTGCATTTCTTTCCCATGGTATCTACTCCAATTTCTGTTATAGGGAAAATAAACTTCTTTTAAGGCAAAGTCTTTTCTCTCTCTTCATTTTTGCCTAGGTGAGGTTCTACATTTAAATTCAAAAGTGAAAGAATAGGAGGTAGGCAGTTAGCAGTCTGGTTTACTAGAATCCTTTCCTAGGTTTTATGCATTCATAGCTATCTGGTGGTTTTAACAGTTCTAGCAATATCGCACCTCTTTTGGTGCTGTGTCTCATCTTGCCTCAGAGAGTTCATAATTCTGTTTGTGATAATACCAGCTGCTCTTCTTTACTCAAAAGGTCTTTAATACATTCATGGCTATTTTTCTGGGTCAATTTTAATGTATTAGCTGACATCAGCAAATAAATACTCGACACAGATTATGAGATAAGTAGCTGACTGTAACTTTTATTATCTACTTAAACAAAAACAAAATTTCAACACCCATTTCCCCAATAGTCAGACTAGTTCAATGTAGTTACCTCCTCACAATGCTCTCCATAACACATCCATACAACGAGCAATGATCTCAGATGGGCTGAATGCAATGAGATAAGACTTGTAAATAAAATCCCTCAGTCTCTTCCTCCATTGAAGAATTTGGCACAAAGTAAGGATACGCCATCCTATGCCTGGTACGGAAGGTCCTTCTGCATCCTTCCATCCCCCAAGTCTGTACTCTGTTTTTGGCATAAACTGTGGCCACATCTTACACCATTACCACTTCAGGACTCCTTCAAAGTTGAATGCTGCCCACAAGTTAAGCAGTGCAACATCAACTGAAACACCCACTATGGCACCCTTTGGCCTATTATTCTAGCAGTACATGCCAAATGCTCTAGAGAAGTCAACCAACAACAAAACAAAACAAAATAAAAAAAAAAAACACAAAACCCTAGCCACAAGGGTCAAGGAAAAATTACTTCTCAACCCCAAGAAAGAGTTAGCTGTAACTCAGTGGATATCAGAAAGTCCAGCAAAAATCTAGTCCCACACCAGCAAATATCTCAATGCTTTTAGATGTCAATGGGCCAAAACTCTATCAGGATTGCAGATTGAATGAAAGCAATAGTTTCTTCTTTTGGGACAGAAATGCTTGTCTCTGCTTGACAGAGGAGAGAATCAGCTTTGATCAGACCCCACAATGGCAGATGGCATCTCTGACTGGTGAGTTCATACCACCCAATTGGCCAATCGGCTGTCCCCATCCCTCACAGCAGTTGGGTGAGTGGGGCTGGGGACAAGGCAGAGATTTGTTCCACCCCCTCACACATCCAGTGCACCAGCAGAATAAAATGGCCACTGCAGAGTTACAATTTACTTTGTAATTGGAATCATACTATAATATAGCACTATACTGGCTTTCTACATGATATGATTTGTCTCTTGTCACAAATCTGTATCAAATAAGCAGCAGCAGCATGCTATAAATTTTACTTACAATATGTTATGTTGTGTACTGGGCACATTTATTATTTAACTGATTTTGAGCTCCTAAAATGTAATCGAGAGCAATATATCCAAAAGAAAGCACCATCCTATATGTAAGAAGCATCAAGCATATCAGGGATTCCTTTCTTACAGAAGGAAAATTAGTTACTTCTAAGATACAGTTGGTTGCCCTTAATGTTCCAGTTTTCCCCTTGAAAAGCATAACCAGAGATCATTAATGTGTTATTCTCAGTATTCCCTGTACTGTGTGCAAATATGGTGGCAATGTGATTTAGTTGCAAAGACCAACTGAAAGATTTTAGAAGTGACCTCTGTAATAAGGGGAAGAAAATCTTTCAGATCAGTTGATTCAACCAAATCAAGCCCACTCATAAAAATGAAGATACATTTTTAGAAGCTATATTCTGCAGAGCAGAAGCTGTGACTTTGCTGTGGCATGGTCTACACTTAAAATTTAGGTCAAGCTAACTATGTTGGTCAGAGGTGTATTCCTACACCAATGGAAAAACCCCTTCTGTCAGTTTAGGCCGTGTCTGCAGTACACGGTAATGCACCATAGCATGGAAATAATTTAGAACACTTGGGGTGCTGTGTCAATATAAATAACAATACTGAAAATTTTATTTGGGACTCTAGTTGAATATTTTCATACACATCCGGCCTCTGAAGTTTTCCCTACTTAAAAAACATGCATGAAAGACTGAGTACCCATACAAGAAACTGTGACTCAGATGCCAAAGTCCTTAGCTATATTATAATATATATTAACATGTTTAAAAGTGATTTACAACACCACACCTATTTATCATATTATAATCTAGATTAAAAAATTCACAGCTATAATATCATGAAAATGCAAGGAGGTGTACAAGGTCTAATATACTTGTGTTTATGATCCTCACAGGCTTTCTTAATGTCTTGGTGAGCCATTCATTGGAGAGAAATAATGTGAGATCTGGTTTTCTAATGGTATTTCAATTTATGGATGCCAGAGCTATAGTATGCCATAAGAATACCAAACCTCATATTCTTTTGGCAACCTAAATGGCTCTCTAGGGTACAAAAGCACCTGTGAAAAACATGGACAGAAAAATAAATATTGAGAAATGTGACTTATTTTGCTTTATCCAGTAATCTCTATTTTAAAATTTATTTGGGTTGTCATGCAACATAAATTCACAATCTTCAAAAATACAATCTTTATTTATTTTGTCTCAGGAAAGGCAAAAAAAAAAAACCCCATTCTAAATTGCTTAGTCTTCTAACTGTAGATTATTATTTTTTTAAATGTAAAGCCCACCCTCTAAATTTTGTTAAAAATTCTTACAAATACTTTACCACGTTGTATTTTATAAATATCAACAATCTTGCAGAAATCTAAATGCTGCACTTCACATTTTTTGGCACAAAGAAAAAGAAATGAACTGTCTCTCTTTTCTAGTTGGTTTAAATCATCACTAGCTTATTTTCAGTACCCATATGGAGTTACTATTTTCTCTCCAGTCTTGGAACATTGCCAGAATATAGACAGGAAAACTTTTCCTCTAGAGAGGGCTAAAATTCATTATCTGAGCATTGGGATATCTCTGCTTCTGCTCTTAATATGTTTGGACACATCTTTGTTCATCTGTGATTAGTGATAGTTTCACTCACAAGAAGGTTCTACTCTATACTGAACAAGAGCCTAGGAAAAAATATGGACTTGTGACATAAGGTTAGTTTTAAAATGATTTTAACAGAGCAAGCAACATATTATAGCTGCTCTAACTATTGCATTCCTGATTGGGTGTTCTAAACAAGAAGAAACAAATATTGTATTGTGAGGATAATTTAGTCAGAAATGCGTGTTATTCAGCAAAAAAATGAAAATATTTTTTAAAAAGAATATATGATTTATTAAACTTTAGTACAGCAGTAAGCAACTATATATGTATACAATTTGTGTAACCTTTATTTCTCTGTTTAGTCACAAAACTAAGGTTTGTTTGGTTGGTTGGTTTTCTTTCTCTCTCTCTCTTTTTTTCCTTCCATGAACACTGATGCAGAATAAATTTTCATTTAAAATATTTTCATAATACACTCGGAGCAATGTGTGCATTGTTCATTAACATACATTCTTCTCTGAAATAAGATGGTAGAGAAATATAGGTGTGGTGCATTTGTCTGCATATTGTATGCTTCTTAGAGGCAGGTCTAATTGAGGAAATGGCAAAATAACTGCCCTGCATCTTTAAGCAGGACGGGAAGAAGGGGCGGAGTGGGAGAGGGAGTATTTGGCTGGCTGGCCGAATGAAGGGAACTGTGCTTTATGGCTTGGGGGGTGGGGGAGAGATGAAAACTGCTGCAAAAGGGTCAGTGTGGTCGCTGATTCATCCCCTGGAAATGAGGGGTTTAAAAGGGGCAGTCCTGTGCCTTAACCCTCTCTTTTGCATGGAGCAGGCTGAGGCAGCACCCACCCTCCCTCCCCTTTAGGTGGTAAAATACCAGGTTTGGTCTAGATCCGTTGTGGGTATTATGCTGGTAAAAGCCCCCTAGGTAATTATGGAATATACATGGGGTTACCTGCACTGTACACTTTTATCGGCTGGGTAGTCCCAGACATCTAATAATAAAGTTGCGACCTGATTAAACCCATGTCAAATGTCTCCTGTCCTTCTTTTGGTATAGCCAGACAAAGAGGATGAAACTGAGGGAAAATTGAACTGGTAGCCAGACTCGTACAGGAAAAAAAATGTAATAATTCACAAGAAGAAAGGTGGCCTCTGAATAGCTTTTAGACCATGTAGTATAAAAGGACGGCAGGTCAAATCATCTTTTTTCACTAGCAACATCTATGCCCTCTGCTAGAGCATTTCAATTTCATTTGGAATAAAAAACTTATAACTAATTTCACAACCCTGAAAAGTGAACACTTTCTCCCTTGCAGTTCATGCACACATTTAAATTTCCCAATCTCTAAATCTAGAAACTGGGATACATGCAGTTAAAATGGATATAGAATATTTCTTAGTGCTATATGTACATTCACTACAACATAATCTTTGTATACAAGTTAAAGAAATAAAAAGGTACCTGGACTCATCTCTGTACTTGTTTTCCCATGAACAGAGACAGTGGTCCTCAGTGTCTTTTACAGAATCTGACTGGTCTCTTACTAAGAAATTAATGCAAGGGACTCTGTAAACTGGAATATGGACATAAAATCTGCACATACTAGTAATGGTATCAGTTGGGCAGGTACTAGCAGTCATCTCAATGTTGATGACTTGCAGATCATGCTTTCCACAGCTAACTTTTCTCCTTCCATCCAATCCCACATCTCAGCTTCTCTCTCTGACATCACTTCTTGGATACTTAGTCATTCATTTAAAATGTAACTTGGTCAAAATGGATCTCCTGATCTTCCTTTCAAACCTTCCCTTCTTCTCTAGCACTGTTGGCAGCACCACCATCTTTGCCAATGCCAAGACCCACAATGTCAGGGTTATTCTTCACTCCTACCTATCTCTTATCCGTACATCAAGGTTATATCTTGCTGCTTCTCCCTCCCTTAATGTGTCCAAGATCCACGTTTTTTTGTTTTCCATACCAACAACCAAATCTCTTCTTTAGGCCCTCATTATATGCTAACTTAACCATTGCATCCTCCTCCTCTCTGGCCTCCCAAACACACATACATTACTTCCCTATCCATACAAAATGCAACCACTAAACTCATCGTCCTTGCCTATTGGTTTGATCATATAATTCTCCTAGCTGAATCCCCCGTTTTTGCATCTTATTTAAGCTTCTTTTCACCACTTTCAAAGTTCGACATAACTCTGCCCCTCCTGACTCAACCTCCCTTGTCAAGCCTCATGTTGGCTCTGTCCCCACCATTCTGCCAATGGTCTCAGCTTCTAACACAATCACCTCCATGCCTTCTTCCACAGCCCTCTCTGTGTGCTTCAAATTCTATGCACCCATCTGCAAAAAGCCCCTTCTCTGTCCACATTAAAGTTTTTTTTAAAGACCCACTTCTGCCATGCTGCTTGAGTTGACTCGTATATAAATTGTATATTAATACTTATTGTTATTTCTCTTCCCGTAAACACTGTCTACTTGTCTGCCCTTACGTTGTAAGTTTTTCAGAGAAGCGACTGTCCCTAAGATGACTTTCTGAGGTCTCTTCCAACCCTAATCTTCTATGATTCTAAAGAGTCTGGAAACAACTAACACATAGTGGATGATATTATAAATAAATTAAATTAATAAAATAAATAAATAAATAATATCACTTAGCTCTTTTATAGCACTTTTATCCAAAGATCTCAAAGACTTTATGAAGAAAGTCAAATTCATTCTCCCATTTTACAGATAGAGAAACCAGTAAATTATTTTTGCAAAATGAATTAGAACCCTGCTGTCTGCAATGTATTGATTATTGGTATTAATAAAGAGCCCAGAAGTGTGATAGATGTTTTACAGACGCACATGTAGGCAGGATCCAGTCCTGCAAACAGTTACATACCAGCCACTTTTCATACAGGATTAGTCCCATTAAGCACATGCATATATTTATTCAAGATCAGGCTATAGATAAACAGACAACACGTAGACAAGAGGAGGAAAATGGTGCAACATACGTTCCGTTTTCTAAAGTTAGTTTTAAAACATTTTCCTTTTCATTTTATTTCACCCTGACCTATTTGCCTTTATCATTGCTCCTTACCCCAGGCTTACTAACCTCTACAAATCTTTATAACTTGCATTGCTATTATTATAAAACTCAGGCATTTTAAACACTTGCCTATTTTTCTTGATAATTTATTTTAATTATTAATAATTTTTATATATCTATTTTTCTCTTTTTAAAATGTAACCCTTACCTATTTACTCATTGTTTTAACTCTTGCTTATACTGATTTGTTTTCTAAACATCCAGGTTTGCCAATTCCTACTTTAATTATCCCTGACTTACTATCCTTCCTTTCCTTCTCCCCTCTTACCATGTTATTGTGACCGTTGCCTATCTGCCATGCTCCCCCTCACACACATCCCTCCTGACAATCACCTTCTCCTTGTCCTCCTGCCCATGCCACTTTCACCTGAATGAACAATGAGCTAGGTTGATACTACTAATATCAGTGGGGGTCTGAAGATGTGTCCAAGCTTTTCCTGCTACTGCTGCTTTGCAGTCTATTCCTCTACAGGGTGCTGAGGCCTTTCTGTACCACATGGTACAGGAGGGAGCTGACCACTAGGGAGAGGCCTTCTCTGGGGATCACAAAAAGCTAGAGAGGCAAAGGTGATCAAAATAAGACAACACCTCAACTACTGTCTTATTTTCATAGTGATTTTGCATCTGTGACACCAATAGCTTTTTCGGCTGCTGAATTGGATCTGCAATGCTATATAACTTGTACTTTCCACCACAAGAAGATTGCATAGACTGTGGGCTCATTACTCTTGCATTTGCAACAACTGGACATTCACTTATTTATAATTTATATAAAAATGTGCCTATATAAATATCTGTGTGCACATACAAAAATTGGAAAAAAGATAAGCTTTGCAGTGAGACTAGAATGTCAACAAATTCAGCCTTGGCAGACCAAGGGAGAAGCAAATTCCATTTGAGGACCCTTCAGAGAAAATTCCCTGCATCAAGCCTCATTATGCTTAAACGAAGAGGCTCTTGTAGCTTGAGCATCTCATCTAATCTCCTGTGGTACCACACACAGAGGGAGGCAGCCTCTGAGGTAAGCTATGTTTCAGGTGATGTGCTCTTGGATCTGGATGGGGTTTTTTTTTGGGGGGGGGGGGGGGAATAAGGTAATTTAGTGTCATCTTTAATGATGACACAAAAATTAAAGATGCATTTTAATGACTATAAATAAACTTTAAAGGTATTTAAGCATTTCTGCGCTCAGTGTTGCCACACCCAAGTAACTTAAGAACCTATATCTCATTTTCAAAAGGCATTTAGGAGCTAAAATCCCATTGACAGTTGGGAATGAGACTTTTGAAAATGAAATTTAAGCTACTAAAGTAGTTAAGTATTGCAATGCCAAGCGCAGCAACGCCTAAACACTTTTAAGAATCTGGGCCTAGGTCTAACATAGTTGCACATACATAATCTGTTCAATATTATTTCATGCATCTTGAACCTACTAATGTATAAGTGCTAATAAAAAATAAATAAATAATTTTATCATTAAAATTGGCCACTGTTTGAGTAGACTAGCAGGTAGTCAGTATTATATCTGTCTTTAAAAAAAGGCATTAGGGTTAATCCTGAGACTTACAAACCAGTGAGGTTTTTTACAGTACTAGGTAAATTAGCTGAGAAAAAATATTAAAGAGTTATAAACACCTTGATGAACATGATATGACAGACAAACTATCCCAGCTTCTGTAAAGGAAAATTTTGCCTATCCAACCTATTATTATTCTTTGAGTGAGTCAAGAAAATAGTGAATAAAAGAAGAACTGGTGGATATAATTTATTTGGACTTTCAAAAAGCCTTTGCTAAAGTTCCTATGATGAGATATACCAATCCCACACTGAACCAGCAAGGGTTAATGAACAGCTGTGGGCCCACTCAGCCCTGCCCCACTACACCTGCACTCGCAGTCAAGTAATGAAGTGGCAGTTAACAAGGGAAGAGGATAGCTCAGTAGCTAGCTGAGTAGGTAGGAGAACAGATCTCCAATCTCTTCCTTTCTGGGGAAAGGACCAGCCCAGAACTTTTGCAGATACTGCAGACTGTGGAGGAAAGTAGGCTTGGCACCGGATTACTGAGTTTGTTTTCTTCATGGGACTATTTCTTTGCTTTGCTACATAAAGACTATTGGCTGTCTGTGCTGTCTGGGACAGGCCTGAGGGGCCTCATGAGATTGTTGTAGTGAACCATGCCCAGGGGTGTATGGGGAACTGCCTCAATAAACTCTGTGGACTTTTGCACCCTTCTTGAATTTGCCTGGTGGTTTGTCTTGAACCGTGAGGAGTGTGGTCATAGTTCCTCACCAGAAGCGGTTAAGGAAATCAAAATAGTCAAAAAGTGAGAGGAAGGCTTGTAATGGATTAGCAACAAGTTAAGAGGTAGGAAACAAAAATTAGGAATAAATGGTCAATATGCAACATGAAAGGAATTTAATAGTGGGGTGCCTCAATGATTCACTAAGACTAGTGTCATATGAATATATTATTAATATAGTTAATGATCTGGGGTGAACAGTGATGTGGCAGATGTTAAAAATTTAGACAAGACCATAGAAGACTGAAGACTTCCACAGAACCCTAGCAAAACTAGGCAACTGGACAGCAAAATGGCAGATCAAATTCATTGTTAACAAATTCAAAGTAATGCATGTGGGAAGAAATATTTTGTCATTTTGGGGTTCTAAATAAACTATAATCACACAGGGAAAACAGCTGGGTGTCATTCTGGACGACTCAGGGAAAACATCTGCTCAATGCGCAGCTGAAGGCAAAAAAGCACATACAAGGCCAGATCCTCAGCTGATGAAAAACAAAATAGTTCCACTGACTTCAGTAGGGCCACATCGATTTACACTAATTGAGGATCTGGTCCAAAATGTTAAGGAGTATTAAGAAAGGATTATAAAATAATATTGAAAATAGTGTAACAACATTATGATAATCAATTATATGTCCTCACCATGAATACTGTGTCCAGCTTTGGTCACTGCATCAAAAAGAGTAGATATAACAGAAATAAAAAAAGTCCAGAGAAGATCAATAAAATTATCAGAAACACGGAGAGAGAGAGACGTTTATATGAACAGAGATTTAAAAGATTAGAACTGCTTAATTTAAAGAGAAGATTAATAACAGATGACATGAGAGAAGTATATAAAATAATGGTTGGTACAGTGAAATATCAGTTGGGCTCTATTTGATAAAAAGAAAGACTTTTTACATATTTTAAACTGTGGAACTCATTGCCACAATATATTCTTGAGCAAATATATTACTTAATAGCAAATAAATACTTTCCAAAAATTCCTTTCATAGGATTCTAAAAAGGAAGAGATTTATTTGAGTAATAGTCCTATCATCCACAGTTACATTAGCTAGCACAAAAATTTATAAAGGATATCAACCCTTCATGCTTCAAGACATTAACCCATGGTGGGAGCTAGTGACTGGATAATGTCCTGAAGTATGAGGGTTGATATCCTTTATAAATTTTTGTCCCAGCTATATAACTGTCAATGATATTACTATTATTTGAATAAATGTCTCTTCCTTTTTGAATCCTCCTAAGGATATTTAAAAAAAAATACTATTTATTTGCCAGGGACTCATGTTTCGTGTGGAATGTATGGAGAACAGTCATTTGTTCGGTTAATAGTATGTATTATAACCATAATGGCTCAATCTCACCCTTACTCAGAGTATTAAGCTCATTAAATCAATACGTCTACTTACATGAGTAAGGACTTGTTGTGTGGCTTGGAAGACTGAACCCTTACATTGTGAATTGTTTATGATTTGTGTTTTAAAAGGAAATTTATGGCCATTTTTATTTAAAAA